>NW_028318513.1:747500-1442500 GCF_062004578.1 Staurois parvus | reverse complement strand
TTCATCATCTTTTTCTTCATCTTCTTCGTCGTGCCCCGTGACTGCCCAAATGAGTGAAGTGTGCGGTGATTCTAAGATCGACGGCACTCATCTGCATGTCATACTGACTGACAGTATTATTTCTCTTCCCCAGCAGACTCCAAGGGCATTTAAATTAAAGGTACAGTGTTCTGCACTAATATAAACCACTAGAGATGAGCGAATTATTCAAAAATTCGATTCGGCTGATTCGCCGAATTTGCGGAATAAATTCGATTCGATGCGAATTTATTTGCTGCGAATTTAACTTATTAAAAGGGTTTCTAGGCTTCAGAGAGCCTTTATATTAGTGCAGAACACTGTACCTTTAATTTAAATGCCCTTGGAGTCTGCTGGGGAAGAGAAATAATACTGTCAGTCAGTATGACATGCAGATGAGTGCCGTCGATCTTAGAATCACCGCACACTTCACTCATTTGGGCAGTCACGGGGCACGATGAAGAAGATGAAGAAGAAGATGAAGAAGAAGAAGAAGATGAAGAAGAAGCAGATGAAGAAGAAGAAGAAGAAGAAGAAGAAGAAGAAGAAGAAGAAGAAGAAGATGAAGAAGAAGAAGAAGAAGATGAAGAAGAAGAAGAAGATGAAGATGAAGAAGAAGAAGAAGATGAAGAAGATGAAGAAGAAGAAGAAGAAGAAGAAGATGAAGAAGAAGAAGAAGAAGAAGAAGAAGAAGAAGATGAAGAAGATGAAGAAGAAGATGAAGAAGAAGATGAAGAAGAAGATGAAGAAGAAGAAGAAGAAGAAGAAGAAGATGAAGAAGAAGATGAAGAAGAAGATGAAGAAGAAGAAGATGAAGAAGAAGATGATGAAGAAGATGATGATGAAGAAGATGATGAAGAAGAAGATGATGAAGAAGAAGAAGATGAAGAAGAAGAAGATGATGAAGAAGAAGAAGAAGATGAGGATGAAGAAGAAGAAGAAGATGAAGAAGAAGATGATGAAGAAGATGATGATGAAGAAGATGATGAAGAAGATGATGAAGAAGAAGAAGATGAAGAAGAAGAAGAAGATGAAGAAGAAGAAGAAGAAGAAGAAGATGAAGAAGAAGAAGAAGAAGAAGAAGAAGAAGAAGAAGAAGATGAAGAAGAAGAAGATGAAGAAGAAGAAGATGAGGATGAGGAAGAAGAAGAAGAGGATGAGGATGAAGAAGAAGAAGATGAGGATGAAGAAGAAGAAGATGAGGAAGAAGAAGAAGAGGATGAGGATGAAGAAGAAGAAGAAGAAGATGAGGATGAAGAAGAAGAAGAAGAAGATGAGGAAGAAGAAGAAGAAGAAGAAGAAGATGAGGTTGAAGAAGAAGAAGAAGGAGAAGAAGAAGATGAGGAAGAAAAAGAAGAAGGAGAAGAAGAAGAAGAAGGAAAATAGGAAGAAGAAGAAGGAAAATAATAAGAAGAAGGAAAATAAGAAGAAGAAGAAGGAAAATAAGAAGAAGGAAAATAAGAAGAAGAAGAAGGAAAATAAGAAGAAGACGGAAAGTAAGAAGAAGAAGAAGAAGAAGAAGGAAAATAAGAAGAAGAAGAAGAAGGAAAATAAGAAGAAGAAGAAGAAGGAAAATAAGAAGAAGAAGAAGAAGGAAAATAAGAAGAAGGAAAATAAGAAGAAGGAAAATAAGAAGAAGAAGAAGAAGAAGGAAAATAAGAAGAAGAAGAAGAAGAAGGAAAATAAGAAGAAGAAGAAGAAGAAGAATGAAAATAAGAAGAAGAAGAAGAATGAAAAGAAGAAGGAGAAGAGGAAGGAGAAGAAGAAGGAGAAGAAGAAGGAGAAGAAGAAGGAAAAGAAGAAGGAGAAGAAGAATGAAAAGAAGAAGGAGAAGAAGAAGGAGAAGAAGAATGAAAAGAAGAAGGAGAAGAAGAATGAAAAGGAGAAGAAGAAGGAGAAGAAGAATGAAAATAAGAAGAAGAAGAAGAAGAATGAAAATAAGAAGAAGAAGAATGAAAATAAGAAGAAGAAGAATGAAAAGAAGAAGGAGAAGAAGAATGAAAAGAAGAAGGAGAAGAAGAAGGAGAAGAAGAATGAAAAGAAGAAGGAGAAGAAGAATGAAAAGAAGAATGAAAATAAGAAGAAGAAGAAGAAGAAGAAGAATGAAAATAAGAAGAAGAAGAAGAAGAAGAATGAAAATAAGAAGAATTCCAGTACAGCAAAAAGTGTATCTGCAGAGAGCTCCGCTATTTCTGACAGTTCTCTGACAGTTCCTTCACATTTACAGCGGTTGAAACATTGTATCTATTTGTTTCCGAATAAAAACATCTGTATCCTAAATGGAAACAAATAGATACAATGTTTCAACCGCTGTAAATGTGAAGGAACTGTCAGAGAACTGTCAGAAATAGCGGAGCTCTCTGCAGGGACACTTTTTGCCGGCTGTAGAAGGGATGAAAATTGGCCGATCGGGAAAAATTTGATTCGTGCATCCGAAGTTTGCTAATTTTCGGATTCGATGCGAATCGAATTTTTCCTAATATTCGAAACGAATTCCACTTCGCCAAGTTCGATTCGCTCATCTCTAGTTACCACACACAAAGGAATGCACTATACAAGCATATGTGTATTACCATTAATTCTAAATCATACCCAAACACTAATAATGCAATGCACCTGCATCTATTGTATCATTGTGGTCCATATCAGTTCATAGCATTCATCTGAATGGGTTGCCTTAACTCGGTGCATGTTTATGAGCACCCTAATGAGTGCTGCTGTACAGTATATTATTATTATACAGTATTTATAAAGTGCCAAAAGTTCCCTCAGCGCTGTACATTACAAAGGGGGACAGAACATGTGACAGTACAGTAACAATACAATGCGTTACATGAGGGGTTCGAGGGCCCTGCTCTTTCGAGCTTACAATCTAGGACTTCAATAGATCAGCGAGGTGTGAATGTCTCCTAAAGAGTCTCCAGACAAAAACACTAAATCTCTGTGCCAATGGCATTAAACATTTAAGGAGTACTGATAGTATGCACATGATTTTCCTCCATTTCTATCACGTTCATGTACCTGTTGATTCTGCCATTCCATTTTAAGTGCACTAAATTTCCAGTGGGGTGTCAACATTTTCTGGCTGCCATTGAAATTGCCTCTGCATTGTCTGTCCTCTTCTGCTTCTCTGACCATCAGCACTACATTCTGTTGGCTCTTTCTCCATTGGAATTGTGTTCTCATGCAGGAGAACGTTACATTAGTGAAAGATGCAGAGCAGCCCCTATAGCTCATCCCCTTCCTCAAGCCTCACTATGGCTTTCAGGAGCCGCAGAGGGCCGTAAGTCATTTCCTATCTTATTTTAGTCCCCCAAAAGGCTACATCTACCAGCCAAAAATGAATGGTTAGCAGTCACATGATTGCATACAAAGAGATAAAAAAGGTATTTGCATGGGGTTTTTTTATTTTTGTTTTTGTCTTTTCTTCTTCTGGTTTTTTTTTTTTGGGTGGGGGTTACAATTTACTGCAGAGCCTGACAGAACAGTGTTGGAGGAATCATTTGACTATTTGGTACATGCACGGTATATGTAGATATGCCATATACTTTAAACTTGACATGCCTTTGGTGTTTTTTCTACAGTTGTGTCACACTGTTTCCTTTATTAAGGGTTAAATGTTAATGCATTTGTACTGTAGATTATTGAATTTAGGTAAGAGAATCTACCTAAACTGTACATATTTTGGCAATATGAAGTAATATCAAAAATTATTTAAAACATTTTTAAATCAGCCCTCCATGTGTTGTTACAATACCTGTATTCATCATGATTTGAATAAGGTCATGGTCATGTTTACATTGCATGCTAATTCTCTGGTATAAAAGGTCGGTTCTAAGTGCAGAAGGTTTAAGAAGCTGGATCAAATATGTCTATGTGGATGACAGTAAGAAACTAACCATTGATCAGATTTCTAACACCAGCTGTTTCCCTCTTTTCAATCCACAGTGCCTCAAGTCTAAGATGTACATCAGGTGACCTGCCATTACAGTTAAGGGCACATGCTCCTAGGATTTAGGTTCAGCATGCAATTTAAATTGAGCTTATGTGTAATGGAACAATTGTGGCACCTAGTGGACACAAAGTTTTCTTCTTACTATTCAATTGGCAATCATCTTACATTTCATATAGGGATGCTGAGAAACTGTTAATGACAGATAGATAGATAGATAGATAGATAGATAGATAGATAGATAGATAGATAGATATTTCATTATTTTACATTCATCAAAGCTGTCCCGCCTTATTTGAAGCAGAAACAATCATTCTGCTAAGTAAATTAAATCACATTCACCACAAGGAGGTTATTTGGGAGTAAAGTATAAATGATTTACAAAGATAAATGGAAAACACAAAAGGGGTTAATTTACCAAAACTAGAGAGTGCAAAATCTGGTACAGCTGTGCATGATAGACAATCAGCTTCTAACTTCAGCTTGTTCAATTAAGCATTGACAATAAAACATGGAAACGGATTTCTATCCAGAGCTGCACCTGATTTTGCACTCTCCAGTTTTATTAAATCAACCCCAAAGTGTACTTTAAATTAATTTGAAGTGATATTATTTGACTTTGCAAAAAATAATGATAGGTAAATGACTAGAGGTGACTAAAGGTGTAAGTATCATCTATAGTGCTCCAGCCATCTCCAAGCCTGGGTTATGTAACATACCCATAGTAAAGCCATGTTTCGGATGACTCCTTTCCAACTCTCTTACTTTGTCATTAAAGTGTATCTAAACCCTAATGCAGGCCATAGACGGGGAGAAAACCGGCTGTTTTTTTTTAGAAAAACGAAAAATCGGTCGTTCAATCAGCCGACGTTACCACCATTGGTAAAAAAAAAGTTGGCTGATTTTCGTCCCGTCTATGGCCGGCAATTATATAGAATATGCAGAAGAGGAAGAAATAGAATGTGAATAAAAAGAAGAAAAAGAATATGCAGAAGAAGAAGAAATAGAATATGAATAATAAGAAGAAAATGTTGCAACATTGTATCTATTTGTATCCATTTCGGATACAGATGTTTCTATTCGGATACAAATAGATACAATGTTGCTATACTTTCAAATGTCAAATATAATATCGGACTGAAATTCTTTTTTTTTCTTCTTCTTTTTCAGATTCTTTCTTCTTTTCTTCTTCTTCTTCATATTATATTTCTTCTGTCTTCATCTTCTTCATATTCTATTTCTTCTTTTTCAGATTCTGCTTCATATTCTATTTCTTCTTTTCTTCTTCTTCTTTATATTCTATTTCTTCTTCTTCTTTATATTCTATTTCTTCTTTTTATTCATATTCTATTTCTTCTTCTCATTCATATTCTATTTTTTTCCTTTTCTTCTTTCCTTCTTCTTTCATGTCACTGCTCATGCGTATTTTTTAAAATCGGAAAAAGATCGGCAGATTTGTCCATCATTGCCGCGAAAATTGGCAGAACGACAAATTTGGCCGATTTTTTTCCAGCAGGACCAATAATCGAAAAGGGTAAAAATCACTAAAAACGGCCGACCGATTACCGCACTAACGATCTGAAAAATGGCTGATTTGCGGCCATTTTTCATCCCATCTATGGCCCGCATAAGCCCCGGTTCACAGGTTCACACTGATGCGGTGCGGAATTCACAGTATTTTCAGTGTGAATTCCGCACCGCATCAGAATCGCACCCCGTTCATGCGAATCGCTGCGGGTGTGTATGTTAAGTTAACAACACCTCGAAAGCAGTCTGCAAAACGAGGTGCAATGTGCAGAATCGGATTGCATTGGTGTGAATACCCATGCGATCCAATTCTAATGCGGACCCAAAAAAGAGTCCTGCACGTTTTTGGTGCGGGTGTGGTGTGAATAAAGCCATACACAATCTATGGCTCCAATAGCCCCGCACACAAATCACATGTGATTTGCACAGGAATGCGCTGTGGTTCCTGTGCGAATCACGCACGATGTAACGCACCGCATGCATGTGAACCCAGGCTAAAACAAAAATTGATAGTTAATCAATTGCTGTCAGGGGCAATTTTTGAATTATTCACACATATTAAAATTAGCATTTTTTGCTAAAAATTTACTTTGTTATATACAGTATACAGTGTATTTTAAAAGCAGAGGCCCTGTAGAATAAAATAGTGGCTGCTGCAATTTTTTACGCCACACAAATTTTCAGGAAAAATACATTAAAATAATTTTTAGTACATGCCAACAGAATATAATAGACAATTTGTTGGTAAAATATAAAAGATGATGTTGCCTTGACTAAATAGATTTGAAACACTTCAAGACTCAAAACTAAGTATACCCAGGAAATTACGACAAACTGCAATACCTAAAAATTGTAATAGACAATGGTTTCCAAGTCTTTACAGCTTGTACATGTAGAGGTTATAGTGAATGATGGCCCTCAAATGATAGCTCTCACACTGGCATTGGTGATGATAATATGAATAATGCAATCACTGTTTACATAAGCGTGTAGGACAGGCCACATATACAGTATATATGTATTGAGATCAACAAGTGGTTAAAAGAGGACAATTTCAAGATACATTTACTTACCTTAAACTAGTTTCTTTAAAATATTAATTGAATGTTTATAACCTCTTCCTGTCCACCCATTACCTATAGATGGAAGATGGGAACCTTTGCCAATGCAGGGTAACTTACCTGTATGTCAGCCCTAATCAGTGGCTCACAGAGCGCGCACCCAGGAGCCCACCGATCACTATGTCGCCTGGACACAACAGATCACATTACCGCTGTGTCCTATTGATCACATGGTGTTTTACCATGTGATTGCTGTGACCAATCACAGCAATCACATAGTAAACACTGAAAGTGAAAGTAAAGATTGGTTCTCTCTGCTCTCACTGTAAGAGCAGAGAGAAAAAATGCAGCAGACTGGGAGTGTACAGCAGCCTGTCAAGCTGCGTGTACACTCCCAGACTGCTGTGCCAGCCACCCCAGTGTCCCTGATTACTAGCGTTCTGATTACTCCATATGCCATACCAGTATCCTGATCACCGCCATGCCCCATACCAGCATCCTGATCACCCCATATGCTATACCAGTGTTCTGATCACCGCCATACCAGCGTCCTGGTCACCACCATACCCCATACCAGCATCCTGATCACCCCATACCAGTGTCCTGATCACTGCCATACCATCATACCAGTGTCTCAACTGATCAATTTTAAAATATATATCCATAATTGTGGACTCTATAGCTTTCACAAAGGCTAAATAATACACACTGTTTTAGGTTATTTTACCCCCAAAATGAAGTAGAATACATTTTGTCCTAAATGTATGAAAAACATTATTTATTTGCAAAATTTTATATCAAAAAACTAAGCAAAAAAAATTTATTTTTTCATTTATATAGCAAAAAATGAAGAACTCAGTGTTGATCAAATACCACCAAAAGAAAGCTCTATCTGTCTCAAAAAAAATTATAAAAATTTAATGTGGGTACAGTGGGTACAGTGTATGACTGAGCAATTGTCAATCAAAATGAAAATTGGCCTTGACTGGAAGTGGGTGAAAGTGTCCATATTTGAAGTGGTTAATGAACACATGGCTTTCAATGGGTAAACCTGTTCTGGTGACGTCTAAGTGTGGACATCCTCTTTTACTTTCTGCTATGTCTCTGGGGCAGGAAGTGAAGAAAGAAAATTATCTTTGAGAAGACGCAACAAAAAACTTAACAGGGGTATTAACTGTTTTCTATTCTAAGTTTTGGCTTTACACTTCAAACATAGAAAAAGTACTTATTCTGAAATGTTCAAACCTCACCTCAATTGAGGAATCACACACACTTTAAAGAGATTCAACTTTTTTTATAAGGAAGAAAGGTCTACAGTCTCTTCTAAACATTGTGCAAATTCATCAGCGGCTACAGGAACAAATCAGGAAAAGCTATTGCTGCTAATCAAAATTCTGCTACTTACTAATACAAGGAGAATAGCAGGCGCATGGTTTAGCAGTCCATGTATGTTGTTTTAAGTTCCAAGTGGGCAGGGATAGTCCAGTAGGCACTAAGGGCAAGCTGCGATGGAGCGAAGTATAACTCTGCAGTAGAAGAAACAAAGAAACACAGCGCCTTTAAGTGTACACTGCAATGTCATTTAATAAGAAGGTAAATAGTAACTCACATCTTAGAATTTAAAAACAGGCTCATATGGTGGAGAGGTAAAACGTCTGTAACCAGATGTAAGGTGACTGTTCCAGAGAGATGCCATCAGATGGTGCTATGTATGTGAAGCATGGGTGGTGAATCCTGGCAGAGTCTCCAAGATGTCCGGGATCGGTCACGTTCAGCGTCTGACATCATCAATGTGTGACGCATTTCTGTGCCAGACCGTGAAGGAGTATGCCAGAGCATAAGGGAATATGCCAAAGAGAAAGGGAAGCTGTACCATGCAGCAGAACTGGAGATCATGGAGCAGCTTGCCTTTCTCTTTGGCATGTTCCCTTATGGTCCGGTACAAGCACAAAGCTCTGGCATACTCTTTCATGGTCTGGCACATGGAAGATCAGGGAGTCTGATATTGGAGGGGCATACCCAGTCCCACATAGCAGATTGGAGAGCTACACACGCGTGTTAGACCCACTGGAAACAGGAGTCTAACCTTACACTGAGTGCGGTGGAAAAGGGGGAGCACGTGTGGATGCACAAGTCTTTTTCTCATCACTCACAGCACACTGAAGCACAGGAAATGTGCTTAATGGACTATATTTGTATTTGTTTTTGAATTTGGTTTATGAACAAAAAATTTAGTTACACATTATCATTATTGTATATGTATATTGGCCACTTGCATTTATGCACATTAATATATATATTTGTGTAGGAGGTGTACTATAGTACCAGACTTAGGTACGCCTATTTAGGGGGGGAATTATTAGCTATCCACTTCACCATTACTTTACATTTTTGTAAAGGCAGAAGGAGGCCGGATCTCACCTCAATTCATATTGTGGAAATAAGTTTAGGAGGTTTTTGAAGTTTCAGTTTGACTCAATTGGTTTATCTATACCTTCAGGAGGGTTCTTTGTAGGATGGAAAGATCCTCCATAAGAATCTTTCCTAACATGTATCACCTCATGTATTTTTATACATTTCACTCCCAGTGGGGGGCTGTACCATTTCATACATTTCAGGAACAGCGCTACACCCTTATGTTCATATTCACTTTACACATTCCAGTCAGGGTGTGAGAGGTGTTAGCAGCAGTCCATACCAGTGTACAGTGCCAATCCATACATTTTAGCCATTCAGAGAATGCTTTAAATTTTCTGAACTAATGTAAGAATCCTCTGAATAGACATAGTGGGGAGCATGACACTACCGCCTTGCCTTTCAACCTCATCCAATCAGAGAATGTTTTGCATTTATTCAGGAATGCAAAGAATTCTCTGAATGGCTCCTCCTGCTGGGTGGCCAGCCTCCTATATTCACAATGCACCAGGCTGGTCACCCAGCAGAGCACCCAGAAGCAAATGGAAATCACTGGAGTAGTGGTACATCAGTGATTTCCAGCTTTCAGGGGCATTGACCAAGTATGTTACTGCATATACAGGTGAAACTCAAAAAATTTGAATATCGTGCAAAAGTTAATTTATTTCAGTAATGCAACTTAAAAGGTGAAACTAATACATGAGATAGACTCATGATATGCAAAGCAAGACAGTTCAAGCCGTAATTTGTTATAATTGTGATGATTATGGCTTACAGCTCATGAAAACCCCAAATTCACAATATCAGAAAATTAGAGTAATCCCACGGTCATTGAACCAGGTTTTGATGCTTTTGGCAGTGTGGGCAGGTGCCAAGTCAAGCTAGAAAATGAAGTCAGCATCCCCATAAAGCTCGTCTGTGGAAGGAAGCATGTAATGCTCCAAAATCTCCTGGTAGATGGCTGCGTTGACCCTGGACTTAATGAAGCACAGTGGACCAACACCAGCAGATGACATGGCTCCCCAAATCAACACAGACTGTGGAAACTTCACACTGGACTTCAAGCATCTTGCAGTGTGTGCCTCTCCATTCTTCCTCCATACTCTGGGTCCTTGGTTTCCAAATGAGATGCAAAAGTTGCTCTCATCAGAAAAGAGGACTTTGGACCACTGAGCAACAGACCAGGTCTGTTTTTCTTTAGCCCAGGTGAGACACTTCTGACGTTGTTTGTTGTTCAGGAGCGGCTTGACATTTGAAGCCCATGTCCAAGATCCGTCTGTGTGTGGTGGCTCTTGATGCACTGACTCCAGCCTCAGTCCACTCCTTGTGAAAGTCCCCAACACTTTTGAATGGCCTTTTCCTGACAATCCTCTCCAGGCTGTGGTCATCCCTGCTGCTTGTGCACCTTTTTCTTCCACACTTTTCCCTTCCACATAACTTTCTATTAATGTGCTTTGATACAGCACTTTGGGAACATCCAACGTCTTTTGCAATTACCTTTTGAGGCTTTCCCTCCTTATGGAGGGTGTCAATGATGGTTTTCTGCACAACTGTCAAATCAGCAGTCTTATCCATGATTGTGATTCCTACTGAACCAGACTGAGAGACCATTTAAAGGCTCAGGAACCCTTTGCAGGTGTTATGGCTTAATTAGCTGATTAAAGTGGGACACTTTGAGCCTAGAATATTGCACCTTTTCACAATATTCTAATTTTCTGAGATTGTGGAATTGGGGTTTTCATGAGCTGTTAGCCATAATCATCACAATTATGACAAATCACGGCTTGAACTATCTTGCTTTGCATGTAATGAGTCTATCTATGAATATCTCATATATTAGTTTCACCTTTTAAGTTGCATTACTGAAATAAATGAACTTTTGCACGATATTCTAATTTTTCGAGTTTCACCTGTACCAAGCAAGACCAATGTATCTATGTAAAAATATACCACATACTATTTCTTTAAGAAAATATTTTAGCTGTGACCAGCACGGGCAGTCAACGGCTGTGAGCTAGGACCAGTTTGTTCTGGTGGTCCCCCTTTCAGAACACAAAGGAACAGCGGGGGAAGATCTCCATAATAACATCGCTTGTGTTAGTATATCTATCGCTCTCTTTTTTTTCTTTTTTTCTTTTTTATTCAGCCCACAGGGTTGAACGAAAAAGAAAAACTTTTTATAGTGTGTACCCAGCAAAAAGTCAGTAGAAAAGACGGAACATGCCAAAATTATAGACATCAGAAAACAGGCTGTTGTGACAGCACAACTCATCATTTATATAAAAAAAAAACACTTTGAAGTTTTAATATTGTGTTTAGGCAGCCAAATACTGCTGCTTATGTATCTTTGGATAACCCATGGTTCTCTGGGATTATTTTGTCATGAACATTTAAATGTTCAGCTGGAAAACAAAGATTATATGTAGAGATGAGCGAAGAAGTGAAAAATTCGATTCGACTGATTCGGCGAATTCGTGGACAATATTCGATTCGAGTCGAATAAATTCGCTGTGAATTTAACTTAAAAAAGGGTGTTTCTAGGCTTCAGAGAGACTTAATATTAGTGCAGAACACTGTACCTTTAATTTAAATGCCCTTGGAGTCTGCTGGGGAAGAGAAATAATACTGTCTGTCAGTATGACATGCAGATGAGTGCCGTCGATCTTAGAATCACTGCACACTTCACTCCTTTGGCCAGTCACGGGGCCAAAACCAGTGTTTGGAGCCACAGTGTGGCGGTGGAGGCAGCAGCAATGGGAGGCCATACAGCAACCTATGACAAAATGGAAACCAGCAGGAGCGTGAGGAGACCTGAAAGTGGCACATGGCAGAGTGGGAGCAATGGGAGGCGGTACAGGGACCCAGGTCACACTGTGGGCCCAGCAGCAGCGTGACCAGGCGGTACGGGGGCCCATGGCCGATATGGGGCTTGGTGGCACCTATGGAAGGCCTGTAATCTGCCAGCAACCTATGACAAAATGGACAACCGCAGGAGTGTGAGGAGATTTCAAAGTGGCACATGGCAGAGTGGAAGCAATGGGAGGCCGTACAGGGACCCAGGTCACACTGTGGGCTCAGCAGCAGCGTGACCAGGAGGTACGGGGGCCCATGGTCGATATGGGGCCTGGCGGCACCTATGGAAGGCCGCTAATCTGCCAGCAACCTATGACAAAATGGACAACCGCAGGAGTGTGAGGAGATTTCAAAGAGGTACATGGCAGAGTGGAAGCAATGGGAGGCCGTACAGGGACCCAGGTCACACTGTGGGACCAGCATCAGCGTGAACAGGCGGTACGGGGGCCCATGGCCGATTTGACCTCATTCATCCCATAGTCCTGCCGACTCACGAATAGCGTGGCCTCCTCAAAGGGCCTGAGCAAGCGCAGGTGTCACACATGAGCTGACAATGGCTGACATCTAAGTTACACAGGGAGTACCTTTATCCGCTTTTAACATCAGGAAATCTGTGATGGCCTTTAGCTGTTCGTAAAGGCGGTCTAACATATGTAGGGTTGAATTACACCTTGTTGCAACGTCACAGCATGAGGAGTCGGTACGGGGGCCCATGGCAGATTACATGTCTGGCAGCAGCAATGGGAGGCCCGTAATCTGCCAGCACCCTATGTCAAAAAATTTAACACACCAGCAGTGTGAAGAGACCTGAAAGTGGCACATGGCAGCAGAGTGTGGCGATGGAGACAGCAGCAATGGGAGGCCGTACAGGGACCCATGAGAGACTCTAGACTTGGCAGCAGCATGAGGAGGCGGTATATAGGGGCCCATGGCAGATTAGGGGCCTGGCAGCAGCTATGTGAGGCCCGTAATCTGCCTGCACCCTATGTCAAAAAATTTAACACACCAGCAGTGTGAAGAGACCTGAAAGTGGCACATGGCAGCAGAGTGTGGCGATGGAGACAGCAGCAATGGGAGGCCGTACAGGGACCCATGAGAGACTCTAGACTTGGCAGCAGCATGAGGAGGCGGTTTATAGGGGCCCATGGCAGATTAGGGGCCTGGCAGCAGCTATGTGAGGCCCGTAATCTGCCTGCACCCTATGTCAAAAAATTTAACACACCAGCAGTGTGAAGGAGACCTGAAAGTGGCACATGGCAGCAGAGTGTGGCGATGGAGACAGCAGCAATGGGAGGCCGTACAGGGACCCATGAGAGACTCTGGACTTGGCAGCAGCATGAGGAGGCGGTATATAGGGGCCCATGGCAGATTAGGGGCCTGGCAGCAGCTATGTGAGGCCCGTAATCTGCCTGCACCCTATGTCAAAAAATTTAACACACCAGCAGTGTGAAGAGACCTGAAAGTGGCACATGGCAGCAGAGTGTGGCGATGGAGACAGCAGCAATGGGAGGCCGTACAGGGACCCATGAGAGACTCTGGACTTGGCAGCAGCATGAGGAGGCGGTATATAGGGGCCCATGGCAGATTAGGGGCCTGGCAGCAGCTATGTGAGGCCCGTAATCTGCCTGCACCCTATGTCAAAAAATTAAACACACCAGCAGTGTGAAGAGACCTGAAAGTGGCACATGGCAGAGTGTGGCGATGGAGACAGCAGCAATGGGAGGCCGTACAGGGACCCATGACAGACTCTAGACTTGGCAGCAGCATGAGGAGGCGGTATATAGGGGCCCATGGCAGATTAGGGGCCTGGCAGCAGCTATGTGAGGCCCGTAATCTGCCTGCACCCTATGTCAAAAAATTTAACACACCAGCAGTGTGAAGAGACCTGAAAGTGGCACATGGCAGCAGAGTGTGGCGATGGAGACAGCAGCAATGGGAGGCCGTACAGGGACCCATGAGAGACTCTGGACTTGGCAGCAGCATGAGGAGGTGGTATATAGGGGCCCATGGCAGATTAGGGGCCTGGCAGCAGCTATGTGAGGCCCGTTATCTTGCAGCACCCTATGTCAAAAAATTAAACACACCAGCAGTGTGAAGAGACCTGAAAGTGGCACATGGCAGCAGAGTGTGGCGATGGAGACAGCAGCAATGGGAGGCCGTACAGGGACCCATGAGAGACTCTAGACTTGGCAGCAGCATGAGGAGGCGGTTTATAGGGGCCCATGGCAGATTAGGGGCCTGGCAGCAGCTATGTGAGGCCCGTAATCTGCCTGCACCCTATGTCAAAAAATTTAACACACCAGCAGTGTGAAGAGACCTGAAAGTGGCACATGGCAGCAGAGTGTGGCGATGGAGACAGCAGCAATGGGAGGCCGTACAGGGACCCATGAGAGACTCTAGACTTGGCAGCAGCATGAGGAGGCGGTATATAGGGGCCCATGGCAGATTAGGGGCCTGGCAGCAGCTATGTGAGGCCCGTAATCTGCCTGCACCCTATGTCAAAAAATTTAACACACCAGCAGTGTGAAGGAGACCTGAAAGTGGCACATGGCAGCAGAGTGTGGCGATGGAGACAGCAGCAATGGGAGGCCGTACAGGGACCCATGAGAGACTCTGGACTTGGCAGCAGCATGAGGAGGCGGTATATAGGGGCCCATGGCAGATTAGGGGCCTGGCAGCAGCTATGTGAGGCCCGTTATCTTGCAGCACCCTATGTCAAAAAATTAAACACACCAGCAGTGTGAAGAGACCTGAAAGTGGCACATGGCAGCAGAGTGTGGCGATGGAGACAGCAGCAATAGGAGGCCGTACAGGGACCCATGAGAGACTCTAGACTTGGCAGCAGCATGAGGAGGCGGTTTATAGGGGCCCATGGCAGATTAGGGGCCTGGCAGCAGCTATGTGAGGCCCGTAATCTGCCTGCACCCTATGTCAAAAAATTTAACACACCAGCAGTGTGAAGAGACCTGAAAGTGGCACATGGCAGCAGAGTGTGGCGATGGAGACAGCAGCAATGGGAGGCCGTACAGGGACCCATGAGAGACTCTAGACTTGGCAGCAGCATGAGGAGGCGGTATATAGGGGCCCATGGCAGATTAGGGGCCTGGCAGCAGCTATGTGAGGCCCGTAATCTGCCTGCACCCTATGTCAAAAAATTTAACACACCAGCAGTGTGAAGAGACCTGAAAGTGGCACATGGCAGCAGAGTGTGGCGATGGAGACAGCAGCAATGGGAGGCCGTACAGGGACCCATGAGAGACTCTAGACTTGGCAGCAGCATGAGGAGGCGGTATATAGGGGCCCATGGCAGATTAGGGGCCTGGCAGCAGCTATGTGAGGCCCGTAATCTGCCTGCACCCTATGTCAAAAAATTTAACACACCAGCAGTGTGAAGAGACCTGAAAGTGGCACATGGCAGCAGAGTGTGGCGATGGAGACAGCAGCAATGGGAGGCCGTACAGGGACCCATGAGAGACTCTGGACTTGGCAGCAGCATGAGGAGGCGGTATATAGGGGCCCATGGCAGATTAGGGGCCTGGCAGCAGCTATGTGAGGCCCGTTATCTTGCAGCACCCTATGTCAAAAAATTAAACACACCAGCAGTGTGAAGAGACCTGAAAGTGGCACATGGCAGCAGAGTGTGGCGATGGAGACAGCAGCAATGGGAGGCCGTACAGGGACCCATGAGAGACTCTAGACTTGGCAGCAGCATGAGGAGGCGGTTTATAGGGGCCCATGGCAGATTAGGGGCCTGGCAGCAGCTATGTGAGGCCCGTAATCTGCCTGCACCCTATGTCAAAAAATTTAACACACCAGCAGTGTGAAGAGACCTGAAAGTGGCACATGGCAGCAGAGTGTGGCGATGGAGACAGCAGCAATGGGAGGCCGTACAGGGACCCATGAGAGACTCTAGACTTGGCAGCAGCATGAGGAGGCGGTTTATAGGGGCCCATGGCAGATTAGGGGCCTGGCAGCAGCTATGTGAGGCCCGTAATCTGCCTGCACCCTATGTCAAAAAATTTAACACACCAGCAGTGTGAAGAGACCTGAAAGTGGCACATGGCAGCAGAGTGTGGCGATGGAGACAGCAGCAATGGGAGGCCGTACAGGGACCCATGAGAGACTCTAGACTTGGCAGCAGCATGAGGAGGCGGTATATAGGGGCCCATGGCAGATTAGGGGCCTGGCAGCAGCTATGTGAGGCCCGTAATCTGCCTGCACCCTATGTCAAAAAATTTAACACACCAGCAGTGTGAAGAGACCTGAAAGTGGCACATGGCAGCAGAGTGTGGCGATGGAGACAGCAGCAATGGGAGGCCGTACAGGGACCCATGAGAGACTCTGGACTTGGCAGCAGCATGAGGAGGCGGTATATAGGGGCCCATGGCAGATTAGGGGCCTGGCAGCAGCTATGTGAGGCCCGTTATCTTGCAGCACACTATGTCAAAAAATTAAACACACCAGCAGTGTGAAGAGACCTGAAAGTGGCACATGGCAGCAGAGTGTGGCGATGGAGACAGCAGCAATGGGAGGCCGTACAGGGACCCATGAGAGACTCTGGACTTGGCAGCAGCATGAGGAGGCGGTATATAGGGGCCCATGGCAGATTAGGGGCCTGGCAGCAGCTATGTGAGGCCCGTTATCTTGCAGCACCCTATGTCAAAAAATTAAACACACCAGCAGTGTGAAGAGACCTGAAAGTGGCACATGGCAGCAGAGTGTGGCGATGGAGACAGCAGCAATGGGAGGCCGTACAGGGACCCATGAGAGACTCTAGACTTGGCAGCAGCATGAGGAGGCGGTTTATAGGGGCCCATGGCAGATTAGGGGCCTGGCAGCAGCTATGTGAGGCCCGTAATCTGCCTGCACCCTATGTCAAAAAATTTAACACACCAGCAGTGTGAAGAGACCTGAAAGTGGCACATGGCAGCAGAGTGTGGCGATGGAGACAGCAGCAATGGGAGGCCGTACAGGGACCCATGAGAGACTCTAGACTTGGCAGCAGCATGAGGAGGCGGTATATAGGGGCCCATGGCAGATTAGGGGCCTGGCAGCAGCTATGTGAGGCCCGTAATCTGCCTGCACCCTATGTCAAAAAATTAAACACACCAGCAGTGTGAAGAGACCTGAAAGTGGCACATGGCAGCAGAGTGTGGCGATGGAGACAGCAGCAATGGGAGGCCGTACAGGGACCCATGAGAGACTCTGGACTTGGCAGCAGCATGAGGAGGCGGTATATAGGGGCCCATGGCAGATTAGGGGCCTGGCAGCAGCTATGTGAGGCCCGTAATCTGCCTGCACCCTATGTCAAAAAATTTAACACACCAGCAGTGTGAAGAGACCTGAAAGTGGCACATGGCAGCAGAGTGTGGCGATGGAGACAGCAGCAATGGGAGGCCGTACAGGGACCCATGAGAGACTCTAGACTTGGCAGCAGCATGAGGAGGCGGTATATAGGGGCCCATGGCAGATTAGGGGCCTGGCAGCAGCTATGTGAGGCCCGTAATCTGCCTGCACCCTATGTCAAAAAATTTAACACACCAGCAGTGTGAAGAGACCTGAAAGTGGCACATGGCAGCAGAGTGTGGCGATGGAGACAGCAGCAATGGGAGGCCGTACAGGGACCCATGAGAGACTCTGGACTTGGCAGCAGCATGAGGAGGCGGTATATAGGGGCCCATGGCAGATTAGGGGCCTGGCAGCAGCTATGTGAGGCCCGTAATCTGCCTGCACCCTATGTCAAAAAATTTAACACACCAGCAGTGTGAAGAGACCTGAAAGTGGCACATGGCAGCAGAGTGTGGCGATGGAGACAGCAGCAATGGGAGGCCGTACAGGGACCCATGAGAGACTCTAGACTTGGCAGCAGCATGAGGAGGCGGTATATAGGGGCCCATGGCAGGTTAGGGGCCTGGCAGCAGCTATGTGAGGCCCGTAATCTGCCTGCACCCTATGTCAAAAAATTTAACACACCAGCAGTGTGAAGAGACCTGAAAGTGGCACATGGCAGCAGAGTGTGGCGATGGAGACAGCAGCAATGGGAGGCCGTACAGGGACCCATGAGAGACTCTGGACTTGGCAGCAGCATGAGGAGGCGGTATATAGGGGCCCATGGCAGATTAGGGGCCTGGCAGCAGCTATGTGAGGCCCGTAATCTGCCTGCACCCTATGTCAAAAAATTTAACACACCAGCAGTGTGAAGAGACCTGAAAGTGGCACATGGCAGCAGAGTGTGGCGATGGAGACAGCAGCAATGGGAGGCCGTACAGGGACCCATGAGAGACTCTAGACTTGGCAGCAGCATGAGGAGGCGGTTTATAGGGGCCCATGGCAGATTAGGGGCCTGGCAGCAGCTATGTGAGGCCCGTAATCTGCCTGCACCCTATGTCAAAAAATTTAGCACACCAGCAGTGTGAAGAGACCTGAAAGTGGCACATGGCAGCAGAGTGTGGCGATGGAGACAGCAGCAATGGGAGGCCGTACAGGGACCCATGAGAGACTCTGGACCTAGCAGCAGCATGAGGAGGCGGTATATAGGGGCCTATGGCAGATTAGGGGCCTGGCAGCAGCTATAGGAGGCCCGTAATCTGCCAGCACCCTATGTCAAAAAATTAAACACACCAGCAGTGTGAGGAGACCTGAAAGTGGCACATGTTTGAGGCATGATTCATGGCGGATTTAGTCAGTTGTGTCAGGAACTGGTGGTTTGAAATCCAGACTAATCCACGCCTGATTCATTTTCACAAACGTGAGTCTCTCCACACTTTGGGTGGACAGTCGTGTCCTCCGCGGAGTTACAATACCTCCTGCCGCACTAAACACGCGCTCCGATGCCACGCTACTGGCCGGGCATGACAGCCTTTCAAGGGCAAATTCAGCTAGTTGGGGCCAAAGGTCAAGTTTCGTTGCCCAGTAGTCAAGGGGATTGTCTACCTCGGTTGGCAGGGTGCTGTCCAAGTAGGCCCAAGCCTGTTGTTTGAGCTCCTGCTCCAGGTCCACCTGATGCTGCTGCTGCTGCTGCGGCTGGTTAGTAGTTTCCTCACTGCGCTGGTGAAGAAAGCTACTCATCATCGACTGCAGACTGAGGCAGCCACTGCTGGTGGAGCTGCCACTGCTCCTACCACCCCACCCCTCCCCTGCTGCCATGCCAGCGGAACGCGAGCGCACAGGGCCCACAGTGTCTGAGGATGGACGTTGGCGCACAAAGGCAGAGACCAACTGACTACATAGGTGGTTTTTATAGTACGTAATTTTGGCCTCCCTCTCAGCAGGTGTGAAAAAGGCCACCATTTTGGACCGGTAGCGAGGGTCCAACAAGGTGGACAGCCAAAAGTCATCCCTCTGTCTGATGGTTATTATTCGGCTGTCGCTACGCAAGCAACCGAGCATGCTATGGGCCATTTGTGCCAAGGAATGCGAGGGACTCCCTGCCTCCATCTCCACAGCATACTGCCACGGTGCGTCTGGGTCCTCTGTCTCCTCCTCCTCCTCCTCTACCAGATGCTCCTGCTCCTCCACTCCTGTCCGCTGAGTGGAAAAACCACCCATTTCACTCAATAATTCCTGAGCACAAATGTCCTCCTCTACCTCCTCCTCTTCTTCCTGTCCTGCCCCCACAGGGGTCATGTGGCGTTGAGATCTGTGCGCCACGTCTACCGCACCCTGACCAGCCATTGTTAACAGCATTTGTTCCAGGACGTGCAACAGAGGAATGACGTCGTTCATCCCATAGTCCTGCCGACTCACGAATAGCGTGGCCTCCTCAAAGGGCCTGAGCAAGCGGCAGGTGTCACGCATGAGCTGCCAATGGCTGACATCTAAGTTACACAGGGGAGTACCTTTATCCGCTTGTAACATCAGGAAATCGGTGATGGCCTTTCGCTGCTCGTAAAGGCGGTCTAACATGTGTAGGGTTGAATTCCACCTTGTTGCAACGTCGCAGATCAGGCGATGCTGTGGAATTCCGTTCTGCCGCTGCAGCTCAATGAGGGTGTTCTTTGCGGTGTAGGAATGGCTGAAATGCATGCACAGTTTACGTGACATTTTAAGGATGTCTTGCAGTGGGATGGTGGATTTTAGGAACCGCTTGACAACCAGATTGAACACGTGAGCCATGCATGGCGCATGGCACAACCTTCCTTGACGCAGAGCAGACACCATGTTCTTTCCGTTGTCAGTCAACATGGTTCCGATTTTTAGTTTGCGCGGAGACAGCCATCTGTCGATTTCTCTGTTCATTACACTCAGCAGTTCCTCCCCTGTGTGACTACGTTCGCCAAGGCATACCAGGTGCAGCACAGCGTGACACCGTTGCGCCCTGCACATGTGATATGCCGGTCGGGTAATGGGACTTGGCACGGGGGTGGCGGCTGAGGACACGGCGGAAAAAGAGGTGGTAGAGGCGGACATGCTTGCTGGACCAAGGACGTGCAAACGTGGAGGCAAAAGCGTCGTGACCTGTCCAAGTTGCTGGTGCGGCTGTGCCGGCACCACGTTCACCCAGTGGGCCGTAAATGACATGTACTGTCCCTGACCGTAGTTACAGCTCCACACGTCGGCGCTGCCGTGCACTTTGGCAGAGACCGACATGCTCAAAGACTGGCCCACCATCTCTTCTACATGTGAATGCAGGGCTGGCACTGCCTTTTGGGCAAAGAAATGACGGCTTGGCACTCTCCACCGCGGCGCGGCACAAGCCATCATTTCTCGGAAAGGTGCTGAGTCCACCAGTTGGAAAGGGAGGGACTGCAGCACCAGCAACTTGGACAGGAGGACGTTCAGCTTTTGCACCGTCGGGTGCGTGCTCGCAAACTGTTGTCTCTTGGATACGGATTCCAAGAAAGACTGTTGACGGAATCCGAGAAGAGGAGTAGCAGGAGAAGGAGCATCTGAACGAGCGGAAGATGCCAACGAGCGACAACTCCCCTCAGCAGAGGTGTTGGAGCCTTGACTGGCTGATAGAGGGCGATTGACGACGTCGGGTGACGGAGCAAGTAACGGAGCGGGTGATGGAGCGGGGGCTGGGGCAGGCAGAACCGCCGTATGTTTATCACGGTTTTCCCAGGCCACCGAATGGTGACGCTGCATATGCTGACGCAACGCTGTAGTCCCAACATGGGCCCCCTGGCCACGCTTGCATTTCTGGCCACATAGTCGACATACGGCTACGTTTACTTCCTCGGGCGGCTTGAGGAAAAATTGCCACACCACCGAGTAGGAAACTTTGCCCCCGCTACTCTTCACTGGCTGACTGCTACTTCCTCCGTGCGCACCGGCACCACTACTGGCCGTGGTGGTAGGCTGCAGTGGAGCTGGTGCTCTACTCCGTGGACGTTTGGCTCCACTGACACTGATGCGACCCTGCTGCTGTCTCCTGGGCAACCCACCGACTGTTTTGCTCGCTGCCAAGCTGCCACCCTCTTCTCCTGATGATGCGGAAGAAATTGCCTGATGACGACGAGGCTGCCAAGTGCGATCAACCTCCTCATCATCAAGTAGGGTCTCCGCCTCACTACTAGCCCCCTCGGCTGCGTCTGGGTCAGGAGACAGACCTGTCTCTAGACCGGCTACCGAGCCACTCTCCTCGCCAGTACTTGTTCGCTTGGCTGCTGAAAAGGCCGATGTCTCCCCCCGTTCCTGACCGCCCTCTGTTAGCTCTTCCTCACTGTACAGTGGGGCTGAGCCCACAGCATGCGATACTTCGCTTGGTGAGGGAACAGCAAAGGACAGGGGCATGCCAACTAACGGTTGTGTCTGACGTACCCACCGACCGTTGGCTGTAGGTGTCAGAGGTGACCTGGGAAGAGGAAGACGACCGAGCCAACCAATCAATGACGGCAGGGTTGTCGGTGGAGACACGACCGCTGGATGACACCGGGAGCACTGGCCTCTGGCTGCGAATACTGCTGCCTCGACCCCTTCCTCTGCTGCCACGTCTGCTCGCTCCTAAAACATTGCCTCCTCTGCCACTCCTCTGCATGTTGTCTGACATACTATTTAATTCAACGATTAGGTGTCCCTGAGTAACAATTCTCTGGCACTCAGTAACAATTCTGTCTGTCCCTGAGTATGAATTCTGTGGCCCTGAGTAACAATTCTGTGTCTGTGCGAGTAACAATTCTGTGTCTGTGCGAGTAACAATTCTGTGTCTGTGCAAGTAACAATTTTGTGTCTGTGCGAGTAACAATTCTCTGGCACTCAGTAACAATTCTGTCTGTCCCTGAGTAACAATTCTCTGGCACTCAGTAACAATTCTGTCTGTCCCTGAGTAACAATTCTCTGGCACTCAGTAACAATTCTGTCTGTCCCTGAGTATGAATTCTGTGGCCCTGAGTAACAATTCTGTGTCTGTGCGAGTAACAATTCTGTGTCTGTGCAAGTAACAATTTTGTGTCTGTGCGAGTAACAATTCTCTGGCACTCAGTAACAATTCTGTCTGTCCCTGAGTAACAATTCTCTGGCACTCAGTAACAATTCTGTCTGTCCCTGAGTAACAATTCTCTGGCACTCAGTAACAATTCTGTCTGTCCCTGAGTAACAATTCTCTGGCACTCAGTAACAATTCTGTGTCTGTGCGAGTAACAATTCTGTGTCTGTGCAAGTAACAATTTTGTGTCTGTGCGAGTAACAATTCTCTGGCACTCAGTAACAATTCTGTCTGTCCCTGAGTAACAATTCTCTGGCACTCAGTAACAATTCTGTCTGTCCCTGAGTAACAATTCTCTGGCACTCAGTAACAATTCTGTCTGTCCCTGAGTATGAATTCTGTGGCCCTGAGTAACAATTCTGTGTCTGTGCGAGTAACAATTCTGTGTCTGTGCAAGTAACAATTTTGTGTCTGTGCGAGTAACAATTCTCTGGCACTCAGTAACAATTCTGTCTGTCCCTGAGTAACAATTCTCTGGCACTCAGTAACAATTCTGTCTGTCCCTGAGTAACAATTCTCTGGCACTCAGTAACAATTCTGTCTGTCCCTGAGTAACAATTCTCTGGCACTCAGTAACAATTCTGTCTGTCCCTGAGTAACAATTCTCTGGCACTCAGTAACAATTCTGTGTCTGTGCGAGTAACAATTCTGTGTCTGTGCAAGTAACAATTTTGTGTCTGTGCGAGTAACAATTCTCTGGCACTCAGTAACAATTCTGTCTGTCCCTGAGTATGAATTCTGTGGCCCTGAGTAACAATTCTGTGTCTGTGCGAGTAACAATTCTGTGTCTGTGCAAGTAACAATTTTGTGTCTGTGCGAGTAACAATTCTCTGGCACTCAGTAACAATTCTGTCTGTCCCTGAGTAACAATTCTCTGGCACTCAGTAACAATTCTGTCTGTCCCTGAGTAACAATTCTCTGGCACTCAGTAACAATTCTGTTTGTCCCTGAGTATGAATTCTGTGGCCCTGAGTAACAATTCTGTGTCTGTGCGAGTAACAATTCTGTGTCTGTGCAAGTAACAATTTTGTGTCTGTGCGAGTAACAATTCTCTGGCACTCAGTAACAATTCTGTCTGTCCCTGAGTAACAATTCTCTGGCACTCAGTAACAATTCTGTCTGTCCCTGAGTAACAATTCTCTGGCACTCAGTAACAATTCTGTCTGTCCCTGAGTATGAATTCTGTGGCCCTGAGTAACAATTCTGTGTCTGTGCGAGTAACAATTCTGTGTCTGTGCAAGTAACAATTTTGTGTCTGTGCGAGTAACAATTCTCTGGCACTCAGTAACAATTCTGTCTGTCCCTGAGTAACAATTCTCTGGCACTCAGTAACAATTCTGTCTGTCCCTGAGTAACAATTCTCTGGCACTCAGTAACAATTCTGTCTGTCCCTGAGTAACAATTCTCTGGCACTCAGTAACAATTCTGTCTGTCCCTGAGTAACAATTCTCTGGCACTCAGTAACAATTCTGTGTCTGTGCGAGTAACAATTCTGTGTCTGTGCAAGTAACAATTTTGTGTCTGTGCGAGTAACAATTCTCTGGCACTCAGTAACAATTCTGTCTGTCCCTGAGTAACAATTCTCTGGCACTCAGTAACAATTCTGTCTGTCCCTGAGTAACAATTCTCTGGCACTCAGTAACAATTCTGTCTGTCCCTGAGTAACAATTCTGTCTGTCCCTGAGAATGAATTCTGTGGCCCTGAGTAAGAATTCTCTGGCACTCAGTAACAATTCTGTCTGTCCCTGAGTAACAATTCTCTGGCACTCAGTAACAATTCTGTCTGTCCCTGAGTAAAAATTCTGTGGCCCTAATAACGTTTCTGTGGCCCTAAGTAACAATTCTCTGGCACTGAGTGAAAATTCTGTCTGTCACTGAGTATGAATTCTGTGGCCCTAACTAGCGTTTCTTTGTCCCTAAATAACGATTCTGTGGCCCTCATTAACAAGTCTGTGTCCCTGAGTAATGGTTCTCTGTCCCTAAGTAACTTCTCTCTGTCCCCAATTCTCGTTTCTGTGGCCCTAACTCTGTCCCTGTCCCTAGTACAGAGCGGTCTGCCTCTGTTCAATGACTGCAGGCAAATGAAGATTTCCAAAATGGCCGCTATATATACCTCGACCATTACACAGTGCTGGCTGGCTGGCTGCTGATTGGCTGATGCGATCACATGTCGTTGAGGAATGCATTATGGGGCAGCGCGCCTTGTCTGCGCGCCTTCCCCGACATCCCCGCTCCGTCGCCGCACATGTCAGCCGCCATTTTCGGAAAAATTTCGATTCGCGCGTCCGAATTAGGCTGTTTTTCGGATTCGGCACGAATCGAAATTTTTCCGATATTCGACTCGAATTCCACTTCGGATACTTCGATTCGCTCATCTCTAATTATATGCATATACTAAAAAAGAAAGTAAAAAGCTAAACATTTTAAAATAACCATTAAAATAAATTTGACTGTAAACAAATATACTTTCCTTTTAAAAAATGTTATTCCTCAAAGAAACTTTATTCAACATTTCATTGAGTATGTCACAGGCAATGAATTTTCTGACCATGCAAAATTTATATAGATGACCTTGTCCACGTGATCTATGTACCATAATTGATCTATTTGATGTATGTAATTTTCATATGATAAAAACTCAGGACAGTACTTCTTCACATATGTACAAAAAGGCTAGGTCTGTTTGCCATCAGTTAGGTTTAGCACAGATTTAGGTAATTCAAATAAAAATCTAAACCCTAACTAGAAAATATTTGGTTAGCTAAAGTACAATCTATCCTAAAAAATTGCGTTTTATTTTTGTAAAAACTTTTTTTAACCTTTTTTCATCCTGTTTTGCATCTCAGTGCTACTGATCACATCTAGTATTTTTCAGCCACTTCCTGCATGTATGTACTCATGACAGCGTTGGCTGAATGTCATTGCTCAGGACCATCTTCCTGATATTGACAATGGCTGACCATGCCCATAAACTGTGTGTCATTGCAACTGCTGGTAGCCTCAACTTAGTATGTATATGACAACAGAAGAACACATTTGAAAGACATACCAGTTTTCATGCTAGGAATAACAGTAATGTTTTACGAAATCTGCCCAACTCCGCCCACCCACGCTTTTTGTTCAGTTGCTCCATTTATGAATGAAATGGGATCTAAATGAATGGAAGGCGGTGGACCTATAAATTATTCTCCATTCGTAGATCCTGTTTCATTTCTAAAAACTATAATACCATCTTCTATGAATGGATCAGCTGGGTGTGAAGGTTGGACGTAATTGGTCACTCTTGATGAGAGCCTGCTTCTTAGTTCTATCAGGAGCGGACTGACAACTCATGGGGCGCTGAGGAAATAGGGGATCATGGGGCCCCTGTGTCCTTGCCCAAACTCAAAAAAGCCTATGAAAAAGGTACCAGGGGCATCTCATGGGGCCCCCTACTGACCCCACGCCCTCAGGCAGTGCCCGAGTTTCCAAATAGTCAGTCCGCCCCTGGTTTTATTAACCCCAGAAGATTATGCCGGGTGGGGGGGGAGCATCAGAGGAGGAAAATTTTGAAAAAAGTATAAAGCAGGAGGGATATATCTCAGTGAAGGAAAGTAATGTCCTTGTGCTGTTTTTTTTTTATTGTTTTTTTTAGGTAACGTAGGTGTTAATTAGGAATTCAGCACATTCCATTAGACTACTGAATACATTTTTCATTATTATTAATAAAATACATGGCAATGTATGCTTGAGTTTAGTTATTCTCCACCTCTTAAAATGAAATCACAGTGATAGATTTACTTTGCTAAACGTTGATACCTTTATTTGTCAGCACTTGCCAAAACACACACACTGAACAGATATCATCATAACTACATAAACAAAAATATCGGTATTGCAATGTGTTTCAACAGGAGCTGACATAAAAAATGACTTCACTCCCCTGGCAGTGGTGTTTATAGCAAGTAATGATCCATTGTTTCAAACAAATGTGAATATTTCCTGGTTCTCCTCTACCAACGGAGTCATTATTAATCTTTTTGGCCTGTGTATATTCATTAGATTAACACTCAGAATGTGGTGTTGTTTATTGCCTGCACTGTACACATTATAACACTGAAAAGACAAGATGAATTTGACAGCTAATGTAAAAATTACAGAAGGCAATACATCTTGGATTTACGTGGAACACCAACATGAAACTTAATCAATAAAATCTTAAGTTAGGTATTGTATGAAATGGCACATCATTCATTACAGGGGGTTGGCGGAAAACTTGATTTACTGGGTTGATATATCGACCTTTCACCTACAAGACCTAGTTTCAAATCCAGTTCCATCCAAAGTGACTAAAGATTCCTCTAGTCTGACAGCTCTAAATGGATATTGTTGCAAAAGATTTATGTTTACACAGTTTAATATATGGCATGTAGGCTATGCTCAAAATATAGCAGGGGAAGTTTTGACAGGGTTAACATCCACTGTGTAAATCTATGGAGTGATTAGCAGCTTTTTCTTTATGAAAACAACATATAATGTTAAAAATATTACACCAAACACAAAATGATGTGTCTAGGGCGACCCCGTGACTTAATCCAGTCTGTCATTCACTTCCACATCAAAGTAACCATAAACTGTATAATGAAAAAGAATTAACAAAAAACTAGCATTGCTCCTGGATTCTTACAGTGTATTAGGTGTAAAAATTGCTTCATTGGTATTCTTATTTATTCCTAATGACAACATTAGGATCTATTGATCACAAAGTCAATGGTATTGATTTTGCAAGCTACCATCTGTTTCTACAGCTTGTCATTTTACAAACAAAGTATTAAGGATATTTTGCATGTGAATGTTGAAAGTAGGTAAATATAAATCTGCGTGACCTGGACATTCAGCAGATTTAGCATGCTGAACAACAGAAATTTCTTTTCATGTGTCATTCATGAAGAATTAGGTGTCTAGCTCAGCAGTTAACATCTCTTTACATCAAGTACTGCCCTGTATATGGCTGTCCATATGCTCTTGAAGTAGCATTTATATATGTGTGGAAATATTTATTAATTTATATTAATTCAGCAGGCTGTAGCCAAGGGAAGACCGTAGGGTAGCACTTAAAGAAGCAATAATTCTACCCCTACATTGCTGCGTATAATATTTAGCTTTTTTTGGCAATGTTGGCCTGGCATTCACCCACTGGTCTGTGGCAACATACTGCCAATAATTCTAGAGCTCATAAGAGAATTTCATTTAGTTTAGTGGAGCCCAATAGATGAAAGCTACATCTTTGTTTGGAACAAAGTAACCCTGACTTAAATTACAAGCATAGCATTAGCCACAAAAGAGTTTGACCACTGTGGAACTTATTCTGGTGTCTGTGTTGAATATCTGACTTGGGCTCCAAAGGCATTGACAAATGTTAGGAAGTAAATGTTAACAGAGCATATTTGTATTTTACATTATATTTTTACAGAAAAGTAAAAAATTCTTTGCAAGAAATCCCTGCTTAAATTGACCATTTCTGGCATTACATAACACTACCATCCATTCCATTGTTCCATCAGAGCAAATACAAAATAGCAAGTGCTTCCATGTAAAGGGGAGCATGTGACCACCTCCCATAATGCAGTAATGGAGCATGAGTGGCCAATTACCAAGCCTGGACACTGTCAGATGAGGGAAGGGGTTATATTACCCTGAGAAAGATTTAACATCATCTGACAATGAGCCTACGCAGGTTAGGGCTGTTGAGGAACGAATTGTGGAAAATATAAGTTAGCTGGGGCTTTAAAAAGATTGTCACTTTGCCCGGAACAGACACAGTCACTGAGTCTCTTTAAATATCTCAACTGTGATTTTACAGGCTGCATCTTCTCCACTTTCTTCTGCAAGTCTTCCTTCAAACAGGTGCCATACATTCTTTGTGAAGTAGGAATGCTGAACATTATGGATATACGTTACAGCGCAATGGGTGGTTTACAGTCCTGGATACTGCTTATTAGCAACTGTGGGGTCTTGCTGGATCCGAAGAGGTGTTTATTGATGCTTTGAAAAGATGGGAGCATCACACCAGTTTGTACAGATCTTTTAAAGGTTTTTATTTTGTAACAGCCAGCACATTTCGGGGGCTCAGCACTCAACCCTCATCAAGGCTAAAAACTAGATAATAGAGAAAAAACACAAAGATTTCTTAAAATGTGTTAAAATTTATATATATTTTATACATTTTTTGGGGAGTAGGGGGTTGAAAAGTCACAAATCCGCTTGTGTAAGATTTTGATGTTTTCTCTCCAGAAGCCAACTTGCACAATTTGGTATTCTAAGCTCTGCAGAAGTGAGTAGTGATTTTATGACATACCAAAGACTTCCGGGAACACTAGATAATAATTCCAAGTAGAATTTAATACCAAGGTATTTAGGATGTTAGCAAAGTATGTGTGGATTCTTCAAAATGTATGGCAGTGACAATGTTCCTGTCATTTGACATGTTTTAGTTGACCTTGGAGAAGGTGGTAGAAACCTGTGAATTATTTGATTCTGAGTCACTACAACAACTTCTCTAGTGTGTGTCTTCTTTCCTCCAAACTTACAGGATGCTATAAGAAATTGTAGTGCTTCATATAGTGCATATATGCATATCATACCAAGGAAGACAGAAATTAGAGGTATTGGTGTCAAGATAAAGTGTACTTCTGGGAAAAGGAAAGTGGAGCTGAAGAACAAATATCTGCTGTTGAAACTTGACCTGGCCATCTATGGCAATTTTACCAGTTCCTGTCATAATAATGCAGTTTTGCTGCTGGGTACCTGCTAGAATGTGGTTATGCACATGTCATGTTTCTTACCATAGCTGTTGTTTATACATTAGGTCAGTGTTTCTCAACCTTTTTTCAGTCAAGGCACCCTTTAAAATTATGGCCAATCTCAAGGCACCCTTTAACATTCTGCACAATCTCAAGGCACCCCATTCTAAAATGTAAAAAAATATTCTAATAGTTTTACATAACTCAGCAACATCCACACATATAGAACACCCAACGTTAGAGGTGATTTATTCTTCCAAATACACTTTTGCACACTGGTACTGACTAGTATTTTGATGTGCCTCTTCTCCTTCAGTTTCTCTCCCTCACTCTGCTAATGTGACCCCAGTGCTGATGGAGAGGGGCAAACAAGGATTCTGTGCAGATGTCAGATGTCCTCCTTATCAGCTAATGATGTAATTGGTTGTTAGGATGCCGGCAGCTTGCAGGTAGTAAAAAGTGCTCAATGAAAACCTATGGCTTTGTTTAACTAAAAGACAGGCTTGATCCACCTGCTGGCTTGTATACAATTTTTTGAGCAGTTTTTAAGCATTTTGCCAAGGCACCCCTGAAAAAGCCTGAAGGCACCCCAGGGTGTCTGAGCACCCTGGATAAGAAAGGCTGCATTAGGCATTAAAAGAACTTACTATGTTATCAGCATTTTTACATTTCTGAGCATACAATACAACCTTCATGGAAGCCATCCATAAGTAAGTAAAAGGAGATTAAATCTACTAGATGATATAAAAGTGACGGTTCTAATAGCCGCGGTAATCTTTGAAGTGCAAAGCAGACACCAAGATCTGTTTTTTTATAATGTTTGTCCCTCCTTCTCCATCATCATTGTGGGAGTGAAATGAATTCATTTCTAACCAGAAGAGAACTAGGAACTGTGGACACTATCAAGGAGCAAGAGAAGGCAATTGGACTACTGATGAGCAGGAGAAGCACAAGGATACGCTTGCTGTGGTTTTCCACTGTATTTATCCCACAGGATACTAAGAATATTTCATTATGCTGGCTGGTCACAATCTAGTGTGTGTCATCCACTGTTGTGAAGAAAAATACCAAACTATACTTAACCAAAGCAGATGCCTGAATAGCAATAAGAGTAACAGAACAGTAACATAGCCACTTCCAGAGCTGCCCAATTAAGAAGCAATATAGTCTACATATTTTTTTGTCAGTTAGGTGACATGAAGCAGTTGCTTCTGTTCTTCAGCACAACTAAGATTTGCCAATGTCTAAAACTCAATACTTGGAGCTAGGTGCCACATATTGTTCATCACTGTATCATCATGACACAGTGAACTTTGGTTGTCCCATTTTCAGAGCTTCCCTTCTCATTGCATCTGTCTTCTTAATTCTTATCACATTCCAAAAGTCAGACTTCTTTATTTAGCTTTCTTCTCTTGAGCTATAACATGAAAAGTATTCTGCTACTTTTTCTTAAATAGAAAGACCGTGAGAAGTACAGATTGCTTTTATGAGTCGATTGAATGGAACCTGGCTCCATGTCAAAGTATCACATTAAATTATATCTACCTGAATAGAATGAGAATGGTTAAAACCACTGTAATTTTTTTTGTCCTTTATGTCTCATTAGGAAGATCTATGTCTTGTCCAGTAGGCTCAACAGGAAGTAGGAGGATATTTTTCTGATGTAAATAAATTCCTCTTAGAGAGTTGTCACAGGAAAAACTGTCCCCATTGGAGGATTTCCCCTTTACTCCTGGTCTGCTGACATCTCCAAATTTTGGATTTACCCTCATTTTGATTCACAGTGACATCAGGAGCACAGACAGCAATAAAAGCTATTTAGGCTTATATAGTCATTCACCTAAAGTTATAAAACATGATATAGCTTTATTGATTATCCATATAAAAGTCACCATAATCTGAGAGAAAAGTTTAGTATAAAACAGACAGGTTACTAATTCATGTAGATCCACACCAAACCTACACAGCCCCCAAAACATATATTAATATATAAAATTAGTATAGTAAATATACAGGGGTTAGGCAAAAAATGGAAACACTACATGATTTGCAGGTGTGAAAGTGACCACATGTTTTGTGCTGAAATTGGAAGTGATGTAACATTCTTTTGCTACCACTGTGTGATGAGACACCTAGCTAACAGGAGGTTAGCCTCACTTTTGTTATTCACTGCATGTGCTGCTAGTAATATGGAGTCATGTGAGAGCTTACCCCGCTTCAAAGAGGGCAAATTGTTGGTGCTCACTTAGCTGGTACCTCTGTGACTGAAGTTGCCAATATTACTTGTGGTGTTGTGAGGTCTTCTTGGGACTGAGATTGAGCTCTGCAATCACTTTTGCAGCAGTTATTTTCTTATTCCAGGTTACAATCTTGCCCAACATCCTTTTGTCTTTTTCGGTCTCTTTTGTCAGTTGACCACTTTGACTGTGCTTCTGCTTATCAGGCAACGTTTTCCTGGAAACTGTATATGCCATCATAACCTTTGATACTGTACATCATGACAAGGCAAATACATTGGCAGCTTCAGTCACAGAGGCAACAGCTAAGCGGCACCAACAATTTGCCCTCTTTGAAGAGGAGTAAGCTCTGACATGACTCCATATTACCAGCACCACACGCAGTGAATGACAAAAGTGAGCCTTCCCACTTGTTAGCTACAGTAGGTGTCTCATCACACAGTGGAAGCAAAAGAATGTTGCATCACTTCCACTTTCAGCACGAAACATTTTGTCACAGGGAAAACAGAATGTAATGATTTTTAAATCTCATACACTCATATTTCATTCACAATAGAAAACGTATCAAATGTTTAAACTGAGAAACTGTGCCATTTAAAAAAATAAGATAATTTTGAAATTTATGGCAGCAATACATCTCAAAATAGTTGGGACAGGGCCCGGTTTACCACGGTATAGCGCACCCTTTTCACAGCACTACTCTGTAAATGTCTAGGAACTGAGGAGATCAATTGCTGGAGTTTTGGGAAAGGAATGGTGTCCCATTCTTTCCTGATACAAGATTTTATGCTCACCAGTCCTGAGTCTTCTTTGCCATATTTTTCATTTCAAGATGCACCAAATATTTTTAGTTGATGAAAGGTATGGACTGTAGGCAGGCCAGTTAAGAACCTGGACTCAAGGGCGGACTGACAACTCATGGGGTGCCCGGGCAATAGGGGATCATGGGGCCCCTGTGTCCTTGCCCAAACTCAAAAAAGCCTATGAAAAAGGTACCAGGGGCATCTCATGCAAAGCATTTCATTCTTTTGTTTTTTTTGCAGACTTTATAAAGTGTCCCACACGTGTTTTTTTGGAATTGTGGTTGAAGTTGAAAAATTTTAAACCACAGATCCAGCTGCTGATTCAATATTATAAGATTTTAGATAGGACAAAGAAATGATAACATTCAAATGGTCAAAGTTAGAACGTATTTAGATACTTAACCTGCAATGATTTCAACTGATGATAGTATCTGCTTGAAATAAAAGGCCCAGAATGCATGGTAAGAATTTTGTATTCCAGATTCTTGATGGGTAAAAGACTCTTTATGTGCAAATTGATGCATTTATATACAAGAAACACAGACTGTATGTGATGATGCAACAGAAAACACCTTAGCTTAAAAATGTAATTGTGTACAATTGTGATGCTAGCTGTGATTGGTCAAAGTGATCACATGGTACATACAAGGCCAATCACAGCCTACCTGTGCCATGTGATTAGATGTGGCCAATCACAGCTAAGCACAACAATACTTTCTATTGAATGAACAATACTTATTACTGAATGAATCAATTTCATTCAGTAAAATACTGGCTGGTAGCAATGAAATTCACTGCTATAACAATCATGTGTAAATTGTATTGCTCTGGTCACAGTTTGCTAAAAAAAAATATAAAAAAAATTAAAAATGTAATAAAAAATACAATTGTAATCACAAGGCCATCAGTACATCAGGATTTATTAATTTTCAGATATTTACCATAGTTTGTGGATTATAATTTTCCTACAGACTAAATAATAAACATTGATTTGGCTGATTTTCACCAAAGAAATGTAGCAGAATACATTTTGGTGTAAATTTATGAAGAACAATTATTTATTTGCAAAATTTTATAACAGAAACAAAGAAAAATGCTTTTTTTGAAATTTTCAGCCTCTATTTGTGTGGAAAAAAATAGAAAAATTAATTTGGGTACAGTGTTGCATGACGGTGCAAATGTTCACTGTGCAACAGTGCTGAAAGATGAAAATTGGCCCGGGCAGGAAGGAGGTGAAAGTGCCTGGTTTGGAAGTGGTTAGCTAACAGTGTGCAATGGGTTGATTTAAAAAAACTAATCTGTAGTCAGAAAAGTGTAAGAAAAGTTCCAACAGATTGATGCAGCACCAAGAGTATGAATCAGCAGATGTATCACAAGTCTCAGCAATCTGATATGTTCAGTCTGAACAGAATAATTGCAGCAGGCAAAACTATAGCCCAAAAGAGTGTATCATGCCTTGCAACCAGCCGACTCATCAAAAGACAATGCGGGTAGTCAAATGTACTTCAGTTCCAAGCAAGCTGAGACAATATAAAATATACACACAATTTAGAGGGTGGACAGCACCAGCAAATAATATCTGTGCAAGTAACCAGGTGGATCCCAACAAAACCACCAATCTAATCAATATATAATATAAAGTTGGATACAACACAGTTGGTATACACATACTGTATAGCCAGTAATATAGCAACATCAGGCATCCCTGATATATACCACACATGAGATACTAAAAAGGTGATTCCACCTATTAACCTTTACCTATAGCAAGGTTTAGCTTATAAAATGGGGATTTTTAGCTACCATATATTGCAATTCACATTCAAGCTGGCCAACTGTATCAAAGTGATCCCTTGCTGGCCAGTCTTACTCTAACATACCAACTAATATTTGTTAAAATATCTACTCTTGGAAACATAAACATATAATGCCATAATTGGGCAGACACATCTGGAAATGAAAACAGCCCCGGACCAAACTTAAGCTATGCAAATCCACAACTGTGAAAAAAATACAAAATGTATAGGCTTGACAACATCAGCACCGACCCGCAAAAAAAAATGCACCACCTGCCAAAAAACAACTGCTCCCATTGCTGGTATGGCACCAAATGACAAATCGCTTCCCCCCACCACTGAAGTAAATAAAGGGGTGGGGTTACATAAATGGACATGTCCATATATGGTCAATGATGCCACCAGGTCACTCCACCTTTATGAAGAGGGCATGTGGTCTGGTTTGGTTCAGTGGGGTGCATGTTAGCTCCCTTCTTTCCTGGCCTGCCAGGCTGCATGCTCAAATAAGGGTTTGGTGTGGATTTTGGGGGGACTCCACACCATTTTTTTTTCTCTTTTTTTGGCATGGGGTTCCCCCTAAAAAGTCATACCAGACCCAAAGGGCTGATATTTATTAATGACAGCTCCTTGGTTTAGATTCAGCTGTTAGCTAAGAATCCCCAGCTGGTGCTGGCTTCTTAACAACCAGCATCTGTCAGTTGATCAGTCACCTTCCCCTACAGAAAAATGCAGTGACATGAAAAAACAAATCAAAACCACACCTATGTTGCACTACCAAATCTCATTGATATCGCAAGAAAAGTCACAGCTGCCCAAGTGTGAACCTAGTCTTAGTTTGCTTGCTAGAAAGCATGATACAGTTGCAAGAAAAAGTATGTGAACCCCTTGGGATTACGTGGAGTTTTGCATGAATTGGGCATAAAATGTGCTCTGAACGTCATCTAAGTCACAACAATAGAAGAACACAGTCTGCTGAACATAATACTACACAAACATTAGATGTCGCCATGGTTTAATTGCACATAACATGTAAACATTCACAGTGCAGGGAGGAAAAAGTATGTGAGGCCCTAGCTTAATGACTTCTCCCAGAGCTAATTGGAGCCAGGAGTGAGCCAACCTTGACTCCAATCAGTGTGATGATATTGGATGTGTTGCTGACAGCTGTCCTGCCCTTAAAAAACACACACCTGTTTTGGGTTTACTGGTTTCAAGAAGCACTGTCTGATGTGAACCATGCCTTGCAGAAAAGAGCTCCCAGAAGACCTACGATCAAGAATTGTTGACTTGTATGAAGCTGGAAAGGGTTACAAAAGTATTTCCAAAAGCCTTGATGTTCATGTGTCCACGGTAAGACAGACTGTCTACAAATGGAGAAAGTTTAGCACTGTTGCTATTCTCCCTAGGTGTGGTCGTCCTGTAAAAATGACTGCAAGAGCACAGCACAGAATGCTGCATGAGGTAAAGAAGAATCCCAGAGTGTCAGCTAAAGACCTACAGAAATCTCTGGCACATGCTAACATTTTTGTTGACACATCTACAATAAGGAAAACATTAAACAAGAATGGAGTACATGGGAGGACACCACGGAGGAAGCCATTGCTGTCCAAAAAGAATAGTGCAGCACGTTTGAAGTTTGCAAAAGAGCACCTGGATGTTCCATAGCACTACTGGCAAAATATACTGTAGACAGATGAAACCAAGATTGAGTTGTTTGGGAAGAACACAGAACACTATGTGTGGAGAAAAAAAGGCACAGAACACCAACATCAAAACCTCATCCCCACTGTAAAACATGGCGGAGGGAGCATCATGGTTTGGGGCTACTTTGCTGCCTCAGGGCCTGGACGGATTGTTGTCATTGATGGGAAAATGAATTCCAGAGTTTATCAAGACATTTTGCAGGAAAACGTACAACCATCTGTCCACCAACTGAAGCTCCGCAGAGGATGGGTGATGCAACAGGACAATGACCCAAAGCATACAAGTAATTCAACAAAACAATGGCTGCAACAGCACAGAATACGCCTTCTGGACTGGCCCAGTCAGAGTCCTGACCTCAACCCGATTGAAATGCTGTGGCATGACCTTAAGAGAGCGATTCACACCAGACATCCCAAGAATACTGCTACACTGAAACAGTTTTGTGAAGAGGAGTGGTCCAAAATTACTCCAGATCGTTGCGCAGGTCTGATCTGCAACTACAGGAAACGTTTGGTTAAGGTTATTGCTGCCAAAGGAGGGTCAACCAGTTATTAAGTCCAAAGGTTCACATACTTTTTCCTCCCTGCACTGTGAATGTTTACATGTTATGTGCAATTAAACCATGGCGACATCTAATGTTTGTGTAGTATTATGTTCAGCAGACTGTGTTCTTCTATTGTTGTGACTTAGATGACGTTCAGAGCACATTTTATGCCCAATTCATGCAAAACTCCATGTAATCCCAAGGGGTTCACATACTTTTTCTTGCAACTGTACATCTTTGGAATATATTTGCTGAGCCATACACGTGGTGCTATATCAATCTGAAGAAAAATAATTGCTAAAGGGAGAATAGGAGTAAGACATTATATTGGGCTGACTGGAGTTAACTAAGAGCTTAGTAAAAACAAATCTTATTTAAACTTTTTTTAACTTATGAGGTTGCTTTAACTGATGTTGTGAAAATCAAAGGTCGCCCATGTGATCTGTATGGGAATAGAATGAAGTAAATACTATATTAGGTTACATATTGTTTTTCAATAATAGTTACATTTCCAAACACTTGAACTATCATTGCACACTGAAGATACTGCTGCCACTCCAGTTACACACTACAAATCCCAGTTGCACACTCCAAACATTCCTAAAAGCTATTACAGAGACGCTCAAAATTAGCATTTTTTTTCTGCCAAGAGCACTACCTTTTTTTAAGCCAATGTGCATGGACCCTAACAACTGTAATTTGGCAGCAATAGCAACTGAGGAAATGCAATAGGACTCTAAAAATACACTCAGAGAATTTTGTTGATTATTTTTTAGGGTGTATGTCCTATTTTTAAGGTCCAGAACTGGTTAATCATCATCTTTCTCGTGTGATTTTGGAAACTAATGAGTTTTTTGGCTTTTAGTATTAGGCATGTGGTTAAAACTAACTGGTCTGCTGGACATGACAACTTTTGAAAAGCTACCTCTGTCCAGATGTCACTATTGCTGATACACTGATTGCTGCAGGCATTAGCATCATCTACCCCTTAGAATCTTTTTACCGCCCCCCTCACTGACAAAATGCATGGACACTGAAATAAAACACTGGAACCCTAATTTTCTTTTTAAATCTTTTGGAATATCTTCCTATGGGACACTATGAAGGAGGGAGACATATAGACATACTGATTCCCACTGGCAAAAAAATATTTACACACGGTTTATACAACAACATTATAAAGAAAATTAAATATGATATTGAATATATTTGTCATGCATGTGCACAATAAATGTTTGCACTGAAACTCAATTAATTGTGAAATGTGAAAAAAGACATTTGTGTTCAACTAGACATACTGCAGTTGAACAAGCTGAACAACCCGATTGGCTGCCCTGCAAAGCTGCACCAGATTTTGCACTCTCCAGTTTTAGTAATTCAATCCCAAAGTTAGTAATAGTCCTGCCCCCACTTGCCCCCTATGCTATGTCATGTACAAGCTAAAATATAGCACCCAAATATGAGAGATCTGAGAAGCAGAAGCATTGGTTGGCTACTCAGGTGAAGAGAAGTGAGAAAGGCAAATCACAGAGTTACTTTTTCTTTGCAATTTCAGAAATGTATACTTTTTTTTTTTTTCCAAAAAAATAATGTTTATTGTGAAATACAGATTGACATAATAAGCTAAGATAAACATGAAATGTGAGAAAGACAATTAGCAACACACACATCCAGTCAAGAGTGCATGAAAACAAGTACAATTACAAAAACAAAGCAGTGTGGGGTAACTAAACCACGACACGGTAGTGCCTGAAATACATTAGGACGCTTGTAATGAAACGCGTTAGGCCAGGAGGCCCCAGACCTCCTCTGATAACGTCACAAAGTGTGGATCTGCAGCGGGGAGAAGAGCGCAAACGACGTCTAAGCCAGAGTCAGTGCTATAAGTTGAAAGTGGTGGAGGCGTCTGAGCGCGGATGTGAGAATGTGTGATCAAGTATACTGCTAGTATGAAAGGGGAAGTGATTCTGTCATCATAGCTAATTGTCCTTTGGGTAGTTGACCAATGCATGCAGAGGTTAGTCTGCAATGAAGAAAAGAAGCCATAGAGCGGAGAAAAACAAAAAAAGAAAGGGGGGGGAGAGAGTAAGAGAGAGAAGAACAAAACAAAACAAAACAAAAAAAAAACAAAACAGGGGGGGGGGGGGAAGGAGCAGCACAGGGGGTGGGCAAATGAGAAAGGGAATAACAGAGTGATTGTTATCCATACGGTGATACAGTCGCCAAACCTACAAAATTCCAGTCTGTCATCAGAATCGGTCGGTTGGGAGAGGAGGACAAACGGGGGTAATCTGCCCCCACAGAGTCAAACAAGAGAGAGTAGCGCCCTCAGGGGGTTCAATTGAATTCAGACCGACTGGTCCATAAGAGATCGGTATACAGGAGTAGTCAGAAAATGTGTCCAACAGGCCCATACGTGAGAAAATGTCGTGGGGGTATCGTGTGCAGTTGCAATCAACTCCTCCATATCCGCTATTTTTCCCACTCGGGTGAGCCAATCACGTATAGAGGGAGGACGGGTGGAGCCCCACAGAACAGGAATACAAAGTCTGGCCGCATTGACCATATGCATGGCCAGGGATTTGAAGTATTGTCCCCTGGGAAGGGGAGAGTGGTGAAGGAGAAATTGAGCTGGGGAAAGAACTAAGGGCAAGGTAGTCACGGACACCACAAGCCGATGAACCTCTCGCCAAAACGGTTGAAGAGCCGGGCAGGACCACCAGATGTGAAGAAACGAACCAACAGAAGTTCCGCATCTCCAACAGCTGTTGGGAAAGGAAGGATTGAAACGATGAATCCTCAAAGGGGTGTGATACCATCTAGAGGCTATTTTGTAGCTGTTTTCCTGGGTCGAGACATTAAGGGAGCATTTATGAGAGTACTGAAAAATTAAATCCCAGTCGGAGTCTGATAGGTTAGTGTCTAAATCTCTATTCCAGGCCCGACAAGAGGGAAGAGAGTTGTATGTCCTGTTTTCCAGTAAGAGGGGGTAGATCTCCGAAATCAAATGTTTACATGGTTCTGCTTTAGCGCAAATAGACTCGAACAGGGTAAGAGGGCGGGACCAGTTCTGAGTGGGTTTATGTGATAGCAGGTAGTGTCTAATTTGGAGGTATGCCCAAAAGGGGAATTCGCGGATATCCAGACTCGTAAGTAATTCTTGAAGTGTTTTCAACTTGCCATTGTGGATGAAGTGTTTCGCCAAGACCTGTTTATATGGCCAGTGTTTAGATAAAAAATCTTGGTGCATCCCGGGAGGGAAATCAGGGTTAAGGCGGATAGAGGTTAAGGGGTTGGGTGTTTCAGAGATAGACGCGGATTTACACGCCAAACGAAAAATTTTTAAGGTGGGCCCTATCAGTGGGTGAGTAAGAAGGGCCAGTGGCGTATGTTTCGGTAAAAGCCAAGAGATTGAGGCCAGGGGTAGGGAGGAGGAAGCACTTTCAACATATATCCAATCCTTGGAGGACGTGTGAACGTGCCAATCGACTATCCGTGCGAGGTGACATGCCCAATAGTAGCGTTGAAGGTCAGGGAACCCAATACCACCCGCAAGTTTAGGGAGGATCAATTGGGAGTAGGCAATGCGTGGACGTTTATGGTTCCATAGGAACAACGAGCACATTCTTTTGCAAGATATGAAGAAGGTCATCGGTAACTGAATTGGTAATGTCTGGAAGAGATATAAGAGGCGGGGAAGTATGTTCATTTTGATGATCGCTGCCCGACCGAACCATGAGAAGCAAGGACGATGCCACTTACTGAGATCTTCCTGCATAGAGCGAAGCGCTGGAAGGAAATTTTTTGCATAAAGGTCACCAATGTGACGGGTAAGCTGGACACCGAGATAAGTAAAGGAATCCCTTTCCCAATGAAATGGGAATTGGGACTCACAAAAAGAGACTAGTGCGGCTGGCAGGGTCATATTAAGGGCAGAGGACTTGGAGAAGTTAATTTTGAAATTTGACAGGAATCTAAAAAAGGCAAGGTCTTTCAGTAGATTGGGTAAGGTAGTACGAGGGTCCGTAAGAAACAGGAGAATGTCATCCGCGTAGGCTGCTAACTTGAACTCTTTGTCTGCTATCATGACCCCCTTAATATCAGGGTTAAGACGGATTTTCCTTAGCAGCGGTTCGAGGGACAAAACGAACAAGATGGGGGATAGGGGACATCCCTGGCGGGTGCCATTTTTCAAATGAAAGGGGTTTGACAGATGGCCGTTAACTCGCACTTGGGCAGATGGGTCAGAGTATAGGGCCATGATAAAGTTGAGCATCTTCTCACCCAATCCCAAGGCCACTAGAGACGCCTTTAGATAATCCCATGCAATCCTATCAAAGGCCTTCTCTGCATCCAAGGAGAGGTAAAAACCAGGATATCTAGAGCCATGGATCCAATGGTTGAGATTAAGAGCCTTAATCGTGTTGTCCCTTGCTTCTCTGCCCGGGATGAATCCAACTTGATCAACGTGGACCAGAGAGGGGAGCAAGGGGAGAAAGCGATTAGCAATGATATTAGCGAATAGCTTAATATCCACGTTCAGCAAGGAAATGGGTCTATAGTTGGACACCTGGGTGGTATCTTTCCCACTTTTGGGGATAACCGTAATGTGAGCCTCCAGGAGACGGTTATGCGGTTGTGAAGGGTGGGAAAGCGTATTAAAGGCAGAAAGAAATGGAGCTCCCAAAATATCTAGAAAAGATTTGTAGTAAGCTGCCGTAAAACCATCAGGGCCCGGACTCTTACCCGACTTCATCTGTTTCACCGCGCACTGCAGTTCATTTAGGGAGATGTCTTTTTCAAGAGCGAGAACCAGGTCCTCGGAGAGGGCGGTCGGACCGTGGAGATGGAGGAAATCGGAAATCAAGGAGGCTCTGGATTTATCTGTGTGTATAGGGGGGCGCTCCGGAGGAAGATTGTATAAAGATTTATAAAAATTTTCAAATTGAGCAGCGTCAGGGTTAGATGTGGCCTCAATGCCGTCGGGGCCCCTAATTTTATGAACCGTCATGGACGATCGTTGTTCACGCAGAGCTCTAGCTAAAAACCGTCCGCTCTTATTTGCGAATTCATAGTAGAGCTTCTGTGAGAGAATATATCTTTTCCTGACTACCTTACCCAGTTCCGAGAGAAGTTGTGTGCGAGCGTTCGTCAGTTCCAAGAGAGTGGAAGCTGCCAGGGTCCGCTTATGAGCTCGCTCCAGTGAGTGGATCCTGTCAGTAAGGAGTTTCATACGCTCTTGTTTGAGCCTTTTACGATTCGTCGCTTTAGCTATAAGAATACCCCGAATCACGCATTTGTGGGCTTCCCACTGCGTGAGAGGTGAAGTATCCGCGGAGTTATTCAGAGAAAAATATTCAGTTAGGGAAGAGCGGATCTCTTGTTCGGTAACAATATCCGCGAGCAGGGAAGCATCTAAACGCCAAAATTTAGAGCGCGGATGTGCAATGGGGAACTGCAATATCATGGTGATGGGATGGTGATCGGAGAAGATCATTGGCTCTATGGTGGCGGCGTGGAGGAAAGGGAGATCCGATTGCGACAGAAAGAAGTAGTCTATCCTAGAGTATTTATTGTGCGGCGGAGAAAAAAAAGTGTAGTCCTTAACAGTAGGGTAAAGGGTACGCCAGGAGTCGTGCAATTGCAGGTGTTGTAGCTGTATACGTATTTGTTTAAGGGCCTTGTAGGGCAAAAATGAGCAACCTGAGGAGGAGTCTAACAAAGGACTCAAAGGGACATTCACATCACCCCCCAGTATCAGCATCCCTGACTGAAAGGCGGCCAGGGAGGAGGTGAGGGAACGCATAAACGAAACCTGCCTAGAGTTAGGAGCATAGACATTGGCAAGTGTGATAGGTCTGTTGGCGAAGGTCCCCTTTATAAACAGATATCTCCCTTCAGGGTCTGCAAGGGAATCAGTGATACGGAAGGGGAGGTGTCTAGCAAACAGGATGGAAACTCCCTTTGATTTAGCCAATGGGTTAGTGGCATGAAGGACCGTGGGAAAGCGGAAATTATGAAGCTTGGGGACGGAGTCTTGGCGAAAGTGCGTCTCTTGCAGGAACACCACGTCCACTTTCTGTTTGTGTAAATAGGAAAGTAGCATTGAGCGCTTTTCAGGTATGTTCAAACCCTTAGCATTAAGTGATAGGAGCTTCAAAGACAGTGGACCCGTCATAAAGGAAGAGGAAGGCATGACTAACGAGCAAGAATGAAGCCCGAAGCCTTGCTGCACCACTGCTTGGGAGAAAAGAAAAAAAAAAAAAAAAAAAGGGGGGGGGGGGGGGGGAAGGAAGAATACAGGTGATAGACGGCTCAAGGAACAGGCCCGCTGTTCCAAAAAAAAAAAAAAAAGGGAGGAGAGAGAGGAAGGGAACAGGAAGAAAAAAAAGAAGTACAAAGAGAGTAGCAAAGAAACCAAGAGAAGAGATAGTAATAATTGCCGAATAAGGGGTTCAGTATAAGCTCACAGAGCTCACTGTGTGGGGAACTAGATCGGCGTGAAACCAGGAAGTGAACGACCGCCGGCCGGAGGCCCCCTGTTTAAAATTATGCGAAAGGAAAGCGGAAACGAGGATGCCGGGGTCGAGAGGTGCAAGTACCGCAGGGGATCTTCAGAGTTGGTAACGTAAGAACGATCAGCGATCCTCTACGAAGGACGGTGCAGGGTGTATCGTTAAAGGGTTGAGAACCGGGGCGATAGGAGTTGTCGCGACGTGAGGCGAGCCAAGTAGGCAAGAATCATCGCAGTCGTCGTATATAAGAGGTATCGTAAAGTGTACCGGGGGAATGCAAAAAGGACAAACAATGTCGAGGCGAGGTCCGGAACGAGATGAGGCTGCTCGGTAAAAAAGGGAGTGATGGAGGATCCTCACCACTATTACAGGCAAACCGTTTCATGTAATATAAATGTAAACATAAGAAGTCAGCCAAAACAGTACAGGTATAATCAAAATCACAACAGGTCGGGCATGAAAACGAAAATCCCCCCCCCTCCAGCCCCTCCCCCACCCCCCCATTCAACAAACAGTAACCGTCCATACTCCTGAGGGACAAAACCAGATCCTAGAAAAAATACAAAAGGAGTAAACAAGTCCCCCAGGGTAGTAGAGTGAACGGGCACAACCCCCCTCAAATTAAGCATATGAGAGGGGACGAGGAGGTGGAAGGAGACCACGTATGGAGGAGGTCAGGGGCATGAGAACTTTCAGGTCAACCTCTTCAGCCCTGGCAGGGATCAGAGACCGGGCCGAGAATAAAGTACGACTCCAGTTGAGTCGGTCTGGCAGGTAGGGTAGAGAGGCGGTGCTCGTTCACTCCGCCACCCTCAGTGCTCAATATGAGCAGTTATGATCTTTAAAAAAAACATTTACCCGACTGAGCAATCAATCACCCCATCAACCCCCACCACCCCCACAAAAATATAATAAGCCTCGGCCAAATTTCACATATATTATACTTAACAAGGAAGCGGAGTCCTCTTTCGGTGAATCAGAAAAAAAAAAGGAGGAGCATGCAATCCGAAGCATGTAGGGGTGAAGACATCTACAGCAGGACAGTCGCATATCAGCAGTACGACAACTTCAAAGGCAAAGAGGATGAGGTTCGGGTGTTTCAGGACGGGTGAGGCCATAGGACGGTGATCGCCCCGGAAACTCTCGGTCGACTGAAAAAAAAACGAGAGGCCGGAAAAGGCATGGGACGAAAACTTTCTGGAGGCGGAAGACCTGTGAAGGGGTGTTGATTCGTCGGCGAAGAGAACCCGAGCAAAGCCCAGTAGTTGAATCCTACCATGGGAGGCCGAGACAATAGGAACATGGCTCAACATCTTGTTTGGCAGGAAAGAGGTACAGCGACCCGGTCGTAGCTTGCAGGATAACAACTGTAGGTGAAGCTCGTGGAGTGATGGCTATCATTTTGGCAAATAAGTGGCGGCAACCTTAAAAGAGCTTGTGCAGTTGGTGAGGAGTGCACTGAAAAGCCATTAGCTGGTGAGAGTCGCAGACTCTTAGATTTCGCGCCTCGGCTTCCTGTGCGCCGGAGAGGCCGTTGGGCTGAGGGAAGCTGGCATGCCCCCTGCAGGGAGTCTTGGAGGAGTTGATGGGACCATCCGCCCCCTACGATGAGATTGGCCAAGCCGATCCATAGTGCTATCTTCAGTTCCCGGGTCCGGGGATGGTGGCACGCTCATGGAGCCATACCACTCAGGGAGGTCAGGCTGTGGGATGTCCAGGGAAGCGCAGAAAGATGGTAATTCGTCAGGAGTACGCAAGTTGTGGGTGCGACCATTAGCATGCACAGAGAGGCAAAAGGGGAACCTCCATCTGTAGGTGATGTTACGTGATCGGAGCATATCCAAAAGAGGACGTAAAGCACGCGGTTGTCGCAGGGTAATACTGGATTGGTCCTGAAACAGTTGTATTTCCGCTCCCCCATATAAAAGATGCCTCCTATCTCTGGCGCAGCGGAGGATATCCTCTTTAAGCGGAAAACTAACCAGGCAGCAAACGACATCCCTAGGTGGGTCTGCGTCTCCCCTCCTGGGGCGGATCGCTCTGTGAACACGCTCGATATCAATCATGGTTGCAGGCGGGCGACCAAGGAGGTCATTAAATATGGCGATAACCGCTTTGGAGAGATCAATAGTTTCCACTGATTCTGGGAGGCCGCGAATTCTAATATTATGCCTGCGACCCCGATTGTCTAAGTCCTCAATATGCCTCTGGATGTCCCTGATAGCAGAAGCGTGGAACGCTGATTTTTGCTGCACACCCTGTATAGCGGACCTGTTTTGTCTGGAGGCGGATTCCACCTGTTCCAATCTGGATCCCAGAGCCTGTATGTCTGCCCTTAAATCGCTAACAGCGGTATTTAGCGATGTAGTCAGGGTGGCTTTGATGTCTGCTGCCACCATCTGGAGATCCCTTAGGGAGAGAGAATGGGAGGCAGAATGGATGTCATGCTGGGGCACTGTATCTGGGGCTTCATGTGTGGCTGAGCAGGAGGGAATAGCCATGTCTGCACATGTGGCAGTACAGGAGGGAATCGCCATATCTGCGGCTGTAGAGGGAGGGGGGGAGGGAGCTGCAGAGGGGGAAGGAGATGGCTGCTGTCCCTCTCTCTGCTGCTGGGAGCGGAAAAGCTCCTTTATGGGTCTCCCCTGCGCACTATTGCCCCGAGGGGATCGTGAACGGGCACCGGATGATGTCCGGTCCGTCTTCCCCATCCTGTGACAGCTGAGGCTCACCCGACACCTCTGAAAGGCAGAGTAGAGGGATCCGGCCGGCGGGAGCTCTCGGGCTAAGCGTCCATCTTCCTGGCGCGGCAGACCACGCCCCCCCAGAAATGTATACTTGTTTTAGATTTTTTTTTTTTTAATTGGATAGACCACTGAATGTCCAAAACCTCCACAAGTAAACAGAAATTGACAAGGAACATTTAGTGTATATAAATTTACCTTATACTGTACCATTTTTTGCCTAAAAGGCAGGTCTGGATTGATTGGCTAGTTCAGCCAGTTAATTCACCTATCAGTATTCATAAATACTGAAAAAGTATAGTAGTGTTAACTATTAATCTGTATTTTTTCAAAGGCATTTATGATTTGGAAATCTTTGTTCACACTGCTAGTTACAATATTCCCTTTTCAGTGCTGCACGTGTCATTAATATCCCAGATAGTATCCAATGGTTTCATCTCTTATTCATCTCACTACTCCAGCTTAAAAAATCTAATCTTTAGATCACAGGGTGCTAATAAACATTATTTCTGCTCCTTATACACCATGATTTTTTCCTGAAATTAAAAACATGAAATTGCTTTAACAAAAATGATTTAAAATAACATTTCTCATCTTATATTTTCTGTTCTAATTTTGTAGTATAAATGTAGTACTGATTCACCTTCACCGCAATATATGTGAAATCTTGAGAAGGTGAAATATACATACATTTATTTGAACATTTATTGATTCAGAATCTCAGGTGTCTGTAATGAAATTCAGTGTACCATGAAGAAGCAGAAATATTGTTTTTTTATTTTCAGCACACTATATAGAAACAAAGAATAATGTTCATGCTACAAGCTTAGATAACAACTAACCTTATTAGCCTAAAGTGCCTTGCAAGGCACCAAGAATGTACAAATTACAAAATACCAAATAATGGCAAAAAAGACTGAGGGGTAGATTTACTAAGACTGAATTTGGTGCAGCTGTACATAGTAGCCAATTAGCTTCTAACTTCAGCTTATTAAATTAAGCTTTGACAATAAAACCTGGAAGCTAATTGGTTTCTATACAGAGCTGCACCAGATTTTGCACTCTCTAATTTTAGTAAATAACCTCCTATATGTTTAAAAGAAACCAGATTGGCTTTTATCCTTCTTTTACTATGGATTTTATTATAGACAACACAACAACAAAGAAACAGTCAAAAGCAAGATCACTGACACAAAATAATAAAGTATACAATTCTTCTCATGAAGGACATAACAAATGCACTGAAGTATTGACAAAGAGAGAAACTGAGTACATAAACACAATACATAAAAAGATGGAATGAAACTTTATAAGTTGCGTTAATAGCAAACAAGTAATGACCAATGAGCTGGTAGGTGAAGGCCAAAGATAGTCACAAAAATCACATACAGAGGGTAGGAAAAGTTGAGCACGGAGCCTCACTGGATACACATCAGTACTCTACACCAAGGACTCTTGAGAAAGTCTCACAGGTATACAAAACATTGCAGGTATGATTCTCTAGGAGTATTACAATCAGTGCAAATAGAATGAAGACTAACAAAAACAGAGGAAAGAAAAAGAAAAAAAAAGAAAAGGGAGAAACAAGGATAGTAAAGACAAAGAAAGGGCTCCAGGTAATCGCGCCAGGAGAGTCTTATATCGACAGAAGGGTCTGGTCAAATCTAGACGGTTGGGCCACATCAATCCAGGGGACCAGATCTGCAAAAACTTTGGGTGGGTGTCTAACAGCATGGCCGTTAGCTTCTCATTAACCATTATAAAATTAATCCGGTTCTTATTGGCCTAGAAGCTAAGAAGAGGGGGTTTCCAAGCTCCCGCAAACATTAATTTGGTAGCCATAAATAGATGCGATGCCAGCTGCCGCTCAGGACGAAGTAGGCCTACTAATGGTTTAAACAGTAAGGGTTGTGCTTAATATTTGTGTGTAACATAGTGCGGAGAAGGGCATAGACCCTATTTTTTGACAACCCCAAAAGCAAATCGGAGAATATGAGGGAATAAAGCGAGCCAGGCAGGCATATAAAGGACCTTGTAGGCATTTTCTAAAAGAATAACATTCCTTGAACATTTAGACAATGCTTGAGTCATGATCCACCAGTCTTGCTGATCTAGACAACCCCCATGTTCCAATTGCCAATGCTGATGATAAGAGCGAACCGGGGGTGTCCTATAAAAAATAATAATGGAGTAGACAAGAAAGATCAAGCCTGGCGCATGAGGCCTGTGTCTGCAAAGACTTTCAAAGGGAGTCAGCCTATAGGGTCACGAATGGGCTTGTAATAATTTATTAAGAAAGTTGAAGGTAGCCAAAATGCTCCCTCCATGGCATGTCATAAGAAGAACGCAGAGTCTCAAAAGTAAGTATCCGAATAGGAGAGAGCAAGGAGTGCACATCATAGAAGCCATGAGCCGGCCACCATGCAAACTGTCCAGGATTGTCAAGGCCCGGGGGAAACAATGGATTGTGGAGTAGACGCATCAAAGGTAAGTGAGCAGAAATGAGACCAGCGGAATATTTAATTGTCCCAAAGTCGAAGCGTGTGCACTAATGTCAGACTAAGAGGCGGAGGGCGACAAACAAGTGGAAGCCACAGCAAAGAAGAAAGTGGCATCGGGTGGGAGTCCATCAGATCCACAGTAGCCCACAGGGGAATATTGCAAGACGCATTAAGAAGATGGGCTAGTGGATCAATATTCACCCCTAGGTAGTAGGCATGAAGATTTGGGATAGACAGCCCACCCTCGGTCCTACGGGCAAATAAAATCCCCAGATAAACGACAGAATTTCCACTGATGAATGTGTAATATATGCAAAGGGACAGGGACCGGTAAAACCCGAAACACATATAATAATTTAGGGAGATAAGTCATACGGCTTGCATTAATTCTGCCAAAAAATGAAAGCGGGGGATGAGCCCAAGAAGGACAACATCTCCGTCAAATCCTTAAAGACAGAAGGGAAATTAGCCTGAAAAAGTCCTTCATAAGATGGGGTGAGCTTAATCCCCAAATATGGCAAGGCCGAAAGCCATTGAAAAGAAAACAAATGTTTCAGAGTTGTCAGCAACGATGGGGAAAGGGTAAAAACATGGCTTTATATTTAGCGGGGTTGATATGAAGGCCCAAAAGAACATCAAAGGAGGCTATTATCTTTCAAAGCCAAGGCTACCAATCAGATCTGGTGGCTACCTTTTCTGAGCTCTTAGAAGTAAAAAAAGCTCCATGACGGGATACACTTCTGCAATGTTGCATTGCTAAACTAAAATCTTTCATAGAGAGGATGGTGGAGACTTTAATTTATCCCCCGTCCCTGCCACAGACATTTCTGCAGGCAGATCTTACCTACCATGGGCTATATACAAATTTTAGTCTTTACAAGTCTCACAATTGATAGATGAACCCCAATATTCACAACTACATGTGCTACTCATCCTTCCTCTCCAAAAATCAATACTCTAATGTAGATTTTTTTCCTTATGAGGCATTTTATTCCTTAGAGACATTCTGCATTTTTTCTTGGTCAGATCATTCCAAAATCCTAACATCTGCCAACATTTCTTCCTTAATAAATCAACTCACACTTCCAAAGCAAAAGTTAATCTTGGTCCTTTGCCTCTGGTGACATACTGGTAATATGGAGACAAATGTGGATGCCTCCTGGCCAAAGTGCTAAAACATCATCAAGTACAGTATTACATTCCAAGCATAAACTGAGCACAAAGCCAGAAAATACATCTAACCTTCATTCCTCCTACCACTCCATCCCCCACAGCCACTTCCTCCTGTGCCACTATCCCCTCCCTCCTAGATTGTAAGCTCGAAAGAGTAGGGCCCTCTAACCCCTCGTGTACTGTTGTTGTTGCTGTTCTGTTTCTTGTATTGTCCCCCCCCCCCTCTATTGTACAGCGCTGAGTAAACCCTTTGGCGCTATATAAACTCTAAACTCTAAAGAAATAGATAACACATTAAGGTCCGATTATACCTCCCTCCACAATCTCTCGCAACTTAGCACCACCAACCAAATGGATCAGATGCAGATAAAATTATTTCTTACCTAGCCTCTTCTAACTTCTTTTAAACTAGACAGCCACAATACTGTTACACCAGTCAAAGCATATATTGTCAATTCACATGCCTGATAAAGGGGCCCTGTGTGTTGCAATTTACTGCTGTGATTTGATTGCTTTAATACATTTTTGGACTCTATTTTGAAGATCCATGGTGTGCTGTGTTATATGCTTGGACATGTGGTGCGTACTACAAAGGTAATCATTGGAGTTTGTTATAAGCCTCCCAGTGGTAATGAGGAGGTGGAAACTCAGCTCCTTGCACAGATCAAAAGAGCTGCAAGGGCTGGGACAGTGATAATAATGGGGGATTTTAACTACCCAGAAACTGACTGGAGTAATGGTACTGCAGGAACAGTTAAAGGACAACCATTTTTAAACCTACTACAGGACAATTTTATGGTACAGTTCATAGGGGCCCCTACTAGGAATGATGCTCTGCTGGACCTGGTAATCTCAAACCATGCAGAGCTTATTACCAATGTCCAAATAAAAGAACATCTGGGTAGCAGTGACCATTTCATTTATTGTTAGCTGTAAACAGCAAGCACATACGGGAAAAATAAAAATGCTCAATTTCAAGAGAGGTAATTTTCCAAGACTGAGAGCTGCTCTCCAAGACTTAGACTGGGAGGGAATATTGGCATTGATGAACACAACAAAGAAATGGGAGTTCTTCAAAAAGACTGTATGTGAACACACTGCAAAATATATTCCCATGGGCAACAAGTTTAAAAGGCTAAAAATCAAACCTATGTGGCTAACAAACAAAGTTAAAAAGGCTATAGATAATAAGAAAAGAGCTTTTATTCAATATAAAAATGAAGGAACACTATCATCGTTTGAACAATACAAAGAATATAACAGAATATGCAAAAAGGAAATAAAGGCTGCAAAAATTGAAAACGAACGACAGATTGCAAAAGATAGCAGGACAAACCCCAAAAAATTCTTCAAATATATTAAGAGTAAAAAGGTTCGGTCCCAGCATGTAGGCCTTTTACAAACTAATCTAGAGTGGGTGACTGGGAACAAAGAGAAGGCAAATTTATTTAATACCTTCTTCAGCTCTGTGTATACAAAGGATCATGGAGGAGCTCTTGTCCATAATGGACAGGGTATTGACACAGCCGCAGATGATCCACATTGACTCACAATTGATATGATCCAGAAATATTTAGACAGAATAAAGGTGAATAAAGCACCTGGACTGGGGGCATACACCCACGGGACCTTAAAGAATTGAGCTCTGTCATTTCAAAGCCACTGTTTTTAATTTTTAGTGACTCTTTAATGACTGCCATAGTACCACTGGATTGGCGTAAGGCCAATCTGGTGCCAGTATTTAAAAAGGGGTCAAAATCTTTACCAAGTAATTACAGACCTGTTAGTTTAACTGCTATAGACAGTAAGATACTAGAGAGTTTAATAAAAGACCACATAGATGAGTTCTTGCTGGAAAAAATATTTTAAGCAACAGACAGCATGGATTCATGAAAGACAGAAGTTGTCAAACAAATCTTATTTCTTTTTATGAGGGGGTGAGCAAAACCTTGGACAGAGGGGTGGCGGTGGACGTGGTATACTTGGATTTTGCAAAAGCGTTTGGCACAGTTCCACACATGGCTAATGTGTAAGGTAAAGTCTACAGGCTTAGAAAAATCCATATGTAAATGGATAGAAAACTAAAAGATCGTATTCAGAGTAGTGGTTAATGATTCATACTCTGAATGGTCTGGGGTCATCAGTGGTGTACCCCAGGGTTCAGTGTTGGGACCCTTACTTTTTAATATATTTATAAACAATATAGGGCCTGAGATTAAAAATCCCATTTCAGTCTTTGCAGATAACACCAAGCTGTGCAGTGGAATAACGTCCTTACAGGATGTCTTCAACTTACAAGCCGACCTCAATGCTCTGTGTAATTGGACAACTATGTGGCAAATGAGGTTTAATGTTGATAAATGTAAGGTTATGCACTTGGGGGTTAAGAATATGCATGCATCATACATACTGGTGGGGGGGGGTACAACTGTGGGAATCAATGGTGGAGAATGATCTGGGGGTTCTGGTGGATCACAAGCTTAATAATGGCATGCAATGCCAAGCTGCGGTGTCAGGAATGGACTTGCCAATAGTGGTGGGACTCACCTGCCTTGTGGGCTGCAGTACCAGGGCTGGCCAGCGGGTGCTCTGAACAACTAGAGGTTCACTTCGGCAATTAGCCATCACCTGGGGCTGATTGCAAGTGTATTTAAGGGATGGCCAGACCTGCAGTCTGTGCCTTGGTGTGTGTTTTTCCATGGGCCCCTGTATCTTGTAACCTGCGTTCCTGTTCCTGTTTCTGCCTGACTTGTTGCCGACCCTGCCTGATCCTGACCTCTGCTGACTTCTCCTGTTTTGATCCCTGGCTTGTGACCCTGACCATTCTCTCCGCCTGCTCCTCCTGTACCTACCTGCCCGATAGTTATCGACCCGGCCTGCCTAACTACGTTGTGCTCTACATGTGTATGTACCTGGGTATCTGTATCAGTTTAGGTTTGGGTTTGTTTCACCTTGTTGTATGTATTTGTGTTAGCTTGGGGTTTGGTGCACTGTGTTTATGTTTGTATTGTTAGTCTTTAATAAAGCGTCTTATTTATACCATATCTGAAGCTTGCGTTTCCCTGTGTCAGTCCACACACTTCTGGTCACACCTGCATCTCTGACATGCGGCTTCTAAAGCGAGCAAAATCCTCTCTTGTATTAAAAGAGGTATAGACTCCAGAGAAAGAGATATCATATTACCCCTGTACAAATCATTAGTAATGCCTCATCCGGAATATGCAGTTCAGTTTTGGGCACCAATTAACAAAAAGAACATTGGGGAACTTGAGAAAGTACAGAGAGGGCAGATAAACTGATAAGAGGCATGGAGGAGCTCAGCTATGAGGAAAGATTAGAAGAACTAAATTTATTCTCTCTTGACAAGAGAAGATTAAGGGGGGATATGATCAACATGTATAAATACATCAGTCGTTCATATAGTGAACTCGGTGTAGAGCTATTCACCCTGAGGTCAACACAGAGGACAAGGGGGCACTCTTTATGTCTGGAGGAAAATAAATTTAATTTCCAAACATGGAAAGGTTTCTTCACAGTGAGAGCTGTGGAAATGTGGAATAGACTCCCTCAAAGAGTTGGTTCTGGCCAGCTCAGTGGATTGCTTCAAAAAAGGCCTGGATTATTTCTTAGATACACAGAATATAACTGGATACTAACATTTATAGGTAAAGTTGATCCAGTGAATATCCAATTGCCTCTCGGAGAATCAGGAAGGAATTTTTTCCCAGCAGGTGCAAATTGGATCATGCTTTGCTGGGTTGTTTTTGCCTTCCTCTGGATCAACTGTGGTTATAGGATTATAACTTTTTTCTTTTTTCAGCGAGACTAACTATGTAACTATGTGTTGATATAGGTTCCCAGCTGCTAATTGCTATAGCACCCACTTGCTTCAAGCCATTTCCAGGAATGTGTGTGATGGGAATATTCTACTTACTTTACTGATATGCTAGACACCCATATTAGCACAGGTGAATTGCACAAAGCTATTAAAGCTACCAGCACAGGTAAATCCCTAGGTCCAGGTGATCTTACCTTATTCTATTAAAGATTTCCCTCAACTAGACAAATGCTTTCTAAAAGAGTATTATTCTCTTTCTTAAAAATCACACCTGTCAGCTGATTAACTGATGTAATACATTTTGGTAATATACTGTATATAAAGGGTAAAGACTCCTTCGGCACTAGCTATTGATCAATTTCTTTATTAATTGTGCACCTAAAACTACTAAAATGCGTGTTAATTGCCAGCTCTGACTCATTAATCTATTATTCGCTTAGACCAGGTCAGTTTCACACTTGCCAGAGAAGCCAAAGATAATGTCATCAATGTACTCAACTTTATTCACTCCATTAGAACCTCCTCTATACCATGCCTTCTGTTAGCAACTCTTAGCATACAAAAAAGGCTTTTGATAGGGTTAGCTGGCCTTTAACTGACTCACTCCTGCAATACATAGACCTGGAACTAATATAATGAATCAGTTAAGATCACTTCCAGGTAAACAGTTTTAGACAGGTGTGAAAAATGCTGTAAATAAAAGCATGCTTACAGAAATAGAGGAGTTAATAGTTTATTTTTATCAATTAACAATGGAAAGTAAATGAACAGAAGAGAAATCCAAATCAAATCAATATTTAGTGTGACCACCTTTTGCCTTCAAAACAGTATCAATTCTTCTAGGTACACAGATTTTGAAGGATCTTGGCAGGTAGTTTGTTCAAGACCTATAACTAAGGAAAAGTGTGAGATTAGTTAATTCAAAATAATAATATCAGTCAATCTCCACCTATTAGTAGGTGTTGTCTTCATAACCCTTAAACTATTGCAACACAAGATATCCCCACAGAAGGGGCACAGAGGTTACTATAGAAGACACTAATAGGGACTGATGTAAAAAGATTTGAAAAAAAGTTTATTATAATCTTGTATCAAAAGTTAAATTCAAATATATGAGAAAACTCATTCAAAATCACCAGTGTAAATAACAAGGGTAGCACAGTGGCTTAGTGGTCTGCCTTGCAGTAAATGGGTCATGTGTTCGATTCCCGACCATGGCGCCTCCTGCATGGAGTTTGCATGTTCTCCCTGTGCTTGTGTGGGTTTCCTCCGGGTGCTCTGGTTTCCTCCCACACTCCAAAGACATGCTGGTAAGGTAATTGGATCCTGTCTAAATTGGCCCTAATATGTGTATGTTTGAATGTGAGTTAGGGACCTTAGATTGTACACCCCTTGAGGGTTAGGGACTGATGTGAATGTTCAATATATATATGTGTAAAGCGCTGCGTAAATTGACGGCACTATATAAGTACCTGAAATAAATAAATAAAAATAAATAAACAAGCCTTGTGTCACATACCTTACTTGTGAGCCTGATGGCAGGAGGAAGGCCTCTCGTACAGCTCCGGTTCAAGGGCAACTGAAGGTGGAACAGCAACCATAAGAGCATGGCGGGGTATGAGTGCCTGTTCGGTCCTGTAGTCTGTGCAGGGATTGCTGGCATTTGCTGGGAGATGGGATGGCTGGACCGGGTGGCAGTAGAGCAGGCTGGCAGCAGAGCAGGCAGGCAGGCAATGAAGCAGACTGTATTCAGGGTCAGACAAGCCAGGTCGGTAACAGATAAGCGGATCAGACATGAACAGTAAACAGAAGAATAGCCAGGTCACAAGCCAGGGTCAGTGTTGGTGGGAGCAGATCAGGCAGAATCAGAAGGCAGAGGCAGAGTCCAAGAAGCAAGCTGGGATCACTCACAGGTAATCACTCACAGGAACAGGATCAGGCATGGGAATATAGGAGGGGAAGTTGCAGATCAGACAGCACAGGCTAATAGTGCTGCTGGGTTTATATAGTCTGATTGGCACCAACATTAGCAACGGGCTGCGTGAACGCAAATGCACATGACTATGTGCAGCAGAATGGGTCCTCGAACGACTGTGCCGCTGTGCACTATAGCGAGCATCTTCCTGACACCTTGATAGGCTTAAGACATGTGTATACACACATAAAAATCTACTAGTGCACAAACAGGACAAGACATAAACAATTAGACAGACATAAAAAGACTGATACGTCCAGACTCCAAAATATTTCCATACAAAGGAAAGTACCATGGCAATAGGCTACAAACCCAAAAGGTGGTCCAAAACATCTTGGAGAACTTAATACAGATTTTATGTGGATGTAGGCTGCCTCAAATCCTACTGTCTCTTCATGTAATCCCAGACAGACTTGATGATGTTGAAATCAGGTCTCTGTAAGGGCCAAACTATCACTTCCAGGACACCGTGTTCTTCTTTATGCTAAAGATAATGCCTAATGACATTGCCTGTCTGTTTGGAGTCATTGTCCTGCTGCAGAATATATTTGGGGCCAGTCACACACCTCTCTGATAGAATGGCATGAAGGATAAATATCTGCCTGTATTTCTCAGCATTAAGGACATCTTTGATCCAGACCAAATCTCCAACTAAAATGGCAGAAATGTAGCCCCAAACTTACAAGGAACATCCACCATGCTTCACTGTTGCCTGACGACATGCAATACTGTACTGTACAGCCCTTCAGCGAACAAACTGTCTACAGCCACCAGTGGGTCCCACTGGTTTCCACCAGTTCTGTGCTGATGGCACTACTGGACATCTTCCGATCTCAAAAGGAATTAGGCACAATGTGTCTTTTATTTGCTGCATTAAGTTTCCTTGGCTGACTACTGCGTCTGCAGTCCTCAACATTGCCTGATTCTTTGTGTTTCTTCAAAAGAGTTTGAACAGCACATCTTGAAATCCCAGTCTGCTTTGAAATCTTTGCCTGTGAAAGTCTTTGCTGATGCAGTATATCTACAGTGTGTCTTTGTGCTGTGCTCAGTCTTGTCATTATGTATTATCTGTGACATGAAACTGTCTTCCACAACCTCACCTTAGTAGCAGAGTTTGGCTGTTCCTGTTAGTAACCATCTGGCAGTACCTCTAGCAGTCCACAGAACAGGATTCCCCAGAGCGCAGAGTCTAAGCCCAGTCTGCTTGTTCACCAGGGCCCCTGATGGTGGGGATGGACTTGGAGCAGACAGGAACCAGGTCGTGGCCCCTGAGTACACCTGCCTGTGGTAGAGGAATCCGCCAGAGGTATATGCAGGTAGAGAGCCTGATGTGAAGAGGTAGGAGGCGTGAGCATGGATGGCTGGATCCGTGCAGGATGGATGGATGGAGTAATGAGCGTGGTCAAACGGGTTGGGTCGGTAACAGTGGGGTCAGCGTAGTACTAGGCAGCAGGCAAAGAGTAGTCAGGTCACTCGCCGTGGTCGGTAACAGGAGTTCAGATCAGATTAGGGATGTCCACGAGAGGAGTCAAACGAGCCAGGGGTCAGAGCAGGAGAAGTCAGCAGAGGTCAGGATCAGGCAGGGTTGGCAACAAATCAAATGGCAGATATACAGGAACAGGAACACAGGATACAAGACCATACGGCAATGAAAGTCTGTGCAGGGCAGGTTTAAATAGACCGCCCTGCCCTGCTATTGGTGCCAGGTGAGCGTCCGCGATCGTGAATGCGCATGCGCGGCCACCGCTGCCCAGGTCCTAGCGCCTGCCGGCTAGAACGAATCGACACTCCGCGCATGCGCAGAACCGCTCGTGACCGCGACCCCTGACAGTTCCTCACCCAGTTTCAAACCTTCCTACACAGCTGTTTCTGCTTCATATAATTACTGTGTGTTTCAACCTACATATGAATTTGATAATCATTAGCAACTGCTTGGTATAAGTGGTTAATCATACACCTGACTCTAATCCAACCAAATCCTTGGCTTTGTGAAAGTTTACAAAGTATACAAGTATAAGAATTGATGCTGATATGAAGCCAAAGGATACTCACACCAAAAATTGATTTCATTTAGAGTTTTCTTTTTTTCGCTCACTTTGCATTCTGTAAATGTAATATATATATATATATATATATATATATATATATGCAAAATGCAAAGAACGATATACATTTTTGTATCCTAAGCAATATACTGTATATGCTGTATGGAGCAAGCTAAATAAATTTCATATTCAACCTCATTTCCAACAAGACTAGAAATCCACAAAAACCCATCAGTGTATATAAATGCATGGTCATAAGTACTACATGCACATTTGCACCTGTTTTACAGGGGGTTATTTTGCTCTGGGGTCCACTGTACTGGTCTCTGTGTCAACTCCTTGGGGCATATATTTTATATATATATATATAGTCAATGGGCCATCGCATTCTATCTATGAATGTGTATTTACTATATATATAATAATATAAATTTATGGGCTTATATTTAATAATTAGAACATGAAATACATCTAGCTTAATATATATATATATATATATATATATATATATATATATATATATCTTGGAATACATCAATATATATTCCATTTTGCAGTTTATATAATATATATCTACACTATATTGCCAAAAGTATTGGGACACCCCTCCAAATCATTGGATTCAGATGTTTCAATCACCTTCATGGCAGGTGTATAAAATCAAGCACCTAGGCATGCAAACTGCTTCTACAAACATTTGTGAAAGAATGGGTCGCTTTCAGGAGCTTAGTGAATTCAAGCATGGTACCATGATAGGTTGCCACCTGTGCAATAAGTCCATCCCTGAAATTTCCTTGTTACTAAATATTCCACGGTCAACTGTTAGTGGTATTATAACAAAGTGGAAGCAACTGGGAACAACAGCAACTCAGCCACGAAGTGGTAGGCCATGTAAAATGACAGAGCGGGGTCAGCACATGATGAAGTGCATATTGCACAGATGTCGCCAACCGTCTGCAGAGTCAATAATTAAAGGCCTCCAAACTTCATGTGGCCTTCAGATCAGTACAACAGTGCGTAGAGAGCTTCATGCAATGGGTTTCTGTGGCTGAGCAGCTGCATTTGCATTTTCACTGAACAAAATATGAAGATAGAAGATGATTGGTTGCCTTGCACAACTTCTCAAGATTCTGTCTGCTCCAGTTATGAAAAACTCCCCTCACTGTGATTTACATTTCATAATCCTGACTATTGCAATCTAGGTACATTATATTCGTTTATAAGGTCAGCTGTGTAAAGAAATGCATATATAATGGAACAGTTTTGTTTTATTAAAATAAGTGTGCTGAGGTTTCTACTGTATGTGTCTGTTACATTCTCACTTGTGGCGCAATCATTAATGCATGTGCACTTTAAGCCCCTCCCAATATTGATGCAATTTGAATACACTCAAAATTTGGAGCAGTACACTGTGAATGCCGCAATATTCATTCACAACATTTTGTGCCAAAAAAAAAAAAGACCAGGGCCGGATGCCAGATGTGCTATGCCAATAAATAAGAGACATATAAAATGACCAGGCATTTCTGGATTGGTTTCCTTTATACATTTGAAGGCAAACCACAAACCTAACCTGTCAGATGACTTTACCACCCACCCTTCCTGCCTCCCACATCTGACTCCACCCCAGCTATGCACCCTAACATTCCCCAGCCTAAACCTCTTCTGTTCATTCCTTACCCCTCCCTCTTCTCCAACTCACTCCACAGAATCCTCCCTTCCCCTCCCTTCCCCTCCCTCTATACCTAATACTTTAAAAACTTCAGAGTTGATGGATTTTTACCCTGCTGGTATCTACAATAACCATGTGCACCTAGAATTAATGACAACGTCAACACAGTTTTGCTCATTATTGGTCTTTATAGATGTAAAATCTTCTTCATGGATTATTAAACAACCACTTGAGACTACAGACTACTGTCTCTGACCCAGCTTCTTTTATGACCAGCTTTTGTCGTTGTATAATCTTCTTCTCTGTTTATTAAACAACAGTTTTTTTATGTAACCTGTTCAAATTCCAATGCTTCTAAATTAAATAAATAAGGAATTTGAATGAAAAAAGTAAAATTATGTTTCATTGCTAAATTTATCTGAAAAAGTAATCTTTTCTTTCAAACTGAAATTAATGAAAATCAGATTGCAGCAAAGCTAATTGTAATCAAAAAATATCAACTTCATAAAAAAAACCATGCTCTGACAGTGTACACTGTTGCTGAGACTGTCTGTGAAAAACTATTCCATGACAAGATATACAGCCTTAAGGCATCCCCTAAGCATATTATTTAAAGAGACGTATGGCCAAAGCATTTTTGGCCATACTTCTCTTGTAGGTTACAGGAGTGCACTTACTTGTGCTCTCCTGTTTGACCCAAAATCCTCAATAATATCGGGATCCACCCATATGCCTGACTGGCAACTGGCTCAGCCTCTAAGTTCACCACTGAGACTTGAGCCAGAGACCCCTCCACAGACCAACTCTCAAGTGGGACAGCATCAGACTGATGCTACAGCAGGGAGGTGAGTATGTGTGTTTGTTTTTTCAAAATCCCACACTTCTCCTTTAAAGGGTTTAAGTATTTTCAATATTGCCCTTGAAGCCTGTGACAGGGCCCAGCTTCACATGCCTTTTTTTACAGTAGTTTGTCTATTATCCATAAAAATTGCTAGAATGTAAGCACAGGATTTGCTCACCATAGACTTCAGTGGGAATTGCCACTAAGTTCAGGTTCACCTGATTTTAAACATTAGTCCCTGAACCCATGGCAAACTGAATCCAGGCAGATTTCCTCATCACTAATAATGCTTTAGTACAGCATATTAAAATGCAGAAATTATTTTTATCAGTCACAACGTTCTGCAATCTTCCTCTCACTGGACTATTGGCTTTTAAAAGGACAGCCATTACAAAACTGTTATTTTAGTATTTTTGTACAAGCTGAAGAGTTCACCATCAGCTATGTGATAGCAAGTTGGAAAATCACCAAACAACTGATTTGGAACCATGCAAGATCCCTTTACCAAGATTAATTTGAGCAGCAAAAGACACGTAAAACAAAAAGCAAGTGTAGGGTCCTTACATTTATTAGAGAGAGAACCATCACTACTGTGACTGTTCTTACAGGGTAACAGATCTGTCTAGCTGCTCTCCCAGGACCAGTAATTACCAAGTGACTGCTCCTAATCAGTCTGTTAATTTCACAACATATGTCCTATTTTTGGATATCCTGCTCCTAAACCCTCTCTAGTAGAATTTAGTTCAGCAATAAAAGGTAAAGAGTCCAACATACACAAAGGATCAGACTGGGTCAATCTGCATTATCCTAATAGGACAAGTGCTACATGGGGTATGGTATATATATTTAGAAGTAATAATATTTATTTATTTATTCAGTAGGAACATGTAAGGCAGCACATTTCCACTATCCCCTAAAGTAAGTTGAGACGTATCAACTGTCCACCGATGTAGGGTGTTACCTCTCCTCTGACCACAAATGTTAGGGGGGGACTTATCTACTAAAGAGCAATTTCTCTTCTGACCACCAACATAAGGGGGCAGTTCTCCACTGACCACCAACATAAGGGGGACACCTTTCCACTGACTATCAACACCGCCAATGTAAAGGGGCACTGTTACATTAAACACCAATGTAAGGGATACTACACTGACCAAAAATTTAAGCAGACAGATTCCCCCCTTTCCTGGACAGCGGGGCTGTATGCTTTCATATGGAGCGGTATGGATTTTTTGAGAAACCTGATGCTTTTTCCTTGATTTTTGTTTGGGGTTCCCAATTCAGATTTATACCAGACCTGGAGAGCCTGATATGAATTATGAGAGAAGCCCCACACCATTTTTTGTAGGCATTCCCCATTAATATTTATAGATCCTCATCTACCAAACAGGTCTAGTATAGATTAGGGAAATCCCTGGTGGCTGGGAAGAAAGCAGCTGGGAGCTGTCATTTTATTTTTAAATGTCAGTGTTGTTGCAGTACGTTGTATAGATCACACAGATGTGCTACTTCGCAGGCAGGGTCAGGGCATCCCCCAGGCATGCTATTTAATGGATTTTTGCATTTTTTAATGTTTCACTTTAAGAATCACTAAAATCACTGTTCCCAGCCAAACAGATCTGCCCTGGGTTTGGTTCTAGTCAAATCTGTCTAATTAAAAATGCCCATTTTGGGCTACTAGGCAAGGGGTTGTAGAAAAAATGGAGGAATGGACACTATCCTGAGGAACATGCACCAATGCAAAAAAAAAGTTAAAACAATTCCAGTCAGTAAGGGGCAGATATTTTTTGCCTAAAATGAAACATTAGAAATGCCTAATTCTGTTATATAACTTGCCTAGGGAAGTCATATTCCTGACTATGAAGGGAGCATCTCTGTGTTGTACAGGAAGTGCTGCAATGCAGTGACATTTACAGAGGAAAAAATGTTAATTGCCAGCAACTTAAGTTTCATTGTCAGATTCTTTAAAAAAAAAAAACCTCACACAGACCCCTCCAAGGGCCTACTATGTATTTTGGGGGAACCTTTGTAGAGGTATATGTGCTGTTTTTTGGTTAAAAGAAAAGGCAAAAATTAAATGTAATTTGCTGGCAATTTAAACTGAAATGTGACCTCTGACATCATTGACTAAATATAGTTGTGTCCATATATGGTCAATGACATCACCCGGGAGACCCCACCCCTTTGTATACAACAGCTGTCATCTACACATCTTATCAATCGGTGGTAAGTAAGTGAACAGATTGTATGTCTGGTTACTGGTTATCAGGGACTTGGTGTTGCCTGCACCTACTGGTGTCCTTAACAACTACAGTGAAGGAAATAAGTATTTGATCCCCTGCTGATTTTGAATATTTGCCCACTCACAAAGAAATTATCAATCTAAAAATCGAATGGTAGGTGTATTGTAACACTGAGAGACAGAATAGCAACAAAAAATTCTAAAGAAATGCATGTCTAACAAACTATGCACTGATTTACATGTTCATGAGGGAAATAAGCATTTGATCCCCTTCACAAAACATGACTTAGTATTTAGTGGCAAATCCCTTGTTGGCAATCACAGAGGTCAGACGTTTCCTGTAGTTGGCCACCAGGTTTGCACACATCTAAGGAGGGATTTTGGCACACTCCTCTTGGCAGATACTCTCCAAGTCATTAAGGTTTGGTGGCTGATGTTGGCAACTTGAACTTTCAGCTCCCTCCACAGATTTTCAATCACATTAAGGTCTGGAGATTGGCTAGGCCACTCCAGGACCTTAATGTGCTTCTTCTTGAGCCACTCCTCTGTTGCCTTGGCCATGTGTTTTGGGTCATTGTCATGTTGGAACACCCATCCACGACCCATTTTCAATGCCCTGGCTGAGAGAAGAAGGTTCTCACCCAAGATTTGATGGTACATTGCCCCGTCCATCATCCCTTTGATGAGGTGCAGTTGTCCTGTCCCCTTAACAGAAAAACACTCACAAAGCAGAATGTTTCCACCACCATGTTTGACAGTTGGTATGGTGTTCTTGGGGTCATAGGTAGCATTCCTCCTCCTCCTCCAAACAGCTGAGTTGATGTCAAAGAGCTGGATTTTGGTCTCATCTGACCACAACACTTTCAACCAGTCCTCCCCTGCATCATTCAGATGTTCAGTGGCAAACTTCAGGCGGGCCTAGACATGTGCTTTCTTGAGCAGAGGGACCTTGCGGGCACTGCAGGTTTTCAATCCTTGTTGGCTTAGTGTGTTACTAATTGTTTTCTTGGTGACAAGATCCTCAGGTGTAGTTCTGGGATGATTCATCACTGTTTTCATGAATATTGACACTCCATGAGGTGAGATCTTGTATGGTGCACCAGACCTAGGGAGACTGACAGTTGTCTTGTGTTTCTTCCATTTGTGAATTATTGCACCAACTGTTGTCTCCTTCTCACCAAGCTGCTTGGCGATAGTTTTGTAGCCCAGTCCAGCCTTGTGTAGGTCTACAGTCTTGTCCCTGACATCCTTGGGCAGCTCTTTGGTCTTTGCCATGGTGGAGAGTTTGGAATCTGATTGTTTGATTGCTCCTGTGGACAGGTGTTTTTTATACAGATAACAAAATGAGATTAGCAGCACTCCTTTTAAGAGACTGCTTGTAATCTCAGCTTCTTACCTGTATGAAAGACACCTGGTAGCCAGAAATCCTGCTGAATGATAGGGGATCAAATACTTATTTCCCTCATAAACATGCAAATCAGTGCATCATTTGTTAGACATGCATTTCTTTTAAATATTTTATTGCTATTCTGTATCTCAGTGTTACAATACACCTCCACTCCCCCCCTTCCCCCAGGAAGTGCAGTGTCAGTAGACCACATTACATTACACACAAAACGGCAGAATTAGCAAGATCAGGCCTGATCTCTGTTAGCACTTGCAGGTAATTTCTTTTGTAGTGGTGCAAGCAGTCCCTGACAGCCAGGTGCTCTTTTTCCCATGAGTCGCCCTAGCTACCTATAAATTTAGTGACCAAAATGCCCAATGAAAGGTACTTTAGTGAAGAGGCCTACAGGATTATGAGCATGTCAGCTGAGAGTAAAGGGGAAGCCTCACTGACAGAATCTGCCTCAGAATACGAACCCAGAGAGAGCAGTGGCACCTTGAAAGATAATTCAGATCATGGAGAAGAGGTTCCTGCTAAGGTCAAGCGTACACAACCCCATACCCAGGTTGCTGAGATGTTATAATTGCATGATGCTTATGATATGCAGCAGAGTGCCAGTACTAGTGCTGCAATACCTTTTGTTGAACTGACAAGCACCAGTGGCCTAGTACATCTGTTTTTTTTACATACCAGCACTGCAGTATCACTTGGTGACTTGCAAAGTCCCATAAGTGCAGTACAAGCTGGTGTGGTGGCTAGCACAAGTATTGTCCACCAAACCACTAAGAATTCAAACACAGGCCCATAGAGCCCATAGTGTCCATCTGGATGTGCTTGTAAATCATGATTGGCGGCCCACAAATTTTTCTGCACCCATACTACCCCCATTCACTGCCCAATTCAGGTGGAAACAGCAAATGTAACTACTCTCCTGATTTTTCTGAACTGTTTTTGACAGATGATTTGTATAATTTGATTGTGGATCAATGCAATTTATACACACAGCAATTTATCACCGCCAACTCTAATTCGAACCTTGCCAGACCATTTGCATGGGAACCTATTACGGTTTCCAAATGTAAAGTTTTTTTGGGCCTAACTCTCAACATGGGTATTACTAAAAAGCATGAGTCGCGGTTATATAGATCCACAGACCCGATTCATCATATGCCTGTGTTCTCAGCTGCCATGGCCATGCATAGATATGAGAATATAATGCGATTTATGCATTTCAGCGACAATACACTCTGGCATCCTAGGGGTGACCTTGAATATGATAGGCTCCACAAAATTCGGCCCCTCGTAAATCTCTTTAACCAGAAATTTTCAGATCTACAGGTGAAACTCGAAAAATTAGAATATCGTGCAAAAGTTCATTTATTTCAGTAATGCAACTTAAAAGGTGAAACTAATATATGAGATAGACTCATTACATGCAAAGCAAGATAGTTAAAGCCGTGATTTGTCATCATTGTGATGATTATGGCTTACAGCTCATGAAAACCCCAAATTCACAATGTCAGAAAATTAGAATATTACATGCAGTCAATAAAACAAGGATTGTACATAGAACAATATTGGACCTCTGAAAAGTATAAACATGCATATGTACTCAGTACTTGGTTTGGGCCCCTTTTGCAGCAATTACTGCCTTAATGCGGCATGGCATAGAAGCTAGTAGCCTGTGGCACTGCTGAGGTGTTATGGAAGACCAGGATGCTTCAATAGAGGCCTTCAGCTCTTTTGCATTGTTCGGTCTCATGTCTCTCATCTTTCTTTTGGCAATGCCCCATAGATTCTCTATGAGGTTCAGGTCAGGCGAGTTTGCTGGCCAATCAAGCACAGTAATCCCACAGTCATTAAACCAGGTTTTGGTGCTTTTGGCAGTGTGGGCAGGTGCCAAGTCCTGCTGGAAAATGAAGTCAGCATCCCCATAAAGCTTATCTGTGGAAGAAAGCATGAAGTGCTCCAAAATCTCCTGGTAGACGGCTGCGTTGACCCTGGACTTAATGAAGCACAGTGGACCAACACCAGCAGATGACATGGCTCCCCAAATCAACACAGACTGTGGAAACTTCACACTGGACTTCAAGCATCTTGCAGTGTGTGCCTCTCCATTCTTCCTCCATAATCTGGGTCCTTGATTTCCAAATGAGATGCAAAAGTTGCTCTCATCAGAAAAGAGGACTTTGGACCACTGAGCAACAGACCAGGTCTGTTTTTCTTTAGCCCAGGTAAGACGCTTCTGATGCTGTTTGTTGTTCAGGAGCGACTTGACAAGAGGAATATGACATTTGAAGCCCATGTCCAGGATCCGTCTGTGTGTGGTGGCTCTTGATGCACTGACTCCAGCCTCAGTCCACTCCTTGTGAAAGTCCCCAAAACTTTTGAATGGCCTTTTCCTGACAATCCTCTCCAGGCTGCAGTCATCCCTGCTGCTTGTGCACCATTTTCTTCCTCACTTTTCCCTTCCACATAACTTTCTATTAATGTGCTTTGATACAGCACTGTGGGAACATCCAACTTCTTTTGCAATTACCTTTTGAGGCTTTCCCTCCTTATGGAGGGTGTCAGTGATGGTTTTCTGCACAACTGTCAGGTCAGCAGTCTTTCCCATGATTGTGATTCCTACTGAACCAGACTGAGAGACCATTGAAAGGCTCAGGAACCCTTTGCAGTTGTTATGGCTTAATTAGCTGATTAGAGTGGGACACTTTGAGCCTAGAATATTGCACCTTTTCACAATATTCTAATTTTCTGAGATTGTAGATTTGGGGTTTTCATGAGCTGTTAGCCATAATCATAACAATTATGACAAATCATGGCTTGAACTATCTTGCTTTGCATGTAATGAGTCTATCTCATATACTAGTTTCACCTTTTAAGTTGAATTATTGAAATAAATGAACTTTTGCACGATATTCTAATTTTTCGAGTTTCACCTGTAATTTTGCTCCTATAACCGAAAATTTACACAGGTGGATTTACACAGCTTGCATGAGAACAAAGTCTGACGATCTGTGCACTAAAACACAGATCATTTCTTCCTCCTATGTCTGTATGACCATACACTGTCTCATCTCTCTGTTGTATGCCTCTGTTCTCTTTCTATAGCTTTATGCTTATAAACTAAAGTCCACATCTTTGTATTTCTATTTCTATATATACATGAAAAAACTGAGTCCATTGAGTGGATACTATGCATTTTAATTGCCTTTTGTATATATAATATATGTGGTTCAGCAAACAAAATGAATATTTCTTTTCCACTAGTGATTAATTGTCAAGCCCCAGACATTGCCCTTCATCATCAAACATCTGATTTCATACAGGAGACAGTCCAAGCACAGGATCATCAAGCAGACATTTACTGTATGTCATATAGCCAGAACATTGACGAGCTACAAGAATGATAGTTTTGAGGCTGTCAGCATTTGAGAGCTACAGACACATCCCATGGTAAACAAAAATGCCTTAAGCAATAGTGATGGGCTGAACACCCCCCTGTTTGGTTTGCAGTCAAATATTCAAACCTAATGAATATTCGACCACAAACTTCGAACTTAATGCAAGTATATGGGACTCGAACTTGTAAATTCCAAAGTGCCCATTTTGAAGGCTTATATGCAAAATATTGGCCATTAAAGGGGTATGGGGACTTGGCTACTGCCCTGAGGGACATGAATCAGTGAAACAAAATTCAAAAAGTACAGTTTTTAATGGGGCAGTAATTTTTCTTTCCTTAAAGTAAAGGATAAAATGAAAAATTCCTTTAAAGATCGTGCCTGGTGGTTCCCCTTAAACTATGTGCAAAGTTGCACATCTGTAGAATGTATAGAACCCGCTGCAGCAGGACTGAGATTTTTTTTTTTTAAAATTACATTTTTATTGAAAAAAAAAAAATAGCATGGGGTCCCCCACTAATCCTTACCAGGCCTAACCTGTGATAAGGTGCATTGCTTTGGCCAATCACAATGCACTGTGAGATCGCAGTGCATTGCGGGGCACAGCAGGAGAACAGCCCGCAAAAGGCCCTTACCATTTGTGTGTTCACCGATGTTTGAGTTGAAATCTATGTTTGACTTGAACATCAAGGCCATCACTACTTAGCAGTGCAGAAATCTCAGCAATATACTTAAACCTAGGCATGTGGATTTCCCTGACAACAATGCAAAATTGGAATTCAGCAAAGGTGCACTCAGCAGCTCACCTAGACTCAGAATAACAGAATCAGACATGACAGAAGTTATTGGTCCCCATTATGACCACATAGTCACAGATGTAAAATTTTATCACCTTCAGTGCAAATTCATCCAGCATTTGAACACAGAAAAACATTTATGTATGTCTGCATGCCACATTTGGGACCTATTCATGTAATCTGGAGAATTAAAAAAAAGCCTGCACTTTAGTAAAATTTATTTAACAAACACGCACCTTGGATTAAATGTGAAATGTATTTTAAAAATGCAACATTCTAATGATGGGACGTAAGCAGGGCAAAACAAAGGCATTACAGGATACTGTAAGTTGCCTTTTAAAAAAAAAATTAATAAAAGCACATCTATGTATGTGCATTAATTATTTTTTATTAGCAGCCTGTAAAGCATTGCACCAGCAATCATCAGATTGTGGGTGGAATCTTAGGCTCCTGCAGACTGCCAGTGTAGCTGTCTGCCCGTATCTTATCCAAGAAGACAGTTACTGAATGACAGGAAGAAGTAATGAACTACTGGAGTATTCACCAGTGCCCTGGTAGTTCATTGAGAACTACAAGCCATCAGCAACAATGGCTGATGGAAGTTGAAGTTCTCACATTTACAGAACTCTGTGAATGAATGACATGACTGGGAGACTTGCAAGGCCAGGTTTTAACAGGTTCTCAGGACTGTGGAATCAAATATATATGTATATACATCTGCATATGTAATAATAGTTTCATAGTTAATCTGGTTGGAAGAAGACACAAATCCATCCAGTTCAACCAACAGATCATCCAGTTCAACCAACAGAGTCGGTGGTCGGAGGACCTGTGCAATGTCACTAAGATGTTATCTTAATTTTTGGAGTAGAACTTAAGGCCAACTATACACACATGAGATGAACAAGAGAAATGTAAAAAATTCCTCCATTCACACTAAACATCATGGACAGAGGATCTTTGTTGCCGGTTATTATATTCAAGCAGCCATGACACCCATGGTTGCTTGAATACTCGAACAGTGGCTGCACCTGATATGATGCAATTACTGTATGACTGAGTCACCTTCCCCCCCAAGGCAGATTTAGAAAATTCATGCTTCCCATAAGGCTGCAGAAGATCCATGTTAATGGAGCCTAGACGAGTTGGCCAGAACTTATGTACCTTACTCATTCATGTGGAGGAGGGCAACATCTCAAGGGCATCTTAGTTGAAAGGAAGTTTCAAGAATCCAATAAGTCCCAACTCACAGACCTTAACATGCACCAAGCCAGGGATGTAGGTAAGAGGCTCTTGTCCTCTTCAACAAGAGGACAAGTTACCTTCCCTATGTTGAGGACATGTTGCTTGGTGTGGTTCAAGGATGGAATGCTAGATGCTTGCTACCTCCCCTTTCCTGGTTAGCCAGGCTGCATGCTTGGATAGCAGTCTAGTATGGATTTTTTTTGAGAGGGGAGATTCATGTTTTTTGCATGGGGCCCCTTTTAACCCCTAGACATCGAGCGCATGCAAATATGCAGCCTCTCAGCATCTGGACCTTGACGCCGAGCGGCCGCATATTTGCATGCCATTAGAAAGTACATATGTGCTGATAGCGCGCGCCCCGATCTCCCCTTGCGATTGGGACCTTTTCCGATCATGTGACCGCCGTGACTCTAAATCACGGCGGTCACATGACCCTAAAACCCCACCCACCTCCCGGCTTCTGAAACTCCTAAAGGGCCGGGAGGTGCTCGCGCAAAGGATAAGCGCCTAATATGGTTTTAGGGGGTATCCCATGTTTTTTTTTTTTTTGGAGAAGAATCATAACAACCAATAGCTGTGTGGTCCCGCATCCTAGCAACCAATATCACTGGTTGCTAGGAAACAGATGGCCAGTCTGCACAACATCCTTGGTTGCTACAATGCAGATGGCACTTTTGGAAGTTTTCAATTAATGGTGGTAGTAATACCACCACTATATAAATGACTAGCTGCTGCAGTAGCCAGAGGTCCATGTGAGCAAACAAGCCAACTATGACCATTTAGTTTTTCTATTCCATGAAACCTGCAGGGCTGTGAACAGGAACTGCATCCCTAATAACTTGTGCCACTCTTACACTGACCATACACCTTACAATACAGATTGCAATATCTCTCTCCTTTACCATTTACCAAAACTAGGTAATGTGAGGACTTACCTAAACATTTCACTCAGTATACTGAATATTCAGTCAGGGAGATCTAAAGAAGAAAATTGTACAAATCCGAATGTGATAGGTATGGTCAGTTTAAGATGGATAATCTCCATAAATATTGCTTTTGGACAAATTTTTTAGGCCTGTTAATTTTTTTTTTAATTTGTTTTATTCAAAATATTCACTAAATAAGAACATGTACATAATCAAAGACCATTACAATGGCACAAGTACAAAAAAGTTTGAGCATACAGAAGGTCATGGTACATTGTATCGACCATGTGAAATAAGAAAAAAGGCATCAAGGCATACATAATCAAATGTGCCAAAGTGACCACTCTGTCATCTGAAAAAGGCAAGCAAGCAAAATGAAAAAAACAAAAAAAAGGCCATATAAACACAACCAAACAGGTATAACCCAGAAAGAGTGGTAAATTGCTCACAACACATTCACCTTGTCACACAAGAAAAGTAAGTAAACAAGGCAATGGTCTGTGTTAGCTGTTCCCCGAGTATGCTATAGTGAGAAAAAAAAAATTCTATTTCCTAAAGATGTGTACATAAAGAAATACCAAACCGGCAAAATAGACTACTATATTATTTTATAATTTTTTTATTGCATCCCCTAGCCTCATACATCAATTTATATAATGGCAGATTTTGTCAATAAGCACAGACCAATTTGCAAAACTTCAGTATGGGTCCATTGTAGGACAATCATCTTCCTGGCATAATAGAACAGGAGATGGAGAAAATGTGCTGGACTACCTGCCCCTGCATACTGTCCCGTAGATTTGAATGGGAAGCTGCTGCTGCTGCTACCGCCATATGGGTAAGTTCTATTCAAGTCTATGGGATATTAGTGCACAGTCATGGGCAGCCCAGCCCTAGATATTTACCAGCTGTGATACACACATCTTGGAAGGCCATCTCTGTTGGAGGAGATAGGTAAGGACCTGAGGGGGACAGTTCAGTTTAGAATAGTTGCTCGGGGGCAGGAATTGGTAGGTTATATAGTTATTGAACTCTTCCCTAAAATAATATTCCTGGCCAATAGCCTGATTGTGTTTAGTTTAAATACTCTGTCACAGACCCAGAACAATCATGTAGCAAAGAAAATCAAATGAAAAGTTGAATTTATTTATCTATATATTTGTTCTAGATAAGTGATGAATACATTGAAGCCAAAGCAACAGCATGACAGGTGTACTTTAAGGGACTGTCCTCAATCTAAAAAGACGTGACAAACAAAGAAGCACCCTGCTGCTATTTACAATATGCTTTTAGAAGAATACCTTCCATATTTTATTTATGTGTGATATTACGTATGTCCATACCTGGAGAGATGCTGGGCTGAGCCGAGTAAACATACAGCTAGCATTCCATGTAATAAAGGGGAAGCTTCACACTCTCCTGAACTTATTGCTCGAACAACAAGGCAGCAGCTTCACGAATCATACTTTTCTCAGAGAAGGATGTGGAAAATGTTAACTCTAATCATTATTTACCAGGGATACCCTCATATGCCAGTAGCGAGTAAATGAACATAGCAGCTAGATATCTAAAACTGATAAGTGTCCTTAAGATGCTTGAACTAAGTGTAGAAGGTGTGATTATTATTGACTGAATAACGCTTGTGCTACTAAAACAAAACTGGGCTAAAGCATCTCAACACAATCCTAATAGCAGAAAATGGGCTAACCTTGAATTCGATCTTAATACCAATGTTAATCGATGTTCCAACACCTATGAATTTATCACAGTCAAAAAGAAAAACAAATGCTAAGTAGATTGACTGGCCAAAATTACTGAAGTAAAAACAGAAAAAATGTATATAGATACTGTATATAGAATATAAAGGGGGTATAGCACAGAGAGCTTCATTTATTGCTTATATCAAAGAATAATCCAGCAAATTCTGGAGCATTTGTGCACCCACTTGCTTGAAGGGTAGCAAAATGTATAATCAGAAAAAGATCTGAGGACACATTTATTTATTATTTATTTGTTTATTACAGGTACTTGTATAGCGCCATCAATTCACACAGTGCTTTACATATATATTGTACATTCAGATCAGTCCCTGCCCTCAAGGAGTATACAACCTAAGGTCCCTAATTTACATTCATAAACATACTAGGGCCAATTTAGACAGGAGCCAATTAACCTACCAGCATGTCTTTGGAGTATGGGAGGAAACAGAAGTACCTGGAGGAAACTCACACAGACACAGGGAGAACATGTAAACTTCAGACAGGTAGTGCTGTGGTTGGGATTCAAACTGACAACCCACATTACTATCAATAAAATAAAAATGTAATCTTTAATAAAGTAATTTAAAAAACATTTTGATTGTACAAAAGCCTCAAATTTTACTATATTGATGCCTTGGCTAAGTAAATAATAGTATGCTAAGAATATGGGAAGCAGTAGTGTGAATTGCCTCCCAGCATACAATCATTAAGCATGCTTATACTTATATACTCAACTATTTTGACACTTGCCATGTCTTTGGGACATACTAATAGTATTTGTATGTAGGTTAAAGGGTGGTGCATCAGTCTGCAGTAATTCTTCTTATGTCTTTTATGAATCCTCCATTTAACCAACTCTGTACTGAGTCTACATATGCCCATAGTGATTGTTATGAGCTCACTGGCTGTTCAAGCTGAACACTGGTTGTTCAGAAGTTCATCTGACTGCTGAATATTTAGGGCATTCAGCATGGACAAATGTGACAACCTCCGGCTGTCAATGATTGCTAAGGAAGCAGCAGATGCTTGCACTCATCACATCCATACCCACCACTGATGTCACCTGGCCCCATCACTTACATGGCCAGGAATCCTCAGCCACATAAGCAAACAGACAGGGATTGGAGGGGGGTACAACATTGCCCAATTGTGTGACCATATTTGTGCAATGATGTCATCACTATCCCTGTCCCTTCTCTAACATTATATAGCTGATGACAGCTTGAGGAGCTTTCATTCAGCTATGGGTAGCATCAGGATTAATTGTGCATGCCAGGTCATTAGGTGTTTTTTTTGTTTTGTTCTGGTGAGTCAGTAGGTGTTGTCAAACATTTAGATATCTTTATTTCAAGGTGAATTTTATTTTGAATGAGTACTATGGCCAGGGTTGTAGGGAAGAGGCACTTTTCTCATCAGTATGGAAGTAGGGTGACTTTCCAGAGGGGTCCCCCTAGCAAGGCACCCCCCATTGTGAGGGTATGTAACCTGGTATAAGGAGCACACATTTACCTCCCACTTTTTTTGTCATGACTTTTTTTGTGAAGTATCCCCTTAAAATCCATACCAGACCTAAAAAGTATGTTTTTGTTATCATTCTTGCTATATGATGCCCTACCTCAAAAATGACATCTACTAAGAAACAAACAGCACACAGACCCCTTCAATGGTCCCCCAAAATGCATAAAGAAGCCAGGAGTGAAATTCTATTTGCTGGAAATGTTAACCAGCGGTATCTAGAGAGGAGGGAAACTGATGTTGTTCCTCCCTCACTGGGAGATCAGAAACTGGAAATTTCTGATCTCCCATTGAGGGAGGAAACAGCTCTCATTGTTTGAACACTGTTTGTGTGCAGTAAATTAAACGTTCTGGAGCGACATTCTGCGGTTTAGCCACAAGATGTCACTGTTTTTCTAACACAGCCTCAGACTGCATAGATATTTCTATATTCAATAAGAGGTGGGGTTTTCACATGGAGTTTAGTGAACAGGAAGTGGAGACTGCAGCCATGTTTTGGACTATGCTGAATGAATGCATCCCTCAGTAACCAGAGCTGCGGCTAAGTGAAGCTAATCGTGTCCAAGACCCTGATCCTGTTCAGAGAAAGGAAGATTGCTGCCAGGAATGCTGATGAGAGCAGAAGAACAACACAACATATACTGCGATATCGCATGCTTGTTGGAGAGACATTTGATCTGTTCAGAGTCACCAGCGGATGAAAAGCAGACCCGGGTCGATAAGATCGTGCACGCACCTCATTTCAGTGTTGGCGCCTATAGACTGAGACCAGGCCTATAGTTAGTTAGTTAGAGTCTCTGTTTGTGTCAGGCCACAAGTGTTGTTACTGATCAATGGAAGGACTCCATAACTTAAAGTGACATTTCACATTGGAGAGCTGATAAAATCCCACAAACTCAAGCCAGACTGGTGTTTTGCTCAGAAGGAATACTCAGGCACATGCTACAGGACCAGTTATGGGAGAGGGAATACTGTAGATTTGTGTAAGATTGTAAGCTGTTGTGCTGCACCGCAGGCTAGCCCATACCGTACACCCATACACTGATTCTTGCTCTTTTAGGGTAATAACGGGTAAGGTGTGGCAGCTTAGTTGTGCCCGCCAGTAGGTAAATTACTACACTTTCTACCTTCATCCATCAGAAGGCGCCGTGCTGTGCAGCACAAGGGTCTCAGCCTTTGGGCTGGGTGTATGTAAATTTATTGTATGTTCCCAGCATTTGTGGTTGTGTTTATTTGCCACATCTAAGTAAAATTCTGTTGTGGCAAAAGCTGGTGTTGGGGTTGCTTTCCTCGTTCGTGACTTCACTGTACCCTGGGGAGCCCACCCCGGTACACGGCTTACAAAGAGATATGGGGTCTAATAGACCCCAGAGTACTCCATAAAAAGGACCTGCCCCACCCATGTTATCCCAAGAGCTGCTGTTCATCCATGATAGGAATAAAGTTGATGAAAAAAATTAAAGGTATACTGTTAAAAAAGTAAATTTAAATACAATAAATAACAAATGTTTTTTTTTTATTTAAAGCTCCCCTGTCTCCCGTACTCATGTGCAAATGCAAATATCCACATAGTTCCCGCACACATGTTACCGCCAATTGCTCCATACATATGAGGTATTGCCGTAAATGTCATAGCAAGTGCAATACAGTAATTCTAGCACCAGACCTCCTGTGTAACTCTAAGCTGGTAACAAGTAAAGGCTTTTAAAGTGTTTCCTATAGATAATTAATGTAATATAGTTTGTCGTCATTCTACGTGCATGCACAGTTTTAAAGCCTAACATGTTTTGTATCTATTTAGTCAATGTGCCATCATCTTTTTACACTTTTAACCCAAACAAAATTGGGTATAATATTGTTTTTTTGTACGCTAGAAATTTGCATTCATTCATAGTGAATTAGAATTACTTAGTTAGTCTGGTTGAAAAAAGACCATCCAGTTCAAACAACTGAAAGGAAAAAATATATATACAATCCTATATACACAATCCTATACCCACAGTTGATCCAGAGTAAGGAAAAAATACCTTAGCAATTCATGATCCAATTTGCTCCAGCAGCGGAAAAAATTCCTTCTTGATCCCCTTTGAGGCAATTGGATATTCCATGGATCAACTTTACCTATAAATGTTGGTATCCAGTTATATTATGTGTATTTAAGAAAGAATCCAGGTCTTTTTTAAAGAAATTTACTGAGCTGGACAGAACTTGCACTTGAAGGAGTCTATTCCACATTTTCACAGCTCTTACTGTGAAAAAACCTTTTCATATTTGGAGATTAAATCTCTTTTCCTCCAGATGTAAAGATTGCCCCCTTGTCCTCTGTGATAACCTTAAGGTGAATAAGTCTACACTGAGCTCACTATATGAACCACTGATGTATTTATCTTGTTCAAATATTTTATTGAAAGTTTTACAGAGCAAATTTCAAACATAAAAGACAGTATGGAATAAGATGCAAGCCAAACTTAGGCTGAAAAACAACAAAAAGAGAAATAGCGTACATATTATATCATACATTGTTTGATAAAGTAAAGTAAATCACCTTCCCAGGGATATATGAGTACCCACCACCAGTGGGGCAAGTGGGCTGTAACACTACACTCCCACCAGGGAAGTATCCAGAAACTGCATGAGAAAACCTGTATAAAGAATATAGGATAGAAGAACAGTAGTCAAAGGCGGGAGAGTAAGGGGAGGGGTGTGGGGGGATGTGAAAGGGGCAGGGAGGAGGTAAAGGTAAGTCCCCTAGGAGAGACCAGGACCGCCAACAGCTGGAGTGATTTGGGTCATCTAGGATTTGGCTGAGCTGTCAGGGCAGCAGCAGAGTATCGTCAAAATCTGGGGGCAAGAAGCATATGACCCAGGGTATCCATAGTCTTTCATAGGAGGGCACTCTGATCAAAAGGGTTGCTTCAATTTTGGCATGAATCATCACCTTAGTAATCCTGTGCTTCACTGCCAAGATACTCAATAAGGGAGACTTACAAGCCCTCACTATGGTCTGTTTAGAGGCAGTGGTGACTTGGAGTAGAAGTTTTAATTGGCGGTGGATAAGGCCCAAGGGTTTGTCATTCAGGAGAGCCACAGTGGGGTCAGGTGCCAGAGGCCCTTCACAGAGTGTTGAGAGGATTTGAAACACTTCAGATCAAATATTTAGGGACTATCACTAAATATTGAGTGATAAACAATAAACATCTATAAAACTGGTTTTAGTATGCAGTCCCAGTATGTGAAAGTAAAGTGCAAAGTGCTAGATTCTTGACTGTGAACTTCGTACTAAAGTGACAAGTGCTCCACTGTGCTCAAACTGGTGCCCCACATGGATTTGCACTCACAGTCATCCCATGACCACCTATCTCTAGGATTGTCGCTTGTGTTTTGTTGGGACTATCCCAGTATACAGCATTATGTTCCTTCACAAGTACTCCACAGCGTTGCTAATAATAACCGATGTATCTTCAGAGGGGCTAGATAGCATTGCTAATAGTAACCAGTAATCCTACTCAGGGGCTAAATTAATACCAGAAATCCTCCTCTCCTCCACAGGCAGTAATGCAAGTATTCAGCATAAAAATGAAAACAAAAACGGACATCCTATAGTGTAAAACTGTAAACCTTTAATATCGGGGACAAATAGGAAAATTCAAGTCACAAAAAAAGTGCCCATGACCTGGCACTAAGTGTATTCGGCTTTGTTGCTTGTGAATGGAAAAAAAAATGTTCGCCGCGTTCCAGCATGCGTTCCAAAGTGACTTCGGCGGAAGTTGCATCATCAAACCTCGACACGTTTCGATCAATGGATTGTCATCAGGAAGTGCCCCTATGAAGATACATCGGTTACTATTAGCAATGCTGTAGAGTACTTTTGAAGGAACATCAGTCACCAACATAACGCTGTATACTGGGATAGTCCCAACAAAGCGCAAGCAACCATCCTAGAGATAGGTGGTCATGGGATGACAGTGAGTGCAAATCCATGTGGGGCACCATTTTGAGCACCGTGGAGCACTTGTCTCTTTAATACGGAGTTCACAATCAAGAATCTAGCACGTTTGCACTTTATTTTCACATTCTGGGACTGCATACTAAAACCAGTTTTATAGATGTTTACTGTTTATCAGTCAATATTTTTTGATAGTTAATAAGTTTATATTGTTTGCACAATTTATGAACGGTCAAAATGATATCTATTTTAATTTTGTGTTTATGAGTTCACAATTAGGACTGCTGCATCACACGGGTTTTTAACATGAAGCTTTTTATGCTTAAGTGCAGCAGATACTTTCTACTTTTCATGATATTTAGGGAGTTGTGCTAATTGTGCAGCGTAATAGTATTTCAAAAGGTTGGGCATCCTCTGAGTTTGTGGGTATATAGAGTAGTTTTGGGAAGACAGGGTTTAAGTTTACCCTAGACAAAATGTGAAGCCATGCGTTGCAGAATGCGCATGAAATGAGATGGAACCTGTATGGGTAGGACCCTGAAAAGATAGAGAATTTTAGGAAAGACAGTCATCTTGAGCATCATTATTCTGCCTAGCCAGGCCAAGGGTATGGATGATCATTTCAACATTAGGTTTGTAAGATGAGATAACATGGGGGGATAGTTTGTTGCATATAAGTCCAAGGGGTTTGTGGTAAGTTTGACGCCCAAGTAAGAAATGAATGTATTGGCCCATGGGAAAGGGAGGGTGCCCTTTAGCGGAGTTAGGAAAGAAGGTGGTAGGGATACATTGAGAGCTGATTATTTTTGTGGATTAACCACTAATCCAAATACTTTGCCAAAGCGAGATATTGTGTCTAGCAAATTGGGGGTGGACATAAGGGGGGAATGTCATAAAAATTAGGATGTCATCTGCAAGGAGACAAAGTTTATGTTAGTGATCACCCATATCCAGACCTTTGATGTTGTGGTTAGTGCAGATAAGTTGAGCTAGGGGTTCAATTGCTAGGGCAAAAAGAAGTGGAGAGAGGGGGCAGCCTTGACGGGTACCTCGTTCTATGGGAAAGAGATCTGAGCGGAAGTCCGAGTAGTACACAAAGGCTTTAGGGTTAGTATATAGAGCAGAAATCCATTTTTTAAAGTGCACATCAAACCCCCAGCAATGTAGAACATTGTGCAGGTAAGTCCAGGAGAGGGTGTCAAATGCTTTGCGTATGTCTAGAGAGATAAAGCAAGAAGCAATTTCATGTGTTCGGACAGTATGTGCTAGTAGTATTGCGTGGCGTATATTGTCCCCTGCCTGATGAGAGGGGATAAATTCAACTTGGATCAGCAATCTCAGTATTGAGATTGGCCTATAGTTTAGGCCAGGTGGTGTCGTCAGTATTAGGCTTGGGGATCATTGCGACTGCAGCAGTGAGCGTCTCAGAGTGAAAAGAGTGACCTTCCAGAAGTGAATTGTAGATTCTCACTAGTAGAGGGGATAGAAGATCCACAAATTTTTTATAGTATGTTGCCGATAGTCCGTCAGTGCCAGGCCATTTGCGGGTCTTCAAAGATCGGATGGTGAGGTAGGGTTCTGCAAGAGTCATGGGCCGATCAAGGCTAGCTCTTTGGGAATGAGAAAGGGAGGGGAGTTGAATAGAATAAAAAAGATTGTCTAATTTGGGTTGGTCGAATTGGTTGGGTTCCTTATAGAGATCTATGAGGCACTTACAAAATTCTTGCAGGATTTTCAGTGGGTTGCTAGAAAAAGTATCCCTAGACAGTTTCAGTCTCACTGATTTAGGGGTGCAGTCAGCTTTGCGCAATGCCAGATCAAGAAACATATCTGGCTTGTTAGCTTTCACATAGAGCGTGTGCTGTAATTTATGGAGAGTTTTCTCTGCTGTTTTCTCTACCGTCTCGGTCAGGAAGAGGTCTAGCTCCAAATGTGCTTTTTTAAAGGTCCTCCTCATTAGGGAGGGCTGAGCCTGAAATGAGTGGAAGCTTTGTAAAAAGCATCCTCAAGGCGCTTGTGGAGAAGACGTCTCTCTTTGTGAATGCGTGACACTTGGCTGATGCACACCCCTCTTATTACAGGTTTATGAGCTGCCCATAACGTGAGGGGGGTGAGATCTATAGACCCGTTATGCATGATGTAGTCCTTAATGGCACTCTCTAATTCCAAGCAGTGGGTCGGGTTAGTTAATAAGGTGTCGATGATGGTCCTGGTCATGTAGTTTGGCCGGGGGACTAGGGAGGAAAGAGTAATGATGACTGCGTTTGGTTGGAGTCTTCACAAATCAACAATGTACTCCGATTGTGGGATGTTATTACTGATAGTAAATAAGCCAGGAAAGAGAGTGGGTTTTTATTTGGTGCATAGTTTCATACTATCGTGACCTTGCTATCAAGGAGGTGGCTATTGAGAATTAGGTAGTGACCTTTGGGATCGTTGATCTCCTCCAGGGGTTAAAATGGTGTAGTGCAATGAAATACAATGAGGACACCTCTCTTTCTTACAAGGGCAGAGGACCTATAAACTTGTGGGTATTGGTGGCTAAAAAACTTGGGAGTTGAGTGGGAGGAAAAGTGGGTTCCCTGTAAACAAACCACATTGGCTTTGAGCGATGCGAATGAGTGAAACACCTTGGTGCGTTTGGGGGGAAAGTTGAGGCCCTGAGCATTCCGGGTAAGAATGTTAAGGGGTGCCATAGCTGGTAAGCGGGGGCTTCTAAGAAAGTAGTAACATCGTTTGGTTGGGTCTCTGGAGTTGCCCACCTAGGGGAGAATATCAAAAAGGAAAAACAAAAAAAAGGGGGGGGGGGTTATGAGATCAAGGGGAAACAAAGGAGGAGAGGGGAAAGAATAGGGGGAGGAAAGAAGGGGAGCAGTCCATTTTATACAGTTAACGGAATGGTAAAGTAATGGTCTGGAAGGTGAGTAAGTGCAACACGACTCAACCTACGGACCCAAAGGTAGTCAAAGAGCACCCAAAAGGGGTAGGCTCTGACCTGGTGGAGGAGCAGTGAACAGACTCCGAGTACATCACAGCCTATAGATTAGAGATGAGCAAATTATTCAAAAATTCGATTCGGCTGATTCGCCGAATTTGCGGAATAAATTCGATTCGATGCGAATTTATTCGCTGCGAATTTAACTTATTAAAAGGGTTTCTAGGCTTCAGAGAGCCTTTATATTAGTGCAGAACACTGTACCTTTAATTTAAATGCCCTTGGAGTCTGCTGGGGAAGAGAAATAATACTGTCAGTCAGTATGACATGCAGATGAGTGCCGTCGATCTTAGAATCACCGCACACTTCACTCATTTGGGCAGTCACGGGGCCAAAACCAGAGTGTGGAGCCACAGTGTGGCGGTGGAGGCAGCAGCAATGGGAGGCCATACAGCACCCTATGACAAAATGGAACCCACCAGCAGTGTGAGGAGACCTGAAAGTGGCACATGGCAGAGTGTGGCGATGGAGACAGCAGCAATGGGAGGCCATACAGGGACCCATGACACACTCTGGACCTGGCAGCAGCATGAGGAGGCGGTACAGGGGCCATGGCAGAGTGGCGAAGCGTAAGCAGCTTAAATTGAAGGCCATACAGAGGCCTATGTTAAAAAGTCCCCCCAGCAGCAGTGTGGGGAGACGACTATCAAGAGTCCAATGGCAGAGTGGCGGAGCAGAAGCAGCTTCAATTGAAGAAGAAGAGGATGAGGATGAAGAAGAAGAAGAAGAAGAGGATGAGGATGAAGAAGAAGAAGAATATGAGGATGAAGAAGAAGAAGAAGATGATGAGGATGAGGATGAAGAAGAAGAAGAAGAAGAGGATGAGGATGAGGAAGAAGAAGAAGAAGAGGATGAGGATGAAGAAGAAGAAGAAGAAGAGGATGATGATGATGAGGAAGAAGAAGAGGATGAGGATGAGGATGAAGAAGAAGAAGAAGAAGAAGAAGAGGATGAGGATGAAGAAGAGGATGAGGATGAAGAAGAAGAAGAGGATGATGGTGAGGAAGAAGAAGAAGAGGATGAGGATAATGAAGAAGAAGAAGAAGAAGAAGAGGAGGATGAGGATGAAGAAGAAGAAGAAGAAGAGGATGAGGATGATGAAGAAGAAGAGGATGAGTATGAAGAAGAAGAGGATGAAGATGAAGAGAATGAGGATGAAGAAGAGATGAGGATGAAGAAGAAGAAGAAGAAGAAGAAGAAGAAGAGGAAGAGGATGAAGAAGAAGAAGAAGAAGAGGATGAGGATGAAGAAGAAGAAGAAGAAGAAGAGGATGAGGATGAGGATGAAGAAGAAGAAGAAGAAGTAGGATGAAAATAAGAAGAATTCCAGTACAGCAAAAAGTGTATCTGCAGAGAGCTCCGCTATTTCTGACAGTTCTCTGACAGTTCCTTCACATTTACAGCGGTTGAAACATTGTATCTATTTGTTTCCGAATAAAAACATCTGTATCCTAAATGGAAACAAATAGATACAATGTTTCAACCGCTGTAAATGTGAAGGAACTGTCAGAGAACTGTCAGAAATAGCGGAGCTCTCTGCAGGGACACTTTTTGCCGGCTGTAGAAGGGATGAAAATCGGCCGATCGGGGAAAATTCGGTTTGTGCATCCGAAGTTTGCTAATTTTCGGATTCGGCGCGAATCAAATTTTTCCTAATATTCGAAACGAATTCCACTTCGCCAAGTTCGATTCGCTCATCTCTACTATAGATAATAGTGAATATAAGTAATGTTAGAAAACGCAAATCCCATAGCGAACAGGTCACAGGGTTTCCCCGGCTAACAGGTATGCAATCCCTATGAATAAATGAATCCACCTCTATTTGTGAATCCCCACCAGAAAGTCACGCTTTCTCCCTAGAAAGTAGAAATATATAATACAACCTTTCTGTCATCCTACCCGTGAATATACTAACCAAATAATTCCAAATTAAATAGATAAATCAATCCATACAAAAATCAATAGTCAATCAAGTGTCCAATTAAAGTCCAAAAATTCAAGTCCAAAAATTCCTTAAGTCAAAAATATATCCAAAATAAATCCAGTAGGAAGGATTCCAATCCTAAAATAATCCTTGTGATACCTCAAAAAAAAAAGAAATACTATATAGTGCATTATCTTCCAAATCTGTGGTGACTTCCGGACTTCATCTGATCCCTTCAGATGAAGTCCGGAAGTGACGAAACGCGTTAGATAACATGACGTCAAGACGCCCGCACGGCGTCGTGGCCATTTTGATTGCTGGAAAAACGTGGTTTCTATGCCCATTCTTTGCAGGGCTTGTTCTGTGCTAGAGCTGAAAGTTGCTAACCCCAATGTAAGTGTATATTAAAATTTATCCCTATACTCGGAAATCTGTTCTAAGAATCTTCTTCATCTTTATGAGGATTATGGAGGATGGACTCCTGAAGTGAAAGAATTTGAAAGCAATACTGTTACCAGAGATATTGGCTAAGCCTATGAATACTCCCAGAGGGTAATGGTATTTAGTATCACTACTTTGATTGTTCACGGAGTGTTCACTGTATGAATTGTAGTGGTCACTGAGTGTTCACTGAATTATTGAAGTGCTCACTGAAAGAAGCATTCACCTTAAGATTTTATTTTGTTCACTGTTTACCATAATTACTATATTTAAATATAATTTTCTTTTCTTCTTTCTTTTTTTTTTTTGCTGTTTGTTTGTAATATCACCATTAATCACGATTTGAGTGGTTTGGAATTTGCACAGATTTGATTTTGCACTTTATAAGAGTGTTTGAATATTTGGAAGATAATGCACTATATAGTATTTCTTTTTTTCGAGGTATCACGAGGATTATTTTTGGATTGGAATCCTTCCTATTGGATTTATTTTGGATATATTTTTGACTTAGGGAATTTTTGGACTTTAATTGGACACTTGATTGACTATTGATTTTTGTATGGATTGATTTATCTATTTAATTTGGAATTATTTGGTTAGTATATTCACGGGTAGGACGACAGAAAGGTTGTATTATTATATTATGTAATCCCTATGACCACTGAGTATACACCTGCTGATTATACACAACATAGGAAGAGGCCAGCTATAAACATGGAACAAAATGTCACAAACCGAAATAAACAAAAACACAACATAGGCAATATTAGTTGTTGGCTAACTGTGGTTTGCCAAGTAGGATAGCACATGCTCAATGCGTAAATCACTGGGCCCAACAAAGAAATACAATTGGGTCAAGGGGTTTAGGCTGGAAGACATTACCAACCAAAGGCCCAGATAATCTGAGAGTACAGGTTTAGCCAAGGTGGGGCCTAGTGTACTCAAGCAAGTAAAATCTCAACCTCTAGGTGGGTAGATAGGAACTATCCCAAAAAGTCGACCTTGGGTCATCATTGGGGTCCCTAAGACAGCCTTCCAAATGTAGGTAGGATCAGCACGAGTAGTGCAGGAGCACAGGATGCAAAACAGTAGTAAAAGCTATACTGTGGAGCTAGTCACTAAACCAGGTCACCGTGAAACCATTGGGGAACTGTGCACCACTGAGGTCCCACAATGTAAGTTTTAATCGACCTTAGTTACTCAGCAGATGGGTAGAAAGTTGGGGGAGGAGGAAAAAAAGGGGGGGGTGTAAGGAGGATGTGGAAAGAGAAAAAAAGGAGGGGGGAAGAGGGGAGGGTGAGAGGGGAGACTGGGGGGAAGGAGGGGGGGAAGGGAGGGGGAGAGTGGAGAGTGGTGGGAGATGGGGGGTTAAAAAATTGGGGTGCGGGGAAAAAGGCTCAAGGGAGGGACAAAATATGCTTAGAAATAGAGATGAGCGAATGGAACCTGGCGAAGTGGAATTCGTTTCGAATATTAGGAAAAATTCGATTCGCATCGAATCCGAATTTTAGCAAACTTCGGGTGCACAAATAAAATTTTTCCCGATCAGCCGGCAAAAGTGTCACTGCAGAGAGCTCCGCTATTTCTGACAGTTCTGACAGTTCATTTACAGCGGTTGAAACATTGTATCTATTTGTTTCCATTTAGGATACAGATGTTTTTATTCGGAAATAAATAGATACAATGTTTCAACCGCTGTAAATGTGAAGGAACTGTCAGAGAACTGTCAGAAATAGCGGAGCTCTCTGCAGATACACTTTTTGCTGTACTGGAATACTTCTTCTTTTCATTCTTCTTCTTCTTTTCATTCTTCTTCTTCTTCTTCTTTTCATTCTTCTTTTCATTCTTCTTCTTCTTCTTTTCATTCTTCTTCTTCTTCTTTTCATTCTTCTTTTCATTCTACTTCTTCTTCTTTTCATTCTTCTTCTTCTTCTTTTCATTCTTCTTCTTTTCATTCTTCTTTTCATTCTTCTTCTTCTTCTTTTCATTCTTCTTCTTCTTTTCATTCTTCTTCTTCTTCTTTTCATTCTTCTTTTCATTCTTCTTCTTCTTCTTTTCATTCTTCTTCTTCTTCTTTTCATTCTTCTTTTCATTCTTCTTCTTCTTCTTCTTTTCATTCTTCTTCTTTTCATTCTTCTTCTTCTTTTCATTCTTCTTCTTCTTCTTTTCATTCTTCTTTTCATTCTTCTTCTTTTCATTCTTCTTCTTCTTTTCATTCTTCTTTTCATTCTTCTTCTTCTTCTTTTCATTCTTCTTTTCATTCTTCTTCTTTTCATTCTTCTTCTTCTTCTTTTCATTCTTCTTCTTCTTTTCATTCTTCTCATTCTTCTTTTCATTCTTCTTTTCATTCTTCTTCTCATTCTTCTTTTCATTCTTCTTCTTCTTCTTTTCATTCTTCTTCTTTTCATTCTTCTTTTCATTCTTCTTCTTCTTCTTTTCATTCTTCTTTTCATTCTTCTCATTCTTCTTTTCATTCTTCTTCTCATTCTTCTTTTCATTCTTCTTCTTCTTCTTTTCATTCTTCTTTTCATTCTTCTCATTCTTCTTTTCATTCTTCTTTTCATTCTTCTTCTCATTCTTCTTTTCATTCTTCTTCTTTTCATTCTTCTTCTTCTTCTTTTCATTCTTCTTCTTCTTTTCATTCTTCTTCTTCTTCTTTTCATTCTTCTTTTCATTCTTCTTCTTCTTCTTTTCATTCTTCTTCTTCTTCTTTTCATTCTTCTTTTCATTCTTCTTCTTCTTCTTTTCATTCTTCTTCTTCTTCTTTTCATTCTTCTTTTCATTCTTCTTTTCATTCTTCTTCTTCTTTTCATTCTTCTTCTTCTTCTTCTTCTTCTTCTTCTTCTTCTTCTTTTCATTCTTCTTTTCATTCTTCTTCTTCTTCTTTTCATTCTTCTTCTTCTTTTCATTCTTCTTTTCATTCTTCTTCTTCTTCTTTTCATTCTTCTTCTTCTTTTCATTCTTCTTTTCATTCTTCTCATTCTTCTTTTCATTCTTCTTTTCATTCTTCTTCTCATTCTTCTTTTCATTCTTCTTCCTCTTCTTTTCATTCTTCTTTTCATTCTTCTCATTCTTCTTTTCATTCTTCTTTTCATTCTTCTTCTCATTCTTCTTTTCATTCTTCTTCTTTTCATTCTTCTTCTTCTTTTCATTCTTCTTCTTCTTCTTTTCATTCTTCTTTTCATTCTTCTTCTTCTTCTTTTCATTCTTCTTCTTCTTTTCATTCTTCTTTTCATTCTTCTTCTTCTTCTTTTCATTCTTCTTTCATTCTTCTCATTCTTCTTTTCATTCTTCTTCTCATTCTTTTCATTCTTCTTCTTCTTCTTTTCATTCTTCTTTTCATTCTTCTTCTTCTTCTTTTCATTCTTCTTTTCATTCTTCTTCTTTTCATTCTTCTTCTTCTTCTTTTCATTCTTCTTTTCATTCTTCTCATTCTTCTTTTCATTCTTCTTTTCATTCTTCTTCTCATTCTTTTCATTCTTCTTTTTCTTCTTTTCATTCTTCTTTTCATTCTTCTCATTCTTCTTTTCATTCTTCTTCTCATTCTTCTTTTCATTCTTCTTCTTCTTCTTTTCATTCTTCTTCTTCTTCTTCTTTTCATTCTTCTTCTTCTTCTTCTTCGTCGTGCCCCGTGACTGCCCAAATGAGTGAAGTGTGCGGTGATTCTAAGATCGACGGCACTCATCTGCATGTCATACTGACTGAGAGTATTATTTCTCTTCCCCAGCAGACTCCAAGGGCATTTAAATTAAAGGTACAGTGTTCTGCACTAATATAAAGGCTCTCTGAAGCCTAGAAACCCTTTTAATAAGTTAAATTCGCGGCAAATAAATTCGCATCGAATCGAATTTCTCCCGCAAATTCGGCGAATCAGCCGAATCGAATTTTTGAATAATTCGCTCATCTCTACTTAGAAATGAGTAGGTCCTACTATTCTAAAAGATACTAGGAAGTAACCAACTGTGGTTGGTGAAACTTCAGATACAGTTACAGTGATGGAGTAGTAATTTTAAGGCTCAAGTGGTAATTGAGTACAAACAGGAGAGGAGTGTAGTAGGAGTAACGTCCTGTGCATCTAAGGTGATGTTATCAGTTCATAGAGTCTTCAGGAACAGAAACCGGTGACATGTAGCAGCCTCTCTTGCGAATGTTATGATGGTTTTTGGGTCCTGGCAAGGATTGAAGCTTTTTGGGGGAGCAAGATGCACCTGGAGCCGTCCACGGTGGTTTCAATGGGTATTAGATGTAGGTCTTGAAGCATGGCTTGAAGATCTTCAACAGCCTTGCAAATATAGAAGGATCCTTTGTAGAAGAAATGGATTGAAAAGGAATACCCCCACCGATATGCGATGTGGTGTTGTTGCAAAGTGCACAGGAGGGGTTTCATTGCTCTTCTCTTGGCCAATGTTAGCTGACAGAGATCAAGGAAAAGTTGGTAGAGTTGTCCTTGGAAAACCAATGTCTCCTTTTGACATGCTGCCAACAATAGTTGTTCCTTAGTGCGAAAAAAAGTGGAGTTTCACCACAATATCTCATGGGAGACCTTCATGTAGATGTGGGGTTAGGGTTCTATGAATTATGTCCATCTCAAGGCGTTCGATGGGGATGGATGGAACAAGTTCTTGAAATAACGCCATGATCATGGATTGGAGGTCTTCCATGGTTTCAGGTATGCTGCAGATGCGTAGATTGGAACTCCTAGCCCTGTTCTCAAAATCTTCCAGATGGGTCTGGAGGTTACGATTTTCCACCCTCAGGGATTCCGGTTCCTCCAAATGAATGCCCGTAAGGACAGCCAGGTTGTCAGTTTTCTGTTCTAGGTCTGTAGTGCGGCTACCTAAATCTCGGATCGCACGGGTCAGTGATGGTGTCTGAGGTGTGTTTTAAGGCCTTTGTGTTGCAGGTGGTCGAGTTGTAGGGCCATGGGGGTCACCCAGTCTGAGTCTGACTCACCGTCTGCTGTTACTGCCGGCTGGGTATGTTTAGGTGTGCATGGCGCTTTAGGCCAGGAGGATGGAGGAGGTGCTGCCATTTTAGAGGAGGCCCTGACCAGCACTTCATGGATCCTTTTCGGCTTTAGTTTCTGTTTACAGCCACCGTAGACCATCCTAGCTAGTGCCAGTGAATCTTGACAGGATGCGGGATCAGCAGGTGTGTGAAAGGATCGGGAAGCGCTGCTATTCGGCTGTATGTCCTCCAGAGTTGCGGAGCTCTAAGCAAGCATTTCTGACTTGCTCGGCTACACACATGCGCCTACTGCACTGATGTATTTATACATGTTGATCATATCCCCCCTTAAACTCCTCTTCTCAAGAGAGAATACATTTAGTTCCTCTAATCATTCCTCATAGCTGAGCTCCTCCATGCCTTTTATCAGTTTGGTTCCCACTCTCAGCACTTTCTCCAGTTCCCTAATATTCTTTTTTAAATTGGTGCCCAAAACTAAATTGCATATTCCAAATGAGGTCTTACTAATGATTTGCACAGAGGTAAAATAATACCTCTCTCTCTGGAGTCTTTTCCTCTCGTAGCCTCCCTAGCGGTCTGAATATGTCAGTATTTCTGTGCTCAAAGCGGTACATTTTTATTTGCATGGAAATATGTTTTTTTATTGTAGGCCTGTAATTTTTAGGGATTAACTCACTGAAATCTGTCCGAACAAGAGTCTAGTAAACATCCCGGGTATGATAAAATTTGAAACATGAATTCATAAATTATAATTTAACCTCCTTAGCGGTGTTCCCGAGTGTAGCTCGGGGTAAAATTTCTATACCAAAAGCGGTAACCCCGAGCTACACTCGGGCTTACCATGCGGCGCTGCTCTGGGGGTCCCTGCAGCACTTACCTTGTCCTTCGCTCCCGCGATGTGTCCCCTCCAGCGTCCCCGGCCATCTCCTCCGGCCGATGCTGGTATCCGGCTTCTGTGTTCCGGTTCCTGTGACGTCGGGACGTACGGGAGCCGGAACTGGCGGGAAATTTGAATTTTTTAAAAAATTTCATTTTTGCTGTCATTGCTATTTCAATGCATTTCACATACATTTTGTCCCTACTGCTTTGTCCTGTGCCCTGCCTGCATTTTGAATGTTCTTTCTGCCTGGAAACTTAGAAAAGTCCATGGCGTCCAAAAAGCGTCCCTTTACGTCAAAAGCGGTTTTAGAACAGCGATAGTAAATCAGAACCACTTGCAGAATTGAGTGATAATGATTCATGGGGAAATTCGTCATCAGACACTGAAAACGATTTTGCGACGTTGCTCAGCGATGTGCGAATTTGCCTCTGTATTTCAAATTTCAGTGTTTTTGGTTTGATTATATTATTGAATTAAATTTATTATTATTATATTATTATTTTTTATGATTATTTATTAAATTATAATTTATGATTTCGAGTTTCAAGTTTTATCATATCTGGAATGTTTACTAGACTCTTGTTCGGACAGATTTCAGTGAGTTATTCCTAAAAATTACAGCCTACAATAAAAAACTACATATTTCCATGCAAAAAAATGGTACCGCTTTCAGCACAAAAAATCGGAAAGAATCATGCCGCCAAGGAGGTTAATAAATAATCATAAAAAATAATAATATAATAATAAATTTAATTCAATAATATAATCAAACCAAAAACACTGAAATTTGAAATATAGCGCCAAGTTCGCACATCACTGAGCAAAGTCGCAAAATCGTTTTCAGTGTCTGATGATGAATTTCCCCACGAATCATTATCACTCAATTCTGCAAGTGGTTCTAATTTACTATCACTGATCTCTAGCTGGTCTAAAACCGCTTTTGACCTAAAGGGACGCTTTTTAGACGCCATGGACATTTTCCAGGCAGTAAGAACAGTAAAAATGCAGGCAGGGCACAGGACAAAGCACTCGGGACAAAATGTATGTGAAATGCTTTGATACAGTAATGTTATACTGTGTGATTTTAGTGTATTTAGTGAATGTCACTTTTTGACATTTTTAAATTTCCCGCCGGTTACGTCCCCTCTATGTCCCGACGTCGCAGGGAACGGAACCCCATTTACATACGGATTTTTCAAGTCTGTAGACTTTACCTTACCCATTAATCCTGTGTGGGGAACTGTGTCAAAATCTAAGAATACTACATCCACAGCCACTCCTTTGTCTAAGGTTCTGCTCACCTCCTCAGATAAAGAAATCAGATTTGCTTGACAACTTCTGTCTTTTATTAATCCATGCTGTCTGTTGCTTACAATATTCTTTTCCAGCAAGAACTCATCTATGTGGCCTTTAATTAAACTCTCCAGTATCTTACCAACATAGAAGTTAAACTAACAGGTCTATAGTTACTTGGAAAAGACGTTTACAATGGCTTTGAAATTATAGAGCTTAATTCTTTTAGGACCTGTGGGTATATACCATCTGATGCAGATGCTTTAAACCTTTGAAACCTTTGCGTTTCAAAAAAAGCTGCATAAACACCATGTGACATAAAAAATTGCACCCACCCATTTTTATTGTTTATATTTTTCCCAGTTACTTTGCTAGGCCTCAGTATAGCAATATTTAGCTTGTTTGTTCAATTGGAATGCATTTAAATAACTTTGTCAAAGATTAAACTGTTATCTAATGTCAAAATGTAAAATCATACTGTATATACATTCTATAATGAATTTTAATTATTTCTAGCCTACTCCTATTAATCTGAAAAATCTTAAAATTGTAAAATGACTTTGCCCTGTAAGTAGGCACCACTATGTCACAGAATTCACAGAGCCTGCCTTCTGAACTACATAGGTACTGAGAGGAGGAGTTTCTGTAGGCAGATTCAGCACAGGAATCACAACTTGCAGGCAGCAAGGTACCATGGGATATGTAGTCCTAAGAAATGGAGGGCAAAGGAAGAAATGAACAGAGGGGCAGCTGCAATGTATGCAGGGGATCCAGGAAGTTGTCAAAAGAGATAGAACCAGCAGACAGGCAGCACTAATAACATGAACCGGCGTTTATGATCAATTAACCATCTGCACATTGCCATACACCAAAGCATAGATCTAGCAAATGTCCTTTAGAAACTGGGGTGTTTGTTTTGCAAACATTGCAATGCCTTTTTATGAAGATCAGCTGCATCAAATGATTCCACTCTTTTTTCTATTCCTGCCCACCTTTCTTCTATTCCTGTCGCCCTCTGTTCCTGCCCACCAGTCCTTCAGTCACCTGTTGGAGCTGTAGCCCAGAGCCAAAGAAGAGTTTAAGAGCACATCTCCCAGCTCTTTGCTACAGGTCTAACAGGCAGCCAGGGACATAAGCCAGCAGCTGTATATTCCACCAACAGGAGCTGATTTACTGATAGCAAACAGACTGTTCACTTTGCAAGGGAATTTTCCCTAGAGCTTAGTGAATGTGGGAAAATTCACTCTGCAAAAAATATTCAATCACATGCAAGAAAAATAAAAAAAAAATACATTTTTGTTTGCACATGATGGAAATCAGCAGTGTTTCTCCACTTTCATTATGCTCTGGGAAGTTACCTTTGCAAAGTGTGACTTCCCTTGCAAAGCGAACAGTTTATTTGCCTTTTGTAAACCAACCCCATAATCTGTAGTGCTATCCAGTTCTTTTAGTAGCCCCATTGTCTCATGCATCAGTCACAGATTCTGTGAATTGCTCTTTTTAATATTGCTGTTGTATGTTTTATGATAGAAACACAAATATATTGAAGAGCTAACTGTCGCCTGTTAGCAAAAATTTGCCATAATTGGAAGACATTTTCTGAAAAAACATACAGCATTTAGTAGAAAAAAATGCAGGTTGTAGCGAAAAGCCTAATACCCCGGTTCTGTCATCAGGATCGCTGCCCTACAATCTGAGACTGGAAAAAGGAGGTGGATAAGATTATGGAGTCTGAGAAATGGATATATATTATTAAAATTAAACAAGAAGAATTTCAGGGCATCTGATCAGGATGAATGTATTATTCCTTTGAAAGTTTCTAAATGAGGCAAAAGCCTCATAGCCCCCCTAAGCAGAATTTGTGGGTTGTGGGTTTAACTTACCTCTTCTAAACTATCCATACTATCCATTGTTTTTGTCTGGTTTGTTTTGGTGTCTGTTAGTTTTCCTATTGTATCTCTTTTCTTTTTCTTTCTCTGGTATCAGTGTCAACAACACACAGTTGATGCACATTAAGCACAATAGAATGTTGCATGGTCGTGGCCCAGGGCACCTACCAACAAACTAGTAGATGCAACAAAATGCCAAGGTCCAGTGAGTGCAATTCAGATAGGTCTAAGTGGGCATGGACAGTGGGATGTCCCTGAACTTCACATTGAAAAATAGGTAACTCTAGTGTATGCATTGAAATTATGGGATGCAAGCTGGCTCCATGCTCCCTGTATGTACACATGGTAATGAATTCTTTCTGTTTTACTTTAATATTTAGTGAGATGATTTATCATGCAAGCTGTCCTCATGACAGTATTAAGTCTTTTATTTGATTTTGTTTTTATTCAAGATCAAATTGACCATTAAAACATATTGGTTTGGTCGATCCTTGTCTGTGTCTGTGTTAATGTAGTTTTTAATTGTGGGAAGTGCAGATTAACAAATGAGTCCACTTGACATTAGGTGTATATATAAATTAAATGGTTGAGTAATGAAGGATCAGGCCCTCTGTCAAGTTTAACTGCTTCCTTGTACTAAGGAGATTCACTCTTTCTGTTTTTCTTACTGATCATTTTCACAGAGACAGAAAATTATAGGGAATCCAACATTTTCAGTTGTCAGCAGAACAAGATATGAGGGGAAGTCTTCCAATGGGGACACCTTTTCTGGTGACGACTGTCTATCAAGAAAATATCTCTTCTTTTGTAGAGACCTCCTCTTATGTCCTGTTGTGTATCTTGGACAGTAAGTGAAGGGAAATCTCCCCTTTGAAACATGGATAGCAAAAAATAAATTAACCCTTCCTTACACTATCCAAACCTAAAAAAAGTTATTTTTTTATGTTTAAATAGATTTTAAAAGAGCTATATATATATATAAACTTTGAGTAGAACTTATATGTTCACTTGAATGATAGCAAATAAGGTAAACGTGTTCACTTGGAACATCCAATCATGTGTTACGAAATTAATAAACAGGATTTTTTTTCTAGGACATGATTGGCTAAGTGAAATGAAGGCAGCTTGATCTTATTTACAAACCTCAGTGAACATTCACTTTGGTAAATGAACATTCTTTTTGTTTTAGTAAATCAATCCCATAGCATGTCAAGTGTATAAAATGTACAGTATAGTAACAATCATAAATGCTCATATACTGTACTTCTTAAAAAAAAAACCCTCTAAATCATTTTCATTTTTGTTTTGCTACTGTTAATGTTTGATGTTCTGTTTGTAAAGGCTAAGATTTTTGACAAACAGTTAAATAAATAGAAAAAGTAAGATGCTTAACCATCTTACAATACTTCTCTTCAGTCTGCTATATCGACCCAGACTCAGACTCTCTTTATTATATCGGAAACCCGTTAAAATTTCACACAATTTCCTGCACAGCAGTCTATATATTAATGCTGGGAACCAATAGGTTTCTATAATTGGACCTGTAGTAAAGCATACCAATTAATTCCAGCCTTCTTCTGTGTTTCACTGATGTAAAATGACAGTGTTGAGAGTAATTGGATAGGAGGATCCTCTATCGCTTACTTTAAAGTATTACTGCTCTCTCCTGATTTAAAATTCACTAAGCAGCAGAAGTGACACAGAGACATGGTGTGTCAAGTACTAAGTAATCTGTATCATCTGCTTTGAAAGGAAACTTTTATTCGCTATTAATATAGTGCACTGTATATCACTTTATATCCAGTATATCCAATGTATCCAGTTCTCTGTCCACCCAATGCCACATTTAACACATTACAATTAACAGGAAATGGTACATTCTGAACTCGAGAAATACATTTATCTAGATAGGAAATATGTTAATACATTTCAGGTTATATTACATAGCGATGGAAAACAGGCAGCTAATTGTGTGCAATACATTTTAAGTGACTGCATTGAAGAAAATTATTTTAAGTGTTGATATCATGGTCACTTAGATAATTATTAGCTTTTACACATTAAAAGTGCTGTGGAACAGTAAATCATTAATGATAGAAATAGTATGTATAATGAAAGTTAGAAATGTACTAGTACATTTAAGACGTATTTAAAAATTTTATCCAGAAAAATTAGTCAGCATCTATAATAGAGTTCAGATTTTTTAAAGTTTATGTAGCTATATGTATTATTTTCATTATACTGTATTTATTCCTAGAGGATAACCTAAAACATAATTTAGTTTAGCTCATAGCAATTGTGTCATTTAGTTTCTACAGATTTTTTTACCTTTGTTTTTTTCTTCTTAGTTGACAAAATCATTACTTCATTACTTCACTTTGAATATTTATAATATATTTGATTAACTACTTTTGTACTGCCATATGTTTAAAAACAGTGAAGTGATGCATGGTTATTTACCCAGTTCCTTTATAAATAACACTGAATAAAACATCTTTGCATGACCATTCCACCAATTAATGCCAGTGAACCGAGCAGTCCTTGGACAGCGCTGTTTACAGGCACTAACTGTAGAGCCAATCCAAATGGCTATGCCTGCAATCCAAAATGACACTAAAGCAGCCATCCAATAATCCCTGAAAAAACTGAGGGTACAAATCCAGCTATTTTCACTGAAACATGGTGTGATGTTACCGCCTGTCATCCCGAATGGCTGATTCCGTCAGTGAACTGCTTCTTCTCCACTGGGACGCAGGGCCAAGGTATTATAGCTGGGCATCACACCCAAGACTAAGCAACACTAGCTTAGGTGCAAAAACTGTAACTCTTTATTGAACAGAAATACAGGCTTTTATATACTTAATCAATAGGGTCAGTCCACACATGAGCAATAAAAACAAATATTACACATTGGAATAAACATCCCACACTGAATAGATAATGAGGTGAAGTTGACACCAGACTAATATCATCATGTAGGAGCCTCCAGGAGGACAACAATAGGTGACTCAATTAACTCAATTAACAATGGGACAAGGACACAGTAAACACATCACACCTTAATAAACAAATTACACATAACAAGCAGGAGACCTCAGCATTAGGTTGTTTTGAGCTGATTACATTAACCTGTGCTCTGAGTCTAGGAGGGGGTTTGAAGCAGTCAATGCTAGTTTTGGCACGGAGGTCCCAAATCTCTATCCTGGTCCTCCAGTTCTCAGTCTGTGTGTTTTGGGGAGACATGGACTTGAATCTGAAGTAAACTACTCCAAAAAGTCCCCCAGGCACATGCCTCCCAAAGAATAGAACCCCCTCAGATGCCAGGGCCATGGTCAGTAGGCAAGAGACTAGCCTGCAGTCCCCTCTAAAAGCCCCTGTTAGGGTTGGGTTTGACACATATGGCTTCTGGAAAGTATGGGCAACAACATCCTTTCACCCTTATTCAACATAATATGAGCTCATCGGGTTCCCACTTGTTACCCTCTTCCTATCAGCCCCCCATGCCCAAGTCTGTTATGTCTCTTTAATTACTGAGACAAAGAAACCATATTACACAGGACAAGAAGACTTAGGGACATTACCCTCAATGGCTCCAAAGCAATGCTTTTTATTTCACACACTGTTTAGAACTGAAGGGAGAAATACCTGGTAATTTATACTAAAAAAGAGAGACAAAACAATTGCAATACTTTGCAAGACAACAGGGTTAGGAAAGCCCTGGCAATGAAAGCTTAAAAGGGAGGGGAGGTTCAAAAGTTAGCAACAGTGGGTGATGAGTTGATGGAGAAGGTAAACGTTTACTTACTAGGTAGCGGTGGGGAAAGCTTCCCTGAAGAGATGCGTTATCGGTGACTGCTTAAAAGTAGAAAGTACGGGAGATAGCCTGAGAGACTGGGGTAAGAAGCTTCAAAGGATGAGAGATTCTAGAAAAGTCCTGGAGGTTAGTATGGAAGAAGATAAGAGAGCTACAAAACAGCGGATTTGACTGGATCAAAGAGGATAGTTTCAGTGGTATTTTGGGAAGAGGTTGGTGATCTAGCTCGGTGCAGAATTGTGGATAACTTTGAATGTTGTTAAGCATTTTGAATTTTATTTGTTGGGTTGGCAGAAGCTTGGTAAGGTGTATAAGTCTGGCAGCAGCATAGCAGGTAGACTTAAGGGTGGACAAACAAGGAGGGAGGCTCAACTCCCCCAGATTGCACGTACTGTGCTGTTTGCATTGTCTGCTGGTTCATAACATACAGGTGATTTGACAGTTAAAAGCTGCCGTTACACCCAGGGGCTCCTGTGGTCTGCCTCTTCTGTGGACTTTTTCTGTCTCAGTCCTCTTGGTCTGCCATTGGAGGAACACAGAAAAATCACAGCAGGTATCTGTGAATCGAAGGGACACAGACAACCAGCCCCTTCTGAAAGGTTTTTTAAATCAGGGAAATGTGAGTTTAATGGCTTTATTTATGTTTTGTCCTTAATAAAAAAAAGTTTGTACACTAGGGAAGCAATTCCCTTGTTTTAAATTTTTTTCCTGAAAGCAGAAAGCTATGGTAATGCTCAGACATGATGCTGAGCTTCCATGATTGAAAAAAACTAAAATCCAATGAATGAAAGGAGTTAGGCCAGTTCAGTATGAGTATCAGCTAAGTTTTTGTTGGCTAAAGCAGGCCATACATGGGTCGAATCCTGAACGATTTTTCGATCAAAAATAGAAAACATCGTTCATTCTGTAATCCGATGGTGCCACCAATGATTTTGAAAATCGGTCGTTTTTCATGAATTTTCCAGCATGCCTGATAAACGAAATGGGGAGGAACCACGAAAATCAACCGGTGCCATTGCCCCACTAACAGAGCGAAAATCGGCTGATTATTCTTAGGTCCAATTTTCGAAGAAAAAATTGTTCGAAAATCGACCCATGTATGGCCAGCCTTAGTCCACCTCATTTAACATTATCATGTTCTTTTTCAACCTTCATCTGTTCAAACGATTAAAAAAAAATGTTACACTCAGGGTAAGCCCCCAGTGACAGTTGTTGGCAGTGTTAAATCTTCTCAAACTGGTGTGGATGTTCTACTAGATATGAATTCTCCGCAATGCCCTCTCTGGATTTTCCTGGTGTACTTCAAAAAGTTCACAGGAATATTCATAGATGTTGTCTGGCCATGTATGAGAGGCCCCCAGAATCAGTTTCACAACTCAATAACCTTAGATTGTGCGCCCCTTGAGGGTTAGGGACTGATGTGAATGTACAATATATATGTAAAGCGCTGTGTAAATTAATGGCGCTATATAAGTACCTGAAATAAATAAATAAATATCCACGCAATTTGAGCTGCCATTCCACACCCAAGTCTATAGATATACTTTCTTGCCTTTCAGTTACAACACCTTATAGGTTGAAGTTGACTACTTGTTCTTCAGCATTTTACAAAAAAAATTAATTGTATTTTAACAGACAAAACCCTCCACACTTACTTAAAAACAATTACTACTTCAAAACCTATGCTAACTGGCCTACACTCTATCTTATGGGGAAAATGCAGGATGTCACTAAACTCCTTCTCTGTATTAAAGACTTAGCCCTTAAGGCTAGGTTCAACTTCTGCAGATATCTGCATTTCCCTGGTTTTCAGGAATACACTGCAGTTCATTTAACATTATTTCCTATGGATCTAGTTTACATCTGTGTGTTTTGAGCTGCTGCAGATTTTTTAAAGGGTCAGGGACTTTTTTTTCCTGCAACAGATGCCGTTTTGCGTGCAATACATTTCAATGGAACCACACAAAAAATGCAGGTATTGCGTTTTTTATGCATTTTGCATTTTATGCTTTGTGTGACTTTAAGCTGGTTGTTAAGGAGTGGGCTGCCACTGCTGACAGCTGATTATAGAAAAAACAATGCCAGCAATTAAAAACAGTGTGCCCCCCTCCACTCCATACCAGGCCCTTCAGGTCTGGTATGGATTTTAAGGGAGACCCAACACCTATTTTTTTTAAACGGTGTGGGTCCCCACCAAGTTCCATACCAAATCCTTATCGGAGCCTGCAGCCTGACAGGTCAGGTAAGGGGGGGATGAGCGAGCGCCCCCCCCCAAACCATACTAAGCTACGTGCCCTCAACATGGGGGGGTGCTTTGGGGCAGGGGGGGCACCCCCCAATGCACATTGTCCCCATGTTGATGAGGACAAGGGCCTCTTCCCTACAACCCTTGGCTGTGGTTGTGGGGGTGACTTATCAAAATCTGGAGCTCCCCTTTGTGGGGTTGTGGAGAAGAGGCCCTTGTCCTCTGCCCCAAAGCACCCTATCCCCTGTTGAGGGCATGTGGCCTGGGATGGTTGCCCTTTTCCTGACCTTCTGGGCTGCATGCTCCGATAAGGGTCTGGTATGGATTATTTTCATTAAATTTTGGTGTGGGGTTCCCTTTAAAATCCATATGGATTGGGGGGAGGGGCACACTGTTTTTTTTCCTGATTTTTTAATTGCCGGCAATTGTTTTTTTCATATTCAGCTTTCAGCAGGGAACCCCATTCCCTAACAACAATGTTGTTTACTGGCTGTTAAGGACACCAACAACCGCCCACACCTTAACAACCAGCTAAGGTCACACAGAGCACAAAACACAAAATGCATAAAAAGTGCAAAAAAAAACCGCACCAAAACAGGTGTGAAAAAAAATGCAAAATGCACCTGGAAAATTTATCAACCGCAATCTACATAGATGTGAACCTAGCGTTACAGCATAGTAAAGCAGTTTACCTACATGGAGTTTTCCCAGTGTAGAAAAAGGCCGGTATTGATATTGTGTCATCGCTATACAAAGATAGCATCTTAACATCCTTTCAACAGCTTTGTGAGGAGTTCAGCAATAGGTCCTTTTTCCAATACCTACAGTTACAGCATGCTCTATGAGCACAGGGCAGATTGCTGTCATAAGAATAGCTCCTACCTGGTACTGCACTTAGAGCAGGAAACACCAAGAGCCTATTCTTGCACTTTTATGACCATCCTTTACCTAAATATTTTGCACATTTCCCCCACAGAGCAAGGGCCATTGTTAATGTGACCTAGATTATATCATGGGGGGAGATTCTACTGATGGTTACTAGCTTGTCACTGAGGCACTCTAATAGACTGAAACAATGATTCACATCCAAGTTCTTCTATCAAACAGGGCTACGCAGCAGAGTGATCCAAACTTTGAATGCAGGGTTTGCTGCTGATCTGCAAAATGACACACCACAGGCACAATTGATAGAGTGTTATTTACTACTAGTAAACTTATAGCCAGAAAATAAGTTTATCTGTCCTAACTTACAGTTGGGGAATGGCTGAAAGAGAAGCACTCAAAAATGTCCTTCAAAAACTGACATACACTAAAAGGGGCTGCCCATTGCAGTTTCAGAAAATATGGGCTTGATGGTTAGGAAAAGAAAAATTAAACGCTATAACTAGCCTAATTTCTGGTATGTGTCACAAAGCCACTGTGCTGGGTACTAGAGGCAACTCTAGACTATCCTGTCCTGAGAGGGTTTCCCACTGGTGGACAATAGGGCTGCAAATGAATTCACAAATTACCAATTCGTTGGGTTTTATATACCATTTATTGAGTGTGACATCTATTTTCTTGGGGATCTTTAGTGTGAAAATTTAATAAAAGACTACTATGGGACATTCTTGCTTTGTGTAGAACTCTGTGAGTTCACTGATTCCTTGTCTATCTTTACCACATTGTGTACTTCAGTGTGTCTTGCATATACAAAAATGGCAACCACCCCAATTTATAACTAGCTTTAAAAGTAAGATGAACATGGAAGGACTTTGCACAGCACAAACAAATGTTTTCCCAGTACACTTGCCAGCTAGACTGCAGGGCTCTCCTGTTCCTCCAGGAAATCCAGAACTGCTTTAAACAGTTGGGTTGGCTGTGCACAAGGGTGAAGAAGGGACATCCATTTTTCTGTGATGAATTAAAGCAGGTATTTACCTGGCTGGTATGGCCAGGGAAGCAGCCTCAAACAGAGTTATGAGAAAGAGATACACTCCACTTTTTTGGTACACAGATCCAGTGCAGATGGAATACAGACTTGTGTAGTTAAAACCATCCAACCATGGTTTTAGCTACACAAGTTTGTATTCCATGTGCACTGGATCTGTGTACTAAAAAAGCTGAGGGTATTATATATTTTTTTCAATAAATGGTGAGAGAGAGCACAATATTTCCTTCTTTGTTCCCAGTATATTGAAAACATTCAACCAAGGGTTGCTGAGGATGGAGATGGATTGAGAAGCCCCATTGACCTGGAGGAAACCATTACTCTTGTGATATAGGTGACCCCACTACAAGGGGCAGACGCATGAGACCTTAATGTGAGGTCTATCAAAAAGGTGAGAGCATATTACTGTTGGTGGATGGATATCTACACGTGGTGATCATATAAACAAAGATTTTGGAAATGAAGAGCACAACATGTAGTACATGTAGTAGTAATAAAATAATGTACCATAATAATTTATGGGTGTGGATTGTTTTATATTTTTATATATACAGGTACTCCTCGCTTAACGACCGAGTTCCGTTTCAACGACTTGGTTGTTAAGCGAATTGGTCGTTAAGTGAGGAACTGCATGTACTGTATACAGTAGTACAATATATGCATAGTATTTGACAATAGTATTCTGAATAAGTAAAATAACAAGAAAGATCAAACTGAAAACTTCCACTTGTCTTAATTTGCATAGGTTGTGTAATTTACACACAGTACTGGAATGTTGTATTACAGAACATAAAGTTAGCAAAGTACGGTCGTAACGGTGAAGAGATGGTCGTAAGTGCGAGCGGTCGCTAAACAGGTAGGTCGTTAAGCGAGGAGTGTCTGTATATATATGATGAGTTAAATGCATATATTTTATGCATGATTTTATATTTTGATATATACGCATATGATACACATCATGCCCACTGAACAAACATAATTTATTACCTAGATTGTAAGCTCCAAAGAGCAGGGCCCTCAAATCCCTCTTGTATTGAACTGAGTTGTTGCTGTATTGTCTCTCGTTATATTGTAAAGCGCTGAGCAAACCATTGGCGCTATATAAATCCTGTATAATAATAAGATCTAGTTTTATGGTTTTTTTATGTTTTGCAGTTATGGCTGTGGATTGTTTCACATATATGGTGATGAGTTAAATGCATATCGTTTACGCATGATTCTATGTTTTGACATATACGCGTATGATACATGCATGTCAACTGAACATACCTACTTATAAAGTTCAGTTTAGTTATTGTTCTAGATATATTGTGATGACATAAACGCATGCGTTCTATGCATGTTCTATGTTTGGACATAAATGTATAGGATATATACGCATCTCCACCTAATTGACTTTAATATATGACTTCATGTGATATTCCACAGCACATGAGCATTTACCACTAGGAAGATTTGGCACTGCACGGCACTGAATCACTTATACTTATTTAGTGTAGGGACAGGTCTCCCATCTGTAAGGAACATCACTAGGAAAGATTTTGGTGGATTAGGAAAAAGTAAGGACTGTGTCTTCCTTTTCAACAAGTTTCCCCTTTGGGTTGGACTGGCCAGTCCACATTCCGCTTCTCATTTCAGATGCCGTTGGCAGCTCAGAATCTACTTACCGCTGTCTCTGCTCTGAACCGTTTTTAGTGCCCAGTCAGGTAAACCTCCCCGCTGGGCCTGTTTGTACTGTTTTACTATTTCTGTAATACTTTTTTTTTAGTAAACCGATCTCTGTATGATTACTGCCTGCCACACCATGCTGCACCTACCCAACATAAGCATGGAGGTCCCACATGTAAATGGTGATTGTACCACACTTGCTAGGTACCTCTGCAAATGTCAGAGTGAGAGCAATAATTCTCATACCAGAGCTCATGTTCAAACCTAAACTGATGACTTTTGAAGGCTTTTAAAGTGACGACAATTATAGATAATTGTAGGTACTATAATTTGTTGCCATATCACAGTTATGTGCAATTCTAATGTTTGACATGTTTGGTATCTATTTACTCAACACAACATAATTTTTTATATTTTCCCAAAAAATTATGTATTCTGTTCTTTTTGTGTGCAATAAAAATTATTTTAGTGAAAGTTTCCTGAAAATTTGTGCTTAATAAATGGCTGTGCAAATATTGTGCAACTTACTTAACAATGACCATTTTATTCTCCAGGGCCTTTGCTTTCAGAAAATATATAATGTTTGGGGGTTCTAAGTAATTTTAGCAAAAAATGTTAACATTTATGTGAAAAATTTCAAAATTTGCCCTGGGCATCAAGTGGGTAAGGACAGGTATACCTGGAGGCAGCCCTTTACTCTTTAAAGGTGCAGGGACACACTAAAAGACCAACAAAGCACAATGGCAGCTGAAGGCATCTAGTATGTCCTCATCCCAATTCCAGCAAGCTGTACAAAAATGTCAACCATCCCAACTTACAACTAGCTTTAAAACATAAATGAACATATGGAAAAGCTTTGCACATCACAAACAAGCGAACATTTACCTGCTAGCCTGGAAAGAAAATTCTCATTGTATGTTTATATTGTCAAACAAAACAATAAAAACCTCCAAAATGTCCTCATTTAACACAGAACCAATTACTCTTATGAAAGAATTCACATATTCAGGATTACATTTAGCTTAAAGTGTATCTCCACCAAAAATCTTTTATTTTTAGTTTTGGATAGATTATTAAAAACCTGTTTGCTTTTACTGCTATCTGAGCTTCCATTGTGAAAATGTCTTCTCCCTTCCTGCTCCAATGAACGTGTTGTCACCAGAACAAAAATTAAGGATATTGTCTAATGATAGAGACAAACCATTTTAAAAACACTTTTTTGAGACCTCGAGGACCAACAAAAATTTTACAGAGGGTTTAAGCCTACTTCATTCAAAACAAAAAAAAATGAGTTACCTTTTAACCTACCTTGTTATGGTCTTGAGTTCACCTGCAGTACTAAATAAGCTGCCATGTAAACTGCTTGACATTGTACACCGGAGTGCATATTCAATCGGTCATGAGAACTTGTGATCATATGTGAAAGAAATAAGAAGAACAAATAGGTATTACCTTTGCATACGAATGGATGATTGAAATGAGTACAGCTTCACTGAAGTAAACATGTATTCTTTTATAAAAGCAATCTCCATCATCCCCCAGTTCCTGTGTATGGGAAAATTTCTACAGAGTTTTACATTCCTCTTAGCAGGGAGTGCTCTGTTATGTTATATTAGGAGGCTGAAGCTGAACAATAAACAAAGATTTGACAGCAACTGTTGAACCTCAAGTGGCCTCAGATTAATAACTAACAAACTAAAGAGTCAAAAGTAAAGCTAAATAACCACTTTCTTGTTGCCCTATATTAGAAGTACTGCTACAGGGTGGCAGGGCTGTACAAAATCACGTATGTATACATGATTTGCATTTCCTATGCACACCGCTATTAGCGGCTAGAGATGTCAATAAATTATTCTGAATGTGTAAGCTACATATTATTACTATAACTTAAGAAATTGCTGCTAATATTATTCCAACAAAATATTGGTCACTACTTTCATTTACTTAACTGTATGTAACTCAGTTTAACGACAAAAAGGTGCAAGACAAAGCATATAAAGACAGTTCAGTATTCATTTTTGCAAATCAGTTTAAAGTATATCTAAAGTCAAAACAGTTTTTTTTTATTTTGGATACAGTAAGGCATGGTTAAAACCCCTGCCTGTTTTTTGCCATCTTTTTTTGTTTCCCTTCACTTTGGGTCTTGTTGATACAACAGGAAGTGAGACAAAATCTCTCCAAAAAGAGATCTATCAATATTCTGAAGGATAGCTCACATCCTATTAATGCTTTGTATAAAGTATTACCTTCTGCCATGTGATTTTGGAGTCCTCTCATTCCATCAGGCTGCAAAATAGCATCAAGATTGGCACTTGCAGGGGCACTACTTGATGATGTCACTTCCGGTCGAAGCAATTCATCATTACTGAGGAAGTAATTACATGAGGAAGTCATAATGATGAAATACATCGACGTAGCACACCCAGGAGTGCCAATCTTGATGCTAGTGACTAAAAAGAGATATTGATTTTGTTTTATGTGAGTACCATTTTAAATAAAGTGCTTGTGTTTTTAACTCTCTTACACTGTGGAAGTGGGGTTTTTTCTGGTTTAGGGAACTTTGAACCTTTTGCTGTGGGGGCGACCAGTAAGGGATCCAGGCACCTGAATATGGAAGAAACAATTTATGACTCACCTTAAGGGACTCAAATTTGTCTGGTGAGCCTCCCTTTCTTTATGGGTTTTTGTTTGGTCTTGAAACTTGAGGGGACAGTACTCGTTTCTGAAAATTTTGCTCTAACTAGCTTCTTGGTGAAGGGGTAACAGGGAATTTGCACAGAGCCTGTTGGGGATGAATGGTTTGATATAATGGGGCTTTGTGAGTACAGCAAGCAGCTGGTGACAAACCCTAGAGTATCTTTGTTTTGGGGCAGAAAGTATGGGGGTGACTTAATTTGTGGGTCAATGATATCTGGTGAACTTTCATATCATACATATTATAAGATTCTCCATATTTTCTCCATATTTTTGATAAGAGAGTGCTTTTATCTTGCCTTGTGAATATAATTTTAAAATGTATTAATATTTTTGAGATCTATCCGGTAATGTCTAACATGCTAACATTCTGAGCTGATGGGTGAATGTAACTGTCCTCATATGCTACTGGGGAACGAGCCTATCTAGTGGAGAGTCACATTTGACCATCCTGCCTGTTTTGACTTATTTGGGAAAGTGTTTTTTGACCCACTTGTTCATAAGTGGTCAAAATATTCTGGTGAGCTTCCATTTATACACTAAGTACACTTGTATAATGGTGGATGAATTGTGGGAGGTGAAGAAAGGAAAACATTTTGACTAATTGGACTCACTATTTGGACTCCATTACTTTATATATTTTTCAGGAGTGATCATGTGTATATGTACATGTTTTTTCACTATTATTGTTTCATATTATGTGGGTTTAGGGCATGGGTTTCAAACTGGCAGCCCTCAAGCTGTTGCAAAACTACAAGTCCCATGAGGCATTTCAAGATTGATAGTTACAAGCATGACTTCCAAAGACAGAGACATGATAGGACTAGGTAGTTTCGCAACAGCTGGAGGGCCACCAGTTTGACATCCCTGGTTTAGGGGATAGCGCTGTGACATACAGTATGTATTTATATGGTCAGGACAATATTTGGTTTATGATGTCCACCAGGATCCAAGTGCTGTTGTTTATATTCCAGAAGTTCCAGTGATTTTTTCATTTCATTTAGCAGCAGTTTTACAATAGCCCATTCGGTTAACTACAGACAGACTGGGTTTGGGCCAAACTACATCTGAAAAGTAAAAATTGTTAGCATGTTTTGAGTCTTTTCATATTTAAAAAACAATAAACCCCATGGCAAAATGTTCACATATCCACTAGCAGACACAGGCCAATGATCACAAGGGCATTGTCAGCGGCAGGTACATTGAAGAAGCCTACACTGCTGAACTGTGCATAACCAGGCTGGAGATAACATTGACTTCTACATGTGTGCTGATCAGGGGCGGACTGACCATTTGGAAACTCTGGCACTGCCCGAGGGCCCGGGGTCAGTAGGGGGCCCCATGAGATGCCCCTGGTACCTTTTTCATAGGCTTTTTTGAGTGTGGGCAAGGACACAGGGTCCCCATGATCCCCTAATGCCTGGGGGCCCCATGAGTTGTCAGTCAACCCCTGGTAGGGGGCCCCATGAGATGCCCCTGGTACCTTTTTCATAGGCTTTTTTGAGTTTGGGCAAGGACACAAGGGCCCCATGATCCCCTATTGCCTGGGGGCCCCATGAGTTGTCAGTCCGGCCCTGGTGCTGATACTGCCAGATGCCACTATTGTTAGGATGAGGAAGTGGAGGGCTAGGAGGGAGGAGGAAGGTCTAAAGACCTACCAAAATCTGGGTTTGGACTTTCCAAGCTTACCAAAACCTGGGCATAATACTGTGCATGGGTGAGCTGAGTAGTTGGAGAACAATGCTGTTTTCAGTTGTACAAGGGTCACTGATGAAATTGCCTGAAAATAAATGTTCTTTTTACTGGAATTAATTATATTGGGGTGCTGCTGCACATAAGCTACTTCTAAAAGAAAAAAAATAAATCCCATAGCCGAATATGCATAGCCAGTGTAAGCTGTCTCTGTTGCTGTCCGTGAAAATCATACTGTGAAATAAAACCACATACAGCTTTAAAGGCTAATTATATGGTTTCATAAAATATATTAAATACACCCATATTACAATAAAACAAATGTCTGTATTTTCTTTTAGCATTGGACCATGCAAAATATTGCAACTTTGATCAGTGGATTCAGATTTTAAATGTCAGGTAATTCTAAACTATTGGACATACAGTAAGTCTGTACCTTATAGAGTGTTGTCTGATTTCCACTTAAAGTGGTTGTAAAGAATTTTTTAATAAATAACAAACATATCTATATTTACCTGGTCTGCACAATAGAATTGCACAGAGTGGCCCCAAACCTCCTTTTCTCGGGTCCCCAGATAGTGCGCCTGGCTCCTCCTCTCTGGCTAGTTCCCCCAGTAGGAAGTCACTTCCAATGGAGGCACTTTTGTGGGCTCGCTCCTAAGCCTCGCTGCTGTGTCCATTGACACAGACAGCAGGACCTCGGCCCCGCCTCCCACTCCTTCGTCACTAGCTTTGATTGCCAGCAGTGTAAGCCAATTGCCTCAGTAAAGCCTGTGAGACCCAGAAAGTGGGGGAAGAAAAGAGCGGCAGACATGCATAGCACTGGGTCACATGAGAGCTCAGTTATGTATAAGGGTGGTGAGGGATCAATACCGATGCCCAGGCAGGGACTGGTCATAGGGCACATCAGGCATCTGCCCAGTGAGCTAGAGTTGCTGGACTGCATGTCCTTGTGGAGCCCAAGGCAGCTGCGGCAGCTGGACTGCTCCTTGAGCCCTTGCCACTCACTAGGCCTCTCTGCTGCAGGCCAGCTAGCCACTCAGTTCACAGCATGGCTGTCGGAGCCAGGGGGCAGCAACTAGAGGTCAGCTGTCAGGGACCATCGCGACGCATGGGTCTACACATGCGTAGGTGTCTGTCAAGACATCCAGGCAGCAGGGCCACTAGGACCCAGGCGCACCCGTCGCTTATGACAGTACTGGGCAGGCACTAGGACCTAGGCTGCACCTGTCAGGTGCAGGCCGGGCTACTTAAACCAGCCCTGAACAGACACTTGTTGCCGAATGGTCTTTGTGTATCCTGTTACCTGTGTTGTGAGTACTCTGATCTGGATTGTCTGACCTTGTTGCCTTCTCCTGTCCTGACCCCTTGGCTTGCCTGACTCTGCTCCTGGATGCTCCCTTATAGATCTGATCTTCTGGTATTGACCCTGCGTGTGACCCGACTATCCCTTGCCTACCGTCTTGTACCGCACCGACCCGCTAGTTACCGACACGGCCTGTTTGACTCTGATCTTGCTCATCCATCCATCCCTCAGGGATCCCCGGGCTCCCTCACATCAGACTCTTAAACCACAGGAGCCTCTGGCAGACTCCTCTACCTCTGGTAGAGATACCCGGTAGCTGCGACCTGGTCCCGGAGCGCTCCAAGTCCATCCCCACCATCAGGGGCCCTGGTGAACAAGTGCTCCGGTACTTAGACTCCGAACTCTGGGGAGGCTCTATCAGGGGACTGATAGAGGTGCTGTCAGGTGGTCCGTTACATCAGCTGACCGTGAAGGAGGAGGAGCTGCAGGAGACCCCATTGCCTGATGTCAGGATAGGTGTCCCTACAGCGGCAGACACCATGGACTATGGTACCAATAAAGTGAGTGCCACTGTGCCAGACTTGCCAGTTCTGTTGTCTGTCAAGTTAGGCAACTGTGATGAAAGGATGCACAGAGAGGCCCCAATCCTCCTCTTCTTGCGTCCCTCATCAGCACTCCTGGCTCCTTCTTTCTTGCTGGTGCTCCCAATAGGAAACCGATTCCCATGGGGGCAATCATGCAAGTTTGCTCCTGAGCCCTGCTTCTGTGTCCATCGACACAGACAATTGGACTCAGCCCTACCCCACACTTCCTTGTCACTGGAGTTAATTGACAGAAGCAGAAGCCAATAACTCCTACTGCTATCGATCTGCCCAGTGAGGAGGGACAGATCTCATGCACAGCACTGGATTGCGATGGGGCTTAGGTATGTATAAAGGGGGTGAGGGGCTGAGTTTGTTACAGAAGGTTTTTTACCTTAATACATAGAAAGCATTAAGGTAGAAAACCTTGAAGCTTTATAACTGCTTTAACCACTTCCCGCCCACCGTATGTTTATAAATCCTTGGACGGGGAGGGTGATATCTTGGTCATCGCTGCAACAATGATTGAGCTATCATTCTTTAGCCCGATTGCACGAAATAAAAGTAATCCGGGTGGCTAACAAGCCACAGTATTACTTTTAAAGGGGTGAAAGGGGGTCCCACAACCGTCTTTACCAGGCTCAGCCATGCGATCGAGGAGCCCGGTAAGGGTGCAATATGTGGCATCCAGCTCTAGTCACATAGTGAGAGGAATGGATGTTGTTCCTCCCACTGTGTGATGTCAGAAACAGGAAGCAACAAGGATTCCATCGTTTCCTGTTTTTGTTCTTTGTTTACTTGGCTGTTACCAGCCAGCAAAGTAACTGATCAGACTGATCTACTAATAACTGGCTGCAGTGGAGAACAGAGGAGAGATTTGGGGTCTAATAGACCCCAGATCTCTCCATAAAGAGGACCTGTCATGGCCCATGCTATTACAAGGGATGTTGTTCATCCTTTGTAATAGCAATGAAGTTGAAAAAAAAAGATAAAGGTGCAGTGTTAAAAAAAAAAAAAATTCAATACAAAAAAAAATTAAAGCAGCCCCTTTCCCTCGTGCTCACGTGCAAATAGGTCCTGCACACATATGTAAATGGTGATCACACCACACATGTGAGTTGTCACCGCAAATGTCAGAGCAAGAGCAAACGCTGTTTAAATTACAGAGACTGAAGCAGACGAAACATTACAAAAAGACATAGTGTAACCGATAGCTGCCATTTATTATTACAGGTACAGTATAGCACTGTCAATTTTACGCAGCGCTTTACATACTGTATATTGTACATTCACATCATTATTTGTAATTTAGTTTAAAAAGAAAATGGGCTGCTCAGTCTAAGGCTCCATGTACACTGTAGCTGATAAACTCACATTTAGGAGCTTTTCTGCGTTTTTTCAGCAGCCCCTGAACTCTCCCTAATGTTTTCCTATGTGTCCATGTACACATAGTCGTTTACAGTCATTTACAAGCAGTTGAGTTTACAGTAATTTTTTTGAACACACCAAACTTGCGTTCAGGAGTAGATTTTATCATCATTTCAAATGCGAAATGCTTGTAAATGTGGCTAACTGTGTTTATTAACATTTGCGTTTGGAAAATTTTTTTTAACTCTACCATTTCCAGATGCTGTCCAGAGCCTTTTTTCATCATGAAAAATGCATGCAAAGCGTTTTCCCTGTACTCAAATGGACCTGGTACACCATACTTTGAGGTTTCGCATGAAAGAAAATGTTAAACACTGCTGCAATAATTTCTGCACAGAAATGAGCTAGAACACATCCAAACACCACAAAAAAAAAGACAGTTAATCTCAACAAATACTGCTCTCTCTGCTTCTGTTCTCTACTTATCTCAAAATGTCTGAAATAGTTATTTTTTTTACTGTTTTTCAGTGTATTCTGGGCATTTTGGAAGGTCTCCTGAGGTTACCTTTAAAAAATGTTTCTAAAGCAAACGCTCATAAACACACATACACGCGGTATGCAAATGCAGCTAAACAGACGTTTTTTAACCTACATTTTCCAGCAGTTATTTTCCATCGTTCAGAAGTGTCCTGTGTACATGAAGCCTAAAATGTCCGGGTCTATTTTTGTCCCAGTCCAAGCCTGCCGATGCCTAAAAATTTTTTACCTTAACTGCTTGCCGTCCAGCCACAGTGTTTATACTGCGGCAGGGTGTCACCGCTGCGCAGAATGACGTTTTAAAACGTCATTCTGCAAAACAAGTAGGGGGCGCGCGAGAGGCGCGCGACCGCCATACCTGTGTCGCTGATCGCTGCTGTGAGTGTCAATCATCTGGTCCCGGCCGGTCATCACCCGCCGGGTCCGGCGATTACCAGCAATCACTGACAAGGAGCACGGCTGCAGTGTTTACTGTCAGTTCCAAGCAGGATCGGCATGTTCCTGTGAAGCACACGCCTCCTCCCCCTAGTAAAACACTCCCCTCACACAGTTAACCCTTTCATTGCCTAAAAAAACCCCTTCCTCCCCAGTGCCATCAGTACAGTGTCAGTGGTTTTTTGTGCACTGATCACTGTATTGGTGTCACTGGGGATGTCAGTGACCCCAAGTCACTCCCCCCCAGTGTCAGAATGTCTGCCGCAGTCCCTCCATAAGTCACTGATCGCCGCCATAAGTCGCTGATCGCCGCCATTATTAGTATAAAAAATTTTTTAAATCCAGTATCTATACCGCCATTTGTAAACACTATAACTTTCACGTAAACCAATTAATTTACACGTACTGGGATTTTTTTTAGCAAAGACATGTTGCAGAATACATTTTGGCCAAAATTTATGACGAAATTTGATTTTTACATTTTTTTACTAGACATGTTTTATAGCAAAAAGTCCAAAATGTTGTTTTTTTTCTCAAAATTGTGAGCCTTTTTTTATAGCTCAATTTGTGGGAAAAAAAGAACTTAAATTTAATTTGGGTGCAGTGTTGCATGACCGCGCAATTGTCAGCTAAAGTAACGCAGCGACGTAACACAAACCACTTCTGTAACCGCTTCCTGACCGCCCTATAGCAGAAATACTGCTACAGGGCGGCACGGGTGCACAAAATCACATATATATATATATATATATACATGTGATTCGTGCTCCCGTGGTTTTCACACCCCTCCCAGATAGCGTCAGATTGCCCGTCAGTACACCAGACATCACATTTAACCCCTTGATTGCCATAAACACGCTCATGCACAATAAACCTCCATTGCTAGTATAGTGTCTGAACAGATCAATATCTTTGATCAGATCAGCACTATACCAGCGTTCACATTAGTATAGTGTTCCCAAAAATGCAGCGTTAGCGAGATCAGCCCCGGCACCTGCCAGCACCTGCGTTTAGCCCCTACGCTTACCCCCCCCCTTCTCCCCCAGCAAATGCAGTGTCAGTAGGTCACTGTCACTTTATATATTACACACAAAACCGCAGTGTTCGCAGAATCAGGCCTGATCTCTGTTAGCACTTGTCAGTAAATTTTGATGACTCTCATATGCAGCAGAGTGGCAGTACTAGTGCCACGCTACCTTTTGGTGAACTGGCGAGTACTAGTGGCCTAGTACATCCTGGTCTTTCACAAATCTCTTAGATTGTAAGCTCCCAGGATCAGGCCTGCCTAACCCTCTTGTATTGAACTGTATTGTTCTGTATTGTCTCCCGTTATATTGTAGCGCTGAGCAAACTGTTGGCGCCATAAATCCTGTATAATAATAATAATAATACCAGCACTGCAGTATGACTTGGCGACATGGTGAGTCCCATAAGTGCAGTACAAGCCGGTGCGGTGGCAAGCACAAATATTGTCCCGCAACCACAAAGAATTCGCACACAGGCCCATAGAGCTCCTAATATCCTTCCAGATGTGCTTGCAAATCCCGATTGATAGCCCACAAATTCTGCAGCGCCCATACTTCCCCCATTCACTGTCCAACCTGGAATTCAGGTGGAAATAGCAAATTTATCTACAAATTTTTGGAGCTGTTTTTCACGGAATATCTGTATGTCATTGATTGTGGATCAAAGCAATTTATATGCACAACAATTTATTGCCGCCAACCCAAATTCAAACCTTGCCAGACCAATCGCATGGAAACTCATTACAGTTTTCGAATTTAAATTTTTTTTGCGCCTAACCCTCAACATGGGCATTACTAAAAAAAATTAATTGAAGTTGTATTGGTCCGCAGACCCAATTCATCATATGCCCGTGTTCTCTGCTGCCATGGCCAGGCATAGATATGAGAGTATAATGTGTTTTATGCATTTCAACGACAATACACTCTGTCATCCTCGGGGTAACCCTGAATTTGACTGGCTCCACAAAATTCAGCCCCTCACAAATCACCTTAACCAAAAATTTGCAGATGTCTATACTCCCCAGCAAAACATCTACGTGAATGAGTCCCTCATTAATTTTTCTGGCTGCCTTGCATTCAAACAATTTCTCCCCTGCAAGCATGCCAGATATGGGGTCAAGATGTAGAAGACCTGTGAGAGGACAACAGGCTATACTTATAGGTTTTGGATTTATGAGGGAAAAGATAGTCACGAGGAGTCCCCCGGATGCCCAGACTACATGGGGAGCAGTGGCAAGATAGTTTGGGACTTTTAAACAATAGTGCAGCGCTAATAACCTAAATCACTATAAAGAATGCTACATGGGCTAAAAAATCCAAACACACCTACATGTGAAATACTTAAACCGGAAGCTGCATATCGGCGTACCTATGCGTTACGTCACGTGGTCTTGTGACTTCCTCGGGGTATCTCGACCACGTGACGTAACACGTAGGTACGCCGATACGCAGCTTCCGGTTTTGAAGTGACGCACTTCCAGTATGGGACGTCATCTTGAAACTCCCAGGAAGTACCACGTGAATGCAGTTTACCCATGCAGGGGAGAGGAATAGGCTGTATTTCAATGTGAGTAACTTCTGTATACAAATTAACGAACTGCAAGCTTGATTTACTACACTCTGGAGGATCTCTCTTTTTTGCTCACTAACATGAGAGTGAGATTTCACAGAAATTCTGCTTAAAGGATCCCAAAGGTCACAGAAGAGAAAAGGTGGAGGAGGCTTAATAGGAGAACTAAGGAGGTTTACCAGACGGGATTGTTGAGGATCCAGGGTGATCCTGAAAGCTTTTTGGCCCCTAGGGGTCATAGAAAGGAGGTGAGGAGGCACTGCAGCTGGAGTGGAAAAGTGTGTTGGCACTCACACGATTGAGCACTAATTGCATATTGCATGTGTATGTTGCGTCACTGAATTATTTATATTGGACTTATATATTTATGCGTTTGTTCATTTATGAGATTTGAAGTGGCACTATCACGTGATTTATGTTTGTTATCTTTATTCCAATACTATTTGTTGGCACAGGTGTGGGGCACTAAGATGATTTGGTCACTTTAAGATGTGTCATATTTTTCACATTTCATATACTGTACTTTCATTTTTATGTTTTCATTATAAGTATTTTAAGTATTCATATTCATATATTATAAGTATTCATTATAAGTATTATAAAGCCAAGGGCGACTACTCTGTCCTCCTTCTCCTGGACCTCTCTGCGGCCTTCGACACAGTTGACCACCCCCTCCTCCTTAATAAACTACTCTCCCTTGGCATCAGAGATACCGCTCTCTCTTGGTTCTCATCCTACCTATCCCGACGCTCCTTCAGTGTCACCTACAATGGTGCCACCTCCCCCTCCCTCCCCCTCTCTGTTGGGGTCCCCCAAGGCTCTGTCCTTGGACCCCTTCTCTCCTCCATCTACACCTCCTCCCTGGGCAAACTCATACACTCCCACGGCTTCAACTATCACCTCTACGCTGACGACACCCAAATCTACCTCTCCACCCCTCTCCTCACCCCCACTATCTCTGCCCGCATCACTCACCTTCTAAATGACATCTCAGACTGGTTGTCGCTACATTTCCTCAAGCTCAACCTCTCCAAAACCGAGCTCCTCGTCTTTCCCCCTGCCCACACCCCCCCCCATCCTATCCATCATCACCAACAACTCCACTATCACTCCCGCCCCGCAAGCCAAAGTCCTTGGCATCATTCTTGACTCGAACCTCTCCTTCCAACCGCATGTCAAATCACTCACAAACACATGCAGGCTCCATCTCCGCAACATTGCCAAGATACGTACCTTCCTCACCCTTGACGCCTCCAAACTTCTAGTACACTCCCTCATCATCTCACGCCTTGACTACTGTAATTCTCTTCTCACCGGCCTACCCAAGTGCAGGCTCTCCCTGCTCCAGACCATCCTGAACTCAGCGGCTAGACTCATCCACCTCACCACCCGCTCCACCTCTGCCACCCCCCTCTGCCTCTCCCTCCACTGGCTCCCGATTGCCCAACGCATCAAATTTAAACTTCTAACCCTGACCTACAAAGCCGTTCACAACACTGCCCCTGACTACCTCACCAACCTGATCCCCAAGTACCGCCCTACCCGTACCCTTCGCTCCTCACTGGACCTCCTTCTATCCTGCTCCCTGGTCTCCTCCTCCCATGCACGACTGCAGGACTTCTCCAGGTCCTCCCCCATCCTCTGGAACTCACTTCCCCAATCCATCAGACTGTCGCCTTCCCTCTTCACATTCAGGCGCTCCCTCAAAACCCATCTCTTCAGGGAAGCCTACCCCACCCTCACCTAATGGCCATTCTCCCTCTTTCCTCCCACCCCTCATTCCCCTCAGCCACTTCCTACTGTACCTTTACCCCCTCGCACGTTGTAGGGCCCTCTTACCCCTCGCACGTTGTTTGTTATTGTTGTACTGTGCCATGTATTGTCCCCCCCTCTATTGTACAGCGCTGAGCAAACCCTTTGGCGCTATATAAACTCGATGTAATAATAATAATAATAATTTCACATGTAGGTGTGTTTGGCTTTTTTAGCCCATGTAGCATTATTTATAGTGATTTAGGTTATTAGCGCTGCACTATTGTTTAAAATTTATTTTGCACTGGTTGGGTATCAGTTTGAGTGTAAGCAGCTGATAGGTAGGGTTTGGGGGTCCATTACAGTGCAGGAGGAATTCTTTATCAAACAATAGTTTGGGACTTGGTGTCATCCTTTTTCCATATGGAGTACCACTTATACGTGGACAATTTTTATTCAAGCGTGCCACTATTTAAACATTTGTTCAATCTTGGAACTGCCGCTTGTGGCAAAGTGTGACCTAATGTGTGCCCACCATCAGAAGTGGGTGGATGCAGGGTGGTATATTCTAGTGGTGGGCATACCACACACTTTTTCTGGCAGAAATTTCTTCAAATTTTTTCATTCAGTCCACAGGCTGCATACAAAAAAAAAGAACATAGCATGTACACCCAACAAGGATCAGCGACATACTGGTACATCACTAGAATTTGAATGGTTATACCAGGATGATGCCTACAGCTGCAGATATCATCCTGGTATAATTTTTTTCAGCCGGCGATCGGCTTTCATGTAAAAGCAATCCTAGTGGTTAATTAGCTGCAGGATTGCTTTTACACGCAGCGGGAGATGATGCCCCCCCCCCCCCCGCTGCCTTCCGGGGCCTTCTCGAGCAGTCCCGTGCCATCGGGGGAACCTGAGAATGCAGCCGGTGTTTCTGCCAGCTGACCATATTGGATTGGAGACCAGAGTGGTGCCAATCATCTCTATAGTCTAAGAATTCGGAAGCTACAAGTATTTCATCACTTCAGTTTCGCAGGATATAAACAGCGCCATTTGTAAATTGGGAAAGCATCTCATCACACCGATTTTGGTTTGATTAGATAATGTAAGGACAGAGGAGATATTCAGAGTCTGATAGACCCCATATTTCTCAGAAAAGAATATATGACAATGCCCATTGAAATTATAAGGGATATTTGCATTCCCTGTGATAGCATTAAAAGTGATAAAAAAAATGAAAGGTACAGTGTAAAAATAATTAAAAAAATCAAAATAACAGAAAAAAATCGCCCCTTCCATGCGCACACACCTGTGTGCACAAGCGTGTCGGTATGTAAACAGCGGTTGCACCATGCATGTGAGATATGGCCCTGAATTTCAGATCAAAGGCAGTAACACTAGACCTACTCTGTAAATCTAAAATGGTAGCTTTTAAAGGCTTTTAAAGCGTTGCCTATGGATATTAAAAATGTATGCAGTTTGTCGCCATTGCACAGGGGAAAGCACACTTTTAAAGCATGTCATGTTTGGTATCTATCATCATACCATCATCTTTTATATCTTAGCAAATAATTGGCCAATATATTGTGTTTTTGCACATTAAAAGTAAAAAAAAGTGTATTTTGGTTTTTTTATTTGCTTTTGAAAAAATCGCTGCGCGAGTACTATGTGCCATAAAAAATTGTAGTACCCCCCATTTTATTCACTAGGGTGTCTGCTTTAAAAAAATATATAATGTTTGGGGGTTTAAATTAATTTCCTAGCAAAAAATACTGATTTTTTTCATGTGAACAAAAAGTGTCAGAAAAGGCTTGGTCTTCAGGTGGTTAGAAGAGTGAATGATGTGTGGCATAAACTTCTAATGCTGGGCATAGAATGCCCCCACCCCCCAAAACGGACCCTTTTTGGAAAGTAGACACCCCAAACTATGTGCTGAGAGGCATGTTGAATCAATGGAAGAATTTATTTTTTTACCACAAGTTTTTGGAAAATGACAAAAAAAAATACATTTTTTTTTACACAAAATTGTCACTTAAATGATTTACTGCTCACACATGCCATGCGTATATGTAGAATTACTCCCCAAAATACATTCTGCTACTTCTCCCGAGTATGGGGGTACCACATGTGAGAGACGTTTTGGCAGTCTAGCCAAGTACAGGACCCCAAAATCCAATATGCACCTTCAGGCTTTTAAAGGGCTTTATTTCCTCATTACACTTCCAGACTACCTATCACAGTTTCGGAGGCCCTGAAATGCCAGGATAGCACCTACCCCCCCAAATGACCCCTTTTTGGAAAGTAGACACACCATGGAATTTGATAAGAAGCACGGTAAGTATTTTGCAGATCTCATTTGTTGCCACAAGTTTTTGGAAAATGAAGAAAAAAAACAAAAACATATTTTTTCTATTCTTTTTTTATATTTCAAAACCTTGTGAGAAAAAATTTGATCTGCAAAATACTCACCATGGTTCTTTTTAAATTCCTTGGGGTGTCTACTTTCCAGAAAGGGGTCACTTGAGGGGTTTGGCTGCTATCCTGGCATTTCAGGGCCTTTAAAACTGTGATAGATAGTGAGGAAGTGTAATGAGGAAGTTACGCACCTTCAGGCTTTCAAAGTGGTCATTGGATTTCAGGCTCCTGTATGTGGCTAGGCTCACAAAAAGTCTCACAAACGTGGCATCCCCATACTCAGTAGAAGTAGCAGAATGTATTTTGGAGTGTAATTCCACATATACCCATGACTTGTGCGAGAAATAAATAATTTAAATGACAACTTTGTGTAAAAAAATTAAAAAATGTTTTTGTCATTTTCCAGAAACTTGTGGAAAAAAATAAATCTTCCATGGACTCAATATGCCTCTCAGCAGATAGCTTAGGGTGTCTACTTTCCGAAAAGGGGTCATTTGAGGGTGTTTGTACTATCCTGGTATTTTAGCACCTCAAGAAATGTGATGGGCAGTCAGAAAGTAAAAGCTGTGTAAATTCCATTATCTATTATGCAGCAGATTATATTTTGGCCTAAATTTATGACGAAATTTTAGTTTTTTTGGATATTTTTTATGACTGAAATGATAAAATATTGTTTTTTAAAAAAAAAATTTTCAAAAAATATTTTTCTGTTTATAGCGACAAAAATAAAAAGCGCACAGGTGATCAAATACCACCAAAAGAAAGCTCTATTTGTGTGAAAAAAAAGAACATAAATTTCATTTATGTACCATATTGCATGACCGCTCAATTGTCCGTTAAACTAGCGCAGCGCTGTATAGCAAATAATGGCGTAAATTGCAGTATCTATACCATAGTTTGTAGACGCTATAACTTTCACACAAAGCAATCAATATACACTTATTGGGATTTTTTTTACCAAAAGCATGTAGCAGAATACATTTTGGCCTAAATTTCCAACTAAGTTTGAGTTTACTATATATTTTTTATAGCTGAAAGTAAAAAAAATTTGGTTTTTCTTCAAAATTTTCAGTCTTTTTTTGTTTATAGCGTGAAAAATAAAAAGCGCACAGGTGATCAAATACCACTGAAAGAAAGCTCTGTTTGTGTGAAAAAAGGACGTAAATTTAGTTTGGGTGCAGCATTGCATGACTGCGCAATTATTAGTTGAATTAGTGCAGCGCCGAATAGCAAAAAGAGGCCTGGTCAGGAAGGGGGGTAAATCCTCAGGAGGGCAGGTAGTTAATGCAAAGAATGCATCAAGGTAATAAATGTTTAGGCTTTAGAACCACTTTAAACTTCCTAAGAGATGAATAAAGGAAGAATTATTTGATACGTTAGCACTGCAGTTTTACAAGAAAAATCTAGACTTTGTTTTAGACATTTATTCTGATTGTGCATACATTACTACATGTACAAAATGTAAAACTATTTTCCCAAACTTTATATTAAAAGACTAGCCCTATGAAATAATGAAAAAATGCTTACATAAAACAGATAAACATTCAAACAATATTTCTCACCTTATGAACAGAGCCTAAAAGTGCAAAAATTGTAAATGATCACCAAGACATGAAAGGATAAATTACAGCGGTATCACAAAGTCTCATACATACTGCATAACATTTTTTGCTGAAAAAACCATGTGTGTGTATAACTTTTTTGTAATAGGCAAGCTTTGATTTGAATGTATAGTCTGAGCCAAATCAATAGTAGCATAATAATACTCAGCATGCTTTATAATTTTTATATCATTAGTCTTCATTTTCTGCTCCCAATGCATCAAAAACTTACAACGCGCTCGTAAAATTTATTTAGTATTCCATGAATTCTTTATCAGTTTCATTTCATAATGATTCACAGCGGCCCTTGCCAGGGCCCTGGTGTCAAAAAATCAATAAAACCAAACTCTTTTCCTGATGGCGGCTACAAGGGATCTATTGTAGGGGAATTATGATTTATGTCTGGGCTGCACTACATGCAGCAGCAAGCGACACACGAGCTCTCAGCTGAGATGTTCGCCAATAATGATTTATGCTTCAGTTTTTCCCTATTCCCCTCCTCCACTTCATAATAAAGCCTCCCCTTATATATCCTTGTCACCTAGCACTTGCACTGATATAATGTACAGCAGATGACCAATTTAACCACCGAAAGCTTCTGCTAACTGAGAGTGTTTATTATAGGCAGCATCTACTGATACATTGAATCATATGATCACCTGTTTACTATATAATGTAACATCAGCTTTTTTTTTATAGCATAGCAATTAGTGATTTTAAACAACATAAAGCAGCTAAGGGAGAAGTAGAAGCAAAGCTCTTTTCTTCATTCTGCACTCTATGATCAATTTTCAGCCGACAGCAGACAAAGTCTGCTGATAACTGACATCACTAAGCTGGTCTAGGCTCTGGAAAGATCCTGACTTTAATGTCAGGATACACCCAGATGCCTGGACTGGCAGCTGGCTCAGCCTCTGAGAAAGTCACTAGGAGCCAGAGCCTGAGACAGCCACTCCCAACCCCTGCACAGCCCGGATCTCCAGTAAGCACTGAAGGCAGAGCAGAGAGCCAGTGACTGACAGTCACTGGTTCTCTGCTCAATTGAGACCAAGAACTGAGCAATTAGCAGCCTTTGATTGCTCACCTCTTGCTCCTAGAGATGGTGGTGAACAGATGCAGCATCAGACCAATGCTGCATTTACCTAGGTGAGTATGACTGTTTATTTTTTTATATCAACAAACTTCTCCTTTAAGGATCAAATAAGTGGCATATAATAAAACTATATCATAACTTTAATGCGCTATAATATTTGATGGTAATATATGTTTGAACTAATACCCATTGTACAGGACATTGGGAATGTGTCCTGAACGGAAAATATATTTCCCCAATATTTGTGGTCCCTTTAAGGGGAACAGTTTGAAGACTTGGTTGAGCATTCAGGCATTCTATCCCATGCAGGGTGAGGGGTTCCTGGGTAGTCTGATTGGAAAGGAAGGACTGATTGTCAGTACTCTCTGAATTGGTAAGTTCTTATCAGGGTCTCAAACCCTGACTACAAGGGCTCTGGTCCTCAAGGGGTTAAGCCACAGCAAAACTGAAGACCACAGTAAAGTTGACGACTTTTTATATGGGCTATGGGACTAATTCCCCTTTACACACACATTTATCAAAGGTGGTCCCCATGCACCACAGCCTCCCTGATACAGATACTGTGCTCTGTTCATCAAATAAATCATCACCTCTTCAGCTGTTGACACCAATTTCCTTCCAATCCATCCTGCAGATGGCAGGATGCACCCAATCTTGAATGCACAGCCACAAGAATCAATGAATAAGTACTCCTGGCAGATATGTAACTAGAACCTTCAGGGCCTGGTTCAAGAAACCATGAAGGGCTCCCCTGATCCCTGGCTGGTGCCCTTTCCACTGATCCCAAGGTCCTTTACTCCCGTTTCAGGGTCTTTTATTATAGTGGGACCCTTTCACATGTTCTTCAATGGGCCCCTTGCCATCTTGGGCCCCCCTTCATGATGGCAGAACGCCAGGGCCCGGTCGTAAGTGCAACCTTTGCGACCCTGGTAGTTTTGCCACAGGTGTCAGTTTTTTAATTGTAATTGTGACTCCTGCAACCCCTGTAATACACCCCATCTCCTACCACTGATCCCCTTGCATGCTTCTGGTCTCATTTTCTCTCACAAAAATGCTGACCTGTGGGAGAGTGGACTGCACATGGACGGGTAGGTAGGGAGGCTGGGAGTGCACATTCATGGATTTCTGGGGTGGTGCATCCAGTGCTTGGTCCATCCTCCTATCTTGCTATGGATTGGGGAGGACAATTTGCCAGCAGTGGAAGAGGTGTACATTTGTTTGAGGAATAGAGCACAGCATTTAATACATTGGGAACACCATGGTGCACAGAAACCTTTTACAGAAAAGTGTGTAAAGGTGAACTTACCCTTTATTGTGACTTACACAAATATGTAAATATATAATGCTTTATTAATGAGGTGATCATGGGAATTTGTACCTAAATTGGAAAAAAGTAAAAGTACATTGAAACAACCAAGCAATATGTGAAAGCAAGTAGTATATCATAAAAGGTAAATGTTCTATTTTTGTTGTGGCTTCTATTTAAACCAGGGTGTCTGATCATGCAAAAAATATATATTCACTGGCCACTTTATTAGGTACACCTTGCTAGTGCCAAGAAAATATCCACCACACTACACCACCATCCCGAACCATTGATAGAAGACAGGATGGATCCATGCTTTCATGCTGTTTACGGCAAATTCTGACTCTACCATCTGAATGTCGCAGCAACCAGTCTGCCTATTCTCCTCTGATCTCTGACATCAGCAAGGCATTTTCGTCCACATAGTTGAATACCACTCAATGGATATTTTCTCTTTTTTGGACCATTCACTGTAAACCCTAGAGATGGTTGTGAGTGAAAATCCCAGTAGATCAGCAGTTTTTTAAATACTCAGACCAGCCTGTCTGGCACCAGCAACCGTGTCACATTCAAAGCCACTTAAATCCCCTTTCTTCTCCATTCTGATGCTTGGTTTGAACTTCAGCAAGTCATCTTCACCACTTCTACATGCCTAAACGCATTGAGTATGTTGCCATGTAATTGGCTGATTAGCAGTTTCTGTTACGAAGCAATTGAATAGGTGTACCTAATAAAGTGGCTGGCGAGTGTATAACTGTGTCCAAAAAACTGCAGTTCCAGCTGTATATGGCAAAGAAGAGTAGAGGAAACATTCATTGCTTGATTTACTGAAGTGTGATGTGAATTAAAGTAATTTAAAGGTTACTTGTGTTCACATGTTGTTTGCAGGAGAATTTATAGTCCAGTACTGGACAAAAAAGAGTTATCCCTACCAAAGCACTTATACCTGATGCTATTGGGCACCATATCTTTAGCGACATAGTGCTCAGGAGGTAGTGTCAGCATTTGGTAGGGGAAGAACTTTTTTTCCAGGTAAGCAAGAACGTTATATGAATATCAAAAGAGTGTCTCCACCTCCTCACCAGTATACAAACCAGGGATGTCAGCCTCAACAGCTCGGGTTCCTGCAAATCTCACAAATGTGAAGAGAGAGCTGGAGTCTGAAAACAATCCTTCATATTACTTTATTTGGTAAAAAAAAAATGATCTTGGACATCCAAACAAACCCAGCTGAACACTAATGCGTTTTGGCCAAGCATTAGTCATAGCTAGGCTAGCTAGTTGACTGAAATGTGTTTCTGCTGGGTTTGTTTGGATCTCCAATATTGCTTATCTTTTACCAAAAAAGTATTGTGAAGAACTGTTATCAGACTCCAGTTCTCTCTTCAAAGAAGGTTATATGGAGGAGCAAATAGGTTGCTCCCATCCCCTTTGAACTGGCGTACCGGTCCATTCAACTAAGTAAATGCATATTATAATATATAACTTATTTAAAATATTGTTCTAAAGTTGTCCAGCATTGGATCCTATTCTCATTTCCCTACTTGGATTCCTAATAGGGGAGCAAAGGTTTCTCCCTCTATCATACTTGTCATTCATTACCTGAAATGTATAAAGGATCCTGGCCAAAACCTGGCTCTAACACCATATCTAATTCCAAATATGGTTTTGTAATTATAACATTATTTACCATATTGGTTATTATACCAAGCATGATTCCATAGATCTCTCTGGGAGATAATTTTATTTTCATTGAATTCAATAATCTGTTGGCTGAGTTTTGTGCATGCATGCATAAAATTAGTGTGTCCACTGCCTGCAAACAGTGAATACAGCTATGAATAGAATCAAAGTTATAGTAAGCACCTTTATGAGTCATTTACCCATTGAACAACAGGATGCGGAAACTACTATCTGACTCATGCTGGCAATGCTTACTAGCAAATATGGTTTAAAAATAGGGCAAGTACCCCTCCAGCAAATATTCAGAGAATTGGTAAAGAATGTTTTTAAAAATATGTATTTTAGTCAGAGATACTGTATGTTGTAATTTGATATGTTTACATGATGGATATTTTAAATTAAATCTGATTTGTTTCATTAAAACAGTTTTCTACTCAAAGGAAAGCACTTACAGCCTTCATACTTCATAGTTACAGTAATAGAAAAAAGTGATAATGCATTTGAAAACCAATCAGTATTACTACATAAATCCATTTAAATATATTGTAATGACTAATATTAATATAATGTGGGAAGGTAATAGGCATTCAGCAGACATCCTCTAAGCATCATATTCCAGGCTGCTAAGAAGGGCAGATGCAAGGACATCTAATTTCCACCTTCCAATCCACTCCATCTAGTGAAAAAGATTGCCCAGCAGTCAAAAATCAAAGTCACACTGTCCTGGTGAGAGCCGGAATGGTAACAGGTCTTAGCATGCCAGGAGAACAGACATGCAAGCAAGTGAAAATTTGGTCTCTGCTAGGTGAGGAAAGTCACTATATATATATATATATATATATATATATATATATATATAATTTTCAAATAGTTTCAGCAAAACACAGACGTTTATCTATTTTATTAGCGTGATCATTTACAATATTTCTTGAAAAATATACTTTTGTGTAACAATTTGTGTGTGTAAAGTATTACATAAAGCAGAGTTTTTAATAAGTTACTATATATGTTTACGAAATTCTGGATTTTATATGATACTTTGCTTTTTTTTTCTTTTGAACTGTAGGACCAAAAAGGACAACAATTTGCAATGCCATTGGGCAATGATGCCAACACCAAATTAAAGCATTGTAAAAGACTGCTGCAAAAAGTAGAGGATTTATTTTACTTACTTTTTTTAAAAGACTAAATAGACATCCTTATTTAGCTTTTTTTTTACAGGTTCTTTGTAAATGTATGGGCAAGTTGGCAGCTAGGGATTAGTCCGTTCAAAATTGATAAAATCACTATAGACCAGAGTCAATAAAAGATAGGCCAGAATATATATTAAAGTCTGAGCATGAGATCCCCCCCTTTCAGAACACCCACCTTACCTGGGAAGAGGAGCTGTGTAGCCTCACTGGATATTTTTATGAATTGTTAAGAATCCATTTACAGTTGCAAGAAAAAGTATGTGAACCCCTTGGGATTACGTGGAGTTTTGCATGAATTGGGCATAAAATGTGCTCTGAACGTCATCTAAGTCACAACAATAGAAGAACACAGTCTGCTGAACATAATACTACACAAACATTAGATGTTGCCATGGTTTAATTGCACATAACATGTAAACATTCACAGTGCAGGGAGGAAAAATTATGTGAGGCCCTAGCTTAATGACGTCTCCCAGAGCTAATTGGAGCCAGGAGTGAGCCAACCTTGACTCCAATCAGTGTGATGATATTGGATGTGTTGCTGACAGCTGTCCTGCCCTTAAAAAACACACACCTGTTTTGGGTTTACTGGTTTCAAGAAGCACTGTCTGATGTGAACCATGCCTCACAGAAAAGAGCTCTCAGAAGACCTACGATCAAGAATTGTTGACTTGCATGAAGCTGGAAAGGGTTACAAAAGTATCTCCAAAAGCCTTGATGTTCATGTGTCCACGGTAAGACAGACTGCAACAGCACAGAATACGCCTTCTGGAGTGGCCCAGTCATAGTCCTGACCTCAACCAGATTGAAATGCTGTGGCATGACCTTAAGAGAGCGATTCACACTAGACATCCCAAGAATATTGCTACACTGAAACAGTTTTGTGAAGAGGAGTGGTCACAAATTACTCCAGATTGTTGTGCAGGTCTGATCTGCAACTACAGGAAACGTTTGGTTGAGGTTATTGCTGCCAAAGGAGGGTCAACCAGTTATTAAGTCCAAAGGTTCACATACTTTTTCCTCCCTGCACTGTGAATGTTTACATGTTATGTGCAACCATGGCAACATCTAATGTTTGTGTAGTATTATGTTCAGCAGACTGTGTTCTTCTATTGTTGTGACTTAGATGACGTTCAGAGCACATTTTATGCCCAGTTCATGCAAAACTGCACGTAATCCCAAGGGGTTCACATACTTTTTCTTGCAACTGTATTGTATTTTCAAAATAGAATTGGGCTTTCATTTTAAACAACATTAAAAGTTATTGATAGCTCCTAATTTCCAAATTTTAGCACTGTTGCTTGGCCTGTGGGCCACAAAATTGTCATCTAGATGGATAATTCTCCCATAACCTCACTCTAGCAGCTACAGTAAATGCAGTTAATATACACACTGTATATGGAAGCTGTTAACCTGCCAACAAATTTGGATTTCTGTCAATCCAGTCTAGAGATTTACACAACTCCCCAGACAGAGCAGCAATGTTATTAACATGATTTTACTCTACCACAGTTAAGCAATAAAGTATGGTCACCTCCCCACTCCCAGCCTGTGACAGGACAACCTAAGGCAGCCTATAGATGATTCATTTTTTTTTGTTCGATCAGTGGGTTGAATGAAGAAAATGACCACCCCCACATTCGAAGTGTATGAGGAAATCCTGCCTGCTAAGCCTTTGTATTTTGACAGAGGGGAAATTCCCCTGCCATCGGAATACACTGATGTCAACACTGCAAGCTATAGCCGTTGGTTCTGACTGAGCAGAATTTCTCCAGCAAGATGGTTGTAAGGAAGTCGATCAGTAGATCAACTTCTGTACAAGAACCATGCCTATGCATGGATCGAAATTTGGTTGGACCCTGCTGGACCGGCCAAATTTTGATCTATGTATGGCCAGCCTAAGGAGCAGCAAACCAATAATTTCTCGGCTCTTTCATCCTATTACCATGTACCTAGTCAGTACATATGAATACTGCACACCTGATTGCTATTCCTAGTCATATATAGGATCAGAGGTTGGAACAGCATCAGATTCAGGTAGATGCACTAGTTATGATAAAGCATACATTTGTTTTATAGCCCATTTATTCTTTAGTTGATAGATAACTTTATTAATTAGTGAGTTTTTATATCTGCCTGTATTTCAGCTTTAATGGCAGTGCCTTAATAAACCATTAGTGGCCAGTAACCTTGAAAACCTCAGTAGTAAGGAGCATTGTGGTGACAAAGCTTTAGTGGTGGGCACCATTTTAAACCTCCAGTTGGCAGGAGGTTCCCCAGTTATTCCTAATGAACAAACTCATCACATTACATTTCCTGCCCTGTGTAATGATTATACTTTATAGAAAAAGGTTTAATTAGCACCAAAGTAACTTTATAACCTCATGTTATAAACTTTTTTTTTTAAGTATATTATTGCAAATTTTCAAATACAATTTCTATAAAAGTCTGTGACATAATTAATTTTTTTTGCTAAAAAAAACCACAAATATGCATTGGTCAAACATGATCACAGTGTAGTATAAAAAGGATTTAGATTTATTAATTGAAAATAAAAGATATGCTCTCACAGACATCAGGAGCTCAGGTCAGGTCAGCAGGTCAGACACTTTGAGAGTCACGTTACAGCTCCTTGGGATTTTAAAGGGTTGCCCCGGCCACAGGCAGCCATCAGCTCATATGTCGCAATGTGGAGTAAATGTTGAGCACCCCCAGTGGGGAACAATGACAGTACACCTAGCTCCACCCACTTCACAGGATATGGAATGCATTTCAAGAAGAGTGTCTAATCTTCATCAGCCATTTTTTTTCTTTTATAATTTAGTTTTTATTGAGTTTTAAAGGACATACAACAACCAAAAAGCTGCATAGAGTTGTGAGACAACAGTCGCAAAAAAATCAACAAAAGAAGAAAGAAAACAGGCTCATTGATGGAAATACATAAGCATACAATGTCAGTGTAGAAGAGTGGATTAGCCATCTGAGTAGACATATCGGAAATGAAAAGATCCCAGGGTTCCCAAACTGCTTCAAAAAGGGGACAAGATTAGCATGCAGAGCAGTGAGGTACTCCATTCTTCTAATCTCAGCGATAACCTTCACCAATTCCGACAGTATAGGAGGTGTAGCAGATAGCCAATGCATGGGGATGGTTCTCCCGGCTGCTGTTAAGACATGAGAGGATAGTTTCTTGGCAGGTTTGGAGAGGCCTGTAAAAGGTAGGCCTAGTAAAAAGTGAATAGGGTCAAATGGAATATGGGCTTGTAGAAGTAGCCACGAAAGGCTACATCGCCAGCAGACAGGAGAAACACTCGGAGCAATTTTTTTAATTGCTACTTGATTGAAAAACGACTGGATGGGGGTAGGGGTGAATGGATGCTACTGTTTAACCCCTTTCCTACCGGGCACTTATACCCCCTTCTTTACCAGGCCAATTTTCAGCTTTCAGCGCTGTCGCACTTTGATTGACAATTGTGCGGTCATGCAAGATTGTACCCATATGACATTTTTATCATTTTTTTCTCACAAATAGAGCTTTCCTTTGGTGATATTTAATCGCCGCTGGGCGCTTTACTTTTTGCGCTATAAACAAAAAAAGTGCAAAAAAATTTGAAAAAAAAGGTTTCTTGTTTTTTGCAAACAAGTAATTTTTCTCCTTTACTGATGTGCGTTAATGAGGCTGCACTGATAGGCAGCACTGATAGGCAGCACTAATGAGGTGGCACGGATAGGTGGCACTGATAGGTGGAACTGATAGGCGGCACTAATGATGGCTACTGATAGTCAGCACTGATAGGTGGCACTGACTGGCGGCACTGCTGGGCACTGACTGGCACAACTGCTGGGCACTGACTGGCAGCACTGCTAGGCTGCAATGATGGGCACTGGTGGGTGACACTGATGGGCACATGTGGGTGGCACTGATGGGCAGAGGTGGGTGGCACTGATGGGCACAGGTGGGTGGCACTGATGGGCACAGGTGGGTTACACAGGTGGGTGGCACTAATGGGCACAGGTGGGTGACACAGGTGGGTGGCACTGCTGGGCACTGGTGGGTGGCACCGCTGGGCGCTGGTAGGCGGCACTGCTGGGCACAGGTGGGTGGAACTGGTGGGTGGCACTGCTGGGCACCGATCATCAGGGCACTGATCATCAGTGCCCTGATGATCGGTGCTAATCCCTGATCTGACAGCTGCCGGTACTCTGCAGTACTTTCCCCACATTCTGACAGCGTGAGGAAAGTGCAGCCGAGATTGCATTTCCCTGTGATCAGCGTGTCATTGGTCACGGCTGATCACGTGGTAAAAAGCCGCTGTGATTGGCCTTTTACCACATCACATAATCAGCTGTGTCCGTAGGACACACCGATCACGGAGATCGCCGGGTGCGCGCCCCAGGGAGCGCGCCCCAGGGGGCGCACAGGAGAGTGCGTTCTAGGAGGACGTCATATGACGCCCTCCCAGAACTTGCCGGCCGCAGTGTAGCCGTCATTCGGCTATCTATGGTCGCCAACCGGTTAAGGAACCTAAAATATCAACCAAGTGCACCAAAACATGCAAAAAGAATAAGTAAAAGACACAAATACTGTAAAAAAAATTCTGTGTTTTTAATGTTAGGTATTTGTGTGATCATGGTCATGGATGATGTACAAAATACAAAAAAAAGCATGGCAATGGGTTAAAAATGAAACAAGATTTTCATGTGTGCCCATCTCAACAATCTTCTTAGATCTGATTAAATATTTTCCAGCTTATTCAACAGTGGGATTTGCTGTTGATTCAGGTGATATATATATATATATATATATATATATATATATATATATTTACTTTTATTAGTACAACAGGCATATTTCCTTTTCTTAACCTCCCTAGCGGTCTGACTATGTCCATATTTCTGTGCTCAAAGTGGTAAATTTTTTTGCATGGAAATATGTATTTTTTTTATTGTAGGCCTGTAATTTTTAGGAATGACTCACTGAAATCTCTCCGAACAAGAGTCTAGTAAACATCCCGAGTATGTTAAAATTTGAAACACTAAATCATAAATTATAATTTAATAAATAATCATAAAAAATAATAATATAATAATACATTTAATTCAATAATATAATCAAACCAAAAACACTGAAATTTGAAAGTTCTCACATCACTGAGCTCAGTCGCAAAATCGTTTTCAGTGTCTGATGATGAATTTCCCCACGAATCATTATCACTCAATTCTGCAAGTGGTTCTAATTTACTATCGTTGTTCTCTAGCTGGTCTAAAACCGATTTTGACCTAAAGGGATGCTTTTTGGACGCCATGGACATTTCTCAGTTTCCAGGCAGAAAGAACAGTAAAAATATAAGCAGGGCACAGGACAAAGCACTAGGGATAAAATGTATGTGAAATGGTTTGATACAGTAATGTTTTACTATGTGATTTTAGTGTATTTAGTGAATGTCACTCTTTGTCATTTTCAAATTTCCCGTCGTTCCGTCCCCGTACGTCCCGACGTCGCAGGGGACGGAACCCAGAAGATAGATGCCGGCATCCGCCGGAGAACATTACAGGGGATACTGCAGGAGGGACATCGCGGGAGTGCAGGACAAGGTAAGAGAAGAACAGATCCCGGAGCAGCGCCGCATGGTAAGCCTGAGTGTAGCTCGGGATTACCGTTTGTGGTACTGAAACTTTACCCCGAGCTACACTCCGGAATACCGCCAGGGAGGCTACCACTTTCCATCGGAGCCATTCACATCTGAGCGATTTGGAATCGGGTGTGATTCTGCCTGCATTTCCAAATCGCACTAAAATTGCAGCAAAATGTTTCAAAATGGGTAAGTGCTGCATGTATAAAATCACTAGTGCTCACTTGTGTATCAGGATAGCACTTTCTACATTGCACTCAAGGGATTTTTCCCTTTTTTTGTTTATAGCGCAAAAAGTAAAGTGCCCAGTGGCGATTAAATACCAATTAAAAGAAAGCTCTATTTGTGAGAAAAAAATGATAAAAATGTCATATGGGTACAATGTTGCATGACCGCACAATTGTCAATCAAAGTGCAACAGCGCTGAAAGCTGAAAATTGGCCTGGTAAAGAAGGGGGTATAAGTGCCCGGTAGGCAAGTGGTTTACAGCAATGATAGGATGCTAGGCAGCGGAAGCTGCCTGTGTCCACACAACAGAGAACTCTATAGCTTCCCTGAGAAGTCGCCTGCATCCTAGCAAAGGAGAATGATAGGTGACTGAAGTTGTCTGTGTTCTGTTATAGCAATGGAGGATGCTAGGCTGCCTCCTTGAGAAGAAGCATGAATCCTAGCAACGGTAGGATGCTAGGTGATAGAGACCACCTGTATCCTAGCAATAGAGGACGCTATGTGGCTTCCTTCAAAAACCCCTTGTTTACTAGCAAAAGTGACTTCCTAGAGAAACTGCCTGTGTTCAAGCAACATAGGAAGCTATAAGTGGCTTTCATTGAGAAGCAGCCTGTATCCTAGCAAGGCAGGATTCTAAGCAACAGGAGTGATCTTTGGAGTAGCAACAGAGGATGATAGATGTCTTCCTTAAGAAGCCAACTGCATCTCAGCAAAGGAAGATGCTAGGCAGCAATAGCAGCATAAGTAAACCAGTGGCCTTATCGAGAAATTGCCTGCTTCCAGCAATGGAGGATGCTATGCAGCCTGTAGTCTAGCGATGATAAGATGTCCCTATGTCCTGGAACCAGAGGATGCTAGGTGGCTTCCTTGAAAAGCTACCTGCATCCTAACAACGGGGATGATTATATTGTAATGCTGTAAGCATGTACACATTGCTCCAAAGTTACATGTGTACAGTGTATAGGGCAGTTTTCATACAGGATCTTGCTGTCAGCTTCTACCAATAGGATCCAAGTTGCGGAATTTTCATATGGTTGTGTGCATGAAGTCTAAAAGCTGGTTTATGACAGATGTAAAATGCAGCAATTGCACACAATCTAAATAATAACAGCTCCCAGACCCACAGCTGAATATAAAAAAAGGGGTGGGATCAGGGGCGGACTGACAACTCATGGGGCCCCCGGGCATTAGGGGATCATGGGGCCCCTGTGTCCTTGCCCAAACTCAAAAAAGCCTATGAAAAAGGTACCAGGGGCATCTCATGGGGCCCCTGGGCCCTCAGGCAGTGCCCGAGTTCCAAATGGTCAGTCCGCCCCTGGGTGGGATATTACCAGGTCACATCTTTGGGCAAATATTGCCACAACCATATTCGATTAGTGACATCACAGAGATCTTGGGTGATGTATTTGACCAAATATGGTGATGTTGTTTGCATTACCTGTGTGGTGTTATCTAGCATGGAACTTGGAAGTACTTTATGTATTTTTTTGTGTGTCTCATCAAAATAAGGGTCTGGTATGAATTTTTTAGGGGAAGCTCCACCTTTTTTTTCTTTATACTGTAGATGTCCCTTTTTTTTTGTAGAAATAGCATCACAGGCAGGTTGAAGGCATCCCACAAGCACCTTATTTAAACCTTTGCACTGCCATTGACTTATGTCATGCATCGACAGAAACACAAGCTTTAAAACACACTCCCAGCTGCTAAAGCAGTCAAGCTGATTGTTGGCTTTCTGCTGGAAGAGGATCCCTTTGCTTCGGCCCAACTATGAGCAGGGACAGCAATTTAAATATTTAAAAAATACAAGACTGAAAGGAGATGCAAAGGAATATTATGTTGTAGTATGTGATCAGTTGTGGGGCACAGCTGACACACCTGAGTTGTACTTGAATAAATGTTGCAGAAAGGTTTTGATCACTCAAGAAAACATTTGCTGCAAGTCCACCCATGTTTAATGTAACGTTACTTGCTGGGCAGCCCCACAGTAACATCTTCCCAGTGGTCATAAGTTTTATATATGCCCTTTTTTATATATTTTCAATTTTTGTTGCACCTTTTATTTATTGATTTTTTTCCTTGTAAGGCCATCCCTGCCTAAATCACGCAACTAGGGATGGAAATGCATACTTGGAAAATCAGAAGTGACAGGCAACAACAAAAGTTAAGCATACCATCCTATGGCCGTAGGCTACCTGACCTTCCCCAAGAGTGAAGCCCTAAAACTCAAAGCACCACCTACCAATGCTCACCCCACTGTCTCCAGTAACACTCCTCCCATGCAGGGTGTCAGGACTTGTGCCATCACCTGGGTCTCCTGCTGGTGGCAGTGTTGTTCCCAGAGTCAAAGGACGCAGTTCTGGTGACCACCAGCAGATGTCTCCCAGCAGCGGCTGGAAGGTATATAATGCCCCCCTTGACTGAAGTTCAGTGCTTCAGTGTTCTTCCTGCAAGCCGTGTCCCTGCCTGATCATGATTCTTGTTCTGTACCTGCTCGTGATACCTGCTCCTGTGACCTGCTCTCTGTAGTCTGTTTCTAGCTCACAGTACCTTGCTCCCTGCTTCTTTTGTTTCTTGTCCCTGTCCAGACCTTGTCTTGCTTATGTATGCTCCCTCCATTTGTACATAGTCTGTTAGGTTGTTATTAGGGCTTTGCACTTTCATGGTTATTTGACACTTATATTGTTCATGGTTTACTGGTGTTTGTGTTGGAATTGTATTACTTGTCTTAATAAACTTCATTTAACTTTCTTCAGTCTTATTCCTGATTTCTTAAGGTGCAACCCACTGATCTGGTTATCCTTGCTGGATACCTGCATTTAGTATTCCTTATAAAAGGTTTTCCAGGAGCAGAAGAAAATTTTTTCCTCAAACCGCCTATATGTCCAGGGCCTGTATGCCAGCTTGGCACATCAACTTTTTCCACAACAGCTTGGGAAAACAGCCCCTTGCTCTTCTTCGTGGCCTGGGCAGTCCCACATTAAAATGTTCCCACCTCTATGTTTAATGTATTTTTTAAACATTATTTACAGATTTTATTTTTTTTTTTTTACTTTTCATTATGGTATTTTTTTCTCTTAGGGCCATCCCTGCCCTGCTCCAGCAAACACAGGTAGAGATGATTAGGTAGGGTAATTAAAATGCTTACAAGCTTTCATTCTAATGGACTACTGGATCGACTGCAGGGAATATTATGACCCCAGTTTTAGAAAGATTGAGTTTGAGGAAGTAGTGTGACATCCATGCTAATAGGTGAGTTAGTAAGTTAGTGATACAAGAGGAGACTAAAGGGGTGAGGTGAGGAGTGAAGAGATAGATTTGTGTGTCATCAGCATATAGATGCATAGATAGGACCCCTAGAGCAAGAGGAAGGGGAGAGAAAGAGACAGAGTTATACAGTTGTGTTCAAAATAATAGCAGTGTGTTGAAAAAAGTGAATAAAGCTCAAAATCCTTCTAATAGCTTTTATTTCCATACACACAAATGCATTGGGAACACTACACATTCTATTCCAAATCAAAACATGAAGAAAAATATATCAAATTTGTGTTGTTCCTCTAAAACAATTGAAGAAAAGTAAATATTAGACTGTTCAAAAAAAAAATTGCAGTGTTTGTATTCTTCTTTACAAACTCAAACATTCACTATATAAACTGAAAAATGTTTGAAGATTTTGCTTTCCTTTGAATCACTTAATTAATATTTAGTTGTATAAGCACTGTTTCTGAGAACTGCTGTACATCTGTGTTGCATGGAGTCAACCCACTTCTGGCACCTGTGAACAGGTATTCCAGCCCAGGATGATTGGACTACATTCCACAGTTCTCTATTTCTTAGTTTTGCCTCAGAAACTGCATTTTTGATGTCACCCCACAAGTTTTCTATTGGATTAAGATCCGGGGATTGGGCTGGCCACTCTATAACGTCAATCTTGTTGGTCTGGAACCAAGATGTTGCACATTTACTGGTGTGTTTGGGGTCATTGTCTTGTTGGAACACCCATTTCAAGGGTATTTCATCCTCAGCATAAGGCAGCATGACCTCTTCAAGTATTCTGATGTATTCAAACTGATCCATGATACCTGGTATGCAATAAATAGGCCCAACACCATAGTATGAGAAACATCCCCATATCAGGATGCTTGTGCAACCATGGTTCACTGTCTTCACAGTGTACTGTGGCTTGAATTCAGTGTTTGGGGGTCGTCTGACAAACTGTCTCTGGCCACTAGACCCAAAAAGAACAATCTTACTTTCATCAATCCACAAAATATTGCGCCATTTCCCTTCAGCAAATGTCTTTTTTTCAACAGTGGGACTTTGCGGGGGGCTTCTTGTAGATAGCTTGGCTTCACATAGACGTCTTCTAATTGTAACAGTACTCACAGGTAACTTTAGACCTTCTTTGATCTTCCTGGAGCTGATTGTTGGCTGAGTCCTTGCCATTTTGGCTATTCTTCTATCCATTCGAATGGTAGTTTTTCATTTTCTTCCATGTCTTTCAGGTTTTGGTTGACATTTTAAAGCATTTGCGATCATTTTAGCTGAGCAGCCTATCATTTTCTGCACTTCTTTATATGTTTTCCCCTCTCCAATCAACTTTTTAATCAAGGTACGCTGTTCTTCTGAACAATGTCTGGAACGACCTATTTTCCTCAGAATTTCAGAGAGAAATGCACTGTAACCAGCATGTACAACATTTGCTGCCTTCCTTCCTTAAATAAGGGCAATAATTGCCACCTGTTTTTCAAAGAATGAATGACCTCACTAATAGAACTCCACACTGCTATTATTTTGAACGTGCCCCTTTCAATTAGTGATTCAATTACACGGAATCAGCAGCATGCATGTCATGACTGTTGGGTCTGTTGGATTTCTATTACTCTACTACACCTGCTAGTAAATTATTTGCCATGTCGAAATATCATTTCTACCAAAGTGATTGATCAGGTTAGTGATGTCTGACTGCTATTATTTTGAACACAGGTGTAGGTAGCACTGAAGGAGCATTGTGATAGGTAGAGGGAGAACCAGGAGAGAGCAGAGTCTCGAAGGCCAAGAGAGTGGAGATTTTTGAGGAGGAGGGTATCAACAGTATCAAAAGCCGCAGAGAGGTCTAATAGTATGAGTACGGAGTAGTGGCCATAGGTTTTAGCAGTTAGTAAACCATTAGTGAGTTTTTGTAGGGCAGTTTCAGTGGAATGCAGTAAGCAAAAGCCAGACTGTAATGGGTCAAGAAGGTTGTTGTCAGTGATGTAGGAGCTCAGACAATTGTAGACTAAGCAAGAAGAAATTAGAGGTAAACGGGAGCAGGGAGATGGGTCTTAAGTTCTTCATGTTGGATCCAGTGAGGGCTTTTTAAGTGCGGGAGTGATCAGCAGATGTTTTAGAGGGGAGAGGAAAATGCCAGTAGAGAGGGAGGGATTGAAGATGTGAGTGAGGGAGCATAGGATAGAAGAAGAGGGTGATCGTAGTTGTTGTGAGGAAACAGGATCCAGGGGACAGATGGTAAGGCGGGCTTCAGAGAAAACCTTAGCGACCTCTTCAGTAGTAGCAAGGTCAAAATAGGAAAGTGTTGAGGGTGGTTTTGTATAGGGTGTGCAAAGTGGGATAGATATCTGTGCAGTGGAGATCCCCCATGAATTTCATCAATCTTGTTTTGTAAATGATTGGCAACCTCATAAGCAGTGAGTGGGTTACTGGGTGGGGGTGATGGTGGTGGTGAATAAAATAGAGAGCTGAAAAAAAGAGACCACAAGGATTGGATAATAAGGTATTAATTAAGAGTGACAAAGTAGGCTTGTTTGGAAGCATGGAGGGAGGAATTGTATTTTAAGAAGGCAAATTTATACTGTATAGGGTGTCATGTTAGATAGACCCTTAACTCAGCAGGGAAGGGGGGAGATTTGACTGAACAGCTGACTTTTGGAAAAATAAATCAGACCCAGATCACAGAGAATGACCAAACATCCAATGCAGCTGTTACTGATGAATTCCACAGATTTATTTTTATATATGCTGAATTAAGTCTAACACTACTAAACTAACCAAATACTATTGCCTGTTTTTCTCACGGTTGCTGCCAATATTTCTTCCATCTTGCACCTCTCCTTTTTCTTCTAATCCCCCTCCTTCCCTTTCCCAAAAAAGTCAGTCAACCCCCCTCAAATTTTAAAAGAGCTGAAGTTCTAGACAGGTAACTCTCTGTGCCTTCTGTCAACATTTGTCCCTGTTCTCATTGCCTTTTATATTTACATTTAGGCCTGTGATTGTTGTCTTTTGTCCTTAAAATGCTGTGCCTGTGACCAATTTGCCCAAAATCCAAGTCTAAGGAGCTGCCAGGTACTTACTAGTGCATCCCACAAGAAGTGATTGACTTTGCTGCAGACTGATCCGAGGTTGTGGTCCTAGCTTATCCTCAGACTAGTATCTTCTCGTGGTATTTAAAAAAATTAAATTTCTGTCAAATAAAACCTGTCTCGTGTTTACATCTTTTGGCTTATTTATGCAGCTTACTTTCCTGTCTCTGATTAATTTTCTTCACATGTTGATATATTACAATGTAATTTGTAGTTTGTACACTGTAGTTCGGACTATTCTACTTGGACAGTTTAACCACTCATGGAAAAAATTTTCACACGTGTGTGTGCATTTTTGCTAGAAAATTACGTAGAACCCCCAAACATTATACATATTCTTTAAGCAGAGGCCATATAGAATAAAATTATGGCAGTTGCAATTTTTGAAATCTCACACGATATTTGTACGGCCATTTATCAATCACAAATTTTCTGAGAAAAATAAACTAAAATTTATATATTGCACTCAAACACAATATAATATCCGATTCTTTGGTTTAATATAAAACATGTTACATGTAAACAGATACCAAATATCACCACCCCCCACAAAGCATCTTGTCCCCATGTTGATGAGGACAAGGGCCTCTTCCCTGCAACTCTAGCCGGATGGTTGTGGGGTGTGGGGGTGACTTATCAGAATCTGAAAGCCCTCTTTAACAAGGGGGACCCAAAATCCTGGACCCCCTCTGTGAATGAGCATGGGGTACATAGTACCCCTACTCATGCAGCAAGCCAAGAAAATAAATACACAACACAGTTCTTTTTTAAAGTGTTACTAAACCCAGGACCCTACATTCACTATATCTGGTCTCCCACAGCACACGCAACATGGAAACGCAATTCTTTTAGTAAATAAAAACTGTTAAATACATTTTTTCTTCAGCAGTTAGAGCAGATTTGTGACTTCAGCAGAGCACTGGTTAAAGCTTGTAGGAGGAGTTTTCTTTATGCTCTAGGAGGATGTGAAAGTCCTGACCCTCTGTTTGGCCAATGCTGATTGGCCCTGAGCTGATCGCATGCACTCTCCCAAGAAAAAAAGAAAAAAATCTCTTTAGCAATACACACTAAACTGAGCATGTGCATGTGACTACGGATTCAGTCTGTATCAGGTGGTCATTTCAACAAGAGGAGGGGCAGAGAAGAAAGGATCAAACAGTCTTTTTACACAATGCAGAGGATTAACCCCTTAGGTTCCACAGTGAGTATAACAAGCATGCTTTACTGCATATATATATAAGTCTGTACTTATATTACTGTTGTGGGTTTAGGAACACTTCAACTACTATAAGACCACCCGCCCCCAATGTACAACGGATGGGTGGCAGCTACAGGCAAAAGGACGTACCGCTACGTTGCTCTGCCACTCCTAACACAGCGCAGCGCCCCCCACCCCCCAGCATCAGCGGAATGAAGATCCCAGTGAATGGGACCCAGCTATCAAAGCTGTTATGAATCAGTCTGATTCATAACAGCTTTGCTTCTCTTCCTGGTGAGCTGTGATTGGCCCACAGCTCTCACATGATACTTGAGGCCAATCACAGCACCCTGTACCATGTGACCAGCTGGAGCCAATCATAGATCACTGTATTTTTTAACTGTCATGAACTTAGCTCATTCATTCCAGTTCAAAGCAAGCTTTGCATTGCAGAGCAATAATCTTTATTGCTCCTGCAATGCAAAATGTAAAAAAAAAAAATGCCTGATCACCCCCCCCTAGTAGTACAATGTTACTACTATGGTAACATAGAACTACTCTAATTAAAGTTTTTTTTTTTTTTTTTTTTAAATAGTAAAGAAAAAATAATAATGTTAAAAAATAAATAAAAATAAAATATTGAGATTTTTTTATTTGTTTTTTAGGGTTTATTTTTAACTACTTGCCAACTGCCCGCCCATGAGTGACGGCTCTAGGCAATGCGACATACCCTCATGTCGCTTTCTATTTCTGGGTGTGCATGCTCATGGGTTCGCCCTCCACTCTCCTCCCTGTCAGTCCAGGGAGAGAAGAGAGAACCTTGCACTGAGTAAAAGCACCACATTTTCCACACACGTTAGATTAGCACTTTTATCCTTTGATCACCTCTATTAACTGTTTGATCACCCCATCACCCAGCTAGTGCCATTAGTACAGTGTCTGTATATAGAATTTTTCACTGATCACTGTATTATTGCCAACTAGCGACATCAGATACCATCCAGGTCTGTAAGCTCCCCTCCCAGCCAGGGTCAGGTAGCATTAGATTGCCCACACACTATTGTACTCACGCAATAGGTCACCAATCACCGCCATTACTAGAACAGTGTTTGTATGAATCAATATAATGATCACGAACAGAACTATAATAATGCCTCCTTAGTATGTGGTGCCAATATTTAAAAAGGGGTCAAAATCTTTACCAAGTAATTATAGATCTGTTAGTTTAACTTCTATAGTTGGGAAGATACTGGAGAGTTTAATAAAAGACCACATAGATGAGTTCTTGCTGGAAAAAAATATTTTAAGCAACAGACAGCATGGATTCATGAAAGACAGAAGTTGTCAAACAAATCTGATTTCTTTTTATGAGGAGGTGATCAAAACCTTGGACAGAGGGGTGGCTGTGAACGTGGTATACTTGGATTTTGCAAAAGCGTTTGACACAGTTCCCCACACATGGCTAATGTGTAAGGTAAAGTCTACGGGCGTGGAAAAATCCCTATGTAAATTGATAGAAAACTGGCTAAAAGATCGTATTCAGAGAGTAGTGGTTAATGATTCATACTCTGAATGGTGTAGGGTTGTCAGTGGTGTACCCCAAGGTTCAGTGTTGGGACCCTTACTTTAATATATTTATAAACAATATAGGGTCTGAGATTAAAAATCCCATTTCAGTCTTTGCAGTTGACACCAAGCTGTGCAGTAGAATAACGTCCTTACAGGATGTCTCCAATTTACAAACTGACCTCAATGCACTGTTTAATTGGGCAACTATGTGGCAAATGAGGTTTAATGTTGATAAATGTAAGGTTATGCACTTGGGGGGTAAGAATATGCATGCATCATACATACTAGGGGGGGTACAACTGGGGGAATCAATGGCGAAGAAGGATCTGGGGGTTCTGGTAGATCACAAGATTAATAATGGCATGCAATACCAAGCTATGGTTTCTAAAGCGAGCAAAATAATTTTACCCCTGTACAAATCATTAGTAAGACCTCATCTGGAATATGCAGTTCAGTTTTGGGCACCAAATCACAAGAAGAACATTGAGGAACTGGAGAAAGTACAGAGAAGGGCAACTAAACTGATACGAAGCATGGAGGGGCTTAGCTATGAGGAAAGATTAGAGGAACTGAATTTATTCTCTCTTGAGAAGAGGACATTATGGGGGGATATGATCAACATGTATAAATACATCAGTGGTTCATATAGTGAACTCAGTGTAGAGTTATTCACCCTGAGGTCATCACAGAGGACAAGGGGGCACTCTTTACGTCTGGAGGAAAAGAAATTCAATCTCTAAAAACGGAAAGGTTTCTTCACAGTGAGAGCTGTGAAAATGTGGAAAAGACTCCCTCAAGAGTTGGTTCTGGCCAACTCACTGGATTGCTTTAAAAAAGGCCTGGATTGTTTCTTAGATACACCAAATATAACTGGATACTAACATTTATAGGTAAAGTTGATCCAGGGAATATCCAATTGCTTCTCAGGGGATCAGGAAGGAATTATTTTCCCAGCAGGAGCAAATTGGATCATGATTTGCTGGGGGGGTTTTGCCTTCCTCTGGATAGGATTGTAACTTTTTTTTTCTATGGTTGAACTGGATTGACTTTTGTCTTTTTTCAGCCAGACTAACTATGTAACTAACTATGTACAGTGTTCCCAAAAATGCAGTGTTAGAAGGATCAGCCCCATTCGCTGCCAGCACTAATGTTTAGCTGATTCATTGTTTTTCACAGAAGATTTGTGCCAAGTGATTGTGGGCCAAAGCAATTTATACACCCAACAAGACATGGTCGCCCACTCAAATTCAGCTATTTCCAGACAATGTGCATGGAAAGCTATTACGGTTTCTGAATTTAAAACTCTTTTGGGCCTAACCCTCAACATGGGCATTACAAAAAAGAATACATTGCGGTCATGTTGGTCTACAGACCTGATTCATCAAATGCCCGTGTTCTCTGCTGTTACATATATGCCCAACAAAGACCAGCAACATACTGGTACATAGCTGGACCTTGAGTGGTTATACTGGGATGATGCTTGGAGCTACAGGTATCATTGTGGTATTGTTTTTTTTAGCTGGGGGTCAGCTTTCAGGTAAAAGCAATCCTAGCTAATTAGCTGATGGATTGTTTTTTACAAGCAGCCCCACCCCCTGTCACCTACCATGGCTATCTCAGGCTCTCCCATTCCACAGGGAAATCTGAGAATGCACCGATCTTGGTGTTATCAGATGCTTTAAGGGCAGAGGATAGATCTAGAGTCTAATACATCCCAGATTTCTCAGAAAAGAGTACCTGTCACTGCCTATTGCTATTACAGGGGATATTTACATTCCCTGTAATAACAATAAAAGTGATCCAAAGGCGAATGCAAGCGTCGGTCCTGTGTCGGTATGTAAACAGAGATTGCACCATGCATGTGAGGTATCACTGTGATCGTCAGATCAAGGGCAGTAATTCTAGTACTAGACCTTGTGTGTAAATATAAAGTGGTGACCTCTAAAGGCTTTTAAATCATCACTTATTGATAGTAAATATTTACGTAGTTTGTTGCCATTGCACAGGTGTGTGCAATTTTAAATCATGTCATGTTTGGTATCTATTTACTCGGTGTAACATCATATTTTATACTTTATCAAACATTACAGCAATATACTTTGATTTTGTGCATTATAATTAAAAAAAGTATATTTTTTACAAAAAAATAGCGTTTGAAAAATCGCCACGCAAATAATGGAATAAAAAATTGCAACATCCACCATTTAATTCTATAGGGCCTCTACTTTAAAAAAATATATAATTTGGGGAGGTTCAAAGTAATTTTGAATGTTTTTTCATGTAAAAATGTTTTTTCATGTAAACAAAAAGTGTCAGAAAAGGCTTTGTCTTCAAGTGGTTGGAAGAGTGGGCGATGTGTGGAATAAACTTCTAATGTTGGCCCTGAAATGCCAGGATAGTAGAAGCACCCACTAAATGACCCTTTTTTTTGAAAGCAGACATTCCAAGATATTTGCTAGGGGGCACCGTGAGTATTTTGCAGATCTCATTTGTTGCCACAAGTTTTTTGGAAAATGAAGAAAACGAAAAATTTTTTTTTCTTTTCTTTTTTATTTTTCAAAACCCTGTGACAAAAATTATATATGCAAAATACTCATCATGCCTCTTATCAAATTCCTTGGGATTTCTACTTTTCAAAAAGGGGTCACTTGGGTGGTTGTGCTGCCCTGGCATTTTAGCACCTCAAGAAATGTGATGTGGCCTAAGAAAGCAAATGCTGCGTAATTTCCAGTTCGCTATAACTTTCACACAAACCAATTAATATACACATATTGGGATTTTTTTCACCATTTTCTTTTTTTACCAAAAACGTAGCAGAATACAGTTTGGTATAAATTTATGACTAAATTTGAGTTTATTGGATATTTTTTATAACTAAAAGTAGAAAATATCAGAGGGTGGGGGATCCAAATTTTTGGTCTTTTTTTATTTAAATCACAAAAAATTAAAATCCCAGTGGTGATAAAATACCACCAAAAGAAATCTCTATTTGTGTGAAAAAGGACAAACATTTTGTTTGGGTACAGCATTGCATGACCGTGCAAATACCAGTTGAAATCGCACAGCACTGAATAGCAAAGAATGGCCTGGTTATGAGTGAGGGTAAATCTTCCAGAGCTGGTGTGGTTATTAAAAAGTCCCCTGATGTACATCCATCATCAATCACATTGTCCAAGGATGTAGGTTCAAGTCAATAGGGATGAACGATGGCTGCTGCCTAGCATGTATGGACATATCCTTATATGGTCAATGACATCATAAGGGGATGGGGGGGTCACCTGGTGACATCATTGGGTGGCCCTGCCCCTTTGTCTTTTCTAATAGCAAGGGGAAGCAGAGCTGTCATTCGTCACTGACAAGTGGCAAGAGCCGTATGGTTTGGCAAGTGCCTTTTTTTTGTTCGGATTAGTGGTTAATCATGATTGACGTGGACCTACATCGCTGGATGACATGATTGATAATGAATTTACATTGGGTTTTTTTTAAATAAAGGATTTGTCAAAAACTGAGTTGTGTGTTTCTTTTATTTGACGTTTGTTGTGAATGAGTAGGGGCACTATGTTCCCCATGCTCATTCACATGAAGGGGCTGGAATGCAGTTAGGTTTTGGGTTAAAGAGGGCTTCCAAGTTCAAATAGTTCACCCACCACATCCTGACAATCAGGGTTATGAGGAAGAGGCTCATGTTGAAGGCATGTGGCTTTGTATAGTTCAGGAGGGTGGGGGGTGCATGCTCACCTCCCCCTTTCCTAGACTCGAAGGGATTAGGAAGGACCTCACGCCATTTTTTTTTAGTGATGTCCCCCTATCAATCTATATCAGACCTGAAGGGCTGGTGATTTAAAAATGGATGTAATTTTACGTAAAGTATACTAAATTGAAAACCTATTAAAAAAACTGATGTAAACTAATGTAAACGGAATCTGTTTTTTTCTTTGAAAAAAGGTGACTGTATACATCTATTTTAACAGATCTGCCAGTGCCTACAAACCATAATCTAATCTTTCCCATATAAAGCTGTCAGCAGCACTCCCTATGCTTTCCCTACCATAAATAAAGCACATTGTCAATATGGCTGCTGTGACTTACTCTTTCATAGTGAGGGATCTGGCTTACCAAAAAGCCTTTTTTGACCTTTTTTAAGCCCACTGACCAACTTTCAAAGGTCAGGTAAAGCTATACAGTTACAAAGAATTTGGTCTGGGGAATTCCTGCATTTATTTGCCGGGACTGAACCTTCAACACACAGAACTCACCTACAACCTATGGTGATGGCAAACTCACATCTTGTCCCTGTTGTGCATGTGCAAGGGCTAATGAGTGCGTAGAGGCGTAAAATAATTTCTAGTAATATTTATAATTTCATTGATGTGTTCCTCCCACAAGGTTCTCACAATTGTTTTGCCTAAAAACAGCCTGACTGCAAGATGTTGACAAAAGCAAATAATAAATTAAACTTGTGGCCTCCGTTCCTATTAATACAACATAATAGGGTGTAAATTCCACAGTAGAATGCTTCTTGTCCTTTTCGTACTGTGGCATGCAGGGGCAATATCATACAGAAAATTGATGATACACATGTAAGCAAATATCTGCTCAAATTATCTCCTATTACCAAATGGGTTGTGATGCTTCTTATTCAAGAGTTGAGCTTTCCTTTCAATCTGCTGTGCTCGATCTGACACTGAAAATAAACAGCATAAGCCTGGAAAGGTTGTCGCAAGGGAAAAAGAGAACTTGTCAGGCGAGAGTGTGTGAGCTGGCCTGATGATAATGTGGCATGACATCTCTGAAATGAGACACCGGTTGCCATGGTGAAGAGTAGGGGGGAACCATTTCTCCAGAGGCCAAAATAAAACATGCTTTAAATTATGTTTGATTAGAATTTAGATCATGTAACTCTCTGACTGGACTTTTTTTCTTTCAGCTGCAGAAGAATTACACTTTGCAATAGCCTTCTACCTCATGTTGATTTATTTTACATAGTGTGCTCAGCAGTTAAACATTACAGATTTAGGTTTTAGGCATCTACCCTTGAAGCTAATGCTACAGACTTGGCAGACACATATTGTTAAATGCTTTTATTATATGAAAATTTTATACACACATTTAAAAGGAAATTACAGCCTAAAGGTCAGTTCTTGGGAAATGCTTCCAAGTAGGAGTATAGTAGAGGGTGGAGGCACGAATGTGGGGCATAAAGTACAACACCTTCTGTCAGCCCAAGTAGATAATGGAGGGAAATCCCAGAGATTATATTTAGGATAGGAGAAAAGCTTTAAAATAAGTGGCTTACTGTTTAATTGATATCATTTTGTTGTCCAGATTGGTACTTAGAACTCAAGAATAAGTTACAAATTTTTGAAATTCTGCTTCCGATTCCATACAATTTAGGCACACATGGTTCTCCTACAGTATTTAACCTCTACATCTCCTGAAGTAACTAACCCCTAAAAGAGACTCATTGGAGAAGGGGGCAAACTGCTAAAGATATTATGTGCCAAACTTTCCTGCCATGTAGAATTCCAGGCAAAGCTCCAATTTCCATGTAGTATTGCAGCTTGCAGATAAGTTCCATCATGCACATTTGTAATGGTTTCTCATTACAACAGAGAATTTAATTGGTCAATAGGAATGAGGAGATGGTAGAAAGGGGCAGGCAAGGTGATCAGGAATGCATATTAAAGCTGAAGTTTAGATTTGTTGTGTTTAGGGGTGTTGTGGGGTTACCAGCTTTGAGTCTAACATTGCAATGCATTTCAAAAGCTTATGATGATAGTAAGCCCCCTTTTGCCCTCCACTGGCAAAAGTCCATTTATTGATTCACTGAATGTAACATGGCCCAACTTCCCACATGTTCTCAGCCGCAACTCCTGATCCAGCCATCGGCCAATTTCACACCCCCATTCATGCTTAAATGGGAGAAGGAGACTACATTCTCTCCTCACCAAAGAGAGGATATTCTATAATTCACATAATATTACTCTGTAGTGAAGAAATGTCAGGAATTGGGTTACGAAGTCATGACTCTATGGTATAAAGGCAAAATGTAACCCCAGACATCTCACAGCTGCTGTTGCTGCAGAAAAGATATGGGAAAGCCTGTTCGTTATTTCTGGGCATGCAACAAACTCCAGAACTTTTAGTCCCAGGTGAGGATCATCGTTAAACAATTGACGGACTTTGACCTGGGGACTGATCCAGCAAAATACTTGTTACATTCCTCAAATCTGCCTAGACACAGATACAAGAAAATTATACTGATTTATCTTTTGAATGCAGCTAAGGTGTGCATTCCTGCGCTCTGGAGACCCCCCCCCCCAACACTCACACTGTGGTTCTACAAGATCACCAAAATTCATCAGATGTAAAATATCACGTCTACACTTGAAGGGAAAGAAGAACAGTTTAGGCACACTGGTGGGTTTACCTTTGTACACGCTCAGCTGAAGATTGAGCAGCAGGGTGCTGGGATAACCCCCTCCCTCAAATACTCTTCTTTTTCTTCCTCTTATTTCTTCTAATTCTTTCCCTCCTATGTGCCTGTCACCTCCTCCTCTTCATCTTCTTTTTCTACGCTACTTTTGTAATGGGTGGGAGTCTGACCGCCAACTTGCCTGTGCACGTTCATTGTTGAGGAAAGGTAGGATTACTATCTTGTTTACTTGAGTTGTATTCCTACACAAATATTGTACTGTCTGGACTCTCCACCCTGTAATGTAAAAAAAAACTTTAAATATAGAATTTAAAATAAATAAATCAACATATGAAGAGAGCACAGGAACTTTGTCTGAGCCAACCTTAAAGAAGAAGCATCATCCAATGTCTCTCAAGGTCAGTCCCTTGTTCCCTACAGCTAGTTGCTCTTTCAGCTCATGAATGCCATGAAAAATATGAACGATCACACATTGGCATAATTCAAAATAATTTTATATTAACTCATAAAATAGTGCACACAGAGGATGAATGGAAACCATTGTTTCATGTTTCTTAAATGATAAGTTCACCTTTGGGAGCATGTTACATATACCTACATAGTTAGTCTGGCCGAAAGAAACCAAAAGTCCATCTAGTTCAACCATTAAAAAAAAAAGAAACGTTATGATCCTATACCCACAGTTGATCTAGAGGAAGGCAAACAAAAGCCCAGCAAAGCATGATCCAATTTGCTCCTGCAGGGGAAAAATTACTTCCTTATTCCCTGAGAGGCAATATTCCCTGGATCAACTTTACCTATAAAAGTTAGTATCCAGTTATTTTATGTGTATCTAGGACATAATCCAGGCCTTTTTTAAAGCAATCCACTGAGCTGGCCAGAACCAACTCTTGAGGGAATCTATTCCACATTTTCACAGCTCTTACTGTGAAGAAACCTTTCCGTATAGGAATGGAAATATCTTTTCCTCCAGATGTAAAGAGTGCCCCTTTGTCCTCTGTGGTAACCTAAGGGTGAATAACTCTACACCAAGTTCACTATATGAACCATTGAAGTATTTATACATGTTTTACAGTCAGTTTCTCTAATCTTTCCTCATAGCTGAGCTCCTCCATGCAGCTCCTCATAAAAAGAAATCAGATTTGTTTGACAACTTCTCTCTTTCATGAATCCATGCTGCCTGTTGCTTAAAGTATTTTTTTCTAGCAAGAACTCATCTATGTTATCTTTAATTAAACTCTCCAGTATCTTCTCAACTATACAAGTTAAACTAACAGATCTATGAATACTTGGTATAGATTTTGATCCCTTTCTAAATATAGCAACACATTGGACTTATGCCAATCCAGTGGTACCAAGCCAGTCATTAACCACTTGCCTACAGGGCACTTATACCCCCTTCCTGCCCAGGCCAATTTTTAGCTTTCAGCTATGTCATACTTTGAATGACAATTGTGTGGTCATGCAACACTGTACCCATATGACATTTTTTTAAAAAATTTCACACAAATAGAGCTTTCTTTTGGTTGTATTTACTTGCCACTGGGTGTTTTATTTTTTGCGCTATAAACAAAAAAAGAGCAAAAAAAAAAAACGTTTTTCTGTGTTTCTATTTTAAAATTTTGCAAACAGGTAATTTTTCTCCTTCACTGATGTGCGTTGATGAGGCTGCACTGATAGGCAGCACTGATGATGACTGATAGGCAGCACTGATGGTCACTGATAGGCGGCCCTGACAGGCATTGATAGGCAGCACTGATGAGGAGGAACAGATAGGCAGCACTGATGGGCACTGATGGGCAGCACTGATAGGCGGCACTGATAGGTGGTGAGCTACATATTGAATGTGCTGTTTAGTGCTTCATCACTGTTAATTGGATTGCTCTGTGTACCACTCATTGTATTAATAGATCCAACAGTGCTTTTTGTAGCTACCTTTTGTCTGTGTCAGTGACAACTGTTGCTTTTCAGCTGATGCTGATCCCCCTTTTCTAAATTATTTCCAGGGTGTTTTTTTCACAAATTATTTTAAAAAAGGTGTTTGGGGTTCTGTTGTTTTAGAGGATTTGTTTAGGGTTTAGTTACTTTTTTTTTAGGTATTTTTTTATATTGTCTTGATAAGATAAGCAGCCTGAACTTGTGCTGACACAGGTAAAGCTACACTTTGCTGGCATTACATCACAAAACACTATTGGGGTCCACCACATCCTTAATCCCCCTATTGGCATAGCTGCTAATAAAATGCGGCAATCCCTTAGTGTTATCTTGCATGGAAGGCTTAAAAGAAGAGTTCTTCAGCTGAAGCTAGTAGGAGGCAATCAGGTTGTGCATCTGCAGGGAAAAGCAGCGGTTGGAATTCACCTTTGAGAGACAGGGCATATCTGCCTTGCTTTTCTGGCAGTGGGCATGCTATACAGCCAGTGCTGTATGTTGTTTTTGTGCTGCCCTAGGCAACACAACAATCGGGCGCCCCCTCCAAATTAAAAAGAAAAAAGCAACCCTCCCTGCAACAACCTAAGCAGCCTTATGCTGGCACTCTCCATCCCAATATATATGCCCTATAGTTTATCCCACCTACACCAGAGGAATCCACCCCATAGATATACCCCAATGCATGCCTTTATGATCATCCTCCCCACATACTGCCAACCTGATGACCCCCCTCACTCACACATACCGCCAACCTGACTTCACCCCGCACATACCACCAACCTGATCGCACCCCCCCACATACCGTCAACCTGATTGCACCCCCACATACTGCCAACCTGAAAACAGCCCTCAGTTACCGCCAACCTGATCACCCCCCCACACACCGCCAACCTGATCTCACCCCTCCCCCCACACATCACCAACCTGACCAAACTCCGCCCTCTGATCACACCCCCAGATACCTCCATTCTGATCAGCTCCCCAAAATACTCCCCTCCCCCATCACCCACACCTTAGGTTTACCAATCACCCCAGGTCTCACCAGTCCTGCAGCTCCTCTACATGGAGCCAGGATGATTAGCCGTGTATCAGGCACATAGGAGAAGATATCTACCAGGATAATAGGTGGCAGCGGCAGCTGCAGCAAAGAGCGGGGAACCTCCTCCTCCACCCCGCAGGTCTGGGCACATGCCGCCATTCCCGGAGCTTGCGTGACAGCGAGAACCTGCCCCTTCCCTGAATGCACCTGGGATCCGCCCACCACTCCATCCTCTTCTGACAGCAGGGTAAGCTCACCATCCCACTGAGCCTCAGTGTGCTTTTCTGCTCTCCTAGCAGCTTACTAAACAGCAGGCAAACTAAAAATTCCATGCTGCGCCTTCTCTCCTACCGGAAGCAGCACAGAGGTTTTAGTTTGCCTGCTGGGGGACAAGTATTTTAAAAATCCGAATCCCTTGCAAGCGATTTGGGCTCCAGAATTTAACGCACTTCTACCAGGGATGGCACCGCCCCCCCCCCCTTAAAAATGCCGCCTTAGGCAAATGCCTTACTTGCCCTGTGGTAAATACACCTCTGTATACAGCAAAGCACAAGGAGGAGGTGGTGCAGTAGATAACAAAGCCTTCATCATCCTCCTCCTCCTTCTTCTAAGCGCACAATATCATGATGCCATCAGCAGCTTTAAATGCACCCTCTTCTTCCTCAAATTCAACATCTAGCCTTACATGTGCTGCAGACAGAACAGTCATGGTTTGCAGCCTCTGCCTGCATTGTATCAAGTATAGCAAATCTACCAGACATTTTGTTACCACATGCATGATGAGACACATCAACATAACAAAAAGCTAGTAGGTGTGCTACTCAAACCCCCTCTGAACAGACTGGTAAGTGTAGATCACTCAGTACAATATTCATCAGTCAGTATGACGTTGCAGCTCCCGAGATGATCCACAGGGTGGTGGGGCTGCATCTACATAAACCAAAGAAAGGGAGAGAGCGCACGTCTGCCCTAGTGTGATACTGTTTATTAAATACAATAATTCAAAACTTCAATCATTGCACTCACATTTAGCAGTACGTATATCAGCATGTAAAAGGAATCAGCCTCCACTCCTGGGATGCTGCTGTAAGATGTGGGTGGGATCATATGATGTACATATACAGTCAGGTCCATAAATATTGGGACATCGACACAATTCTAAAATGTTTGGCTCTATACATCACCACAATGGATTTGAAATGAAACAAACACGATGTGCTTTAACTGCAGACTGTCAGCTTTAATTTGAGGGTATTTACATCCAAATCAGGTGAATGGTGTAGGAATTACAACAGTTTGCATATGTGCCTCCCACTTGTTAAGGGACCAAAAGTAATGGGACAGAATAATAATCATAAATCAAACTTTCACTTTTTAATACCTGGTTGCAAATCCTTTGCAGTCAATTACAGCCTGAAGTCTGGAACGCATAGAAATCACCAGACGCTGGGTTTCATCCCTGGTGATGCTCTGCCAGGCCTCTACTGCAACTGTCTTCAGTTCCTGCTTGTTCTTGGGGCATTTTCCCTTCAGTTTTGTCTTCAGCAAGTGAAATGCATGCTCAATCGGATTCAGGTCAGGTGATTGACTTGGCCATTGCATAACATTCCACTTCTTTCCCTTAAAAAACTCTTTGGTTGCTTTTGCAGTATGCTTTGGGTCATTGTCCATCTGCACTGTGAAGCGACGTCCAATGAGTTGTGAAGCATTTGGCTGAATATGAGCAGATAATTTTGCCCGAAACACTTCAGAATTCATCCTGCTGCTTTTGTCAGCAGTCACATCATCAATAAATACAAGAGAACCAGTTCCATTGGCAGCCATACATGTCCACGCCATGACACTACCACCACCATGCTTCACTGATGAGGTGGTATGCTTAGGATCATGAGCAGTTCCTTTCCTTCTCCATACTCTTCTCTTCCCATCACTCTGGTACAAGTTGATCTTGGTCTCATCTGTCCATAAGATGTTGTTCCAGAACTGTGAAGGCTTTTTTAGATGTCGTTTGGCAAACTCTAATCTGGCCTTCCTGTTTTTGAGGCTCACCAATGGTTTACATCTTGTGGTGAATCCTCTGTATTCACTCTGGTGAAGTCTTCTCTTGATTGTTGACTTTGACACACATACACCTACCTCCTGGAGAGTGTTCTTGATCTGGCCAACTGTTGTGAAGGGTGTTTTCTTCACTAGGGAAAGAATTCTTCGGTCATCCACCTCAGTTGTTTTCCGTGGTCTCCGGGTCTTTTGGTGTTGCTGAGCTCACCGGTGCGTTCCTTTTTTTTAAGAATGTTCCAAACAGTTGTTTTTGCCACGCCTAATGTTTTTGCTATCTCTCTGATGGGTTTGTTTTGTTTTTTCAGCCTAATGATGGCTTGCTTCACTGATAGCGACAGCTCTTTGGATCTCATCTTGAGAGTTGACAGCAACAGATTCCAAATGCAAATAGCACACTTGAAATGAACTCTGGACCTTTTATCTGCTCATTGTAATTGGGATAATGAGGGAATAACAGATACCTGGCCATGGAACAGCTGAGAAGCCAATTGTCCCATTACTTTTGGTCCCTTAACAAGTGGGAGGCACATATGCAAACTGTTGTAATTCCTACACCGTTCACCTGATTTGGATGTAAATACCCCCAAATTAAAGCTGACAGTCTGCAGTTAAAGCACATCTTGTTCATTTCATTTCAAATCCATTGTGGTGGTGTATAGAGCCAAAAATGTTAGAATTGTGTCGATGTCCCAATATTTATGGACCTGACTGTAGCTACGCTAGCTGTCAGCAAGCTGTATGTACATCATATGATCCCACCCAGATCTTACAGCATCCTTTTACATGCTGATATACTTACAGTAGAATTGCCTGGTGAAGATCGTCTAGAGTTGCGCCAGTAAAGCAACTTAAAACTAGAAAAGCTACAATTTCTGGGGAAATTGTGTGAAGTGTTCTTGCCTCCACCAGTAGTCTACAACTGGAGTGGGCAGAGTAACTGGGTGGAGTGGCTTGAGTAACTGTTGCGTGGTTGGAGTGGCGGGAGTAACTGTGAAAAGGTTGGACTGGGCAGAGTAACTTTATGGAGTGGGCAGAGCAACTGTGTGGAGTGTTTGGAGTGAGTAAAGATAGTAAACATTACACTAACCAATTGATTGATCAAATTTAAAAAGTGCACATGGCAAGCTTGATAGAGTGAGAAATGCATATCAACTTTTAATTATTTATATAGCACATTTAATTGCAATGTTGTTGCCCAAAGTGCTTCACAGTTACATTAAAACATACATTTATAAAAACATTAGCAGCATTATCAAGCCTAGCAGATGAAGGTATGCCCACATGCACTGATGCATATTATGTCTCTGCAATATTAAAAATGAAGGCACAGTCGCAGTTTAGAAATTGCTCTTCAAATTTGAGGTGGCTAGAGTGGAGTTTCAATGAATGTCAATGGGCGGCGTGAGTTGCAAACAAATGGTCATATTGTGAAAACTATCAGGACTATGGCTTAGCTGTGGACATTTTTAGTGGCAGCAGGGTTAGCTGAACGTTTTGATATAAGATTTGTGTAGGTGGGCTTGAAAATGAGAGAGTGGTGGCAGTTTAGAAATCATGTCCTGATTTTTCAGCTCACACTCTAGCTTTTGTCAGCTCCCGATATTTCACCGATATTTCGTGAACCATTCAGCAAAATGTTCCACAAAGTAATAGCACACCAATCGGGAACAATCTGCACATTTCGTTATATTACTGTCTATGTAGTGTAAAAACTGTGGGAGGAGTTAGGGTGGTAAATTTGGCTATTATAATAAGAATATATATGTGAGATAACAGTAAGTGGTCTTGCCATGCAAGAACACTTAATGACCAAATTGAGGGGTGTTAAGAGACCTAATGGGGTAGCAAATTAACTATCACAAAATATTTGCACATAGAAAAATCAATAATAAATTTGGAAAATGTAGTTACCCTTAAATGGCTATTTGCTTTAAAATGGCCAATCCGAGACTCTCCTAAGACAACTGCCAATTACTGGTTGTACTTGTCCTTCCCAAAATGGTGTCTAGCTTTGCTGGAGCTGTGTGCCCAATGATGTGATGAGGTGTCAGATCTAGATGAGGTGATCCTTCAGATGTTGTCATGTGTGTGTGTAGATGATCATCCCTGTGAGCGTGCTCCTCCCTGTTTTATCTAGTTGTGAATAATACACTCATAAAATCCACTCAGAGGGTTGTCCAGAAGGTGTAACCTTATTCCTATTGGTGGATTTGTTTAATTATCAAACCTGTGTTTACTCAAGCATTACTTCCCTTGGACACCAGGTGTCACTCTAGGACAAGAAGTGTCTGTTCTTAGTTGATCTGGGAATTGAATCTTATAAAATAATCTGTTATAGAATAAATTAATATTTCGCTATAACAAGTTGGACTAGGTGATTGTATCTAAAATACAGTATATAGAATGTTTAGGAGAGTCTGGTAATTGCAAGTTTATGATCAATATCTTTCTGGGGTAGCAATAGTGTAGATGTAACACCTACTGAGGAAGCCCTGAGAGGGGGCACAATGAGCCCATGAGAGAAAAGCCGTCATTGTGGTACCACGCCACCACTATCTAGGTTAGGACATAAAAGAAAGATATCTCCCATAGTGTAAATCTGTTTAATATTAGTTAAAACATATGTAGCCCAATGCCCACTCACTTATTCCAAGTATAAAACAAGCTAAAGCAAAACCTCATGCTATGGGTGTACTTGCATGGGCTTATTGGGTGTAGCAAGATGGCGTCCACGCCAGAAATACGTCACCACGTTCCTACGCATTACGTCCCATTATCACGTGACTTCCTCAGGGTCCCCACATTAAGGGATTCATGAAAACGTTTTTACTTTAATTGGCTAATTTCTAGCCTTTGTGGTCACCATTCCTATCAGTGTGATTTCTGATCTCACATTCAGGGATTCACCTGTTTTGTTTATTATAGTTCATATATATTGAAGTCCCATCAGGACTTTTTCTTCTCACTGGTGTTTCTATTTCTACACATTATTTATTTAATTTTTTTCATGTTAGTAGATTAGCTCACTTAATGAGCTTGATTTGTTATTATCACTGTATTGCATCAGTGGCATTTTTAGTCACTTATAAGGTTTTTTGAATATTTTATATGTCCTAAACTGTTTATGTGCATTCTATTCTATTTTACATATTTATCGTACATCATATATTGGTTTAATTATCTGTGTTTTGGGATAAGCCAGTAAGGGAGTAGTATAGTATTGGGGTAGCGCTGCACCAATTCACTTTAGATTTTGCATATTATCCATTTGGTATATGGTCGGGTTCTAGCAGCCCCCTCCCCATAATTATTAGTGCAATTTTCAGTAGCGCATGAGGTTTCTATTGTTTCTTTATACACACCAAACTGAGCCTGTGCAGAGTGACTCCACACGATATGTCTTATCAGCAGATAAAAGGGGGGCACTGGAAGAAGGGGATGATCAGAGAAGTCAGGATCAGTCTTTTTACACAATGCAGAGAATTAACCCCTTAGGTTCCACAGTGATTATAACAAGCATGCTTTACTGCATATACAGACTGATTTTACTGTTGTGGGTTTAGCAACACTTTAATGGATCCTCTTAAGATAATATGCTATTTCATCCTGATTATGTCTTTTCATATATCATCATGTTTTATACCTAGAAATATTTAAACATCCTTTGAGTGTCCTTTCCAACATTGTACTTATCAACATCACAATTTTGTTTGGTACACTTACCACTTGCCTACCGAGCACTTTTACCCCCTTCCTGCCCAGGCCAATTTCCAGCTTTCAGTGCTGTTGCACTTTGAATGACAATTGCGCGGTCATGCAACACTGTACTCATATGGAATTGTATTAATTTTTTTCACACAAATAGAGCTTTCTTTTGGTTGTATTTAATCACCACTGGGTTTTAAATTGTTTGCACTATAAACAAAAAAAGAGCAAAACATTTGAATAAACATTTTTCTTTTTTTCTATTATAAAATTTTGAAAACAGGCAAATTTTCTCCTTCACTGATGTGCATTGATGAGGCTGCACTGATAGGCAACACTGATGGGCACTGATGAGGCAGCACTGATAGGCAGCACTGACGGGAACTGATAGGCTGTACTGATGAGTCGGCACTGATGGGAATGGATGAGGAGGCACTGATGATGCTGCACTGATGGGCACTGATAGGAGGCGCTGATGGGCACTGACTGGAAGCACTGACTGACAGCACTGACTGGTGACACTGATGGGTAGAACTGCTGGGCCCTGATGGGTGTCACTGCTGGGTGGAACTGCTGGGCACTGATGGGTGGCACTGATGGGAACTGATGGATGCCACTGCTGGGCACTTTTGGTGCTTCACTGATAATCAGGGCACTGATTAGAAGTGAAGGGAACAGCTTACTAGAATATGTGATCTCTTTCACACAATTGGCTGAACAGCAAATTGATTGGAATATTTAGAATAGTAGACTATCAGTACTCTAACCAAAGTAAGCCTGTATCTGTGTAACCCAGATATATATATAATATATTCATAAAATATTAAAAACATACATTCCAGACTTCAGAAATAGCCACCATGCATAGCGTCCAATGTCACTTCTGCTGGCTCTGCCCTGCACGTTTTACCCTATTAGCCATCATCAGGGTAGTTTACTCTGCTAGTCCCCGACAATGGCAGATTAAAATGCATATGGCAGAGTCAGCAAAAGTGGCATCAGGTGTGCATGGTTTGAAATGTATGTTTTTTTTCTATTTTATTGATACTATTATATGCAGGTTGGAGTCCTTATTTGTGTTTCAAATACTCTGCAATGAGAGTGTATTGGGAAGTGCCAAATTACACAGTTGAGGAAGGTGGATTTATTTCCTATCCTGGCACTTGTAAAGTTTGAGTGAGAGCAACTTTCAATATTGCTGGATAGAGATTGGTGTAATATTCTGAATAATCCAATCTATGCACTTTTTGACATCCTGTTAGACAGAGGTCTCATACTCTGGTATGCTACTCTCTTCATTTCTGGGATAAGGTATCACTCACTTTGCATGCAGAATACAAACAGTGTCATAGTCAAACACTTATTTTGATCCTCTGTTTAAATTCTCTACACTGGGAAATGTCAGTATTACAGTTATGATGACTTGCCAATTTGGCAATGTGCTTAGATCTACTTACCTTTCACAGCACTTGAATGCTTGCTAATGAAAACAAAATCCAAAGGAGTCATCTTTATATTTCTGACCTTGTTCCTGTGTGTGGGAAATCCTGTGACCTGAGTTTTCTTGATAAACAGCTCTAAAAACCATGAAACATCCCTCCTTAAGATTAATGAATAGGAATGTCTAACCACAAAAAAAACCTTAACCTTTTTAAGAACTTTCTTTCAGATAAAGGGGGACCCAAGCAATATTGTAAGTTTTTGAATTACCGTGTAGCTGGTGAGGCTGATGTCATTGTGCATGCTGTTGGGCGGCACTCTCTGAGTATTACATGCTGTATATTTTATTCCTAATTTAAGTACCCACGGCTTGATATCTGTTAAATTTTATATATGTGGATTTGCATTGTGAGTTTTTCCCTTTCCCTCTCCATGGCTGACACACTACTTTACAATCTCTTATTGTGCGGTGGTTCTGGACCAAGTGCTAGTCAGTACCCTGTGTAGCTGCTACATTTGATCCTGAGGATAACCTTGGTGTGCTTTTGACCAGGGGCGGACTGACCATTTGGAAACTCGGGCACTGCCTGAGGGTCTGGGGTCAGTAGGGGGCCCCATGGGATGCCCCTGGTACCTTTTCATAGACTTTTTTGAGTTTGAGCAAGGACACAGGGGCCCCATGATCCCCTATTGCCCGGGGCCCCCATGAGTTGTTAGTCCGCCCCTGCTTTTGACTTTTATTTGTGAGGTCTTAAGCTTCTGGTAAGAGGGACACTGGACTACTGTGTCATAATAAGTTTCATGTTTTGTTCGATTTTTCACTTAGCACAATTTTCATGATGAATGTCAGCTATTGTTCTCAGATAGTGTGCATTATTTTATGTTTATATGTTGATGTCACATATTGAGCAATATTAATTTTTGCTGTGGCACCATTTGCACTGTATTTGTTTAGAGGGGTGTTTGTTATATACCTTTATATACTGTAGCTCTCATGCCCACCCATACCTGGCACTACATGGTCTATCGTACTCTACACTTGTTCCATATGTGATATTGCAAGGATATTTATATGTACAGGTCAGATGATATTGCACTATGAAATACGGCACACTGTATATTAATTAGACAGATCTCTTGTTTTGAAGTATCTTTTATCCACTGTTTACTTTATACATTTTGATTGAATTCTTTATACTGAAGGCTTCTGCGCATACAACATACATGCATACATATACATGAGTACAACCAGGTACATACATTCAATTGTAGGGGCAGCTGTACATTGCACTTGTAGTTCACTGAGTGTGGGAACGCGCCAGTGATTTTATGATAGAGGACTTTTCAGCCTCTAGACATCCATGTGCAAGAATCCCAAGAGAAAGCAGGCCTAACTGGTGTATGACTGACTTTTTTATCTATGGATATTGAGAGTGCATTGAATGTGAATGATATAATGTGAGGTGTTTTAAGTGCTCAGGGTTTTTCAGCTTAGTTTTAGTTTTCTTTCAAATGACACATCAGCATGCTGCAAACAAAATACAGCTTCAAAAAAAGATGATCAGGAGCATGTGAATACTGCACTCTGACCACCTCAGAACTAAAAAAGGCTCTATCAACAAAAAATAAAAATAAAAAGATTCCCAGTAGAACTGAGACCTCCAAAATACCACTCCAAGTAAAAACCCTCTAGAAAACAAAAAACATTTTACCAAAAAAAGACCCTATCGAAATAAAATAAAAATCAATTTATCACCCGAATAAATTAAAACTCAGAATAATATCCTAAGAAACAAAAGCACACCCTTTTGAATGAAATCTTTGCTACAAAAAACAGTTTACCTTAAATTAAAAATTCTAAAAACATAAGATAAAAACAATAGGAAAACTCAAGTCCTTAATGGAGTTAGTGTTGGCATAACCCCAAATGATCTTCAATGGTTCAAAATGTAAATGGTCTAGACACATTTAGACAAAATAAAGGTGAATAAAGCACCTGGACCAGGATGGCTTATGCTCAAAGGTCCTCAAAGAGTTGTGCTTTATTATTTATAAGCCATTGATTCTAATTTTAAAAGACTCTTTAATGACTGGCATGGTACCACTGGATTGCTTGTCAGGCCAATGTGGTGTCTATATTCAAAAAGGGATCACAGTCTTTACCAAGTAACTACAGACTGGTTATAGTCGGGAACATATTTCAGAGTTTAATAAAAGATCACACTGAAGAGTTTTTGCTAAAAAATATATATTTTAATCAATAGTTAGCATGGGTTCACAAAATAAAGATGTTGTCAAACAAATCTGATTACTTTTATGAGGAAGTAAATAAAAACTTAAGACAAAGGAGTGTTAGTGGATATAGTATACTGTACTTAGATTTTGCAAAAGAATTTGACACAGTTTTCCACATATGGCTAATGTAAGGTAAAGTCTACAGACTTAGAAAATTATTTTTTTTTCAAATGAATTGAAAACTGGCTAAAAGACCAAATTCAGAGAATAGTGTTTATTGATATGTAAATATATTGTATATAGGCAAGCGCTAGTGATGACTATATAGCAGCTAGCACGCAAGGTATAGATAACAATCCCCACAAGTATATGTATAAAAAAGCTCAGCGCTAAAATCACAATAAAAAATTAAATGTATCAAGTGGAACGGTAAAGTGCAACACACAAATATGTAAAACTTGTGAATATAATGGACGGGAATTCAGCAAACGGTAAGGCAATTATGTCCGTGAGCAAAGGTGATGATAAGTGCACTACAAGTGCAACTAAAATAATCAATAAATAGTAATATTACTGATATTCACGGTTGCACATACAGTTGCAAGAAAAAGTATGTGAACCCCTTGGGATTACGTGGAGTTTTGCATGAATTGGGCATAAAATGTGCTCTGAACGTCATCTAAGTCACAACAATAGAAGAACACAGTCTGCTGAACATAATACTACACAAACATTAGATGTTGCCATGGTTTAATTGCACATAATATGTAAACATTCACAGTGCAGGGAGGAAAAAGTATGTGAGGCCCTAGCTTAATGACTTCTCCCAGAGCTAATTGGAGCCAGGAGTGAGCCAACCTTGACTCCAATCAGTGTGATGATATTGGATGTGTTGCTGACAGCTGTCCTGCCCTTAAAAAACACACACCTGTTTTGGGTTTACTGGTTTCAAGAAGCACTGTCTGATGTGAACCATGCCTCACAGAAAAGAGCTCTCAGAAGACCTACGATCAAGAATTGTTGACTTGCATGAAGCTGGAAAGGGTTACAAAAGTATCTGCAAAAGCCTTGATGTTCATGTGTCCACGGTAAGACAGACTGTCTACAAATGGAGAAAGTTTAGCACTGTTGCTACTCTCCCTAGGCGTGGTCGTCCTGTAAAAATGACTGCAAGAGCACAGCGCAGAATGCTGCATGAGGTAAAGAAGAATCCCAGAGTGTCAGCTAAAGACCTACAGAAATCTCTGGCACATGCTAACATTTTTGTTGACACATCTACAATAAGGAAAACATTAAACAAGAATGGAGTACATGGGAGGACACCACGGAGGAAGCCATTGCTGTCCAAAAAGAATATTGCAGCACGTTTGAAGTTTGCAAAAGAGCACCTGGATGTTCCACAGCACTACTGGCAAAATATACTGTGGACAGATGAAACCAAGATTGAGTTGTTTGGGAAGAACACACAACACTATGTGTGGAGAAAAAAAGGCCCAGCACACCAACATCAAAACCTCATCCCCACTGTAAAACATGGCGGAGGGAGCATCATGGTTTGGGGCTGCTTTGCTGCCTCAGGGCCTGGACGGATTGTTGTCATTGATGGGAAAATGAATTCCAGAGTTTATCAAGACATTTGCAGGAAAACGTACGACCATCTGTCCGCCAACTGAAGCTCCGCAGAGGATGGGTGATGCAACAGGACAATGACCCAAAGCATACAAGTAATTCAACAAAACAATGGCTGCAACAGCACAGAATATGCCTTCTGGAGTGGCCCAGTCAGAGTCCTGACCTCAACCCGATTGAAATGCTGTGGCATGACCTTAAGAGAGCGATTCACACCAGACATCCCAAGAATATTGCTACACTGAAACAGTTTTGTGAAGAGGAGTGGTCCAAAATGACTCCAGATCGTTGTGCAGGTCTGATCTGCAACTACAGGAAACGTTTGGTTGAGGTTATTGCTGCCAAAGGAGGGTCAACCAGTTATTAAGTCCAAAGGTTCACATACTTTTTCCTCCCTGCACTGTGAATGTTTACATGTTATGTGCAATTAAACCATGGCAACATCTAATGTTTGTGTAGTATTATGTTCAGCAGACTGTGTTCTTCTATTGTTGTGACTTAGATGACGTTCAGAGCACATTTTATGCCCAATTCATGCAAAACTCCACGTAATCCCAAGGGGTTCACATACTTTTTCTTGCAACTGTAGGTAATGCACATAGGTAATTCGTGCAATATTAGAATTAAAAGTCCATAAAAGAAACTCATTTCAAACTGTGTCCATAGATTCATAAAGTGCAGTAATCTAAAGTGCAGGATGTGAACGTGAAATTAATCACACAGGGTAATCCACCACTTCGGTCAGATGTACACTCACCAGAAGGTTAATGATAACAGGCATACAGGTATATCACATCTGTAGGTGAAGAGGCAGGCAGGGGGTTAAATGAACTGCTCCATTAGAGGCATAGATGGAAGAGGAACCCTTGTCCTAGGGGAGACAGCTCACCACAAGAGACAGAAAATCGTATATAATGTAGTATTTTATTGAGTATTACAAAGCAGAGTAAAATATCCACGTGGAGTGATAAAAGGTAAAATGACAGGTACCAAAATGGCAGCTGCTCCGTCCTTCGGCAGCGGCGTGATGTCAGCAATGTGGTTCAACCCGACGCATTTCGTGCTCATACACCCATTCATTGATACTTTGATTAATTTGAGTCTAAGGTTATTAGCGGTGTGCCCAATGATTCAGTGTTGTTACCCTTACATTTGAACAGATTTATAAATGATATAGCGTTTGGGATTGGAATACCATTTCACTGTTGGCAGATGACACCAGGCTATGCAGTGGAATAATATCATTACTGGATGTCTTCAACTTACAAGCTAAATTCAATGGACTATTTAAAAGAGCAACTGTGAGGCAAATGAGGTTTAACGTTGATAAACGTAAAGTTGAAAACATATATGCAACGTACATTCTAGGAGGTGAACAGCTAGGGAAGAAGGATCTAGGATTTCTGGTAGATCATAAATGTCCTAATAGCAGGCAATGCCAAACTGCAGTTTCTAAAGCTAGCAAAATACTTTTTTTATTTGTATTATGTATTAAAGACATATAGACTCCAGAGGTAGAGACATCATTTTGCCCCTGTACAGACCATTAGTAAGACCTATGCAATATGTATTAAGTTTTGGGAACCTGCTCACAAAAATGATATCTGAGAACAGGGGAAAGTGCAGAGAAAGGCAGCCAAACTGATAAGAGGCATGGAGAAGCTCAGCTATGAGGAAAGATTAGAGTAACTGAATGTAGTCTTTCTTGAGAAGAGGCATTTAAGGAGGGATATGATCAACATGTATAAATACATAATTGGTCCATATAATGATCTATATAGGATAGTATATATGAAGGTTTTATATTAGGTTTTTTTTTTTCTTGGTTGTACTAGACCGACTTTTGTCTATTTGACCTGACTAACTATGTAACCACTGTATGTAATATACCCCCAAAATACTGCGTCCCAAAGCAAAAGCCTTTTTTAACTGCTTAAATCCCAGCTTCTGGGATAGTAGCTATTCATCTTAGAAGCACTGTGAATCAGCAGCTCTGGCAGATGCAGACTGGAACCATCAGTTGTCTGTGGCATTCAAATTTTTTAGTAATAACAAACCTGTAAAAAAAAGTTGCCACCATAATAATTTGCACCCTCATCAACCCACCTTAATTGTATCCTATTGTTATGTTAACTATTTATGCAACCCTTTTTTCCTTGTATGCATACAATATAGTGTCAAAAGGGGAACACATTTCTCCTAAAATAAAATGCATACATTCACTTTAAGCTGTGCCATTTTGCTAGATTACATTAAAGTTGCACTAATATGATATTTTAATGAGCATTCTTGGTCGATTATATTTTTCAGACATGCTGCTTAGCAGCAGAAGCAGCCGCAAAAATAAAAATAATATAACAACTGACCTCAAATCAACCAAAAAATAAACTTAAAACTGCCTTTAATAATAAGAAAAAGAGTGCAGCAAAGGGGTTGATTGCCAAAGATCTAGCAATACAATCAAAATTAAATTACAGTTTACTAACTGAACCTGAATTTCTCCCTATGCAGTTTCACAGCTTTTGCTATCCTTGCAATTCATTGGCATTATGTCTTCTCTGTGCCCTCAATTTTATAGTGAGGGGGTGGGGATGGCACAAAGCAAAAACAACTGGCCATTCTAAAGCAGCTGACCAAAGTTCAAAGGCACTCATAATGCATTAGCGTCACAATTAGTAGTGTGAATCACCGCAATAGTTCTCCAGAACTTCTTTCCGTGAATGGCTTGGGTTTGTCTTGAACCCATGTCCTAGCCCAACCTAAATGCTAAGTTCACTTTTTTTTCCAGCTCCCCTATATACCAATATACCAATATATGCCTCTGTTGCAGAAAAATAAAAACTTTCTTTGATTTTTAGAACAAGGACTTACCTTAGCCCCTGGTGTGTTCTATACAAAACTTTGTGACTTCCTGGTATGTAGATTTGGGACATGAAAACCAGTAAGACACAGGAAGCAGTTCACCAGCTGACCTCATTAGCACATACACCCTGCACCCATCAACTATGTTTGCATAACATCCCAGCCATCCCTCCAGGCATACATTTGCATGGTTTGTAAATGTAGGCTGTCACAGCTGTTATGTTTGTTCAGCATCCCAGCGTCCCTCTAGGCGGGTCCGGGCCACATGCGGCCCATGGTCTGTGGGTTGGATACCCCTGATGTAGTGCAAGGCCCTGCCTAATTGGATACAGAGTGAATAAATAGATAGGTGGTGTGACGGTGCACGGTGTCAGACCCCAGCCCTTCTCACCAACTCGTGATCGAAGGACCAGTCGATCTCGCGCACCGCTGTCACTTGTGTAACAATGCCACTCTCAGCTGCACCCTGCGCAAAGATTTTTCAGCTCGTGGGACCACAATTTATGTGCCAGCAGCCTGAGAGTGATTGTTACTGGGTCAGGTTAATTACGCAATTAACCCTTCACACTGCCACCACCACCTTTTTACAGAGAAGGAGGAAACTCACAAATCTTAGTAGTAACACTATGATATTAGTATAAGCGTCTGTAATACACACTGTCACCACAGACAGATATATTCAGAGGATTATTACATACAGTAGCACTATTCAGAGACAGGGATTCATTAGTTTGCATTAAAAGCTTAAAAGACAGTTCAACACTTTTCAGAAAATAGGATTTATTACTAAAAAGGTCAAAATGGTGCAATTAAAATATTTACAGAAAAAGATGTAACAAAGATATAAAGAGAGCAATAAAACAACAGAGAAATAAAAGAAAGAAGTTCAGAAGGCAGAATACTTGCAAAAGTCCTTGGTTTGAGCAGAGTCCAATTGTCTGAACAAAAGGCTGCTTTGGCTCTCAAGTCTCTTAGATGGTTCCTTATCGATGTTAAAGGAGAGCTCGTTTTTCTCCAGGCTGTCAGTCTTTTTCTATCATCTCAAAGGGATGTCTCCTGAGAACAAATGACCAATCATCCCGTTTGGGGATGGGTGTTAGGCGGTAACCAAGGTTATGACCAAATCCCTTGCAATTTCATACTACGGTCAATAACCTTCAATAGGTACAGGTAGCATCCTAGCAAACTGGAAGATTAATATTTAGAATTATATTCCAAATACAAAGGTACCAAACATAGCATATCCTTGCCACTCCGGATAAAAGAAATTGCTTTCTACTCTCTGGTAAGTGCTAACATAGGGATGTAAGGTCTCATGTGACTCATATTAAAATGACCTATCCGAATATATACTTCATATTAATGTGCCCAGTTCCTGCTGAATTTTATGAATTTGTATGAAAAATGACTCATGTGGAATGTACGTTTCATGGCACACTCTAGCTATAATGGCCTAACAGGTCATGACTGCCTGAGTTATTGTTTTACGATCGGGCAGAGGAAGTGGTTTTCAAGCAGACCCCCTGGAACTAGACTAATTAGTAGTTTACAGCCATGGATCTCATCACTGTGTTTTATTTAGGATAAGAGGCCCTTTTGACCTCACAGACTCACTTGTTCACTTACAGACTCACATTCCATTTAAAAGAGAGGAGGGAGGACAGGAGAGACAACATGGCTGCAACCTAACAAGATGGCTTGTCGTGTACAGCGTCCATGTCTCTATTGCACACAGTCGTCACAGGTGGGTCCTCCTAGTCCATAGTTTCGGTAAATCTAAAGGAAATTGTACCAAGATTGTACAATCAGATTGTATAATATATGAGCTTGACAGTGACAGAATAGGTGTTGTAAAGAATTTTAGTCTCCTAGACCAGTGGTGGGCAACCTTTTTTTTCAACTGAGCCAAATCTCGCCAAAACCACAATTGAAATTTATTTTGAGCCACATTTTTAATACTGAAAATACATAACATAGGATGGTACACTGTTTTTAGTTTCAATAAGTTTTTATAGTAATTCATCCCCCATAGTAATTCATCCCCCATATAGTAATTCATCCCCCATATAGTAATTCACCCCCCATATAGTAATTCATCCCCCATAGTAATTCATCCCCCATATAGTAATTCATACCCCATATAGTAATTCATCCCCCATATAGTAATGCATCCCCCATATAGTAATTCATCCCCCATAGCAATTCATCCCCCATAGTAATTCATCCCCCACATAGTAATTCATCCCCCATAGTAATTCATCCCCCATAGTAATTCATCCCCCCCCTAGTAATTCATCCCCCATAGTAATTCATCCCCCATATAGTAATTCATCCCCCATAGTAATTCATCCCCCATATAGTAATTAATCCCCCATATAGTAATTCATCCCCCATATAGTAATTCATCCCACATAGTAATTCATCCCCCATATAGTAATTAATCCCCCATATAGTAATTCATCCCCCATATAGTAATTCATCCCCCATAGTAATTCATCCCCCATATAGTAATTCATCCCCCATATAGTAATTCATCCCCCATAGTAATTCATCCCCCCTATAGTAATTCATCCCCCATATAGTAATTCATCCCCCATAGTAATTCATCCCCCCTATAGTAATTCATCCCCCATATAGTAATTCATCCCCCCTATAGTAATTCATCCCCCATAGTAATTCATCCCCCCTATAGTAATCCATCCCCCATATTAATTCATCCCTCATATAGTAGTAGTGAGTAAGTAGCAAGTAGTAAGCCAAGTCCCCCCTGTGTCAATTCACTTACCTTTGCTCCGCGCGTTCCTCTCGCCGTGTTCCCGCGCCGTTCCGGTCTTCAGGGCGGACTGTGAGAGGAGCCTAGCTCCCCTCACGTTCGTCACGCTGCCCCGCCTACACACATCCTGACAGCCAATCACTGGCTATCAGGATGTGAGTGGCAGCGAGACTGGCCAATCATTGCATTTGAGCGTGCTGCCCTGGCTGTTTTTTTTTTGGATCACGCTGCAGAGTCCCTGCCACCCGAGAGGAGGGAGGGGAGCGGGCGCCCGGCACACAAGAGCTGCATTAAAGCGTGTAAAGAGCCGCATGTGGCTCGCGAGCCGCGGCTTGCCGACCACTGTCCTAGACCAAACAGCGATAAAATATTGAGCAGAATTGTACTTGGTAGCTACACAATGAAGTCTCTCAATAAAGTTTTCAAATGCAAAGAAATTACACTGAAACCAAAGATCAGACTGTTCTATGCTCTCATTTTCTCAGTTGTCAATTACGGTTGCGAAAGCTGGACATTACAGGAACAGGATAGGAAGAAGATCAACTCATTTGAGCTTTGGTGCTGAGGAAGGATTTTATGTGTACTGCGGACAGCCCACAGAACTAATAGACCGATTTTGGAAAGATTCAAACCTACTATGTCACTAGAAGCCTAAATAATGAGGTTGCGGCTGTCCTATTTTGGTCACACTATCAGAAGGGAGAGATCACTGGAGAAGGAAATAATGTTTGGAAAGATCAAAGGAACCAGGTGAAGAGGGAAACTGACTACTAGATGGTTGGACTACAGTTGTGTGGATGACACTGGAGGATCTCAAAAGACTAGCACAAAGCAGATTTCTTTTTAAAGCTCTTGTTCATCAAATCGCTAGGACACGGACTTGAGTTGATGGCACTTAATAATAATAATATCCCTATTTACCATTATCATGAAGGTAAATCTCCCCAATGGGAGAAAAAAGGTTCTAACCCTTTATTACTTTATCCAAAATGAAAAAGAATGTTTTATTTGTAGGTACATTTTCAAACAGCCTTTTTCAACCTTTTCAACACAAAAGGATTCTTGAAATATGTTTCCAGTCCCCGGAAACCCCTGCTAAAAATTACTATATCTACAACTCATGATACATTAGTGTGATGGTCAGTGAGATGAATTACCCCCCTATAGATGGCTAAAAAGATCAGTGATGTCAGTAGGAACTTGTCAGTGGGAAGATATCTCTAAAAATAATTGTGAAAAAGTAAAGTATCCCCACTACATATATGATATATATGTTCTAACAAGGAATTAGACCATTTTGATCTGCATGTATATTTTATTATGTTTGGAGTGATCAGAAGGTTTTTTGTAGCCAATGATGTATATGCTTATTCACAAAAAAGTCTCTAAAAATCTAGCAAATTGACAGGAGAAAAATAACTATATTTTATTACATGCAATGGAGTGGATTTACTAAATGTAATGGGGTTGATTTAGTAAAGGCACATAGACTGAGCACTTTGCAAGTGAAGTTGCACCAGAGCTTAGTAAATGAGGGGGAGTTTTGCTGACTTCCATTATCCAATCATGTGCAAGCAAAAATACTGTCATTTTCATTTTGGATAGAGAAAACAGGTGTTCTAATCCACTACCGCTCTATCCAATAGTTAAAAAAAAAGACATCTTTAGTTATTCTTTAAGTAAATAAACTCCAATGATTTCCATATTTAGGTTTCTATGCATTACTGTTGAGAGAACTGATTCAAGAATGCAGAAACTACTCAAAACTGCCTGTTATATTTTTACATTTCTTAAATACTGCATGGGCCACTACTAATTCGCATGCATTTATATATTTATTTCCTTCAGTGAATTGACTTTAACGCCTTTTCAAGTGGTATATACCAAGCATTTTAAGAATTTTGTAGTAAATACCACAAAACGCTATGGTTAATTTACAGTTTCAGGATCACATATGATATTTAGGCAAAATGTGTCCAGACACCTATATATCGCTTCTGTGAATGGAGCGCAATATCACCTAAACCCTAACTTTATGTATTCCATTTTTTAAGACGGTTTGGTGCCTTTTCCACCTAGTTTGTCCATAACTAAACATAGCCATGGGTTTTGACAATTTTAGTCAAAAATTTTTTGGGGATATGTAAAATTGTTTCAGCACAGTGAGGTCAGAGTGAACAGTTTTCCTGTATCTTAAAATCTTCCAGTTGGCCAGTACTTTTATAAGTACTACAAAATCTTCCAGTTGGCCAGTACTTTTATAAGTACTATAGGTAATATGTTAAAATGTAACCTTCTGTCCCTTGCATCTTATGGTACAATGTCGTATTGCAGTGTTTTGGTGCATTACAATAATATTTATTTGTAAGCAGAAAATGGTAAGACAGCATGTCTTTAAAGTGGTTCTAAAGTCTCAAGGTTTTTTACCTTCATGCGTTCTATGCATGAAGGCAAAAAAAATTCTGTGTGCAGCATCCCCCTCAGCCCCCCTAATACTCAACGAAGCCCCCTCTTGATCCAGCGATGTGCATTGGAGTCTTGGGACTCACTCTCCTCACTGGCTGAGAGAGCAGCAGGAGCCATTGCTGTCAATAACAGCCAGTAAGCCAATGAGAATAGAGAGGGAGTGGGGCCGAGCCACGGGTCCATGTGTGAATGGACATACAAAGCAGTGCCTGGGAAGTGTGCATGCTCGGGTGCACCCATAGCAAGCTGCTTGCTGTGGGGGCACTGGACAGGAGGGAGCGGCCAGGAGTGCCAGCTGGGGAGCTGAGAAGAAGAGGATCCAGGCTGCACTGTGAAAAACTACTGTACAAAACAGGTAGGTATAGACATGTTTGGTATGTAAAAAAACCACCTTAGCTAAATTTCTCTAAATTTATACACTATGTACAGTAACTATGTTTTTGCTTCTGAAAGAATGATATAAATTGTCCCCACAGGAAGAAACTGTTGCAAAAAAATAGTATATGTATAATTGTGCAGCAGTATTATAGGTAAGACAAGAAACAAGGAAATAAAAAAATCAGAATTGAAAAAATGTGCTTTATTTTTTTAATGTCAGATTAGATGGTGTGGATATGCATTACCTATTAAATAAAGGAATATATATCTAAATACAGTGATCGCTATGGTGAGAAGAAAAGGATCTCCTTTGAGTTTGTCCCTTCAGAAACCAGATTACCTTGTATTTTACAGTATATTAAAAACCGTAGGCAAAAAATTAAAAAAAATCCCCTTCATCAATGCACCTCTATGACTACAAATTAAAATGTATCACATGATAAACAAAATTGATAATATATTAGGGCAATACATTTCAACTGCCTTTCAGGTCCTCATGATAAGATATAAGCAGGATGATATTCATATATAAGAATATTAGTACAATCATAAAGGGCTGCCAAATATTAAAAGAAGGTGATGGAGAAATATGGTTTTGAAAGCTCACTGCTTAACAGTAGAAGTAATAAAGAAGCAATGAACAAGATCCCTGTGGTAAAAACTATTAGAGGCGGTGAATTATAAAACTATTAACCCAAATGTACTGTAACTCACAATTAAAAGATGATTTAAAAGAGGAATCTGATGCATGAATTTTGATTAAATAGAGTGTTATTAAGAGCCCAGGGAAACTAAGTTATTTTGTCCCTTCTAAAAGTTAAAAGGCAGTTTAGTATAAAAATTATAAATTAGGGTTAATAACTATACAATATGCCTTCTAGTGATAAAAAAAAGAATGTTAAATGTTTAATGGGAATGGGGTAAAAAAAAGAGAATCATGGACACACAGAGCAATGAAATACCATACAAAATGAAATTTGGAGATAATAGAATAATTTTTCATGGAATCTACAAACATTTGCTGAATATATTTTAAGCTGTCAATGTATATGTATGCACTTTATTCTTTTGGTTGTAGAATTGTAATATTGTTTGTAACTTTCATTGTTTTGACCCTGCCACGCCTTTGTCTCTCTTTGCGTGTTAATATAATTTCAAAAGATATTTTCAAAATATATATTTTTTTAAATCAAAGAAATGTTTATTTAAGAGAAAAAAAACATAAGAGAGTACAGCAATTCAGGAAAATACACTCCAATAATCTCAAGAGAGGCACAAGGCCGAATAAAAAATCATTCAATGAATACAGTAGCACACCTTCTGCATATTCTAATGGTAACACAGTCATTGGTGACCAGAGCAAGCAGGGGGCTCTAAGCCCAAAAGCAGCAATGCAAGGGCATTGTGGTCTAGCAAGGCATTGAAAGACACATTAATAAGTAGGTTTATGAGGACTAAGACCTGGTATGTCAAGCCAAGGACCCCATCATTTTTCCGATTTACTGGGACAACCTCGGCGCTGATGACCCTTTCTAAAAAAAAAAAGAGTATTGCTTACATTTGACGCCCATGAACTATGCGTGGGAAGAGCAGAGGATTTCCAGAGTTGTAAAATCAGCTTATGTGCATGAAAAAGGGTTCAGTCCACTGCTATTCTAGTAAACTCCTTCAGTATAACATAGCCCAAAATCCCCAAAAGGCAATAGTGAGGTTCCAGTGAAACTCTGACCTGGAAGACCTTAATTATGGTAGTTATCACTTCCTGCCAGTATAGATGTATTTTGGGGCAGCGACAGGGGGCCCATGTCTCTCTCCCTTTCTCCCATCTAATTGTCACCTTGCCAGAATGGACTTTGAGAAATTCAGTTAGTAGCACAATATAACAATAGGTGATGAGGCCTTTAGAGCTGTATGCCAACTGAATCAAATTAGAATTAGAGGTGGGAGACAGAGTCCATCCTCCCATGTTGTCTTGTGCTCTAATAGCGTGCTTTAGCTGTAAATAATAGAAATGCATAGCAGGAGGTAGAAAGTAAGCCCCCCCCCCCCGGCAGTAGGACACCATCCTGGAAGATTTGGAAAAGGCATTTTATCCCATGCGCCTTCCAGCAAGCACTATCCTGCAATCTTGTATTTCACATATGTATGGTTATGCCAAATCGGGCTATATTTTGTAACACATGTAAACGCTTGGTCTTGTTCCATATCTTCTGGATGAGGTTATAGGCTGAGAAGTGCTTTTTAAGTTTCACAAAATCCACCGCTTCTAGGCCCGCAGTGATCGAGTACCTCTGTGTATAGAAGAGCAGGATATGATTCTCAGGCAAGTACAAGCTGAGCTGAGGGAATCAGGGATTGTACCAATCAAGTGTTGCAGCTCGGCTGGGCCAACCCTCTTCACGGTGTTGTAATTGTTCTAATTTAACTATTATAGGGCAATTGCCCCAGAGAAGAGCTTGGAGAAAAGAGTTCACTACCCGGATGGTTTTTGAAGGATTAACAGTAGGTTCATTATGTAGCAGGTACAACAATTGGGGCATCAGTATCATCTTAATGAGAGTCGCCTTGCCTGCCACCGACAGTGCCAATTTCATCTAAAGTTTAATTTTATCCCTGAACCTGGCTAATAAAGGGGCAATGTACAGTGGGCCAAACTCCAGGGGAGAGGAGGTAATATGAATAACCAAATATTTACATTTTGATGTAACAGGTAAAGGGCAAGAAGGGGAAATTAGCTGGGAGGCATCGCCATTTAGGAGCAGCAAAGCCAATCTTGTCCAGTTCATAGTTAACCCAGAAAATTGACCAAAGTTTGACATGGTATCCATGGCTGCCTGTAACAAGGAGAACATGTCCCCTAGCATCAAAAGCATGACGTCTGAATACAACAGGATTTTTTCCTGAATGTCCCCATAATGAAATACAACAATGGATGGGTTGTCCCTTATCAGATCAGCCAGTGGTTCCATAGCGAGAGCAAATTGCAGAGTCAGGAGGGGCAACTCTACCATGTACCTCTACCCAAAGCAAAAGACTCAGAGAGCCTGTCTGAGCATAGGATAGCTGCCTTGAGAGCATAATAAAGGAGAAGCACCCAAAAAATGAATCTTTTCCAAAACCCAAATTTGGCTAATGTGGCCCAAAGGTATTCCAGGTCTATGCTGTAAAATGCTTTATTGGCATCAAGAGACAAGAGTATCCAACCTTCCATGTTATCCATGAGGGTCTGTATATTAATAAAAAGTCTCCACAAATTAGTAGCCGTTGATTTCCATGGGAATCCAGCTTTGTATGAATGTATTATGGACAATATAACCTCGTTCAGTCGCAGGATCAAGACTTTTGCCAACATTTTGACATCGCTTTGTAACAGCGAGATAAGTCTGTATGACCCTGGTACCACCAGGTCTTTTTCAGGTTTTAAAAGGAAAATGATTAAGGCCCTAGACATAGAGGGAGGAAGACAGTGGGCACCCAAACACTTGAAGAAGTTGTGGCAGGATTATGTCCCCATAGCGACTAAGTACCATTGGGAGACCATCATGCCCAGGGGCCTTAAAGGTTGGGAAGGAACTAGTCACCTTTTGCAATTTTTCTAGTGTAAGAGGAGCTTCCAATTTTTGTGATAAGCAGGGGATAGACTTGGGAGAGATATATTGCAAATATATTGAGAAATGTCCTCTGGGGAACAGATCCGTTGAGGCTGGTATAAAGCAACGTATAAAGCTTCTAATTATATTCTAATTAGCTCAGAAGTGTTAATAATTTCACCAGAGACAGCGCATATAGCCAGTGGTGTATTTAGGTTTTGTGCTGCCCTGTGCTGCACAACCCCCCCCCCCCCTTCCTGAGAGAGAAATAGAAAGAGAGAGACTCACCTTCACAGCTCTCCAGAATCAAACCATTTTTATATGTCAATATTCCCGCAACAGCCCTCTACTCCATCAGTGCTGCCTATATCACTCACTTAGCTCCCTTCCTGGAGTCTCAAGGCCACTCGCCTGGCTTCCCTCCCTCCGCTTTTCCACCTGCTGCCCAGTCCTGGTGTCCCTTGGAGCCTCCTCATACACAGTGCCATGCACTCCCGGTCACCGGCATGGCGTCTCCACACAGGAACTGGCAGCTGAAGACAGAGCATAGGGCACGCAGGATAACCTGACCCTTCTTCTAGGGGGGCAACACTGCCTCCCTGAAAAGTGCCGCCCAGGGCAAACGCCTTGTGTATAGCTCCTATAGATGAGGAACCCTGTTGAGATTGGACAACCAGCAGACAACCAGTTTTCTACCCTATCTCAAAAAAGGCCACCTTGTTGAAGAAATGCTTATGTTCCACAGCAGAGGTCTACAGCCAGTCCCAGGAATCCTGAGCCGATATCCAGGCCTCCCGAGTGGAATCAAAATGATGAGTGATAAAAGCTAGTTCATAGTGTCTAACCTGTTGTTCTGCATGGTTAAGCAACTCAGAGGACCTCCTTTTTACACCCTGTACAGTATTTCGGCTACAAATGTTTCCCATTTACATAAAAGATCATCAAAAGAGACATGTGTTGCAAAAAAAGTCAGCAATACATTGAATTATATCATGAGAGGTAAACAGCTGCAACCAATAGGTGTTACATTTCATGGGTAATCTAGGGAGATCTGTTGGGAGTTGGGTGGATACGGTCACTACAAGAGTGATCTGACACCCCTCATGGAAGGCATTCAATGTGGGAGACAAAGCTGGGCATTAAAACATTACCCACACAAAAATTTGGAAAAACAGGAGAACTGTTTAGTGTGCTGAAATTTGGAATATATCTTGCAAGCCCATCTCTGACAGAAATCTCACCAGAATAGTAACCCTAGCATCGCCAGAGGGAGATTTCGATCCAGGGTTGGATGTAGATAACAGATGAAATCCTCCACTGTCAACAGTGGGAGGTCAGGTTTATCAGCTACATAAAGCATTCGATTTTGTGATACCTCTCTCGAGAAAGGTGGGGGAATGTACACAAAAGCCAATATAGAGCTGTTAAGCTATAGAGCTGGCAGTGAAGAAAAACGTAATGGCCACAGAAATCTGTCCAAGAGCCAAACTCCTGGAAAAACAGAGAGCTATGTATCAATAAAATAACCCCAGGGGAGTAGGAGGAATGCGTGGCGTGATACATCCCGCTTACCCAAGAGTAGTGTAGGCAACATATGGTTTCCTCGGTTAAATGGGTCTCCTGGAGACTCACAATGGCTAAATTAAATTTGCATAGGCAAGACGTCACCATTGTATGTTTCAAAAATTATTTTATTGCAATAATTATTAACCTCGCATTAAAGTAATATTGGGTGGTCCTGCTATGAAGGTCCTTGTTCATGCACCAGAGATGGAGTGACAACATAGTTGGCAAGTCTTGGGAACAGTAAGGAACCAGAAGCGATGTCACTCCAAGAAACAGGAACCAGAAGTGATGCCACATACAGCTGGCTTGGGTAAGTAGCTGACATTGTCAGCCATTGTATATAAGGGACATGTGTTCGAGTGGTAAATCAGGTATCATGTTCTTGAGAAAGGAGATTTTTACATCCCCAAAACACTGTTTTTTTTTCTTCCTCTCTCCTTTCACCGGGGTCTGGCTCAGCTTTCCTCTTCATTAATGTATTTCTGAACATCAGCTTATACGTTTTAAGTGTAGCTCTCTGTACCTATGTACATTAATGTTTTTTACTGTGATTAAACAGTGGATTGAATATCTTGATGCTAAATGACATACTCAGTTATCTGTACCTGTTGTATATTTGTATATAATACAAATTAATTGATAAAGCAGTTTGGCTATGTAGTGTGCTTACTCTATATTTTAAAACTATTGTACTAAAACAGTGGTCTCCAAATTGCAGCCCATGGGCCAGATGTGGCCCTTTTCTTGAGTTTATTTGGCCCTTGGCACACTATTCCACCAACTGTCACCAATGATGGAGCATCATTCCCCCTACTGAAATCATCAATGGGGCATTATATTTTTCACTGATATCAACAATGGAGCACTAGTCTACAGTCCAGCCCCCTAACGTCTGAGGTACAGTAAACTGGCCCTTTGCTTAGAAAGTTTGGAGACCCCTGTACTAACAGATTGATACACTTTGGTGAGGTTTAAGCACCCTAAATAATAATATATTGTTGGTTGCTGTATGGTGTAGTTAATAGTGGTGTGCAGACCTTTATTACTAATTATTTTTATTTATTTCAGGTACAGCTGTCAATTTACGCAGCACTTTACATATATATTGTACATTCACATCAGTCCCTAACCCTCAAGGGACGTACAATCTAAGGTCCCTAATTTACATTCATATATATATACACACACTAGGGGCAATTTAGACAGAATCCAATTAACGTAGAAGTCTTTGGAGTGTGGGAGGAAACTGTAGTACCCCGAGGAAACCCAGGTACAGGGAGAACATGCAAACTCCATGCAGGTGGTGTCGTGGAGGGGGTTCGAACCAATGACTCTAGTACTGTACAGACATGCATAATGCAGACATGATCCACTGTTGTCACCATTAGGAAGCCCAGCCAGCAATGCATTGCACGTTTAGTGCAGTGTAGTGCTGACAATCAACAAAGGATGTAAAAAAGGTAAAAACAAAAGCTGCTTTTAAAAATGTAAATTATTCAAGATACACAGAACTTTAGCAAACTAAATGTAAATTACATGTACTTTACATCTACTTTTAAATTGCAAAGACCTACTTGATTCATCTGCTCATAAGTTTATTGTAAGAGCCTGCAAGTATGAGACAATAAAAGATTACAATTTAATTATGAGATTATGGGGATTACACTCATTTTTTCCTATAAAGTATATGAAAGTTTGTAACCACACAAATCTAGGTAGGCACAGCATGATCATCCTATAGGAGCATATCACTGAAATCTGATTCTCCTGTTATAGCAATTGTCATAAGACAGGTGGAGGCAAAGATAACAGCAAAATAGTAAAGCATGTTTATAGCATTAGTATTAAAAATCTTAAATTGGTTCAATTTACAGAATCTTATTTTATAAAAGGGTAACTTCATTAACCTCTTACAGTTTTTACTTTCTTATGGGCATGCAACCAGTGAGACAAAACTACAGGAAATCTGTACTGAGAGATACTGTATATGAAGGCTATCATGACTGCCCACCTTCTAAAAATATAAGCTGTCTTTGGTTCTAATACCTTTTAATACATTTTTAAATTACTGACCTGAAACAAGGACACAAACCAACTAAGTCAAAGCAAAAATTAGAACGCTTAATCTCCTTTTTCCAGGCCAGGGACTCACTAGCATTTTCAGAAGGCGTGGTCAACAGGAAAATAAAGGTCTCTTTAAAATAAGTAACCTGTTTGTGACTTTGGCCAGATTGTGCATCGTATTCAAAGTTCACAATTTCACATTCAAAGTTCATAATTTCAAAGTGCCATGTGCCCTAGAAATAACATAATGACCTATAGAGCATCTTCATCATGAATCGGGGCGGACTGACAACTCGGACTGGCGGACTGAATCGGGGCCCCCGGGCAATAGGGGATCATGGGGCCCCTGTGTCCTTGCCCAAACTCAAAAAAGCCTGTGAAAAAGGTACCAGGGGCATCTCATGGGGCCCCCTACTGACCCCGGGCCCTCGGGCAGTGCCTGAGTTTCCAAATGGTCAGTCCGCCCCGGTCATGAATTAATTCAGCTGTGGATTATTTGTCCTTGCTGATAGTTCTTCTAGTTTCAAGTGGAACTATTGCAAGTTGTTAAACATATAGTTTAAATGCATATTTGATATTTTTACCTTCTGAAGGACTGTTCAACAAAATTGTGATTCAGACATCTCTAGCATACTGTGTAGTATGTTGCAGGCCCTAACCTCCTCCCGACTGTTACAGGATAATGAATATGTGAAATCTGCATTGATGGATGTAAATAATTTTGCTATTAGAAATAAATTTTAGTTAAATGGGAATATCTTTAAAGCATTGAGTGTGTTTCCCATTATAACCCTCCTAGCTTCTCAGTGGGTGTTACTGTAAATACTTTCCTACTCAAAAGGTCTGGCCATTGTTTTTTCTTATCATATTTCACATGGGTGTAAAAAGCAGCCTTCTTTGAATTCTTTAATGAGTCTGTGCCCAATATACATTTGCTAGGTACAGTAACCAATTAGGGAGCATTGTATTAGCCACTGTACACAAAGAAGAGGGTGATATAATAAATTGTTACCAAGCTGTGTGCTCCCTTTTTGTGTGTGTGCTGGGACACACATGCAGTCAGCATGACCAGATCTGAAGCTGCAAATATGCACACTGTACATTGTATTGTAAATATGCTTTTGTGTGTAACTTGTAAATATCATGTAATCCACCATAATTATATGGTACATCATGTGGTAAATACTGTTTAATGTTTAATTTGTATATATTATACATTACATGCACTGATGAGGCTGCACTGATGGGCACTGATGGAATTGCAATGATGGGTACTGATGAAAGTGCACTGATATGCACTGAGGCTGCACTGATGGGAACTGAAAAGGAGGCACTGATGAGGTGGCACTGATAGGCGGCACTGATGGGCACTAATAAGCTGCACTGATAATTCTGCACTGATGAGCACCGATTGGCACTGATGGGCTGCACTCATAATCAGGACACTGACGATCAGTGCCCTGATTATCAGTGTAAACAATGTACTATCAGACTGGCTGGTTATCAGCTCTTCTTTTCTCACAGAGACAACGTGTGAGGAAAATAAATGCGGATACTGGCAAGTCTGTTTTCATGTGACCAGCTGTGATTGGACACAGCTGATCACATGGTGTAAAGAGCCACTGTGATTGGTCCTTTACCTCAATCAGTGATCAGCTGTATCCAAAAGACACAGTGGTTACAGAGCGTGCCAGGGACGTTGTCCGAGAACTGGAAAGATGCAATGTAGCTGTCTTTTGGCTATAACGTGGTCAGCAACTGTTTAAGCTTAATGTGCCAAAATGACTGCTATAGTAGCTTTACTGATGAGAACATTAGTGAATAAAACAAGAGAAATTATAACTAAATGTGTTACAACAGTGTAGCCAACAACAGAATATAGTCCTTCCAATGTAAATCTGTAGGCTTATGGTGTCAATCACAACAGACAGTGTTCAATCCCACAAAGTGCTCTTTATCCAGTGCAAGGTCCACTATTCACTCACCAGAGAGCTACTTGGTCAGTAGCATGTACAGTTGTGTTCAAAATAATAGCAGTTAGATATCACTAACCTGATCAATGACCGTTTTTGGTAGAAATGATATTTCTACATGGCAAATAATATACTAGCAGGTGTAGTAGAGTAATAGAAATCCAACAGACCCAACAGTCATGACATGCATGCTGCTGATTCTGTGTAATTGAATCACTAATTGAAAGGGGCATGTTCAAAATAATAGCAGTGTGGAGTTCTATTAGTGAGGTCATTCATTCTTTGAAAAACAGGTGGCAATTATTGCTCTTATTTAAGGAAGGAAGGCAGCAAATGTTGTACATGCTGGTTACAGTGCATTTCTCTCTGAAATTCTGAGGAAAATGGGTCGTTCCAGACATTGTTCAGAAGAACAGCGTACCTTGATTAAAAAGTTGATTGGAGAGGGGAAAACATATAAAGAAGTGCAGAAAATTATAGGCTGCTCAGCTAAAATGATCGCAAATGCTTTAAAATGGCAACCAAACCCTGAAAGACGTGGAAGAAAGCGAAAAACTACCATTTAAATGGATAGAAGAATAGCCAAAATGGCAAGGACTCAGCCAACAATCAGCTCCAGGAAGATCAAAGAAGGTCTAAAGTTACCTGTGAGTACTGGTACAATTAGAAGACACCTATGTGAAGCCAAGCTATCTGCAAGAAGCCCCCGCAAAGTCCCACTGTTGAAAAAAAGATGTGCTGAAGAGGTTACAATTTGTCAAAGAGCACATTGACTGGCCTAAAGAGAAATGGCGCAACATTTTGTGGACTGATGAAAGTAAGATTGTTCTTTTTGGGTCTAGTGGCTGGAGACAGTTTGTCAGACGACCCCCAAACACTGAATTCAAGCCACAGTACACTGTGAAGACAGTGAAGCATGGTTACGCAAGCATCATGATATGGGGATGTTTCTCATACTACGGTGTTGGGCCTATTTGTCGCATACCAGGGATCATGGATCAGTTTGAATACATCAGAATACTTGAAGAGGTCATGCTGCCTTATGCTGAAGAGGAAATGCCCTTGAAATGGGTGTTCCAACAAGACAACGACCCCAAACACACCAGTAAACGTGCAACATCTTGGTTCCAGACCAACAAGATTGACGTTATGGAGTGGCCAGCCCAATCCCCGGATTTAATCCAATAGAAAATTTGTGGGGTGACATCAAAAATGTAGTTTCTGAGGCAAAACCAAGAAATAGAGAAGAACTGTGGAATGTAGTCCAATCACCCTGGGCTGGAATACCTGTTCACAGGTGCCAGAAGTTGGTTGACTCCATGCAACACAGATGTACAGCAGTTGTCAGAAACAGTGCTTATACAACTAAATATTAATTAAGTGATTCAAAGGAAAGCAAAATCTTCAAACATTTTTCAGTTTATATAGAGAATGTTTGAGTTTGTAAAGAATACAAACACTGCTATTTTTTTGAACAGTGTAATATTCACTTTTCTTCAATTTTTTTAGAGGAACACAAATTTGATATATTTTTCTTCATGTTTTGATTTGGAATAGAATGTGTAGTGTTCCCAATGCATTTGTGTGTATGGAAATAAAAGCTATTAGAAAGATTTTGAGCTTTATTCACTTTTTTCAACACACTGCTATTATTTTGAACACAACTGTAAATCATGATGTCTCTGTCATCCACTCTCAAATGACTTTACCAGTCTGGTTAGAACCCTAAGGAGAGATGCTCACCACACAGAACCCCTATGAGTGCAAAGCAGTGGAGGACCTTGCACTGGATAAGGAGCACTTTGTGCTACATTGAAAGAACTATATTGTTTATTATTCTGTTGTTGGCTACACTGTGACACATTTAGTTATAATTTATCTTGTTTTCTTCACTGATATGCTACATTATTCACTTTGATAGTTTCTTTATGCACTGCACTGTTTTCTATTTACTTTGGTATTGAGATTTTGTTACCATCTTTTCATACCAGCTGCTTCCGTCTCTATAGCGCTCTCCATTTATTTTTGATTTTGGATGAGAACATTAGATTGAGTTACTAAGGGGGAGTTTGAAGGGTTTATTTGAAGGACTCTGCACAAATCAAAATTTTAATTAAAAACAGAGACTTCCAAATATACAGTATTTGCAAATTTTGTGGAACTAACACCCCAGTCACATCGGGTGCGACTTGGCATGCGACTTGCAAATCGTATGCCAAGTCACACCCTATTGTCCACTATTAGAGTGGTCAGATCAGTGCGGTTCCACACTGATTTCTAAAGTAGTGCATGCACTACTTTTGGTGTGATTTGCATAGACATCTGCATCAGATGTCTTGCAAATCGCACCTCAAATCGGAAAGTTACCCGACTTTGAAATCGTGTGACTTCACTGTAAGTTGCACGATTTTAACATCAGCTTTGATGTGAGCGGGGTGTCAAACCTCAGTTTTATCACATATTTTTAACTAAAGTTTTGGAAGAGTGGGAGGGCCACACTAGCTTGTACAGTTCTTTGAAATTTTTATTTTGCAACAGCCAGTGAGTTTAGGGAAAACATATTTAAATGATTATGTTTTTAATTAAAATTTTGAATTGTTTTTTGTTCCATGCAAAGTCCTTCAAATAAACTCTTAAACCCCCAACCCCCCTTAGTCATGCAATCTGATATTCTCAACTGTACTCTAGTAGTCATTTGGCACATTAAACTTAAAGAGTAACTCTACTTTTGTTGAGAAAAAACATTTCCCTCTGATGGTGTACATTGTAGGGATTTTAAGAAATTTTGTTGCTGATTCCTAACTTTTGTTATTCTGTTTGTCTGTGTCTATGTGCAAAGTGAATGCGAATATGTGTGACGTTTTATTATTGATTAGCTGCAGGGTTCTAATGAAGAAAGTAATCTGAATCCCTTCAGATGTGAGGACCCTTTGGGAGTATCTCACCAATAAATGAACAGCAGACTTCTGAGAAAATTAGTGATCCACAGGAAATGCGTCAGAAATGGATTCACCTGCAGGTGGCACTGTGGCTCCTAGACCTATAGGCTGCAGTTCTGGTGTCCACCAGTGGGTGTCTCTCAGCAGTCTCAAAAAACACAAAAAAAAATGGATGTAAGCTCAACTACACCCCTTACTTCCCAAAAAGAGATATACTAAATAAATTAATACATGGATTATGAAATTAATTAATTAATTAAACTAATATGGCACTGGATCACTACAAACAATGATCAACCTTTATTAAATGAAATAAATAAAACACAAATATATATATTAACCAGACACAAATTGCCTAAAACACTACCTGCCACCAGATCACATATTGTAGTTCTCCAAATATCATATATATTTTTCTCTGCTAGAGAAAACTTCCAATGTTGATTCTATAAATATTGGGTACCTATTAAATTGCTGCTAGAGTGATATATCAATGATAATAATGAAATGCGTAAAAGCAGCTAGAATTCCAAAGATTACATTATCCCATGGTAACAAATATTAATTCATATAGTATAAAGGACAACCAACTTGTTTATAGGTCCAAGACCCAAGAACAAGATACTGTAGCTGGAATGTGGATAAGCTTCCAAAAACTAATTGTTTCCCTCCTACAGATAACAATCAGAAGATGGTCACTTTATTTCAACTTGGCAAAGATAGATAATATAAGTGCTGTGGTCCAGAGGAGGTAATTGGGACCATAACTAAATTATTTGACCAATCCCTCCTGGTAGTTGTCAGCCACCTCCCTCTCACAAGCATTCAGAGATTGTATGCAGTACCCCGTGGTCCAAAGGACGTTAATAGATTAAACATCCTCATCCTCCAGAAAAGGAGTCACCTCCCTCTCACAGATGTCCACATATTCCATATGAGAGATTTAGAAGTTCATTCAAACATGGATAAATTGCCATCATAAAAATCAGTGAAGTAATTATAATCCATGGGTGTAATCATTTGTAGGGACCATATCACCCTCTGGTCAATTCATACAGTATTAATTTGCATACATGCATATAAAAGATGAGTCCCCTTTTAAATTCAATATGAATAATGCATCCTCAAGGTAATATAAAGCCATGTGTATACTCAATTAGACATGGCCAAACTGTGTGGAAATGGATTCAACATCCAATAGAGAGAAAAGCAGCATATCATTTCAGATGCAGTCCTTAGATGGATTCCACAATTATTCAATCATTCCTTTTAAGAGGTATCCACTATACAGCCAGAAAGAGTATACTTAACACATAGGCCATTGTCATCCTCAACTGGTATCCAGTGGTCCCATTAAGTAGATCTGGTGGCAGTATAAGAAACACCTGACCAGTTTAGCCGGCTTAAACCGGCTGCATCAGAGGCACAAAAGAATTTTGGGAGTCTAGAACAGACCTGGTAGGACTTGAGAGTTACATTTCTTTTGTGTCTCTCTGCAGTCCGAGCTCATGGAAATCAGTCAACACCTGATGCTGGTTGTAAAGAGAGTATTTAAAGTGGCAATAAAGCCACTTTGTTAATTTTTACCTACCGGTAAACTTCTAATAAAGCTTACCTATAGGTAAAATGAATATCTCCTAAACGTGCACCATTTATTTTTTTTTTTAGAGCCGGCGCATGCACTGTGAAAGAACGGCATACCCGTGCCATTAATTCAGAACACTGTCCCAAGACTCCACGCGTGGCCTACTCGATGTGGACGTTAGAGAGCCTTGCTGTTCTGTGCTGTATGGGAGAGATCCGCGGTGAGCGTTAACTGTATCTCACCCCTTTTTTGCGATTGAAGCTGGTGTCTGTTGGAAACCTTGTTTGTGAGTTTCCTTATAGCTTTTTTATTAAAGAGATAAATGAAAAAAACGTATTGCACCATTATGTTCTCTTTTTTGTCCCTGAGTGTACTGCATGCTCTCATGGAGGTATGAAAAAGAGTAGAGAAGTTCATCATAAGAGCTTGGGCTGCAAAGTTGTTTGTCTGTGATTATTATTATCTGAAAGTATCTGAAACATCACCATATCTATTTGGTTCATTGCTCCCAGAGCACAAGCGCTGTTGCTGGTTTATAATTTGACCAGCCATTAGCTCTGGTGTGTTCATTTAATATCCTTTGGTGGTGGATTTTTCACAATTGGTTCAAGTCACTGAAGATATATATATATTTTTTGGACACTAATTTATGTTTGGACACTATAATTATTTATTTAAAACACTAATGTTTTTTGGATGATGATATACACCTTTGTATAAGTTTGTTATTAGCGCATACCTTTTAATTAGGATTATTGTTGCCAAAATTTATTTTGGGTGGGATATGCTGCTGACATTTTTGTGTTTTTTGTAAGTGGCGCTATTTTCTTTTTTAATTTGGTATTAACATCCCCATAAAGCTTGTCTGTGGAAGGAAGCATGAAGTCCTCCAAAATCTCCTGGTAGACGGCTGCGTTGACCCTGGACTTAATGAAGCACAGTGGACCAACACCAGCAGATGACATGGCTCCCCAAATCAACACAGACTGTGGAAACTTCACACTGGACTTCAAGCATCCTGCAGTGTGTGCCTCTCCATTCTTCCTCCATACTCTGGGTCCTTGGTTTACAAATGAGATGCAAAAGTTGCTCTCATCAGAAAAGAGGACTTTGGACCACCGAGCAACAGACCAGGTCTGTTTTTCTTTAACCCAGGTAAGACGCTTCTGACGTTCTTTGTTGTTCAGGAGCAACTTGACAAGAGGAATACAACATTTGAAGCTCATGTCCAGGATCCGTCTGTGTGTGGTGGCTCTTGATGCACTGACTCCAGCCTCAGTCTACTCCTTGTGAAAGTCCCCAACACTTTTGAATGTCCTTTTCCTGACAATCCTCTCCAGGCTGCGGTCATCCCTGCTGCTTGTGCACCTTTTTCTTCCACACTTTTCCCTTCCACATAACTTTCTGTTAATGTGCTTTGATACAGCACTTTGGGAACTTCTTTTGCATTTACCTTTTGAGGCTTTCCCTCCTTATGGAGGGTGTCAATGATGGTTTTCTGCACAACTGTCAGGTCAGCAGTCTTTCCCATGATTGTGATTCCCACTGAACCAGACTGAGAGACCATTTAAAGGCTCAGGAACCCTTTGCAGGTGTTCTGGCTTAATTAGCTGATTAGAGTGGGACACTTTGAGCCTAAAATATTGCACCTTTTCACAATATTCTATTTTTCTGAGATTGTGGATTTGGGGTTTTCATGAGCTGTAAGCCATAATCATCACAATTATGACAAATCATGGCTTGAACTATCTTGCGTTGCATGTAATGAGTCTATCTCATATATTAGTTTCGCCTTTTAAGTTGCATTACTGAAATAAATGAACTTTTGCATATTTTAATTTTTTGAGTTTCACCTGTATATATACTTTTGCATAGTTACATAGTTTTGGCATCAACAAATGTAGGAATGCATGTGCCATACCTGCCTGATCCCTGTAAAATCTGGATATCACTACCACAGTGATTGCCGTTAGTTTCTGGATCCAGTGCTAAGTAGCTGCCATGATGCTTAGTGAACATAGGAGATCATTCGTTCTGCATCGGTACCATCCAAAGCACATTTTACATTTTCTCACTGAATGCAAATCATTTTGTGGTAGGATGCGGCGAAGATCATGATGTCACTGTCCCCTCTCACCTCAGCCAACCAAAGAACACTTTGCATTCATTAAGAAAATGCAAAGTGTTCTCTGAATGGAGTCTGCACTGTGTGAGTGACCTACAGTGTTCACTAAGTAGCTAGTTGGCATTGGACCATGAAGCTAGAGGCAATAATTGTAGTATCAGTGCCTTCCAGATTCCAAAGGGATTGTCCACGTATGACATTTGCATACTTAAATTGGTCCAAGCATGACCAATGTAACCATGCAAAATAGTCCATAACTAAACTTCAGCTTCTGTAATGCTAAATATTTTAACGCTCATCCAGTAGTTTCCTCAGTTCAGTACATTAACCTAAATGAATGAGAACTTTCACAGACGTATTAGTAGCAGATCCAGCACCGTTACTTCCTGTGCTATGCAAAAATTACTCTCACTTTACATATAGCTAAGAATTCCTTTACCTCTATTTTCTTCCATATGCTTATTGTGTCTTGTAATGCTGCAAAGCATTTCTATTATCTATATTCTTCTCATCTACCAAATGTAGTGAGAATACAAGAGAAGACAGCCAGTCTTATAAACTCCTGTAAGCATGTTTATGGATTTATGGATGTCTCCTTAATTGCCTTTATTCTACTATAGGGAATGTTCTAATGTAAATCAAGAGCAATCTGAAAGTGAGTGTGAGAGAGGATATTAGCAATGAGGGTTGTGATGGAGCAGAGTCATTATGGCTGGAGCTGCATGCAAGTTCTACAAAGATTAATTATTATTATACAGGACTTATTTAGCACTATCAGTTTACACAGCACTTTACAATATAAGTGGGACAGTACAATTACAATATAGTTTGATACAGAAGGAATTGGAGTGTCTTGCTCATGGAGCTTACAATCTAAAGGGAGGGGGTGGTGGTACAAAAGATAATAGTGGCAGGGGATGAACTGATGGAGGTGACTTAAGTACAGTTATTAGGTGGAGGTGGGGTAGGCTTCCCTGAATAAAATAACTATGGGAATATGTTACAGGCTACTCAACATTACAGCGTAACTAAAGGCAAATTTTGGAGATGGGGCAGTGTCCTTGGAGGCTGCTGTTGTCAGGTCTTACAAGGCGCTGTCGCAACGAGTGTTTAGAGAATGTAAATCACCCTAATATCTTACAGCCTCCATATGAGCTCTGTTATTCATGTGTGGGAAGTGACTAGATGAGCAGATATAGGTTGGAACTCCATCATAGCGCCTTATCTACCGCTGTGGAGGAACCCTCAATCGCCTCATTTTTATGTATATCCAGATCCTGTTACTTGGACACTATTTGGGGTTAAAAAAGTTGGGGATGTGGTGAGACAAGGTATGCTGCTCCTATTCGATACCCTCAAATCCCAGTTTCATTTGCTGAACTCCTATTTCTTTCATTACCTGCAGTTCAGGCATGGGTTCTATGCCCACTTTGGTACATTACCGATGTTGGTAAAAGTTGGGGACTTAGAGGCCCTGTTATGTAATGATGCATTGCTCAAGGCACTTTCCATCATTTATAAACAGTTGTTCACTGACACGAGCAAGGTTCTGCTGTCATGTAGAAATACCTGGTTGGTTGACTTCCTTCAAATGGACAGAGATGATTGGGATGGTATGTGGGATGCTCCTTTTACAGACTGGTATCAGCAAGGGATCATCTTATTCAGTATAAAATCATTCATAGAGTGTATTTGATTCCAGCCAGACTAACCAAGTTTTTTCCCTCTCAGTCCTCTACCTTGTGGCCCTGTCTGTTTTCACAAGCTGACTGTATCCATATTTTTTGGGATTGCACAGCCATCCAACAATTTTGGTTGGATGTTGTGCAATGCATTAGGATGGTCATGATGCTACATATCCAACCTTCAGTTGCAATTTACCTACTAGGTCTGGTGGACTCCTTGACTCCTATAAAGTGATACACACCTTACTTTCCTTCTTGCTATAGTATGCTAAGAAAATTATTATTTTATCGTGGAAAGAACCTTTGACTCCGACTGCCTCTGTCTGGAAGGCAATCATTATTAAAACTCTACCATTATATAAAGCTACTTATGTTTGTAGAGGAGTACCAGACAAATCTGATAAAGTTTGGGGAGGTTGGGTGAATAATATGTCTGCATTTTCTGATTAACTGTTCATGTTTAACACATTTTCCTTCTGTCTGTTGAGGTTACTGTACATTTTCTGTGCCTTAGAACTCCTGATAACATATGTGTATGTTAGTTGTTGTTTGTACCTTATGTGTGTAAAGTGCAGCGCTAGAACATATAATAAAACATCCATAAGTTTTGCAAAACACCAAAAACAATTTACACACAGGTTCAAACAAAAACATAAACATCAGTGAAACAATAAATTAATAAAGTCCATATGTTTTAATATATGCTAGTGTAAATCACAATGACAATGTGACAAAGTATAGTCCATATATGTGCCAGTGGTACTGAAAGACACAAAACAGCAACATGTCCAACTTCAAAACAGTGCCAGGGGATCCAGTGAACACTCCAACACCACTATGCAGTCACCAGAATGCTACTGGTATAGTAGCAATGATTGATGGTCAATCAGATACAATGTTCACAGTCCTTAGCCAGAGATCCTTCTAGAAGAAAAGTTTTCACAAGTTTCATTTTGCTGGAGTCAATGTCCATGATTTTCTGTTACCAAGTTCTTGCCTCCTCAAATTTTTTAAGCCCAAGAAAGGCTTTTGCAATATGAACGTAGGCCTTTAGGCACTTTCCATCACACTTCAATGCCCACTCACATTCTGTTATAACATTCTGGTACTTTTGCAGTTTAATATAAGCCCCAGGCTGGGATCTGAAGACTCATCAATCATGCTGTTTGTACCTGCAGTATGGCAGAAACGCAGTGCACATTTTGCTTTATTTGTCCTGCCACTAACTGACACTAATACTAAATCCTGTAAAAAAAAATCCTGACCAAAAAAAAAACAAACACTGACTCTGACCCTTGACCATGACCTTTGACCCAACCTTAACCTTTGACCCTGACCTTGACCCAAACACTAACCCTGGCACTGACCCAAATCAAACCTGGATCTAGGTATTTTTTATTTAATTATTATTATTTTTATTTATTTATTTTCCACACACTTGTTTTTTTCTCTCTGTAAGGACAGTGAGAGATACAATGTATCTCTCACCTCCTTCAGAGAGAGAAAACAAGGAGGTGGTCTTCACAATTACTGATCACTGTGATAGCCAATCAGAGGCTATCACAGTGATCAGGTGACCCGGAATCAGACGTTCCGCATTCCAATTAGAGATGAGCGAATTATTCAAAAATTCGATTCGGCTGATTCGGCGAATTTGCGGAATAAATTCGATTCGAGTCGAATATATTCGCTGCGAATTTAACTTATAAAAAGGGTGTTTCTAGGCTTCAGAGAGCCTTTATATTAGTGCAGAACACTGTACCTTTAATTTAAATGCCCTTGGAGTCTGCTGGGGAAGAGAAATAATACTGTCAGTCAGTATGACATGCAGATGAGTGCCGTCAATCTTAGAATCACCGCACACTTCACTCATTTGGGCAGTCACGGGGCCAAAACCAGAGTGTGGAGCCACAGTGTGGCGGTGGAGGCAGCAGCAATGGGAGGCCATACAGCACCCTATGAAAAAATGGAACCCAACAGCAGTGTGAGGAGACCTGAAAGTGGCACATGGCAGAGTGTGGCGATGGAGACAGCAGCAATGGGAGGCCGTACAGGGACCCATGACACACTCTGGACCTGGCAGCAGCATGAGGAGGCGGTACAGGGGCCCATGACAGATTACGGGCCTGGCAGCAGCATGAGGAGTCAGTACGGGGGCCCATGGCAGATTATGGGCCTGGCAGCAGCAATGGGAGGCCATACAGCACCCTATGACAAAATGGAACCCACCAGCAGTGTGAGGAGACCTGAAAGTGGCACATGGCAGAGTGTGGCGATGGAGACAGCAGCAATGGGAGGCCGTACAGGGACCCATGACACACTCTGGACCTGGCAGCAGCATGAGAAGGCGGTACAGGGGCCCATGACAGATTACGGGCCTGGCAGCAGCATGAGGAGTCGGTACGGGGGCCCATGGCAGATTACGGGCCTGGCAGCAGCAATGGGAGGCCCGTAATCTGCCAGCACCCTATGACAAAATGGAACCCACCAGCAGTGTGAGGAGACCTGAAAGTGGCACATGGCAGGGTGTGGCGATGGAGACAGCAGCAATGGGAGGCCGTACAGGGACCCATGACACACTCTGGAACTGGCAGCAGCAAGAGGAGGCGGTACAGGGGCCCATGGCAGAGTGGCGAAGCGTAAGCAGCTTAAATTGAAGGCCATACAGAGGCCTATGTTAAAAATAATAACATGTTTGGGGCATGATTCATGGCGGATTTAGTCAGTTGTGTCAGGAACTGGTGGTTTGAAATCCAGACTAATCCACGCCTGATTCATCTTCACAAACGTGAGTCTCTCCACACTTTGGGTGGACAGTCGTGTCCTCCGCGGAGTTACAATACCTCCTGCCGCACTAAACACGCGCTCCGATGCCACGCTACTGGCCGGGCATGACAGCCTTTCAAGGGCAAATTCAGCTAGTTGGGGCCAAAGGTCAAGTTTCGTTGCCCAGTAGTCAAGGGGATTGTCTACCTCGGTTGGCAGGGTGCTGTCCAAGTAGGCCCAAGCCTGTTGTTTGAGGTCCTGCTCCAGGTCCACCTGATGCTGCTGCTGCTGCGGCTGGTTAGTAGTTTCCTCACTGCGCTGGTGAAGAAAGCTACTCATCATCGACTGCAGACTGAGGCAGCCGCTGCTGGTGGAGCTGCCACTGCTCCTACCACCCCACCCCTCCCCTGCTGCCATGGCAGCGGAACGCGAGCGCACAGGGCCCACAGTGTCTGAGGATGGACGTTGGCGCAGAAAGGCAGAGACCAACTGACTACATAGGTGGTTTTTATAGTATGTTATTTTGGCCTCCCTCTCAGCAGGTGTGAAAAAGGCCACCATTTTTGAACGGTAGCGAGGGTCCAACAAGGTGGACAGCCAAAAGTCATCCCTCTGTCTGATGGTTATTATTCGGCTGTCGCTACGCAAGCAACCGAACATGCTATGGGCCATTTGTGCCAAGGAATGCGAGGGACTCCCTGCCTGCATCTCCACAGCATACTGCCACGGTGCGTCTGGGTCCTCTGTCTCCTCCTCCTCCTCCTCTACCAGATGCTCCTGCTCCTCCACTCCTGTCCGCTGAGTGGAAAAACCACCCATTTCACTCAATAATTCCTGAGCACCAATGTCCTCCTCTACCTCCTCCTCTTCTTCCTGTCCTGCCCCCACAGGGGTCATGTGGCGTTGAGATCTGTGCGCCACGTCTACCGCACCCTGACCAGCCATTGTTAACAGCATTTGTTCCAGGACGTGCAACAGAGGAATGACGTCGTTCATCCCATAGTCCTGCCGACTCACGAATAGCGTGGCCTCCTCAAAGGGCCTGAGCAAGCGGCAGGTGTCACGCATGAGCTGCCAATGGCTGACATCGAAGTTACACAGGGGAGTACCTTTATCCGCTTGTAACATCAGGAAATCGGTGATGGCCTTTCGCTGTTCGTAAAGGCGGTCTAACATATGTAGGGTTGAATTCCACCTTGTTGCAACGTCGCAGATCAGGCGATGCTGTGGAATTCCGTTCTGCCGCTGCAGCTCAAGGAGGGTGTGCTTTGCGGTGTAGGAATGGCTGAAATGCATGCAAAGTTTACGTGACATTTTAAGGATGTCTTCCAGTGGGATGGTGGATTTTAGGAACCGCTTGACAACCAGATTGAACACGTGAGCCATGCATGGCGCATGGCACAACCTTCCTTGACGCAGAGCAGACACCATGTTCTTTCCGTTGTCGGTCAACATGGTTCCGATTTTCAGTTTGCGCGGAGACAGCCATCTGTCGATTTCTCTGTTCATTACACTCAGAAGTTCCTCCCCTGTGTGACTACGTTCGCCAAGGCATACCAGGTGCAGCACAGCGTGACACCGTTGCACCCTGCACATGTGATATGCCGGTCGGGTAATGGGACTTGGCACGGGGGTGGCGGCTGAGGACACGGCGGAAGAAGAGGTGGTAGAGGCGGACATCTTTGCTGGACCAAGGACGTGCAAACGTGGAGGCAAAAGCGGCGTGACCTGTCCAAGTTGCTGGTGCGGCTGTGCCGGCACCACATTCACCCAGTGGGCCGTAAATGACATGTACTGTCCCTGACCGTAGTTACAGCTCCACACGTCGGCGCTGCCGTGCACTTTGGCAGAGACCGACATGCTCAAAGACTGGCCCACCATCTCTTCTACATGTGAATGCAGGGCTGGCACTGCCTTTTTGGCGAAGAAATGACGGCTTGGCACTCTCCACCGCGGCGCGGCACAAGCCATCATTTCTCGGAAAGGTGCTGAGTCCACCACTTGGAAAGGGAGGGACTGCAGCACCAGCAACTTGGACAGGAGGACGTTCAGCTTCTGCACCGTCGGGTGCGTGCTCGCAAACTGTTGTCTCTTGGAAACGGATTCCAAGAAAGACTGCTGACGGAATCCGTGAAGAGGAGTAGCAGGAGAAGGAGCATCTGAACGAGCGGAAGATGCCAACGAGCGACAACTCCCCTCAGCAGAGGTGTTGGAGCCTTGACTGGCTGATAGAGGGCGATTGACGTCGGGTGACGGAGCAAGTAACGGAGCGGGTGATGGAGCGGGGGCTGGGGCAGGCAGAACCGCCGTATCTTTATCATGGTTTTCCCAGGCCACCGAATGGCGACGCTGCATATGCTGACGCAACGCTGTAGTCCCAACATGGGCCCCCTGGCCACGCTTGACTTTCTGGCCACATAGTCGACATACGGCTACGTTTACTTCCTCGGGCGGCTTGACGAAAAATTGCCACACCGCCGAGTAGGAAACTTTGCCCCCGCTACTCCTCACTGGCTGACTGCTACTTCCTCCGTGCACACCGGCACCACTACTGGCCGTGGTGGTAGGCTGCAGTGGAGCTGGTGCTCTACTCCGTGGCCGTTTGCCTCCACTGACACTGCTGCGACCCTGCTGCCTCCTGGGCAACCCACCGACTGTTTTGCTCGCTGCCAAGCTGGCACCCTCTTCTCCTGATGATGCGGAAGCAATAGCCTGATGACGACGAGGCTGCCAAGTGCGATCAGCCTCATCATCATCAATTAGGGTCTCCGCCTCACTACCAGCCCCCTCGGCTGCGTGTGGGTCAGGAGACAGACCTGTCTCTAGACCGGCTACCGAGCCACTCTCCTCGCCAGTACTTCTTCGCCTGGCTGCTGAAGAGGCGGATGTCTCCCCCCGTTCCTTACTGTACAGTACTGTACTGCTCTTCCTCACTGTACAGTGGGGCTGAGCCCACAGCATGCGATACTTCGCTTGGTGAGGGAACACCAAAGGACAGGGGCAGGTAGAGGACACGTGATTTCAGTGGGCTTGCTCCCGGGCCATGCCAACTAACGGTTGTGTCTGACGTACCCACCGACCGTTGGCTGTAGGTGTCAGAGGTGACCTGGGAAGAGGAAGACGACCGAGCCAACCAATCGATGACGGCAGGGTTGTCGGTGGAGACACGACCGCTGGATGACACCGGGAGCACTGGCCTCTGGCTGCGACTAGTGCTGCCTCGACCCCTTCCTCTGCTGCCACGTCTGCTCGCTCCTGAAACATTGCCTCCTCTGCCACTCCTCTGCGTGTTGTCTGACATACTCTTTAATTCAACGATTCTATGTCCCTGAGTAACGATTCTGTGTCCCTGAGTAACAATTCTGTGTCCCTGAGTAACGATTCTGTGTCCCTGAGTAACAATTCTGTGTCCCTGAGTAACAATTCTTTGTCCCTCATTAACGATTCTGTGTCCCTCAGTAACAATTCTGTGTCCCTGAGTAACGATTCTGTGTCCCTGAGTAACAATTCTGTGTCCCTGAGTAACGATTCTGTGTCCCTGAGTATCAATTCTGTGTCCCTGAGTAACGATTCTGTGTCCCTGAGTAACAATTCTGTGTCCCTGAGTAACGATTCTGTGTCCCTGAGTAACGATTCTGTGTCCCTCAGTAACGATTCTGTGTCCCTGAGTAACAATTCTGTGTCCCTGAGTAACGATTCTGTGTCCCTGAGTAACGATTCTGTGTCCCTCAGTAACGATTCTGTGTCCCTCAGTAACGATTCTGTGTCCCTGAGTAACAATTATGTGTCCCTCAGTAACAATTCTGTGTCCCTCAGTAACGATTCTGTGTCCCTCAGTAACGATTCTGTGTCCCTGAGTAACAATTCTGTGTCCCTGAGTAACGATTCTGTGTCCCTGAGTAACGATTCTGTGTCCCTGAGTAACGATTCTGTGTCCCTCAGTAACGATTCTGTGTCCCTCAGTAACGATTCTGTGTCCCTCAGTAACGATTCTGTGTCCCTGAGTAACAATTCTGTGTCCCTCAGTAACAATTCTGTGTCCCTGAGTAACGATTCTGTGTCCCTCAGTAACGATTCTGTGTCCCTGAGTAACGATTCTGTGTCCCTGAGTAACGATTCTGTGTCCCTCAGTAACGATTCTGTGTCCCTGAGTAACAATTCTGTGTCCCTGAGTAACGATTCTGTGTCCCTGAGTAACGATTCTGTGTCCCTCAGTAACGATTCTGTGTCCCTGAGTAACAATTCTGTGTCCCTGAGTAACGATTCTGTGTCCCTGAGTAACGATTCTGTGTCCCTCAGTAACAATTCTGTGTCCCTGAGTAACAATTCTGTGTCCCTGAGTAACGATTCTGTGTCCCTCAGTAACCATTCTGTGTCCCTGAGTAACAATTCTGTGTCCCTGAGTAACAATTCTGTGTCTGTCCCTGAGTAACAATTATGTGTCCCTGAGTAACAATTCTGTGTCCCTGAGTAACAATTCTGTGTCCCTTAGTAACGATTCTGTGTCCCTCAGTAACGATTCTGTGTCCCTGAGTAACAATTCTGTGTCCCTCAGTAATGATTCTGTGTCCCTCAGTAACGATTCTGTGTCCCTCAGTAACAATTCTGTGTCCCTGAGTAACAATTCTGTGTCTGTCTCTGAGTAACAATTCTGTGTCCCTGAGTAACAATTCTGTGTCCCTGAGTAACGATTCTGTGTCCCTCAGTAACAATTCTGTGTCCCTGAGTAACAATTCTGTGTCCCTGAGTAACAATTCTGTGTCTGTCCCTGAGTAACAATTCTGTGTCCCTGAGTAACAATTCTGTGTCCCTCAGTAACGATTCTGTGTCCCTCAGTAACGATTCTGTGTCCCTCAGTAACAATTCTGTGTCCCTGAGTAACAATTCTGTGTCTGTCCCTGAGTAACAATTCTGTGTCCCTGAGTAACAATTCTGTGTCCCTGAGTAACAATTCTGTGTCCCTGAGTAACGATTCTGTGTCCCTGAGTAACAATTCTGTGTCCCTGAGTAACGATTCTGTGTCCCTGAGTAACAATTCTGTGTCCCTGAGTAACAATTCTGTGTCCCTGAGTAACGATTCTGTGTCACTGAGTAACGATTCTGTGTCCCTGAGTAACGATTCTGTGTCCCTGAGTAACAATTCTGTGTCCCTGAGTAACAATTCTGTGTCCCTCAGTAACGATTCTGTGTCCCTCAGTAACGATTCTGTGTCCCTGAGTAACAATTCTGTGTCCCTCAGTAACAATTCTGTGTCCCTGAGTAACGATTCTATGTCCCTCAGTAACGATTCTGTGTCCCTGAGTAACAATTCTGTGTCCCTGAGTAACGATTCTGTGTCCCTGAGTAACGATTCTGTGTCCCTCAGTAACGATTCTGTGTCCCTGAGTAACGATTCTGTGTCCCTGAGTAACAATTCTGTGTCCCTCAGTAACGATTCTGTGTCCCTCAGTAACGATTCTGTGTCCCTCAGTAACAATTCTGTGTCCCTGAGTAACAATTCTGTGTCCCTCAGTAACAATTCTGTGTCCCTGAGTAACGATTCTGTGTCCCTCAGTAACAATTCTGTGTCCCTGAGTAACGATTCTGTGTCCCTCAGTAACGATTCTGTGTCCCTCAGTAACGATTCTGTGTCCCTCAGTAACGATTCTGTGTCCCTGAGTAACAATTCTGTGTCCCTGAGTAACGATTCTGTGTCCCTCAGTAACGATTCTGTGTCCCTCAGTAACGATTCTGTGTCCCTGAGTAACAATTCTGTGTCCCTGAGTAACAATTCTGTGTCCCTGAGTAACGATTCTGTGTCCCTGAGTAACGATTCTGTGTCCCTCAGTAACAATTCTGTGTCCCTGAGTAACAATTCTGTGTCCCTGAGTAACAATTCTGTGTCCCTCAGTAACCATTCTGTGTCCCTCAGTAACCATTCTGTGTCCCTGAGTAACAATTTTGTGTCCCTGAGTAACAATTCTGTGTCTGTCCCTGAGTAACAATTATGTGTCCCTGAGTAACAATTCTGTGTCCCTGAGTAACAATTCTGTGTCCCTCAGTAACGATTCTGTGTCCCTCAGTAACGATTCTGTGACCCTGAGTAACAATTCTGTGTCCCTGAGTAACAATTCTGTGTCCCTGAGTAACAATTCTGTGTCCCTCAGTAATGATTCTGTGTCCCTCAGTAACGATTCTGTGTCACTCAGTAACAATTCTGTGTCCCTGAGTAACAATTCTGTGTCCCTGAGTAACAATTCTGTGTCTGTCTCTGAGTAACAATTATGTGTCCCTGAGTAACAATTCTGTGTCCCTGAGTAACGATTCTGTGTCCCTCAGTAACAATTCTGTGTCCCTGAGTAACAATTCTGTGTCCCTGAGTAACAATTCTGTGTCTGTCCCTGAGTAACAATTCTGTGTCCCTGAGTAACAATTCTGTGTCCCTCAGTAACGATTCTGTGTCCCTCAGTAACAATTCTGTGTCCCTCAGTAACAATTCTGTGTCCCTGAGTAACAATTCTGTGTCTGTCCCTGAGTAACAATTCTGTGTCCCTGAGTAACAATTCTGTGTCCCTCAGTAACGATTCTGTGTCCCTGAGTAACAATTCTGTGTCCCTGAGTAACAATTCTGTGTCCCTGAGTAACCATTCTGTGTCCCTGAGTAACGATTCTGTGTCCCTGAGTAACAATTCTGTGTCCCTGAGTAACGATTCTGTGTCCCTGAGTAACGATTCTGTGTCCCTCAGTAACAATTCTGTGTCCCTGAGTAACAATTCTGTGTCCCTGAGTAACAATTCTGTGTCCCTGAGTAACGATTCTGTGTCCCTCAGTAACAATTCTGTGTCCCTGAGTAACAATTCTGTGTCCCTCAGTAACAATTCTGTGTCCCTGAGTAACAATTCTGTGTCCCTGAGTAACGATTCTGTGTCCCTCAGTAACATTTCTGTGTCCCTGAGTAACAATTCTGATTCCCTGAGTAACAATTCTGTGTCTGTCCCTGAGTAACAATTCTGTGTCCCTGAGTAACAATTCTGTGTCCCTGAGTAACGATTCTGTGTCCCTCAGTAACAATTCTGTGTCGCTGAGTAACAATTCTGTGTCTGTCCCTGAGTAACGATTCTGTGTCCCTGAGTAACAATTCTGTGTCCCTGAGTAACAATTCTGTGTCCCTGAGTAACGATTCTGTGTCCCTAAGTAACGATTCTGTGTCCCTAAGTAACGATTCTGTGGCCCTAAAGTCTCTGTGGCCCTAACTCTGTCCCTAATGCACAGAGGTCTGTCTCTCTTGAATGACCGGAGGCTAATGGAGAATTCTAAGATGGCCGCGATTTATAGCTCCACCATTACACAGTGCTGGCTGGCTGGCTGCTGATTGGCTAATGCGATCACATGTCATGAATGAATGCATTATGGGTCAGCGCGCCTTGTCTGCGCGCCTTCCCAGAGATCCCCGCTCCGTCGCCACACATGTCGCCGCCATTTTTGGGAAAATTCGATTCGTGCATCCGAAGTTTGCTAATTTTCGGATTCGGCGCGAATCGAATATTTCCTAATCTTCGAAATGAATTCCACTTCGTCATGTTCGATTCGCTCATCTCTAATTCCAATCATTAGAACGGGATCCAGGGCTTTCAGGGAGAGACAGGTATAAAAATTAGCGTCTCCACTGAAAAAAGCCCAGTCCAGTGGGGCTGCATATTTGCAAACAGTCGGCAGGAAGGGGTTATTCAATGGTGATTGTAAAGGCTGTGACAGCTTGCTTACTCCTGGGTTTCTGACTAGGACACAGGAACACAATTTAAAGTTAGAAGAAAGAAGGTTCAATTTGAAATTGCAGATGGAATTCTTTATGATCAAAGCAGCAAAAATGTGGAACTTCTTTCCCCAGGAAATTGTATCAGCTGGGAAAATTAACAAATTCAAAATACTTCTAGAAGTCTTCATCAATGAGCACAGTATACCGGGATAATCATTCTAAACTGATGCACAAATAGGTTGGACTAGATAGTCCTGTGTCTTTCTTACACCTTATCTACTATAACTGTGTATAGATGGCAAAATACACAATCCCCTTTAGATTTCCACTGTGGACTTGGGTAGGAGGAAAGGAATATGTACAATACACTTATCCTACTTCTTCCTTCAGCAGACTTTATCCCCTCTGTGTGACCATTCCCCTAAAGCAGGGTTCTCCAAACTATGGCCCTCCAGCTGTTGAAGCACTACAAGCCTCAGCATGCCTCTACCTCTGGGAGTCTTGCCTGTGGCTGTCAGAGTCTTGCAAGGCCTCATGGGACTTGCAGTTCCTCACCACCAGTAGGGCCATAGTTTGGAGACCCCTGTCCTAAAGGCTATTCACTGTGCTGCCCAACCAGTCATAGCTCTCATATGATGCAGGTCTAACAATCCTGTGGAAGATGAGGGCTTGCCCACATTCCACAGTATTAGACAGCCAAGAAAAGTATCCGCTGCCAGGGGAAGCAAGGAATAAGGTATAATTATAACCAGGAGCGGACTGACCATTTGGAAACTGGGGCATTTCCTGAGGGCCCAGGGTTAGTAAGGGGCCCCATGAGATGCCCCTGGTACCTTTTTCATAGGCTTTTTTGAGTTTGGGCAAGGACACAGGGGCCCCATGATCCCCTATTGCCCGGGGACCCCATGAGTTGTCAGTCCGCCCCTGATTATAAATTATTCCTTTTACCTCTAACCAAAATGAACATTTATCCCATGCAGTATGGGGGGACCCCACTGCATGGATATATTTACCAGTAGTTAGGAGTTGAATTTTAAACCTGATCTCATGGCAAAAAAAATACAATTTTTCCACTCCAACTCCTTTAGCTAACATATCATTTTTATTAAAAAAAAAACAAAAACAACTCCATAATTTCTTACATGAAACCATAGGCACAAGATAGTCTGTGTTTCAATGATCATTTTGTTCTGGTTTTTAGTGTGGGGAAGTCAATCTTGCAATGTCCACACCACTTCCTGGTGATGTGGAGCCTGACCATTTGCTGTAAGAAGAACCCAAGAAGAAGCCCTTACAGGGTCTTGAAATGTGTTGTAAAACAATATATGGACCATCACACTATAGACTTAGGGAAATGTGTACTGCCATATACTGTATAGCAGGGGCGGACTGACCATTCGAGCACTCGGGCACTGCCTGAGGGCCCGGGGTCAGTAGGGGGCCCCATGAAATGCCCCTGGTACCTTTTATAGGCTTTTTTGGGTGTGCTTTGAGCGTGGGCAAGGACACAGGGGCCCCATGATCCCCTATTGCCCGGGGGGCCCCATGAGTTATCAGTCCGCCCCGTGCTGTATATACTACCATGAAGTACTCATGATAGTCTTGCCTATAAAAAGAAAAGAAGAAACAAAATCAGAAGCCAGATTAAACATGTCGTATTTTATATGCAGTGATGTCATCACTGGATCTCTATGCTTCTCTTTTCAGAGCTGTTAGAACTTGGCTGGTGTAAGTGTCCAGCAAGGTGGTAAATACAGCTTTCAGAGAACACACACAACCCTGGTTATTTTTTCAGAAAAAGTAAGGCATATGGACAATCTGTCCGAAATTCAGACAAAGTTCAGGAACTGCTCCAGATTGTAAGGGCTGATATACTGTATGTGTTAGATTTAATTTGTATGAAGTAGTTTGAAAGGAAAAAATAACAAACAGAGGGGGCTCTAGGCTTTGGGAGCACTTAGGCAGAACTTAGACATGAGGCCCCACTCACACCCATCCATCTGTCCATCTGCATGTTGCATGTGACATCGAGGCATGGATTTGCCTCGGACTCACAGTGCTCTCCCTCCCCTAGCCGGCTATAGTGTTCTTGGACTCTGGAAAGGAGATCCTGGGAACCACAGTAAGAGGGGTGAACGGGAAGGAGGGGAGGCACCAAGCCAGCAAAATGACAGTTTTTGGCCACTTTGCTCTGTTTGTAAGTAAACAGCTGGGTATACCATTCATCTATACCAGTCCCTTATCATAGATGAGGGTCTGGTATACATGTTAATGAGGTACCTCCACAAAAAAGCACAGGGTTCCCCTCAATCCATATAGGCCCTTTAGGTCTGGTACGATTTTAAAGGAGGGCCCCATGCAAAACAAAAAAAAATGCCTGAGGTCCCTTAAAATCTATACTAGACTGTTAAGGTTTGGTATAAATTTTAACCACTTAGTCACAGCTACTGTGACCGAAAGGCAGCTGCAGGTTTAGCAACTTAGCCACTTGCCTACAAGGCACTTATACCCCCTTCCTGCCCAGGCCAATTTTAAGTTTTCAGTGATGTCACAATTTGAATGACAATTGCGCGGTCATGCAACACTGTACCCATATGAGATTTTTATAATTTGTTTGAGACAGATATAGCTTTCTTTTGGTGGTATTTAATCACCTCTGTGTTTTTATTTTTTGCTAAACAAACCAAAAACAACTGAAAATGTTGAAAAAAGTTTTTTTTTAGTTTCTGTTATAACATTTTGTAAATAGGTGATTTTTCTCCTTCAATGATGCACTATTGAGGCTGCAGTGCTGGGCAATGATAGGCTGCACTGATGGGCACTGATAGGCAGCACTGATGGGCACTGGTGAGGAGGCACTGGTAGGTGGCACTGATGGGCATTGACAGACATCACTGATGGGCACTGAAAGGCAGCACTCATATATGGCACTGGTAGGCGGCACTGACTGTCACTGATAGGCGGCACTGATGCGCACTGATAGGCAGCACTGACTGGCACTGATAGGTGGCATGTGATTGGCAGCACTGATAGATGGCACTGACTAGCAATGATAGGTGGCACTGACTTGCACTGATAGGTGGCACTGAAAGGCAGCGCAGATGGGCACTGATATGTGGCATTGATGTGCACTGGTAGGCACTGATATGTGGCATTGATGTGGCACTGATGGGCACTGGCAGGTGGCATTGATGAGCACTGACAGCTGGCATTGATGGACACTGACAGGTGGCACTGATGGGGCTGCACTGATCATCAGGGCACACTGATCATCAGTGCCCTGATGATCAGTGTACATGTCCCCTCTGAGGAATGCCGATTACCGGCTCTCCTCTCCTCACGAGCTGTCAGCGTGATAGCTCGTGAGGAGAGAAATGCCGATAGCTCTGGCATTTCCTTATTTACATGCGATCAGCTGTGATTAGACATAGCTGATCACATGACAGAGCCAACGTCTTTGGATCTTTCCGTTGATCGGTGATCTGCTGTGCGCTCCTGGATCCGTGCATGTGCAGTTAGAGTGGGAGGACATCATAGAGTGGGAGAGAACCGCCTTGCGCCTGTCATTTCCTTATATGGCGGGTGGGAGGCAGTTAAATAGATGTCGCGAGCTTGCTTCTGGGTCTGGGGCATGCGTGCGCACTCCTGCTGCTCACCCGCGTTTTGGTTGGAATCAACGTGATCGTCACTTACATTGCTGGGGATCCCTTGCCATGTAAGCAATTGAACCAGGATAATAATTAAAAAGAGCATGGGGTTCCCATTAATTGATATAAGGCCCTATAAGTCTGGTGTGAATTCTAAGTAGGACCTATGCTAAACACCCCCCCACACACACCACCCCTTAAATGGCATAAAGCTTCCCCAAATTTAATACGAGACCCTTCAGGTTTGTTATGGATTTTACATAAAAGCAGAAATAATACTGCTATTATATATGACAAATCGATAAATGTGTGGTTATTTGAATGACAGAATAGCCAAGGTTCAAACCTTAAGCTCTTCCTTATTGACAATAAAGCTTGGCATTTCCCTCCTTTTTATATTGTCTGATTTGTTTCCATTTCTAATTAGGTGGACATTCTTCTCTAGTAATTATCTTTATAGTCTAGTTCAGGGGTCCAGATTTTCTAAACAAAGGACCAGTTCACTGTCCTTCAGACTTTAGGGGGGACTGGAGTCAGTGGGAGCAGTAAATGTCCTGGCATCCAATGGGAGTAAACAGTGCCCCATCTTTGGTGTCAGTGGGAGGAATGGTGCCCTTTCGATGGTGTCAGTGGGAGGAATAGTGTCCCATCTTTGGTGTCAGTGGATGGAATAGTGCCCCATTGTTGGTGTCAGTGGATGGAATAGTGCCCCATTGTTGGTGTCAGTGGATGGGATAGTGCCCCATTGTTGGAGTCAGTGGATGGGATAGTGCCCCATTGTTGGTGTCAGTGGGAAGAACAATACCCCATTGTTGGTGTCACTTGAAGAATAGTGCCCCATCGTTGGTGTCAATGGGAAGCATAGTGCCCCATTGTTGGTGTCAATGGGAAAAATAGTGCCTGATCCTTGGAGTCAGTGGGAAGAATAGTGCCGCATTGTTGGTGGCAGTGGGAAGAATAGCGCCCCATCATTGGTGTCAATGGTAAAAATAGTGCCCCATTGTTCATATCAGTGGGAAGAATAGCACCTCATGGTTGGTGTCAATGGAAAGGAAGAATAGTACCCAATCCTTGTTGTCAATGGGAAGAATAGTACCCCATCATTGGTGCTAGTGGGAAGAATAGTGCCCCATTGTTGGTGTCAGTGGTAAGAATAGTGTCCCATTGTTAGTGCCAGTGGGAATAGTAGTGCCCCATTGTTGATGTCAGTGGAAAAAATAGTGTCCCATTGTTGGTGTCAGTGACAGGAATTATGCCCCATTGTTGGTGCCAGTGGATGGAATAGTGCCCCATCGTTGGTGTCAGTGGGATGAATAGAACCCCATCGTTGGTGTCAATGACAGGAATTATGTCCCACTGGTGGTGTTAGTGGATGGAATAGTGTCTCAAGGGCCAGATAAAGGCAGGCAAAGGGCCGCATCTGCACCCCAGGCTGCAGTTTGGAGGCTTCTGGTCTAGTTAATCAGCTTCTTCTTTTATTCAGATTAGGTGACTCATATCCTTTCCAATGTTAAACTATCCTTTTTTTTCATAAAGGAAGATGAGACAAACAAATGTTTACATGCATTTCCATCTCTAGATCTCCAATGATTTCCAATACGCAGAATATGGGGCTGCTGGTATTATCTGTTAAGAACATATCTGCACTCTCTGTACTTATAGATTCCCTTTTTCTGCATTTGTTATACATGTGCAGTGAAGAAATTGACCATATTTCTAGTTTATTAGGCAAAAGACATTCCTCAAATTTTTATCACATTAAAGGTTTGTGAAGATTTTAACATTCATGTAGATGTCCTTTACTATATTGTAATATACACTTTATTGCCAAAAGTATTAGGAGGGTAGGGGAGGGGGAGAATAGGTAAGGAGTTGAGGGGATGTTAGAATGGGTAGCTGCAGATAAAATAAATCACATTGTTTTGTACGAGCCAGAAAGATAGCCGTATAGCTTAGGATGCAATACGTGCAAGATCATTCAATGGGGCAACGCTTGGGTCAAGAACCCAAAAGGCAGGCCACAATGCCTAGTCTCAATCCAACCAAATGTGCCACAAATGCGTTACTGGTGGACAGAGCGTCCCCCGAGACAACATTGTGTCTAATCATTCAATCAGGGGTGTAGGTTGTTCACGCAATAATAGGTGATAGCTAGTGGTGGTTTTGAAATGATTTCAACAAGCCCATGTCTTCCTGAATCTCTCGAGATGGTCTTTTGCTACAGAAATCAATTCCTCCATTTCCTCAATTTTGTTGATCCTTGCAAACCACACTCGAATAGTGGGAACATGTGTTGAGCGCCAGTGGACTGGGATGCATTGTTTTGCCGCGTTTACCATGTGCATGGCGAGTGATTTACAGTACGTCCTAAATGGAAGTGTGGAGTTGTGGAGCAAGAATTGTGCGGGGGAGAAGTCTAGGGAGTACGTAGTTACTTGCGTGATTATGGGTTGGACTGAAATTGTTTCTTATTCATCCAGTAATGGCATATACTGTATACAAAATTCTATAAACATATTTTAAATGAGTTTAAAGAGGTTCTCAAAAAAAATATTGTATTTGATTGTTGGTGATTAGTGATGAGAGAATGTGCTTCAGTTAGATTTGCAGTCCATTCATCAACACATCCAAAATCCACAAATTGCAAACATTAATTCAAACACAATTGAAGTCAATGGTAGGCAAATCTTGAAAATTAATTCTGGCCATTTTCATGGCTAATAGGCAATAGACAAGGGATTGGCAAACAAATGACATGGGGAATTGGGCACTGTCAGTTGGGGCATGTAGCAATGAAAAAAAATAATTATCTGAAATACAGTTCAGTAGGGAGAGGGCAAAAACCATTCAGGGAGGATAAGGCTGCTTTTTATGCTGCTTCAAGGGTGACATGGAAAAATAACTCTTAAATTAATATATATTTCTGAGATGCCTTTAAGCTATATGCAGTGTTACACAGAACAGTATGATTCTCTGTGACAGAGTTAGTGACACCTTATTCTGGCATCACATAATTTGTATGTGCAATACATATTTGAATTTTACATTTACTCCTTGGCCTACATACAACATCAACTCTATATGATTGATTTTAACTTTTAAGTGTTTTTTAAGTACTTTTTCTGCAAAACATTTTTATCTAGCAGAAATAGATCAGATACAAGCGGCTGGTGCAGTAGACATAACAGATCTAGAAGCTATTAGAAAATTTAGACTTTAGCAATTGTGGGAAGTTTGAAAGACACAGCTCTGTTTTTTCAAACAGTGGTAAAACATGTTTCATAACATAGCATGTGGTCTTCTATTGCAGAACCACACTGTATTTTTCCACATTCCATAACTAGGCAGATGAAGAAATCAAAATTAAGGAGCCATGTTTTAAGGACAATAGCCAGACATATAACACAGTGGCTGGACAGCATGTAAGCAGCTTGACTGAGCATTACATTTATGAATGAGAGAAAATGTAGGTTTTATTATGAAATAAAAATTAGAATGTATTTTATCAGAGATATTAGCCTGAAAGCACAGATGCACTGTACATCATAAAAGCCTTTTTACTAGGCAGCTATGTAAAGGGGAGAGACAAGCAAGGTTTTATTGAAAAATAAATTTACAGCGCATCATGTCAGAGACAAGTGTCAGAAATGTATCATAAACATGCTGCACATCATGTAAGCTATTTTACTAGGCTTCTATGTAAGAGGAAGACAAGACATGTCAGGAACAACAATCAGGAATATTGTATGGTCAGTACTGAATCAGTTGGCATAGGATGCATTTTGAAAGGGATACACAACATGCCACTCATTCCATGTATATATATATATATATATATATATACACACACACATACATGAGGAAGAAATATTGTACAAACTGCAAAGGCAACATTGTAAATTTTGACAGGGTGCATGCAGCTGTGCATTTTTTAAGCATCTTTGGCATGTTTGCATCTAAGCAGCCCATTATTTTCAGTTGACTGCTCTACATGTGAAATCATGCCAAAAGAAGCCCATGACCCTTTTCTAGCTTCTAACTGCAGTTATATCTCATACATATATTTTAGCATGTTTGCATGCTCACAAACTTGTTTCTTACTTGGCTTGTTTGAAATGCCGTTAAAGGATACATTCAGCTTCGAAACATGTTACATGTTCCACCATTTCTTAGGGTGGAACTTGTAACATGTTCCAGCATTTGCAGCTCATCTCCCCTCTCCCCACCTCCATGTGACAGCGGCCGCATCATTCTCCTGTGAACAAAGCCCATCCGATGACCCCCAGAAACACCTCCACTGCGGACGTCCACCCCGCATCTCCTCAAGCCCAACGGCTGATCTCCTCCGCTCTTCCCACCACTCCATCCCCCACAGCTATGTCCTCCTGTACCACTCTCCCCTCCCTCCTAGATTGTAAGCTCCAAGGAGCAGGGCCCTCGAACCCCTCGTGTATTGTATTGTATTGTTACTGTACTGTCTTGTGTACTGTCTCCCATTATAATGTACAGCGCTGAGCAAACCATTGGCGCTATATAAATACTGTATAATAATAATAATGAAGACCTACAAGTACCACCAGCCATTGCGGGTCATGGTTTGTAGATAAGATCATGAACTGCAAGGGTGCTGGTGAGCTCTCTCTTAGTCCATTGATCTTCCTGCTCTCTGGTAACTGCTTGCCTGCACAAGGCTCATAACAATATTAATTGATAACCTGCTGATGTACGTGCAGCTGCTGAAGCATGGCCAAGGTCCGATTTCTGCTTGTTGCTATATTTCATATCAGGTGATTTGTAAGCAGATTGTGCTGTCGTCTAATTTCAGTTATATGAACACTAGCTAGGTATGACCATCTGCGGTGGCCAAACACTCTTCTGGTCTGCTGCAGAAGATTATTGAAGCCAGGGTAAATATTAATTGCTGCTCCACCAGGTTGAAGACATGTGCCAGGCAAGGCACTTGGTTCAGTTCAAATATGTCCTTTAGTTTCTAAGCAGTGTGGTTGTACAGGGTGTCCCCCTGACAATGTCACTAGAAAGCAGACAGATTTGTAATTGAGAGCTCGGGTCTCTGGCAGCAGGGGGCACTCTGGAGATCAGCACTGCCATTCAGCCAGGCTGTGTATGTGTAAAAGCAGCAGTTAATGGACACACAGCACCACAGCTAATCTGTCGCTAATATTATTGAATTATCAGCATTGCTCATTCATTCATGATAGGAAGTATAAGATCACTCAGGTATGCAACTCTGTGTAATTCATCTGCTGCTGCTTTTTCTTTATAAATGGCACAGGCTGGTACGTTTCACAGAGCTGCAAAGTGATTTTTTACTATTAGTAATGCACAAATGGCACTGATTGTTCATTTATAATGGTGAAAGATCGTCCAGCTTTGAAAGGGAACAAGGATCTGTGCTGGCTGTACCCCCCCTTTTAATTTGGGCTTTGAATAGAGGGTGGGGCTACAGCAGCATATAGTAGTGTGTTTTTGGGGACAGCAGGGTGACCAACCAGAAAGGGACTAATTGCTATATTGAACAGGACATGGATTTGGAGTTGGTATAAGCATTTGCTCACCTGGTGAGTAAAAAAAAACCTTTTACATAAAATTACGTATAGCTTTTCCAGCAGAGGGGCAGACAGCATGTTTGTCCTGTTGTCACACATGTTTCCTGGCACAACATGAAATAGAGTTCTGCCACCTCTCAGGCTGCCCCTAAAAAGCTGACAGAATCTCTGCTGCAGTTACATAAACTCTTTGTCTCCTGGACAAGACTGGTGGTTCTGATGATTTACCAGATGAGGCCAATGAAGAGGAGGGGCTAGAATTCACAGAGCTGTCACAACATAAGTCAGTACCAACATCTCTAGTGGTTTGCCCCATCCTGCACCTTCCCAGTGCTAGCAAATTTGCCCAGTGTACTGAAGAGATTTTACATTCTTGCCCATGATTTCTGCACCACATACCTTTGGCCATGTGGACCCTACACTGGTTACATGCTTCAGCAACATAGATGCATTGCATTCCACATGCTGATGGAAGGCAGGGATAGTGTCACATACCTGATAGGAGACTGAAATGACGAGGTCGGCCTCACTTGTGTCACTAGCCCTGACCCCACTGGAAGTGGAACAGAGGGTGTCTAGGGACCAGGGGGACAAGAGTGCCAGCAGATGTTGATTGAAGCACTTGCAGCTGGAGTCCTTAAAAGACTGATGAACCACCAATTCAGGAACAGTAGCGATATGCAGAGCTGGTATGGTAGATTGCCAGGCGTGCACCAGAGCAAGGCAGAAATCTGGGATGGGAGACAGGAGCAATGTCATAGGAATAGCCAGGGTCATCAACGGGTGGACAGCGAGGTACCAAATCATAAGCAAGCCAAAGTCAGGAGCAGAGCCGAGGTCAGGAACAAGTATCAAGCAGAAGAGAAAACAAGAGTCAAGTCAGGAACAAGCCGGGTCAGCAACAAGGGAATCACACAGAAACAAGCAGGACATGGGGAACAGCTGAAGACCAGTCAGCACTAAGCACAGGCAGAGGCACCCTTTAAATAGTCCTTCTGGCGCCAATCTTCGCTGTGCGTGTGCACATGCGCGATTGTGCATTTCTGTGCCCATGCTGGTCACACTTCTCCGGATATTTCCGTGTGCATGCACATTTCTATTCGCCAGCCGTCTCACAGGAATTTCCTTACAGATAGCCTTCTGGGTGAATAGCACTTGAGCACCTGCAACAGTGGTGCAGCACAGGCCACAAGGTTACAAAAGGTGGCAGATTCCATTAGTGGGAATGGAAGCAGCTGTAAAGCCAGCAATTTTGCCAAGCTGGGTTTCAGATGTTGGGCATGAGGGTCACAGGGTGAATATTTTTTCTTTTGCCCAGCAGCTGGCAAAGAGACACCTGTCTGGTTAAAGGTGTACCTTTCAAACAATGGGGTAGTCTTAGGAGACTTACAGCCTACCTCTACCCTTCATATGGCATGTGCTTGGCTGTACTCTACATGACCCCATGCTAAGTCCCTTCTGCTCAGAAAGAGAAGGAAGACAATCCCGGCCTCTCACAGGTGCAGTGTGACTACTGCCTTGGTATGTGGATGCCGAATTTGCTCACTCTCTACTAGCTATGCATCAAGAACCTCTGCTTCTGCTAAACACACTGCATTGTGATCTGGTATGGGTTCCAATGTAAAGTTAATGCCACCCCAAACACAGATCACAAACAGTGTATTTTCAGGCGCAGAATATCATGGTCCCGCAGTACCATGTGATTTGGTGTGGTGTGTTTTAAAAGTAGTGCATGCACTACTTATTCTAGTTCTGGTGCAATTTTCAGCCCATTCAAATAGATAGGGTCTGCCTTCTTTCGCATGTATTTGCAAATGTGTGCTAACTAACCCCTTGTTTTTAACGCATACTGTTAGACAGCCTAATTCAGTTTGTTTGCAGGCTGGTTGGTAAGTTGAGCTGGGAAATTTTCTCTTTTATTGTTTGACATGTGTCGCCCTTCCATGTGCTCCGTGCTGTGAAGGCCAGTTATGGAATGGGGCAGTAGCCATTTTTTGTACCATTCAAATAAATAGGCTGCAAAAATGCACAACATGGGAAAGTGGCATATGTTCCTGTGAGATTCCAGTGTAAACCAGCCATTAAACATTAATTGCTGAAAAAAAGAAAATCAAATTTAAAAAACTGCATAGTTTGGTTGGTAGCACTGTAGTGTACTTCAGCAGTAAAAACCTCTGCCTGAAATTACTGTCAATTGTCCCTATCGACTCCAACTCAAACTTACTAACAAAAGATTGATGGGGAAGTTAACTTTTAGAGGGAGGGGGCTGGCACATTTTCATACTTCAATTATTGACCATAATAGGTCGCTTGACCAAAGTTCACAGTTTATGCAGTGCATTGTGGGGGATTCAAATTTTGGCAAAGAACCCTATACGTTTGCTGTTCAGGCCATCAGAAGATATAACAGGGTATATAATTCAAATTTGATCATTTAAAGTACTAAGTAAAGAAAATCAAAGATGTATATTTTTTTTTAATTGTTAATGGAATCACGCTCTTCCGAGAATGGTCATATCACGTCTACTGTATTTGGTGAGGTACAACAAGAAACCCACACTTTGAAGATAGTTTCTTAAAAATGTACTATTTATAAAATGTCTCATGTGGGAATGAGCACCTTAGTTTCTATCTGTTTTACCTAACTTTTATAGTGATTTAAAAGAAATAAATAATGTTAACATGGTGAGGTGTTGTCATATTTCTTTGGAACAATGAAGTTGAATTTAATATACACTTTAGGGGTTAATGGGTTTATAGCAATAAGTAGAATATGCAAAAACATTGTAATTTCTTGTCAGGAGTTGTAAAGTGGGAAGCTTTATAGAAAGGAAAAAAGTCAATTCACTGTTGGCATCTATTCACTTGAAGTATAAGGGATCCTTGAAAAGTGTAGCTACACCATTTATATAACATAGATATGAGTCTTTTCCAAGATGCAAAATAAGATATGAGATTAGATGGTTTATAAAACTAAATATCAAAGGGAATCTATGGTTACAGCATACATTTTCACTTTATAACATCAGCACTACAATAACAATACAAACTATAGTTATATTTGAAACTGTACAGAGGTGCCATCGAACTGTAACGTTCAATGGACCTGTCCATGCAAGTGAAACAGGCCACTGTAAGGCTTCAAAAATGAAACAAATCCATCAGAGAGATAGCAGCAACATTAGGAGCGGCCAAATCAACAGTTTTGGTACATTCTGAGGAAAGAAGAATGCACTGGTGAGCTCAGCAACATAAAAAAGGCATGGATGTCCATGGAAGACAACAGTGGTGGGTGACCGCAAGATCCTCTCCATGGTAAAGAAAAACCCATTCACAACATCCAGACATGTGAAGGACACTCTCCAGGAGGTGGGCATATCATTGTCAAAGTCTACAATCAAGAGAAGACTTCACGAGAGCAAATACAGAGGGTTCACCACAAGGTGCAAATCATTCAAAAGCCTGAAGAATAGAAAAGCCAGATTAGACTTTGTCAAAAAAATCTAAAAAATCCAGACCAGTTCTGGAAAAGTATTCTTTGGACAGATGAAACTAAGATTAATCTGTACCTGACTGACGGGAAGAAAAAAGTTTGGAGAAGGCCTGGAACAGCTCATGATCCAAAGCACACAACGTCATCTGTAAAACATGGTGGAAGCAGTTTGATGGCGTGGGCATGCGTAGCTTCCAGTGGCACTGGGTCATTGGTGTTTATTGATGATGTGACAGAAGACAGAAGCAGCCAGATGAATTCTGCAGTGTTTAGAGATATACTGTCAGCCCAAATTCAGCCAAATGCAGCAAAGTTGAATGGACGGCGCTTCACAGTACACATGGACAATGATCCAAAACACACCGCAAAAGCAACCCAGGAGCTTTTGAAGAAAAGTGGAATATTCTGCAATGGCCAAGTCGATCAGCTGATCTCAACCCAATTGAGCATGCATTTCACTTGCTGAAGGCAAAACTAAAGGCAGAAAGACCCACAAACAAAGAACAACAGAAGACAGCTGCAGTTAAAGCCTGGCAAAGCATCAGAAAGGAGGAAACCCAGTCTTTGGTAATGTCCATGGGTTCCAGACTTCAGGCAGTCATTGCCAGTAAAGGATTCTCCACAAAATATTAAAAATTAACATTTTATTTATGATTATATATTCATAATATTAATAATATTATTGTCCAGTTATATTTGAGCAAGTGAAAATGGAGAGACTGTGTATAAAAATGGTTGCAGTTCCTAAAATTTGGACTTGATATTTATGTTCAACCCCCTTGAATTAAAGCTGAAAGTCTGCACTTCAAATTCATTTTAATTTATTCTGGTGGCATACAGAGCCAAAAGTATGAAAATTGTGCCTGTGTCTAAATATACAGGTGAAACTCAAAAAAATAGAATTTTGTGCAAAAGTGAATTTATTTCAGTAATGCAACTTAAAAGGTGAAACTAATATATGCGATAGACTCATTACATGCAAAGCAAGATAGTTAAAGCCGTGATTTGTCATAATTGTGATGATTATGGCTTACAGCTCATGAAAACCCCAAATCCACAATTTCAGAAAATTAGAATATTGTGAAAAGGTGCAATATTCTAGGCTCAAAGTGTCCCACTCTAATCAGCTAGTTAAGCCATAACACCTGCAAAGGGGTCCTGAGCCTTTAAATGGTCTCTCAGTCTGGTTCAGTAGGAATCACAATCATGGGAAAGACTGCTGACCTGACAGTTGTGCAGAAAACCATCATTGACACCCTCCATAGGGAGGGAAAGCCTCAAAAGGTAATTGCAAAAGAAGTTGGATGTTCCCAAAGTGCTGTATCAAAGCACATTAATAGAAAGTTGTGTGGAAGGGAAAAGTGAGGAAGAAAAAGGTGCACAAGCAGCAGGGATGACCGCAGCCTGGAGAGGATTGTCAGGAAAAGGCCATTCAAAAGTGTTGGGGACTTTCACAAGGAGTGGACTGAGGCTGGAGTCAGTGCATCAAGAGCCACCACACACAGACGGATCCTGGACTTGGGTTTCAAATGTCATATTCCTCTTGTCAAGCAGCTTCTGAACAACAAACAACGTCAGAAGCGTCTTACCTGGGCTAAAGAAAAACAGACCTGGTTTGTTGCTCAGTGGTCCAAAGTCCTCTTTTCTGATGAGAGCAACTTTTCCATCTCATTTGTAAACCAAGGACCCAGAGTATGGAGGAAGAATGAAGAGGCACACACTGCAAGATGGTTGAAGTCCAGTGTGAAGTTTCCACAGTCTGTGTTGATTTGGGGAGCCATGTCATCTGCTGGTGTTGGTCTACTGTGCTTCATTAAGTCCAGGGTCTACGCAGCCATCTACCAGGAGATTTTGGAGCACTTCATGATTCCTTTCGCAGATGAGCTTTATGGGGATGCTGACTTAATTTTCCAGCAGGACTTGGCACCTGCCCATACTGCCAAAAGCACTAAAACCTGGTTCAATGACCGTGGGATTACTGTGCTTGATTGGCCAGCAAACTTGCCTGACCTGAACCCCATAGAGAATCTATGGGGCATTGCCAAGAGAAAGATGAGAGACATGAGACCGAACAATGCAGAGGAGCTGAAGGCTGCTATTGAAGCATCCTGGTCTTCCATAACACCTCAGCAGTGCCACAGGCTGATAGCTTCCATGCCACGCCGCATTGAGGCAATAATTGCTGCAAAAGGGGCCCAAACCAAGTACTGAGCACATATGCATGCTTATACTTTTCAGAGGTCCGATGTTCTATGTACAATCCTTGTTTTATTGATTGCATGTAATATTCAAATTTTTGGAGATTGTGGATTTGGGGTTTTCATGAGCTGTAAGCCATAATCATCACAATTATGACAAATCACGGCTTGACCTATCTTGCTTTGCATATAATGAGTCTATCTCATATATTAGTTTCACCTTTTAAGTTGCATTACTGAAATAAATGAACTTTTGCACGATATTCAAATTTTTCAAGTTTCACCTGTATATGGACCTAACTGTATTTTTGTAGAACTGTTTCTTTTTCCTTTCATATAAAGAGATGTGTAGTATCCATGACATATTATTTACCTTTACAGTGTTCATTTCTATATTTTTCATTGAGGTTTTTATTTTGTTTGTTGCAGAATTGCACTTTATATTGTTCAAAACAATCTGTAAGACTAACTGTAACATGAGCCTGTTTTATGGAACATTTACACTTCACTTTCACTCTTACTCAGCAAATGCATTTCTACTGACCTTGGATACAATTACTAAAAAATAATGCATTATTTTCCCCAATGCTTAGTCTACTGAAACTAAACATGCAACACTGCAACTTATTTATAGCACATTTGCAGTATTTCTTATGAATATATTGTGGTTAGAAGGAAAAAAGCTTGCAGTACAGTTGAAACTGCTGAATTGATAGGGAAAGACAAGCATACAATTTGTTCAAATGATGTAAATTGGGTAAATCAATTTAAACATTATATAATACAAGACTGCCCACCCCCTTGTGAGTTTATTACTTTAAAGAAAAAATAAAAATGTTGTTGTAAAAAAGCGAATTAGAAAAATAATCACAAATTTTTGAAAATTTTAAAAATGTAGTCATCTGATATTTTCCCCCCTTTTTTGGGGGGAAAAAAGTGCATCTTATGGAGCAAAAAATACGATACATTTAGTTTAAGTTAACTATAACATAAGAAAATAAGACATAAGCAGATCTTCAGTCTCTGGTCATCCCCTGTATTGTGTCTGCAGTCTGTGGTCATCTCCTGTACTGTGTCCGCAGTCTCTGGTCATCCCCTGTACTTTCTGCAGTCTCTGGTCATCTCCTGTACTATGTCCGCAGTCTCTGGTCATCTCCTGTACTGTCTGCAGTCTCTGGTCATCTCCTGTACTGTGTCCACATTCTCTGGTCATCTCCTGTACTATGTCCGTAGTCTCTGGTCATCTCCTGTACTGTGTCCGCAGTCTCTGGTCATCTCCTGTACGGTGTCCGCAGTCTCTGGTCATCTCCTGTACTGTGTCCGCAGTCTCTGTTCATCTCCTGTACTGTGTCCGCAGTCTCTGGTCATCTCCTGTACTGTCTGCAGTCTCTGGTCATCTCTACTGTGTCCACAGTCTCTGGTCATCTCCTGTACTGTGTCTGCAGTCTCTGATCATCTCCTGTACTGTGTCCGCAGTCTCTGGTTATCTCCTGTACTATGTCTGCAGTCTCTGGTCATCTCCTGTACTGTGTCTGCAGTCTCTGGTCATCTCCTGTACTGTTTCCGCAGTCTCTGGTCATCTCCTGTACTGTGTCCGCAGTCTCTGGTCATCTCTTGTACTATGTCCGCAGTCTCTGGTCATCTCTTGTACTATGTCCGCAGTCTCTGGTCATCTCCTGTACTGTGTCCGCAATCTCTGGTCATCTCCTGTACTATGTCCGCAGTCTCTGGTCATCTCCTGTACTGTGTCCGCAGTCTCTGGTCATTTCCTGTACTATGTCTGCAGTCCATTGGTTCAGAATATTCTCTACTGTGTCTGCAGTCTCTGGTCATCTCCTGTACTGTGTCTGCAGTCTCTGATCATCTCCTGTACTGTGTCCGCAGTCTCTGGTCATCTCCTGTACTATGTCCATAGTCTCTGGTCATCTCCTGTACTGTGTCCGCAATCTCTGGTCATCTCCTGTGCTGTGTCCGCAGTCTCTGGTCATCTCCTGTACTGTGTCCGCAGTCTGGTCATCTCCTGTGCTGTGTCCGCAGTCTCTGGTCATCTCCTGTACTGTGTCTGCAGTCTCTGGTCATCTCCTGTACTGTGTCCGCAATCTCTGGTCATCTCCTGTACTATGTCCGCAGTCTCTGGTCATCTCCTGTACTGTGTCCGCAGTCTCTGGTCATTTCCTGTACTATGTCTGCAGTCCATTGGTTCAGAATATTCTCTACTGTGTCTGCAGTCTCTGGTCATCTCCTGTACTGTGTCTGCAGTCTCTGATCATCTCCTGTACTGTGTCCGCAGTCTCTGGTCATCTCCTGTACTGTGTCTGCAGTCTCTGGTCATCTCCTGTACTGTGTCCGCAGTCTCTGGTCATCTCCTGTACTATGTCTGCAGTCCATTGGTTATTTTTTTTTCTTGTTTCTCTCCTCTAAAACCTAGGTGCGTCTTATGGTCAGGTGCGTCTTATGGAGCGAAAAATATGGTACAACCCTTAAAGATGAACTCCAATCAGTTTGAAAAAATGTCCTATTTGGAATCTTCCCACTTCCATAGCAGGGATCTAATGTTAAGTATAAGGGACTATAACAGATAATTCCATATCTTACATCTCAGTTCTCCAGCAGCTGTCTCTCTTTTTTGCTTCCACAGTGTGGATGGGCCCTCAACATCCTCACATACAATGCAGAACTGCTGGCCTTGCATTGTCTGTGATGTTGGTGAGGGGGACGATAAACAACTGCTGAAGACGATTTGCTTTATGTGACCAGTCACCCATTGGTAAGGAAGCCTGTGGAAGTGAGAAGTAAGACTACAATTTTTTCTCTGTTGTAGTTCCCTAGACTTACCAAATTTATTGAAGCTTTGCTATAGAGCTACCAAAAGGGCATTTTCATAAGCTGATTGGAGTTCATCTTTATAGCATTAAAGGGTATACCCACATGGAAGAAAAATATATTTGAAATATATTTTAAAAATGTTCTTCCCAAATATATTGCCATATATTTAAAATGCTACAATTTTGGCCATATTCAATATATTTCAATAAATATATACTGCATGTTGAAATGGGTTTTTATTACAAAATATATGAAAAATATTTTTAAAAATATATTTTTTTAAATTATATTCAGATTTATTTTTAAATATAAAAAGGTAATTTTAACATAGTTTTACATATATTTGTAAATGCATTCCAAAAATGTAGATTTGTATTTTTAAAGACATACAGTATATTTGAAATGTATATTTAACAATGTTCATATATTTTGTAATAAAAATGCATTTCAACATGCAGTATGTATGTATGTATATATATATATATATATATATATATATATATATATATATATTGAATATGGCCAAAATTGTAGCATTTCAAATATACGGCAATATATTTGAGAAGAGTATTTTTAAAATATATTTCAAATATATGTTACTTTCATATGGGTAACTATGTTGTATTCTGTTGTGATTGATCATTGCAGAAATTATTTCCATTTTTTACGCTGAATATCTGTTGGAAAATTATTTGCATTTATAAAACATGTTTTCTTTGTCTACTCATGAATATATTCATTTGATGGGCATATTTGCCACAATACATTCAACACTGAAGGGGCCTTACCCAGTTTTATACCGCGTTAATTGACATTTGATGCCTAAAACTTTGTAAAGTTCTGTCCCAAGGTTTTCCAAAGGGTACGATAAATGTTGACTACCAAAAGTGACTTTGCTTCCCCACATTGCTTCTTTTGTAAAAAAAAAGGATTTTTGAGAGAAAAAAAAAGTCCCCTTTATGTTCCTGACTGCTCCGTGTAGTCACATACCGTAAATGCTGATGGGGAAGGCTACATTAAAGTGAACCTGTTGCTTTTCCTTGCGTGGACAAAGTTTATGTTAATCCTACCTAGAATACACTGATCCTGACTGTTGACCATGACTTTGACCTTTGACCCTAGCTTGATCCTAACCCTGATACTGACCTAGATCAAATCCTGATCTAGCTTTTTTTTTCTACTTTTACAATGTATTTTTTTTCTCTATTTAGAGGAGAAAAAAAATGCAGTGGTGGGCTAAACAGTGACTGATCTCTAAGGTGATCAGGAACCAGGCCTCCTGTTTTCTTATCACTGGTATGAGACCTGGGGCTCCCAGTGAAAGCCTGGTCTCTGTGCCGCGAGCACGCTGCGCAGCTCGCTCACAGCACAAACACATGTACACATATATGCAGCCCCACAGATAAAAATCACCTTCTGTGAGGCCGCATATATGAGTATGTCCATCAGGAAGGTGTTAATGGTCATAGAATAAACCTGTTTAAATCGATACTACAGTGACTGACAACAGTAATAAGAACAAAGAGGCTATATACTTAAAGAGTAACACCACTTTTGAGAAAAACAATGCCCTCTGGGTGATCAATGTACACTGCAAGGATTTTAACAAGCTATTTTGCAGATTCAAACCTGTTTTTGCTCTAAAGAAAAAGCTTTGTGCTCTTCAATGTGTTCTTCAATGATCCTGAATAGGGATGTTAGATCATGAGTTCATGTGAAATCTCCATTAACTGTTGTAAATAATATTACAATTAGAAATATATTTTAGCTTAATGGAAATATATTTAAACCATTGAGTGTCATGTTGGTGTTACTGTATATAGTTTTCCACTTCAAAGGTCTGGCCTTTTGTTCTCCCTTATCACATCTCACATGAGTTGCAAACAACAGCATTCTTTGAATCCTCCAATCAGGCTGTGCCCAATATACATTTGCTGGGTACAATGACCAATTAGGGAGCATTATATTAGCCACAGTACAGAAAGGAAGGAGGAATATAATGCTTTGTCACTTAGCTGTGCAATCTTTGTGCTGGGATACACAACAGTCAGTATCTGAACAGAAGTAAACTAACTTTATACTTTTATTGTACATTGTATTGCAAATATGGTTGTGTGTAATTTGTATATATTATGTAACTCAGTCAATAGATGTATACTGCAGGGGGCACTCTTTACGTCTGGAGCAAAAAGAGATGTAACCACTTCAATACCGGGCACTTTTACCCCCTTCCTGCCCAGGCCAGCTTTCAGCGCGGTCACACTTTGAATGACAATTGCGTGGTCATGCAGCACTGTACCCATATAACATTTTTATCTTTTTTTCACACAAATAGAGCTTTCTTTTGGTGGTATTGAATCACCACTGAGTTTGTTTCATTTTTTTCTAAATAAAAAAAAAATTTTTAAGAACACATTTTTCTGCATTTCTGTTTTAAAATTTTGCAAATAAATAAATAAAATTTCTTCATACATTTAGGTAAAAATGTATTCTGCTACATGTCTTTGGTGAAAATACCCCAAATTAGTGTATATTATTTAGTCTGTAGGAAAGTTAGAGTCCACAAACCAAGGTATCTGACAATTGATGGCATGACAGGAAGCCATTCATTGTATACAAATGACATGTGATTTGCTGTGATTGATTACAGAGTTCACATGACACTGGCAACGGGCCGCTGTAGTGATATGCCATCGGCTGTGTCCCGTGGACACAGCCGGTGACAGATTACACTGCTGCATGGCCCCACGGCTGCTTGAGTGGCTCGTTTTGACAGGATGTCATGTGACACCCAGTCACAACGAGGAGTGTTCCACACGGTCGTCAATCTGCTTTAGGCCAGGCGGGAAGGTGTTAATCTCCAAATATGGAAAGGTTTCTTCACAGTAAGAGCTGTGACAATGTGGAATAGACTCCCTCAAGAGTTGGTTCTGGTCAGCTCAGTAGATTAGTTTAAAAAAGGCCTGGATTCTGTTATAGATGCACATAATATAACAGGATACTAACATTTATAGGTAATGTTGATCCATGGAATATCCGATTGACTCTCAGGGGATCAGGAAGGAATTTTTTCCCCTGCTGGAGCAAATTGGATCATGCTTTGCTGGGGTGGGGGGGTAGCCTTCCTCTGGATCAACTGTGTGTACAGGATCATAACTTTTTTTTTTTTTTTTTTATGGTTGAACTAGATGGACTTTTGTCTTTTTTCAGCCAGACTAACTATGTAACTAGATGGAACTACCTCTTTTGTATAAGCACTCTCAGATCTAAGCGTGTATACATAAATACTCCCACAGGTAACCACTTCCCTTCCGGCTGTTGTATATAAACGGCCGGACAATGGCACTGCAGGGGCTGGTGGCCATTTATAAATGGACTCCCCACCCCCTGCTTGTGCACACTCACTGCACTGTGATCTGGTGCCCGCTGTGTCCTCCGGAACACCGATCGTTGTACGGGACCGGATAGGCAGGTAGGTAATTTCATCTGCATATTTCATCTGTGTTCACAAATATTCTAAAGGTACAATCCAAGTAGATAAAGGTGGGCAAATCTGGTTCACCAATGTTTTTGGGTGAAGGTAAGCTCAACTTCCCTGGGACTCCTGTACTTCTACCACCATATACGCAATGGATATTTTTCATTATATAGTATTTCCAGACTGCATTTCAAATCAGCACATAAAGTCAGTGCTTGGAATGGAATCTCACAGCAATGTCACTCCATCACCAAACTGTGTGAAAGAAATTATGAATTCTAAGCCCATCCAGAACACACCAGTATGGCTTCAGTTACAAACCTTTATCACAGCTCACATGAATGAATATTAGTTCTGCTGCTAGGGCAACCACAATTATTAGTTTATCATTTGCTTCTTAACCACTTTGGTAGTAGGTCCTGTGGTGCAATTTTGTTCTGCAATGCATAGTAAGCTTACAGGAACTGGGAAGGATTAAATATGTTTTTTTTTTCTGTGTTATTTTTAAGGTCTGAATCAAATACTAAAAGGTGATACAATGCCAGGCTTTCTCATAAGGATATATAATAGTCTTGGTCCCCCACGAGTCTTGCTCATTAAAACAAAAATCTCAATTTAAATGCAAATTTTAGTTTTAGCTGGGGACTCTCCCAAAAGCTGAACTGGAAACACTAGGGAAATAAAAATAAAGCATGTAAAATGGCTGATTGCAGTTGAATGCCCACAGAAAAATGTTTACCACCATTTTAAGAATACATTGACTATCCAGCAATGTTTTGTTTAAACACCCACTTTAGGATTCCTAAGAAAGACTGTGATATATGAACCTAGCAGAGCTGGAGGGAAAAAATAATTGAAACAGAGCAGACAGAGCCTGTTAATTCTCATATTCTTTATTGTTTTTCAATTATACATCTTGGCTATATTTATATGCAATACATGTTAGGATATACTAAGGATCACTTACACATCAGAGCCTGGGGTATAATACAAGTACAACAGGAAAAAAACAAGGCCGTGCTCACTGCATAATTACAACATAATTAATAAATCAAAAATAAATATATAACGTACTTTATTTTAAGTATATATCAACTAATCAAAAAGTATTTTACCTTGAATAATAGATATCCTCTTTTGGTAGCTGTCAGGGTGCCCTCAGAAGGATCACTATCTTGTGGTTGGGAAGCTTGAGTGTCTCTGTGACCCAAAACGCTTTGCTGGTTGGGGATTTAGCTCTCCTGCTAGGGCAACCCTTTGTAGACCGATCAAAGAACAGAAGGCCGACTATTGATGGTTGTGAAAATAACAATAAGCAATCATAGATTTGTCAATTTTTTAACAAAATCTAGTTAAAAAACATCAAAGGAAAAGACTGATTTGGTCAAATTTCATTTCATTTTCTTCCAGGACCAATCATTCCTTTTCAGTGAAAACAATTGTTTATTTATTAGAATAACCATTTAGTACAATCCGTGTGTGTAAGATATTATTCTTTCTTTAAAACAATTCTTATATCAAATGATCATATGTGTACACAGCCTAAGAGTTATCCACTGGTGCTCTAGGTTTTGAGTGGTAAAGTAGACCTTGCACTCTATACAAGGTCTGTTAAAATATTGTGCCACTGCAAAAAAAGAATAAAAAAGGAGGAAGAAAAAAGTTAGTTAATATACATACCTTTTCTCTATCTTCTGTACTGCAGGGGGGTAAGGTCACCATCCTTTTGTCAAGATCATAGGGAATGTCAAGTAGCCCAAATCTAATTGGATGACTCTAATAGCTTCTTCCTATGCAATTTGAACTACTGAGAAATTCCCAGGATTCCACTGAAGGTGCCATGAATAGAAAAAAGGGCAAGATAAGTATATTACAAAACTTTTTTCCCAGCATGTCTTTTTTGCAGCATTTTGAGATTGGGATTTGGGATTTTAAAATATTATTACAAGGTAAGTTTTTTAAGCTCAAGGGCTAAAAATTCTGATTGAAAAATTGATATGGTAAAAGCAATGATGCTGCCTTACAGGACAGTGGCTGTAACCGCACACAATGATGATGTTGGAATCCTCTAAGTTACCACACTTAGTACATTATCATTGCCTTTTGCACTGCCTTTTATAAAAGGAAGATCCAAGCTGTCGCTCAGGGTTCTGTTGTCTCTCGTTTGCATGGTGTGTTTCTACACTGATCTTTGCAGGACATCCTATATTAGAGCATTTTTACATGGCAGGGCAGGTAAACCCCATGACTGATTGATTTATTGGAATACCTGACTCCAATTACCCTCTTTTCAGCATATTATTATCATAGAGGGCCACATACTTCTATCACTGAACTTAATTAATTAAACTATTTGTTCAGGAATAATACAAAATGTAAAATGGTGTATTGTCTGGTAAAGAAATATTTTATTTAATAATATGACTAGGAAATTTAGGTATATATTTTGAGTCATTCAAGGTTCACAAACTTTCTCTTACAACTTTGGAAAAAAACTTTCAATAGTTATATTGTGAATCAAAGATACAGTCACATTCACATTTCATTACAGTACAACTAGAGATATTTCTCACAGGAAGTGTATAATCACTTTTGCCATTTATTTGTAAATGGTGACTTGTTAAAGGATAAGTTCACCTTTTGACCAAAAATAATAAAAGCACTTTTTTTGCAGGTTAAAAAAATGTGCATTTATTACTTTTGGTTGCAGGAGCCTCTAAAGCAGATCGCTGGTGCCATGCAGGTTTCCTGCACACCTATCAGTATATCTGCTTGCCTGCACAGGAAGTAACAGATATACTGATTGGAAGATTCAATTAATCATTGAGAACTACAAGCTGACAGCCACTAAGGCTTCATTCATTTTGAGACATCTATCTATGGACAGCCTATGGATGCTTTAGATCTGGTGGTAGCTAAGAGCGAAATATATACGCATGTCAGGAATGGGTTCACCTGCTGGTGGCACTGTGGCTCCCAGACCTGTAGGTTGTAGTTCTGCTGTCCACCAGCAGGTGTCTCTCAGCAGCTAGCAGCTCTTACTAATTAGTCATTACTTGATGCTGATTGCTGGGAGGATATTTAGCTTTTCCTATGCTACTCCCCTTTGCCTTGGTGTTTTGCCCATGTTCCCCTGAGCCATGTACCTGTAATCTGTTCTTGTTCCTGATCCTCCACCAGGCTGTTTGTTCCTGTTCCTTTGTACCCTTTTCCTGTCCTGGCTTTCTCTCTGCTCCCTCTGCCTGATCTCCCTTGTATGACACTGGTTTGATACTGACTACGCTTCTCAGCCATATCCTCCTGCCTGTATATAGTTATTTAGTTGGCTTAGGTAGTTTGTTAGCTGTTAGCACTTTCACTCATTAGATTCACTGGTTTTAGTTCATGTGGTTTTGGTATACTGGATATGTGTTTATATTGCTCTTTTACTTTATCTATAATAAATCACATTTATACTATATTTATGCCTGGTGTTCACTGTGCATGTCCTTACATTTCTGGCCATGCCTGTTTCACAGGATACCAGCATTCTGTATCCTTGACAACATATTGTACAGTTTACATCAATTTGCTACCTATACTTTTGATTTGATTATGTGATGCTGTCTACTGAAACAGACTTGTTTCTTATTTTTTGGATGAATACTATTGACCCTATCATTTACATTTTTTTTTTAAATTTGCTCTCAGAGAGCCCTGGAGAGAGTCAAACTCTGGACAGTTCTAATTAAGCAAAGCTCCTGGTAGCTTGCCTTCTCCCTCTCACCTCCCACACAATCCTATTGGCTAATTATTATGATGGAGTGCCTAATGTGCAAAAAGGAACATGGATGTGGCATGATGAGGTGGGAAGTTTTGATACTAGCAGGAAGGGCCAGAGACAGGGGAATATGCACCATCTACGTAGCCTGCAAGCTAATGAAGGTACCAGAGTCATTTTAACAGAACTACACGTTTACGGAGGAAAGTCTCTTTTAAGATGGGAGAACCCAAACAATTACAGTAACTCCATAAAAAAAACAAAAAAGCAAAATATTTATGAAAAAATTGTCATTCATGCATTCAAAAATTTGGCAATATATTTACTCTGATGTATATTATACAACAGCTAGGATGGTAGACTCCTCATTGTGCTGTCTAATGGTAATTCTGCCCATTTAATAAAATGGCCCTCAGTGATCTGCAGTGTTGCGCCTGCTTTCTTAATTTATGCACATATCAGGATCATGTTGTGGGCTTCTTCAGCTCTCACTTGCCCTTTGCTGATGATGTCAACCTATGTGAAAGAAAGCTGAGAATAGCTATGACACAGACTTAGACTCTTGAAACATCAGCAATTAGAGTTGTGCCTCTACTGAAGATCATGTATAATATACTTGTTTTTCTGAGCCTTGCCAGGAATAATTATAGGACACTAAGACAACAGTGACTACAATACTAGACTGTAATCATGCAAGAGAGTAGCCACTTTTGAAAGTCTCACCAATTTAGAAAAAAAATTCATGGTTTAGGGAAGGAATATTTCAAATACTATACACTTACAGTTCTGTCTTTCTTCTAATAGCATTACATATTTACTTCTTAAAGAAGATCCCCAATTTCCGTTGAAACAGATTCACATTTAACTGGTAAACATATTAGAGGGCTTATAAGGAAAATGTACTTTTTTGGTACAATAATTTTTATTAGTAAAAATTAGAAAAAAAAAACCAGCACAACAATATTCCCATGCAGGAGATACTGTACAAGTGATAAGGCACATAAGAAATTGCAATGGTCAAATATGAAGTAAAAAAAGGTATAAAGCTATTAGGCAACAACGACCTTCTAGTGTGAGCCAGAGGTTCACACTGGGTACCTGATTCTTGGGACCCAGGGATTGGGGAAGGTAAGGTGTGGACAAACCAGGCCAACTTGGAAATAGGAGGAACAAAACAAAAAAAGAAGGTGGGGGAGAAGAGAAAGGAGCAGGAGAGCAGAGAAAAAAGGAAAGGGGGATAAGGTAGGAGAAGTTCCCACAGACTAGAGAACAAGCAAGGTTAAAGGATAAGTTCATGGGAGTCATGAAGGATGCTGGTCATCTATTTATTGACCATCAGGGTTGTCTGGATGCTCTTCACCTGCACAAATGGAACTGTGGTTTTTTTTTCAGTGCCTGACTATAGAGCATCTTGCTGCACTGAACAAGTAGGTGGCCAGTTTCTGCTGATAAGAAAAGAGACCTGAGATTGGACAATGAAGAAGTGCCAACTTAGTGTCCTTAGGAAATGGTATATGGAAAAGTGTGAAAAAAAGTCTGAAGAACCTCGACCAGAATCAAAGAAGATGGATGGCAGGACCACCAAATATGGATCTTGTCTCTGTGCTGACCACGACCCTGAAAGCCTCAATCAGTATATGACGGGTTCGAGTTAGCAATGTGGGCCGGGACCCAGTACCTGGAGAGTAGGAGCTTATATGCAGCCTCTAACATACTAGTATTAAAGGAGCACTGTGCTATACTAGACCAGAATTTACTCCAAATAAAGAAAATTTACTTTTAAATATGAATTTTCTGTTTTAAAAAATTATTCAATACAAATTGCTAGCCCTAATGAAAATTTAAAACCCAACTTCAGACAAAATGTTTTATTTAAATTTTGAAAGAGCAGAGAAGGGTTACAGCATTTGCCAAATTTTTATTGTTAGGTTGAGAACAAAATCAGACCCAGGGTTGCTTTTTCATCATGCCACTCTACACCAAACTGATGAGGTTGCACTAAGGGAGGATCAGCCATGCAGATGGGAAGGATGACAGCATATCTCTCAGGGGATCACAGGCAGTCTAGGCTGCAGGAATTGGCGCTAATTACACTTCAGCTAACCAGGGATGTCCCACATCGCACTGTGTACCCCAGGACTGCGATCTCTGGTATATAGGGGTCTCTGCTGAATAGCCTCTTACTGAGTGGGCTGCTAGTGCAGATCTGGATGGAAACTTAATTACTGCTTTTCTGGTATCGTGTATCTGCTTGCCGCTGTTTGCCGCCACTTCCTTACTAATCAGCTGTCTGCTACTTTGCTATCTTTTGCTACCCTGTCCCTCTGCTGTTTGCTATCTGCCTGCTTATTAACATCTTTCTGGGATTATCAGCAATCTGCTAGTAAAGTAATAACGCTGGTGCTGGAATGACAGACAGGTAAGACAGAGACTGTCCAGAAAATCCTGAATGGTGGATTTTACACTACCTAATCGCCTTGATGTTAAATTTTCATTAAGGGCTAGCAATTTGCATTGAATAATTTAATCAACATAATTGCACCTAAAATTAGATCAAAATCACATTGCACTAGTGTGAGTGAGGCCTAAATAAAATTGAAAGTGTTACTAAACTCAGGACCCTGCATTCACTATATTTCATCTCCCACAGTACACAGAGCATGGAAATGCAATTATTTTAGTAAATATAAACTGCTACATATCTTTTCTCATCAATAGTTATAGCAGTCTTGTGACTTTTGTCAGTGTCCAGCAGAGCACTGATTAAAGCTTGTGGGAGGAGTTTTCATTCTCGCCTATGATGCTGCAGGACCCCTGACCCTATGTCTGGACATTGCTGATTGGCCCTGTGCTGATCAAATGCACTTTCCCAAGAAGAAAAAAAGCACTCTAGCCATACATACCAAACTGAGTATGTGCAGCTTTCCCCGAGGCTCTTTTCTATCAGGAGATGATTTGGGGACTGTAGAAGAAGGGGAGGATCAGAGAACACAGGATCAAGCATCCTTTATACACAATGAGGAGGATTGACCCCTTAGGTTCCACAGTGAGTATACCAAGCATGCTTTACTGCATATACAGACTGATTTGACCCTAATGGTATACCTATATGGCTGTAATTGCCTGTTGAAATAGCACTGAGGCTGTGAGCTGGGACTTGTCCTCTTGAATCTTGATCATTTGTTAGTCTTCACCTTTATCTCAGTTAATGCGATTTCTAAAGTTTCATTTTTTTTTGTAAAATAACAAACATGTTATATTTACCTGCTGTGTGCAGTGGTTTTACACAGAGCAGCCCGGATCCTCCTCTTCTGGGGTCCCCTGCAGGCTCTTCTTGCTAATTTTGTCTGTTGGGTGCCCGTACAGCAAGCAGCTTGCTATGGAGGCACTCGCTGCTCCATGTGTTCATTCACACACAGAGCCACAGCTTGGCCTGGCCCCCTCTCTCTCCTCATTGGCTGACTGGCTGTGATTCACAGCAGCGGGAGCCAAAGGTTGGCTCCAGACATTTGCTGTCTCAGCCAATGAGGAGGAAGAACCGAGGCTGTCATTGACATCACTGGATCACAATGAGGCTCAGGTAAGTATTGAGGGGGCTGGGGGAGCTGCTGCACACAGAAGGTTTCTTACCTTCATGCATAGAATGCATAAAGGTAAAAAACCTTGAACCTTTACAAAGTTCAAGGTGGCAAGGTGTATGATGGACTATGCTGTGTGTGCCCGGTCAATGATTTTCACATTTTGGTAACATTGTGATATGTTTTTATGGTGAGTGGTGGAAGTTCTTTTGTTAATAATTTTCAAACCATGCTTGACTATTTAAAATATGTAATAAAGGTTATGCTTTTTTGAAAAAACACAGTGGTCCCAGTATAGAACTTCTTTAGATGGTTACCCCTTTTTGGGTTCCCTGTCTAGCTTTTGTTACTGAGAACAAAGTCAGAAAGAGAGCAGACTTAACACTGACTTAATGGTTTGAGGATTGTATGTTCAATAGTCAGAAACCCAACCAAGAGAGGCAAACCTCAATTGAATAAAGAAAGAATGAATGATTCCTGATTACAGAAGTTTTATTTGATATCTCCGCAGAATTCACACCCCCAGCAGACAGCTTCTGTTTCCAGTGTAGTGCCCTCTAGTGTAGATAGTTTACTTAGTGTAGCTAGAGGCTTGTTAGAAGCCTAGGTGTGAGTCAGAGGGTTACTTCAAGTCAAGCTAGAGGGCTATACAGGACAGTCTCTTGGTACCTCCCCCTGCTTTAGAGGCTTGGAGAAGCTTCTAGAAGTCAGTAGGCAGATGTGAGGAGGAGCTGATCTGCATATTTATTGGAGTCTGACCAATCCAAGACAAGAGGCTTGGCAGTGTGGCAGACTGGCCCATAAATATGACATAGCCTGGCCAACAGGGAAGTCGATGGAAGATGAATGGCTGAGGTGCTGCTTTGTAGCATGGGAGGGGGCCCCAGAGAAGGGTCGTTCTGCCTCCAGGCTGGAGGTTGGAGGAAGGATGAAAGCTGCAAGAGGGAGCTCCACTGCCCTGCAGTCCACCAGGGAAGGACAGCCTGCATAACCTGGAAAAGAACCAGACCAGCGGAAGGCCTAAAAGCAATTCCATCCACAGCTGCAGGACAAGGACAGTGTGAGTACCTCTACACCCCTGAGGCCTATAAGGGAGAGGTTTGCTAGATGCAAGTTCTTGACAAGTCTTTAGGGGACAGTCTAATGCTTACCCAATCCCTTGTCCTGGGATCAGATACCGTAGCCAGATGGGCTGATATTTTGTTTAATAAGGGGACCAAGAGCTCCTACTAGTTGTCACTTCACTGAAAATCCACTCAGGGGACACCAAATTCCTAGGAGTGGATTACTTTCCTAAGACTGTAGTGATTCTGGCTGGAACGCAGTCAAATATCTGTCATTTTTGCAGTGTGCTAGAGAAAGAAATAGAGAAATTCTTGTTTTTCTTCAATCAAAAGTGGGCATCGCATAACCCCTTTACCCTTTCAGAGATGAGTTCCCTATTAAATCCTAAAAACTAAACCTATGGACTGTTTCTTGTGTTTGGAAAATTCTTGTTGCCTGGCTTTCCAGGAAATAAAAGGGGGGCCTGAAACCAGCGGCTCTCAAGGGGGTAGCACTACAAAAGTGTACATGTCCTCAAAACTTAATATTTCTAATCAACAAGAGAAAACCCACATTTTATCATATTAACATTCAATCTAAAACAACCCTGGCATTTGGACACCCCTACTACTCTCCACGCTATCTCCACAGATTATGAAAGCAGCAGAAAATGTTTTTTAAAAGCTGTTACTTTTTAAGAGATCCAACACCGTGGTCCACATAAAAAAAAGGCTCATTTATCAAGCAGAATAAAACAAAGGTTTCCATTCTACAAAAGTTCGAAATATGTCCATCAAAAAATTACTTGAAAAAAACACATAGAGGTTGATCAGAAAAGATCACTGGGATTGAAGTAATAAATTGGCTCCTAAAAATTTTATGGGAAATGTCCATGCCATTGTAAAAGCTCAAGGCCAGCAGCGAAATTAATTTTTAAATCAAGTTACATTACCTCAAAGTAAATGTTAATACCTTAATGACGCAGGTCAAAACAAATCTTAATGTTTGAACTCAGTTTCACAAATTAGGCATGTCTTAGTAAAACTGTACAGGGGACTGCATTTGGTAGTAAAAGTTAATGAATGTCTCCTGATTTTATTATCGATGGTTTATTGTCAAATTGAGCCAAAATAGTAAAAACATTTTTTGAAATGTACCTGTATATCTCTTGCCATTAGCATGAAGCACGACCAAAGAACAACTCAAAATATATTCTACTGCTGGCATTCACAGCAGTGCCACATAGGTATACATTATTTGTTGCTTGTACCTGTAGTACAATAGTACACATTTTGCTTTTTTCTATCCTAGTTCACTGGTGACAATCATCACTTTTTACCTCATCTGGGAGGGTTATTCTCTATTCTCTCTCAACTTCCTTTTCAAATTATGGGACTGGAGGTGAAGGGAAATCTTCTCAATAGGACACAGTGTCAGGAATGGACTGGCCAGCAATGGTGGGACTCACCTGCCTTTTGATCTGCAGTACCAGGGCTGGCCAGCGGGTGCTCCCAGCAATCAGAGACTCAACCTTTCAGCCAGCTAACACCTGGAACTGATGATACTGGTGTATTTAAGGGATGGCCAGACTTGCAGTCTCTGCCTTGGTGTTGTGTTTGTCCTGGGCCCTGTATCCTGTTTCTGTCCTGCATCCTGTTTCTGAACCACTGCTGACTTCTCCTGCTCTGATCCCGGCTCGCTCCTGACCATCCCTCTGTCTGACCCTCTGTACCACGCTGCTTGCTACCTGCTGAACCTGGCCTGTGACCCCGACCAATCTCCGCTTGCTCCCCCTGTACCTACCTGCCCTATTGATATTGACCCGGCCTGCCTGACGACGCTTGCTTGTATGTACTGTTATCTGTGGGTGGTTGGTTTGGTTTGGTTGCACTGTATTGTGTTTTAGTATTGCACTGCGTTTATGTTTGTATTGTTAGTGTTAATAAATTATATTGTTTATAACATATCTGAGGTCTGCGTTTCCCTGCGTCAGCCACACACCTCTGGTCACACCTGGGAGCCCTGACATTACACCAAGGCCAATCCTGACCAGAAGTGGCTGCACAGGGAAGCCATCTTGGCTTGTTGCTGGGAAGGATGGATCTGGATGAGGTTGTGTATTTATCTCTGCTAGTGTTTGATGACAGGGAGTATGCTTATCAAACTCTGAAGGAGTATCCCCGGGATCAACTGCTAGAATGTATACGGCTCGCTCATGTTCTAGTAGATCAGGGCACAGAGTTCTCTGAGATGCAGCCTTTGATTGAGGTTTGTGCAGAGTTGGTTTCATCTGGTTCCCCCGAATGCAGGGATGAATTTTTGCCACCATTTAGTGCAGACCAGGTAGAGTCCCTGGTATGGTTATTGGAGGATGATGTGGGTTACTTTCTGGAGCGTTATTCCACATGTTCACCACAGACACTAAGAGATTGTATAAACGCAGTGCAGTCATTGACCAGACAGGCTTTGTGTAAGCTCAGCTTTGTTCAACCCCTACTGCAGACATGGACAGACTTGTTGCACCCAGCCTCAGTCAGCTTACAAAAACCCAGTCCTGCTTCTAACTCTACTCCTGTATTCCCACCAGCTCCTACAGTTACAGCCCAGTATACTTGGCTATCTACCGCATGTCAGTCCCCTGTTCCCACTCACTGCACCTATCCTGCCTTTAACCCTGTAAAAAAGCCCTTTGTAGCAACTGCTCCCTCTCCTGTTCCATCCTCCAGTTCTTCTCTGTCTCCAGCTGCTCCATTCGTTTGCAGACCTGCGTTTACTTGCAGTGCTCCAGTAGTTAAAACCAGAAAGAAGCGAAAATTCTTTCCAACCAATACCATCCTGCCAGTATCCAAACCGGTGAACCTGCCTTCCGTGGTTCAGCCTGAAGCCTCTACTCAGCCTGAAGCCTCTCTTCATCCGGATGCCTCTCTTCAGCCGGATGCCTCTCTTCAGCCGGATGCCTCTCTTCAGCCGGATGCCTCTCTTCAGCCTGATGCCTCTCTTCAGCCTGATGCCTCTACTCAGCCTGAAGCCTCTACTCAGCCTGAAGCCTCTACTCAGCCTGAAGCCTCTACTCAGCCTGATGCCTGCATTCAGCCTGATGCCGCTGCTCAGCGTGATGGACTGATCCAGCCCGGCGATCCTATTGGGCCAGTTGACTCGGTGCCCGCTGTTGATCCAGATGATCCGGTGCCTGATCCGGTGCCCGCTGTCGTGCCAGTTGACTCAGAGCCCGCTGTCATACCTGGTGACCCGGTGCCCACTGCCTTGCCAGATGACCTGATCCCTGGTGACCCAGTGCCCGCTGTCATACCTGGTGACCCGATGCCCGCTGTCGAGCCAGACAATCCGATGCCTGGTGACCCGGTGCCCACTGTCGTGCCTGTTGACTCGGAGCCCACTGCCTTGCCAGATGACGCGGTGCCCGCTGTCGAGCCAAATGACCTGATGCCTGGTGACCCGATGCCCGCTGTCCTGTCAGACGATCCAATGTCTGACCCAGTGCCCGCGGTCATACCAGTTGACTCGGAGCCCACTGCCTTGCCAGTTGACGCGGTGCCCGCTGTCGAGCCAAATGACCTGATGCCTGGTGACCCAGTGCCCGCTGTCATACCTGGTGACCCGATGCCCGCTGTCGAGCCAGACAATCCGGTACCTGATGACCCGGTGCCCACTGTCGTGCCTGTTGACTCGGAGCCCACTGCCTTGCCAGATGACGCGGTGCTCGCTGTCGAGCCAAATGACTTGATGCCTGGTGACCCGATGCCCGCTGTCCAGTCAGACGATTCAATGTCTGACCCAGTGCCCGCGGTCATACCAGTTGACTCGGAGCCCACTGCCTTGCCAGATGACGCGGTGCCCGCTGTCGAGCCAAATGACCTGATGCCTGGTGACCCGATGCCCGCTGTCCAGCCAGACGATCCAATGTCTGACCCAGTGCCAGCGGTCATGCCAGTTGACTTGGAGCCCACTGTCGTGCCTGGTGACTCGGTGCCCGCCGCTTCGCCTGGGGGCCCGAGACCTGTCGCTCCGCCTGGGGGTCCGGCTCCCGCCGCTCCGCCTGGGGGTCCGGCGCCCGCCGCCCCACCTGGGGGCCCGAGACCTGTCGCTCCGCCTGAGGGCCCGAGACCTGTCGCTCCGCCTGGGGGTCCAGCGCCCGCCGCTCCGCCTGAGGGCCCGAGACCTGTCGCTCCGCCTGGGGGTCCGGTGCCCGCCGCTCCGCCTGAGGGCCCGAGACCTGTCGCTCCGCCTGGGGGTCCGGCGCCCGCCGCTCCGCCTGAGGGCCCGAGACCTGTCGCTCCGCCTGGGGGTCCGGCGCCCGCCGCTCCGCCTGAGGGCCCGAGACCTGTCGCTCCGCCTGGGGGTCCGGCGCCCGCCGCTCCGCCTGAGGGCCCGAGACCTGTCGCTCCATCTGGGGGTCCGGCGCCCGCCACTCCGCCTGAGGGCCCGAGACCTGTCGCTCCACCTGGGGGTCCGGCGCCCGCTGCTCCGCCTGGGGGCCCGATGCCTGTCGCCCCGCCTGGGGGCCCGATGCCTGTCGCCCCGCCTGGGGGTCCGGCGCCCGCCGCCCCGCCCGGGGGCCCGGCGCCCCGCCCGGGGGCCCGGCGCCCTCCGCCCGGGGGCCCGCTGCCTGCTGCTTCGCCTGGTAATCCGATGTGCCTCTGCCCGGAGTCCTGCCCGATGTGCCTCTGCCCGGAGTCCAGCCCGATGTGCCTCTGCCCGAAGTCCAGCCCGATGTGCCTCTGCCCGGTGTGCCTCTGCCCGGTGTGCCCCTGCCCGGAGTCCAGCCCGGTGTGCCCCTGCCCGGAGTCCAGCCCGGTGTGCCCCTGCCCGGAGTCCAGCCCGGTGTGCCCCTGCCCGGAGTCCAGCCCGGTTTGCCGCTGCCCGGAGTCCTGCCCGGTGTGCCAGTCTTTGATATCCCGCCAGTTACCAGACCCGGGCGGTGGAACATTTTGCCCAGCTAGGACTGTTTGGAGCGTCCTGAGGCCGCTCCTTGAGGGGGGGGTACTGTCAGGAATGGACTTGCCAGCAATGGTGGGACTCACCTGCCTTTTGATCTGCAGTACCAGGGCTGGCCAGCGGGTGCTCCCAGCAATCAGAGACTCAACCTTTCAGCCAGCTAACACCTGGAACTGATGATACTGGTGTATTTAAGGGATGGCCAGACTTGCAGACTCTGCCTTGGTGTTGTGTTTGTCCTGGGCCCTGTATCCTGTTTCTGTCCTGCATCCTGTTTCTGAACCACTGCTGACTTCTCCTGCTCTGATCCCGGCTCGCTCCTGACCATCCCTCTGTCTGACCCTCTGTACCACGCTGCTTGCTACCTGCTGAACCTGGCCTGTGACCCCGACCAATCTCCGCTTGCTCCCCCTGTACCTACCTGCCCTATTGATATTGACCCGGCCTGCCTGACGACGCTTGCTTGTATGTACTGTTATCTGTGGGTGGTTGGTTTGGTTTGGTTGCACTGTATTGTGTTTTAGTATTGCACTGCGTTTATGTTTGTATTGTTAGTGTTAATAAATTATATTGTTTATAACATATCTGAGGTCTGCGTTTCCCTGCGTCAGCCACACACCTCTGGTCACACCTGGGAGCCCTGACAGGCAGACTGATCACACCAAAACTCTCAAATGACACAGTCGTGCCCTGGAGCGACTATGGCGCAAAACAAAATCCCAACAAGCCTTCACCCGCTACAAATCTGCCTTCCGCACCTACACCTCCTCCCTCCACGCAGCCAAACAAGCCTACTTCCTGACCCTCATCAAGACCCTCTCCTCCAATCCTCGCCGACTCTTCTCCACCTTCAACTCTCTACTCTCTCCACCCCCACCTCCACCCAGCACCTCACTCACCGCCCTTGAGATTGCCAATCACTTCAAAAACAAGATTGACACAATTCGCAAGGACATTGCCGCAACTCACACGCCCTCTCAACCCGTCCCCTCTCACACAGCTACCCCCCCATCCCCCCTCCCCCTCGACATTACCCGCAGGGACTTCGTCACTGCTCAAACTCCCTCCAACCCCGTTCCCCCTCACTCAGCTACCCCCTCATCACCCCTCTCCCACGGCCCCACCACTGCTCTGACCTCCACTTCCACCCCATCCTACATTCCTCATACTGAAGCTCCCCCAACACTCCACACCTTTGACCTTACTACCATCGAGGAAGTCTCCAAGATCATCTCTGATGCCCACCTCACCACCTGCCCCCTCGACCCTATCCCCTCACAATTCCTACGACCTCCCTCCCCTTCCATCCTACGCTCCCTCACCCACATCTTTAATCTCTCCCTCTCCTCCGGCACTTTCCCCTCCCCACTGAAGCATGCACACATCACCCCCATACTTAAAAAGCCCTCCCTGGACCCCAATGACCCGAACAACCTTAGACCCATCTCCCTGCTCCCATTTACATCTAAACTCCTCGAGCGCCTCGTCTACACCCGCCTATGCTCTCACCTCAACGACAACAACCTCCTCGATCCCCTACAGTCTGGCTTCCGTCCCCTACACTCCACCCAAACCGCCTTACTCAAACTCTCCAACGACCTTCTAAACGCCAAAGCTAATGGCCACTATTCAGTGCTCCTACTCCTTGACCTCTCTGCGGCCTTCGACACAGTTGACCACCCCCTCCTCTTCAAAATACTACACTCCCTCGGCCTCAAAGATTCTTCTCTCTCCTGGCTCTCATCCTACCTGTCACAACGCTCTGTCAGCGTTACCTATAATGCTACCACCTCCCCCTCACTCCCCCTCTCTGTTGGGGTCCCTCAAGGCTCTGTCCTTGGGCCCCTTCTCTTCTCCATCTACACCTCCTCCCTTGGCCAACTCATACACTCTCACGGCTTCAACTACCACCTCTATGCCGACGACACACAAATCTATCTCTCAACCCCCCACCTCACCCTCTCGGTCTCTGCCCGAATCACACACCTACTGAGCGACGTATCAGATTGGATGTCGCTCCACTTCCTTAAACTGAATCTCTCCAAAACCGAGTTTCTTGTCTTCCCCCCAGCCCGAACCCCACCCCCCATTGACTTCTCGATCACATCCAACAATGCCAATATCAAACCCGCCCTGCAGGCCAGAGTACTTGGTGTCATTCTGGACTCCAACCTATCCTTCCAGCCCCAAGTCCAATCTTTAACAAACTCGTGCAGACTCCACCTCCGCAACATCGCCAAAATCTGCACGTTCCTAACCCCAGAAACCACTAAACAGCTCATCCACTCCCTCATCATATCACGACTCGACTACTGCAACTCCCTCCTCACTGGCCTGCCTCGCCGCTGGCTATCCCTGCTTCAGTCGATCCTGAATACGGCTGCCAGACTCATTCACCTTTCCAACCGCTCTGTTTCCACCACCCCCCTCTACCAATCCCTCCACTGGCTTCCGATTGCACAACGGATCAAATTTAAAATCCTAACACTGACGTACAAGGCTGTCCACCATACTGCCCCAAACTACATCACCAAACTAATACCCAAGTACCACCCAGCACGCACACTCCGCTCCTCACAAGACCTCCTTCTCTAGTTCCCTGGTCTCCTCCTCCCATGCCCGCCTCCAGGACTTCTCCAGGGTTTCACCCATCCTCTGGAACTCCCTTCCCCAACCCATCAGATTATCACCTACTCTCCTCTCCTTTAGGCGCACCCTGAAAACCCATCTCTTCAGGGAAGCCTACCCCCTGCTAACTTGACCGACCTCCTCCACTCTTCCTACCACTCCATCCCCCACAGCTATCTCCTCCTGTACCACTATCCCGTCCCTTCTAGATTGTAAACTCGAAAGAGCAGGGCCCTCTATCCCCTCATGTTTTGCATTGTATTGGTATTGTTCTGTCACATGTTCTGTCCCCCTTTGTAATGTACAGCGCTGAGTGAACTATTGGCGCTTTATAAATACTGTATAATAATAATAATAATAATTAAGGGTTAACAACTTGGATGGGGTCTAGGGGTATATGAGATTCCCAATGGAACTGAACAACTTGGAAAACAGCTTCTTAGATGAAAATGGCAAGAATCCAGCAAAAATCCCAAAAGAACAAATGGATCCTAGCTCTATATTGCACTCCTTCAGGAGTGGCACTTCCCTTTTATGACCGATTAGCACACAGTCTTTGCAAGGAGCAGTTGTTCTCATTAAGTGAACCTCCTCAGACCCCAGATGAAAATGTCTTCATCCACCTGGCTGTCTTGCGAGTATCCCAGTGCAAGAGATTCTGAGACACACAAAGAATGTAGTCCCAGGGAGGACAAGTTGGATTTTGCACTTGACCAATCTCACCCTTCTTCAGGAGTTGTAGAAATACCCACACTGTCCTGTTCCTGCAGCTTAAAAGGTGGAAGCTGCTTTAAGGCCTCATGCTGGGCTGGCGCCTTCCCTGCTGACAGTCTGTCTTTCCCTGGTAGACTGTGAGACAGTGGAGGTCCTTCTGTCCAGCTCCAGCCTGTAGGTAAAAATAAGCAAACTAAAAAACAATTTAGTGTAGCGCTTATGATTAACAAATAAAAAATAGTATTTGTCCAAATCACCACAAGAGAAGGATATTGGTGAAACAATATACCGTAGTTCATAAAATAAAGTCTATACAAAATTCTTCTCATCCAGTAGTGGTGGTGCCAAGTGACACCAAAAACCAGAAGAAAAGAGAGAATCCTTCACCTTTCACCCAATCATTTGGCCTTTTGCCGGAGAGTTTGACCACCCAAAGGACTGGTCAAACAAAGCATATATCAAACCCAGCAAATGAGTCCAGTATTCCCAGAAGGATCTCCTCGGATTTTAGGATGAATTAGGAACTTCTCACTAAACAATGCGGTCTAGGATGTCAAATACTCTAGTCAGGTCCACTGCAGCCTCACACGCTTTGCTAGTGTCCTGGAAATCTGAGATCAGGATGGGGCAGCAGCTGATAAGGGTTCCTAATTCTGCAAGAGCCTTTGTTACGATCAGTCCCTAAGAAAGGAATGTGACCTCATTCAGTGCACACTCTGCGGGAAGCTGTCACTAGGGAGAGGTCTGGCTGCAGACTGGTGCTCCACGTTTGACAGGAAACATAGGCAGACCCCCCTCCTCTGGGGCCCCCTCCCAGGCTCCACTTCAGCAGCATTTCTCATTCCATCTTCCACCTGAATCCTTTGCTGACCAGGCTCTCTTATATTTAAAGGCTGGCCTAGCCATCCTGCAAGGCGCCCTGCCTGGGAATTGGCTAGATTCCCCTACGTATGCAGATCAGCCTCTCCTCAGCCCCGCTCACTGCTTCTAGAAACTTCTCCAAGTTTCTAGAGCAGGGGAAGGTATCAGAGAACTGACCTGCAAAGCCTTTCAGCTTTAACCTTGCTTACTCACTCCCAGGCTGATTCCTGCCCAGGCTTCTAGCAAGCGTCTAACTAAACACAAAACACCTATGTTGCATTAGAAGGCATTACATGTGTGCTGTGGAAGACCAAATATAGTGATTGCAGGGTCATGGGTTTAGTAAAACTGTAAGTCTTGCTGTTTGGGACACTGCATTGTCAATTTGTGGGGGGTTGATTGGGGTTCAGCTTTAAATATATCTAAAGCCAAACTTTTTTGTTACATTTTGGATGGAGTAATGAGAGGTTAGAATTCATGTCAGGATATTATTGCTATCTGTTTACTCAGTCACTCTGAAGATACACTCTTTATTTGTTCCCATTAGTGCCCATTATCACCTGGACTAAAAGTGAGGGAAAATTAAATATTTTAAATTGCCATCAGAACAGGAATAAAGGGAAAATGTTATTTTGGACTCTTACTTTGGAGCGATTTTTTCTCACCCCTGTTTTTTTCACAGGGCAGGAAATAAAGTGAAATCTCCCAAATGGGAAACAGATGACAAAAAAAACTGAAATTACTTTTATCCACTCCCTATTCCATCCAAAATGAAAACGGCTTTAGATATACAGTACAGTTATACAGATGTATATACAGATTCACTGTTTTCTTTCCCTAATTATATACCTCTGGCTTGCAGCTGCTAAATGATTTCCTGGTCCTATATGTAGTCCCCCATGCAGTGACTGCCCTTTTCTGAGGTACGGCTGTACAACAGTTTAAAGTGGAAGTTTACACAAAAGGGGAATTTACACTTGTTTGCCTCCTCACCCCTTCCTTTGCCACATTTGGCACTTTTTGGGGACGAGGGAATACTTAGTTTTGATAGGTACGCAGTCCCACTTCTGGCTAACATCGCTGCAGCAACCTTTTGGCTCCTCCTTCCCCTCGGAGCCTTCTGCGACACATACAGGTCCCAGAAGACTGTTGGACCATGCACACAGAGCAGAGCAGCTTGCGCATGCACAGTAGGAAACCAGCTTCTTATTAGAGAATTCTAGTAAATTACAAAGTACAAATAATAAAAGTAATAGCAGCACATTCCTTTAAAATCCATAGCAGAGCAAACTATTTCCCTGATGCAAACTGGAAAAAACATCAAGAAAAAATATTTTTTCAAATTCTGACCTATAAGTTTGGCGATTGAAAGAAAGTTTCTGTTGTATCTGTGAATGATATGTCCATGCTATCAGATGGAATACCAATCCTAAGGAAGTAGATGAGTGACCAGTGAGTCCACCATGCATGAAATTATCTATGTTGATCATGACTACATGTGTAGCACTGTTGAATTTGGGTTCCCCTATAGCTCTGCACAGCCAGTCACTTATTTTCCACACAGCGTTCATCCACAGATAGAAATCAGGCCTCGAGCATTGGTTTTATTTTATTGAGGGAATTAAACTTGGATAGGGTATAGGGGTGTATAGGATGCCCAAGGGAACAGAAGTCTGAGGAAAACTTCCTGAACTATTCACAGCTTCTCTTCTCTGACACAGTTTCTGTTGGAGTGCTAGCCAGCAGCTCCAGTTGTACTACAGTTGTACCAGTTGTACACCCCATGAACTCCTCTTCACCCAGCAATCTGAAGGTGTTCTTCTTGATCGGGGGATCTGTCTCCTGTCCCTTTAAACTAGGTGCACAGTCACTAGAAGGGAACTGATCTAGTTTCCCACCAGAGTGCTCCTTCCCCTATCTGCCCAGGGGATGCAGGTGTACTCACTCAGATCCTCTTCTGTACTGTGAATGGTTGCTGCTACCAGGCTATCAGCTGGGCTGCTCCTTTCCTGCCATACAGGTGGTCCTCTCTCAAGGGGCCAGTAAGTCCTGAGTTTTCTTCCTTTCCTGCTCCAGGAGTGCAGGCAGGCCCCATCACACTAGGCCTGGCAGCCTTCCTCCTCCAGCCTCACATCTTCCTGCTTCTCACTCCTCTCCCACCACCACTCTCCCACTCCTCATACTGAGCATACTCTAACACCTCTTAAGGGAGTCCAGCCCATTGGCAAGCCTCCTGTTGGGGATTGGCTAAGGTCCCTCAAAGGTGCAGCCAACCACTCCTCAGATCCACCCACTGACTCCAAGGCCCTCCTCCGAAAGCCTCAGAGCAGGGGGAAATTCCAGAGGGGCTGGCCTGCAGATTCTCTCAGCCTTAACCCTAATTTGACCGCTCTGGCTATTGCACCTGAGCTGCTATACCGCTCCTGTCTAACCATTAGGGATCTAGCTCCAACTAGTGTAAATAGGAAAGTTCTACACAAGTAAACTACATACAATTCAATCACAACCTTGCACATTGTCTGCAATCTAGCCAAAATCTGATACAGTATAAATTGTATGCCAATCAGCAATATGTATCCACACTAGCTGTTTTGAATACAAAAGCGGAACTACAAACCAAACCAAAAATGCCATTTTGTTCATTTTTACTATTCAAAGCAAACTCACCCATCCATCCATGTCTCTATACTTTATTGTGTTGAGAAGTCACTTTGAAAATCACCCCATAGCATATCTGGCCATGGCCATCTTGAGTAAGGGCAAATGTAGCATTTGTAGTAAATATGATAGACTTTACTATTTACTAACACTAGCAGCACAAGGGTAAAAATAGTCAATGTTAATAGAGAGAGTGAAGGTCTGCTTTAAAGTGTATGTCCTGACAAAACTGTATTCCGTAGTTTTGGATGGAGTGGGGAAGGGTTAGAACTCCTGTCAAGTTTTTACTGTTATCAACTAAACCAGATATTCACCCTCAGAAATCACATCCCAATCAGCAATATATACAGGTGAAACTCGAAAAATTAGAATATCGTGCAGTAATGCAAATTTTCTGAGATTGTGGATTTGGGGTTTTCATGAGCTGTAAGTCATAATCATCACAATTATGACAAATCACGGCTTGAACTATCTTGCTTTGCATGTAATGAGTCTATCTCATTTATTAGTTTCACCTTTTAAGTTGCATTACTGAAATAAATTAACTTTTGCACGATATTCAAATTTTTCGAGTTTCACCTGTACTGTATCTACACTAGCTGTTTTGAACACTAATTAAAGCAGAACTAAACTGCATCTGAGCACCACAAACCGAAAATGCAATTTAATTGTATTTTATTATTCAAAGAAAACTCACCCATTCATCCATGTCTTCATTCTTCATTTTGCTGAGAAATCAGTTTAAAAATCACCCTCTAGCATTTCTGGCTGTGGCCATCTTGAGTAAGGGCAGATGATTTATTTACATCCTGGAAACCATCTGCCCTTAGCTCTGACATGCAGACAGGAGAGAGTGACACAATATTCCTGGAAACCAGAAAGTGAAGAAATGTGAAAAAAAAGTTGCAAACAAGTAAATATGGTATCCCTTCATATCTATTTACTAATGATATCAGCATTAGGTATAAAAATAGTCAGTGTTGATTGAGAGAGTGAAGTTCTGCTTTAACTGCTTGCCGCCCATCCACAGTAGTTGTACTGAGAACGGGTGGCAGCTGTAGGCCAGGCAACACACTAGTACATTGCAACCTTTCTTCCAGGTTTGATTATACACAGCATGAATTTAGCAGCTGATTTCAGCCAGTGATTTTGGTTGAAGTCAGCTGATCGGCTGTGACCAATCACACACAGTGTTCTGTGTTTAAAAAAACACAGAGCTTTTGTGTACTGTGAACAGTGATCTGCCTGTTTCTTCTTCTTGCATTGCAAAAAACAGACAGATAGTAAAGTAAAAGCAGCACATACTGTATTACACCCATTACATATTGTTAGGCACACAGTTAACCCCTTTATTGCCCCTAGATGTTAACCCCTTCCCAACCATTGTCATTAGTACAATGTCAGTGTACAGCATTATCACTGATCACTGTATTAGTGTCACTAGTGATGTCAATGTTAGTTAGTGACCCTCCCAGATAGTGTCTCTTAGAGCCAGATTGCCCTTCACCTTATCATAGTCACACCTCGCCACCCTATTACAGTCATACACAAGTCACTGATCACAGCCATTACATTATTCTGTAGCGTCAAGTGGTTAAAGTGTGTGTCCTGCCAAAACTTTATTCCTTAGTTTTTGATGGTGTGGGGAAGGGTAAGAACGCCTGTCAAGTTCTTACTGCTAACAAGGAAACCAGATATTTACCCTCATTTTCTGCCCTGCTGACATTTTCCTAGACAGGAAGTGGGGGTAACCTATCAAGAGCAATACAGATGAAAATAAAAATGCTTTTCTTAACCTCTCAGTGCCTGCGCCTCCTGGCCTTTTAAAAGTTTCAGAATCCGGGAGGCAGGCGGGGTTTTAAGGTCATGTGACCGTCGTGATTCGCCATCACGGTGGTCACATGATCGAAAAAGGTCCTGATCAAAAGGGAAGATCGGGACCTTTCTATGAGTCACGGACATATGTGCTGGGGGCGCGCGCTCTCAGCATATACAGTTGTGTTCAAAATAATAGCAGTGTGTTGAAAAAAGTGAATAAAGCTCAAAATCCTTCTAATAGCTTTTATTTCCATACACACAAATGCATTGAGAATACTACACATTCTATTCCAAATCAAAACAAATCAAAAATATATCAAATTTGTGTTGTTCCTCTAACAAAATTGAAGAAAAGTGAATATTAGACTGTTCAAAAAAAATAGCAGTGTTTGTATTCTTCTTTACAAACTCAAACATTCACTATATAAACTGAAAAATGTTTGAAGATTTTGCTTTCCTTTGAATCACTTAATTAATATTTAGTTGTATAATCACTGTTTCTGAGAACTGCTGTACATCTGTGTTGCATGGAGTCAACCAACTTCTGGCACCTGTGAACAGGTATTCCAGCCCAGGATGATTGGACTACATTCCACAGTTCTTCTCTATTTCTTGGTTTTGCCTCAGAAACTGCATTTTTGATGTCACCCCACAATTTTTCTATTGGATTAAGATCCGGGGATTGGGCTGGCCACTCCATAACATCAATCCTGTTGGTCTGGAACCAAGATGTTGCACATTTACTGGTGTGTTTGGGGTCGTTGTCTTGTTGGAACACCCATTTCAAGGGCATTTCCTCTTCAGCATAAGGCAGCATGACCTCTTCAAGTATTCTGATGTATTCAAACTGATCCATGATCCCTGGTATGCGATAAATAGGCCCAACACCGTAGTATGAGAAACATCCCCATATCATGATGCTTGTGCAACCATGCTTCACTGTCTTCACAGTGTACTGTGGCTTGAATTCAGTGTTTGCGGGTCGTCTGACAAACTGTCTCCGGCCACTAGACCCAAAAAGAACAATCTTACTTTTATCAGTCCACAAAATGTTGCGCCATTTCTCTTTAGGCCAGTCAATGTGCTCTTTGGCAAATTGTAACCTCTTCAGCACATGTCTTTTTTTCAACAGTGGGACTTTGCGGGGGCTTCTTGCAGATAGCTTGGCTTCACATAGGCGTCTTCTAATTGTAACAGTACTCACAGGTAACTTTAGACCTTCTTTGATCTTCCTGGAGCTGATTTTTGGCTGAGTCCTTGCCATTTTGGCTATTCTTCTATCCATTCCAATGGTAGTTTTTCGCTTTCTTCCACGTCTTTCAGGTTTTGGTTGCCATTTTAAAGCATTTGCGATCATTTTAGCTGATCATTTTCTGCACTTCTTTATATGTTTTCCCCTCTCCAATCAACTTTTTAATCAAGGTATGCTGTTCTTCTGAACAATGTCTGGAACGACCCATTTTCCTCAGAATTTCAGAGAGAAATGCACTTTAACCAGCATGTACAACATTTGCTGCCTTCCTTCCTTAAATAAGGGCAATAATTGCCACCTGTTTTTCAAAGAATGAATGACCTCACTAATAGAACTCCACACTGCTATTATTTTGAACATGCCCCTTTCAATTAGTGATTCAATTACACAGAATCAGCAGCATGCATGTCATGACTGTTGGGTCTGTTGGATTTCTATTACTCTACTACACCTGCTAGTAAATTATTTGCCATGTAGAAATATAATTTCTACCAAAAACAGTGATTGATCAGGTCAGTGATGTCTGACTGCTATTATTTTGAACACAACTGTATGTATTTTCTAATTGCATGCAAATATGCGGCGGCTCGGCATCAAGGCCCAGACTCCGAGAGGCCGCATATTTGCGTGTGCTCGGTGTCAAGGGGTTAAATTAAGTAGGATAAGGCCAGAGCCCCTGTCAGATTTTTATTTCTGTCTGTATTGCTGCTGTAGATTTTCGGTTACTAAAAATCTGGTGAGATCATTGTCAGCATGACAGAAAGTGAGGGTAAATCTCTCTAACTGAGCCCTGGATAGCAGTAGAATCCCGACAGCAGTTCTAATCCTACTCCACTCTATGGAAAACCTGAAAAAGTTGGCTTGACGTACAATTTAAAAATTAATTTTGAGCAACAACTGAAACCAGTCATTAAGCTATAAATGTCACCTAATCATCATAACAAAACTTGCTATAAAAAAATCATGAAGTCACCTTCTCCAATCCCTGTTCACTTTTTTTCTATAAGACCCCCATATCTCATTCAAAAATATCAAATAATAAGTCCTAGTAGCACATAAAGAAGTCTGCCTCCTGCAAAATCCTGTTTCTCTGCACTGAAGACAGCAAAGTAGCCTTTTTTATATAGTTAGTCAGGTTGAAAAATACCATCTAGGTCAACCAATAGAAAAAAATAAAGCGCCCCATACTCACAGTTGATCAAGAGGAAGGCAAAAAAAAAAAAACATAAGGCATGGACCAAATTGCTCCATTGGGGGAAAACAAATTCCTTACTGATCCTCCAAAGGCAATCGAATAATCCCTGGATGAACAATTGCTGGTGTTATTATCTATGAATGTTAATATCCTGCTATATTTTGTGCATTTAGGAAGGCAATCCAGCTCCTTTTTAAAACAATTTTCTGAGCTGGCCAGAACTAGTTGCTAAGCGAGTCTATTTAACAGAATATACTGTATAGGTAAAATCTCTTTTCCTCCAAACATAAAGAGTGCCCCATTGTATTTTTTATGATGACCCTAAAGTGAATAACTCTATACCAAGTTCACTATATGGAGCACTTATGTATTTATACATGGTGATCACATCCCTGCTTAATCACCTCTATAGTCAGTTTGGCCAATCTTTACTATAGCTGAGCTCCTCCGTGCCACTTATCATTTTGGTTGCACTTTCTCTAATTCTCCAATATCTTTTTTGTGAACTGGTGCCCAAAATGTCTAGATGAGGTCTTAATACTGATTTTTTACAGAGCCAAAATTATGTCTCTCTCGCTCTCTCACTCTCTCTGAAGTCTATACCTCTTTTAATACAAGAAAGGTTTTTAGAAACTGCAGCTTGGCATTGCATGTCATTATTAACCATTTGCCTACCAGGGCAATTCTGACAATTTTCCCATACTTGTAAAAGTCTGCTTCTTTTGTTAGAAAATTACTTAGAACCCCCAAACATAAGTGTCACAGTGGGCGCTTTCCACCCTCCGCTGGCCCACATCTGAGGTGACCCCCTGCTGTCTCTCTTCCTGCCGCGGCTCCTTGAAGCCGAGCCGCGCAGCACGAGAGGGCTCCGGGGAGGCCGGAGGGGACAAGATAGCGAGGTTCACACCTCTCTGTGGAGAGGTGCAAACCCCCTGCAGAGATGTTACAGATCACGGCGTCAGGCTGACACCATGCGATCCCGGCTTCTGTAGCGTGGGCAGCTTGCGGATGCCTCCGGACAAAGGTCGCGCCCCCAGCCCGCCCCCAGTTGCCAGGACGACCGGAGAGCGTTCTTGCATCAGCTTAAGAGGCTGATGCCGGGGTCTCCGATCATCTTCTCCGCTGTGCAGCCATCGAGGGAGCCCAGCTGCGGCGGGGGGCCCTTATGGCTAGACTCTGCCAAGACCCCCAGCCAAGGGGGAGACCGCACCAAATCCCTGCCTGAGACCCTAGTTGAGGGGGAGATCGCCTGCAAGCCTACAGGGAGAGACCACTCACCTATTTCAGACCCCAACAGCTACCTGTGTCCTACTTTCTTATCCCTGGGAGACCAGGCACCCTGTCGGATCCATGAGCATATGCTTTCCCCTGTTTTACCTGAACTGTTCCTGTGCTGACCCCCTACCCCCCCTGTTGGATTACAATCTGCTACAGAGACTTTTCCTTTGCCCTTGGTACCAGACTACAAGTGTTTTAGCCCTTTCTTGCTGTCCTCCTATTGGCAAGGTCACCCTCCCGGCAATCCCCCCATTGAGTGACTGTCATTTTTTTGTCTCAATAAAGCTTTGTGTGTTTGCCATCTGCTCTGTGTGTTCTGTCCTACCCTCTGTCACAATAATATATACACTCACCTGCCACTATATTTGCTACACCTTGCTAGTGCCAAGAAAATATCTCCCACACCATTATACCATCAGCCTTAACTGTTGATACAAGGCAGGATGAAGCCATGCTTTCACGTTGTTTATGCCAAATTCTGACTCTACCATCTGAATGCTGCAGCAGAAATTGAATGCCCATTCTCCTCTGACATCAACAAGGCATTTTTGTCCACACAACTGCTGCTTACTGAATATTTTCTCTTTTTCAAACCATTCTCTGTAAACCCTAGAGATGGTTGTGCATGAAAATCCCAGTAAATCAGCAATTTTTTAAATACTCAGACCAGTCCATCTGGCTCAAACAACCATGCCCCGTTCTAAGTCACTCAAATCCCTTTTTCCCTCATTTTGATGCTCGGTTTGAACTTCAGCAAGTTGTCTTCACATCCTGAAGCCCAAATGCATTGAATTGCTGCCATCTCCTAGATTGTAAGCTCCGAGGAGCAGGGCCCTCCTAACCCTCTTGTATTGAACTGTATTGTTGCTGTATCATCTCCCGTTATATTGTAAAGCGCTGAGCAAACTGTTGGCGCTATATAAATTCTGTATAATAATAATAATGTGATTGGTTGATTAGCAATTTGTGTTACCAAGCAATTGAACAAGTATACCTGTATTTTAGAAGAGGCCCTATAGAATAAAATGATGGCTGTTGTAATTTTTTATGTCACACAATATTTGCACAGCAGTTTTTCAAATGTAATCTTTTTGGAAAAAAATACATTTTCATGAATTTTATTGCACACAAACACAATATATTACCATTTTTTTAAACTATAAAAGATAATGTTACACTGAGTAAGTAGATACCTAACATGTCATGCTTTAAAATTGCATCTACTCATGGAATGGAGCCAAACTATGGCACTTATAATTCTGCATAAGCGATGCTTTAAATTCTCTTACAGGTTAACAGGTTACCAGTTTAGAAATACACAGGAGGTCTGGCACTGGAATAATTGCTTTCACTATGCCGTTCGTGATGATACCTTACAAGTGTGCTGTGTTTACATTTGTGTGCGGGACTTGCGTATGAGCATAAGCACTTGGGGACGGGGGTACTTTTAGGGGTTTTTTTTAGTTTTCTTATGTATATTTCATCCCAAACACTTTTTACACTGTCTCTTTATTTTTTTTTGTATTAACTATTGCTATCACAAGGGATGAACAACATCCCTTGTGACAGCATGGGCCGTTGGCAGATCCTCTTTATGGAGAGATCTGTGGTCTATTAGACCCCAGATTTCCCCTCTGGCCTCCCATACAGCTGATACAACAAAGATCGGTCTGATTGGCTGCTTTCCAGGCCACTAACGGCCAGGTGAACAAAGAGCCAAAACCGGAAGTGACTAAACCTTTGTTGCTTCCAAGGTCACAGAGAGGAAGGAACATTGTCAGTTCCTCTCTCTCTCTGGGTAGTGCCGCTGGTCGCATCACTCCTGGGCTCCGCGATTGGACGGCAGAACCTGGGAAAGGCAGCAGCGGGAGGGGGACCCCCTTCTACCACCTGTAGAAGAGTTTGATACCGGGATGATGCCTTCAGGGCCAGGCATCATCCTGATATAACCAATTCAACCAAAAGATGTCCATGGACGTGTGTTCTAATCCCTCTCCCCTCTATCCAAAACTAAAAAAAAAAGTTTTGCCTTTAGTCATACTTTAAGTCTATAATCTACCAGAACAGCCAGGTCCTTCTCTAGTACTGACTCCCCCAGTTTTACTATTCCTAGTATGAATAGCATGTATGTTTTGAGGCATCAAGTGCATAACTTTACAATTATCAACAATCAAACTGTGCATTAAGGTCTCTTTGTAAGTGGAGATATCCTATAAGGACATTATTCTACTACACAGCTTGATGTCATCTGCAAACATAGAAATTGTATTTTTAACCCCAAACTATCATTTATGAGTAGGATAAAAAGTAAGAATCCCAATACTGAACCTTGGGGTGCACCACTAATAACTTTAGACAATTCTGAGTGTGAATCAATAATCACTATTCTCAAATGGCCTTTAACCCAGTTTTCTACGAATTTACCAAAATTTAAATGGAATAACAACTCAATAAAACTGAATTTTCTAAGCCTATTATCATTAGCCTTTTGTGGGGAACTATGTCAAAATGCTTTTTTGAAAGTCCAGGTATAGTACATTACAGCCAAATTCAGTCTTGAATTCTTGCTGACTATTAAGTTTATAATATTGTTTTTTTAGCAAAAACTCTATTATGTTTTTTGTTTTTATCAAACTCTCAAATATATTTCCAACTATTTAGGTTAAACTAACCAGCCTGTAGTCACTTGGTATAGACTCTGATCCCTTTTTAAATATAGGCACCACGTTGGCCTTGTGCCAATCTACTTTTAATGAGCAATTCATGTTTGAGCCTCTAAGTTAAAAACAATGGCTTCAAAATAACAAAGTTTACATTTTTCAGGATACAGGAGTGTATGCCATCTCGTCCAAGTGATTTAGTCACCTTTATCATGTTTAAATGTTTCTGGACCATATCAAAACATGATCTACAGCAACGTCCAGTAGCAGCCCTGTCCTTTTAGTCCCGCCAGCATTAAAATTTCCAAGCTATACCTCTGAAACCAGATTTAGAACATCTAGCACAGGTGCCATTTTTAAATAGCAAGTGCTAATAAGTACAGTACAATGTGAATATCCAGGTATTTTGTACGTTTTAAGCAAACAATCCAATTTATGTTCTTCTTTAACCACTTCCCATTCGGCCCATGTACATAAAAGGCTGGACAGGAGCGCTCCCGAAGCAGGTGGCTGTTTATAAACGGCCTCCACATTCACTGCTTGTGGGCCATCACTCCGGACACAGCGGAACACTGATCGCTGTACGGGACCTCTGTGTGAGGTTCCGTTCATGAGATCACTGATTGGGAGTGTAGCTCGGGGTAAAGTTTTAGTACCAAGAGCAGTAACCCCGAGCTACACTCGGGCTTCCCATGCGGCGTTGCTCAGGGATTCCCTGCAGCGCTTACCTTGTCCTTGGCTCCCGCGATGTGTCCCCTGCAGCGTCCCCGGCCATCTCATCCAGCCGATGCCGGAATCTGGCTTCCGTGTTCTGGTCCCTGTGACGTCGGGACGTACAGGCGCCGGAACTGGCGGCAAATTTGAAAGTTTTAAAAAATGTCATTTTTTTAAAACAATTATTACATAGCAAAACATTGCTGTTTCAAAGCATTTCACATACATTTTGTCCCGAGTGCTTTGTCCTGTGCCCTGCCTGTATTTTGACTGTTCTTTCTGCCTGGAAACTGAGAAATATCCATGGCGTCCAAAAAGCGTCCCTTTAGGTCAAAAGCGGTTTTAGACCAGCTAGAGAACAGCGATAGTAAATTAGAACTACTTGCAGAATTGAGTGATAATGATTCGTGGGGAAATTCGTCATCAGACATTGAAAACGATTTTGCGACTTTGCTCAGTGATGTGCGAACTTGGCGTTATATTTCAAATTTCAGTGTTTTTGGTTTGATTATATTATTGAATTAAATTTGTTATTATATTATTATTTTTTATGATTATTTATTAAATTATAATTTATGATTTCATATTTCAAGTTTTGTCATACCCGGGATGTTTACTAGACTGTTGTTCGGACAGATTTCAGTGAGTTATTCCTAAAAATGACAGGCCTACAATAAAAAAACTACATATTTCCATGCAAAATAATGGTACCGCTTTCAGCACCAAAAATCTGAAATAATCATATCAGGGAGGTTAATCAGCATTTTTTGGCAGGGGCGTTTTTTTGGCTGGAATAAAAACCCAGAACTAGTGGGTTTTTAGATGAGTTTTTTAGCTGTAAAAATTCTCTAATGCTGGTAAACATAGAAAAATGCAGTAAAACATGGCAAACCAGCGTTTTTGGTATTTTTTGAGCAAAATTTGTATTTATTACGCTAAAAACTGCAAACGCAGAAAAACATGGCTAATGCAAAAACACTAATAAATGCGGGAAAACTAGCATTTTTAACGTGACTTTATATAGCTAAAGCTACCGGCGTTTTTAAAATTCACATGTGCATGTGGACTTATTGTTCAGCTGTTGGGATAAAACCTTATCAACAATAAAATTATATGATTATGCAAAAACAGCATTTTTCTTTTAGTTCCAAAAATTCTAAATAGATACAAAAAGTTAACTAGCAAATTGGGAATTCTACTACATGTGAATATTAAAAATTAGAAAAGCAAAATTGCATTGAATAATGTTGGATTATTAGCATCATTTGTGCGGTTTCTTTATTATGCTGTTGTTACAGCACAATTCATTTCATCAAATGTGACGACGTGTGATAGAAAGAAATGTGGAGCTGAAGTTCGGTCTCTCACTGATAGCAGAGCAAGGATCATATCTGGCTGCAGTGCCATTCCTATTTATTAGGTTTGGGAGGAAAAGGGAGAATAATTGAAAAAAAAAAAAAAAAAAGGTTTCAGATAGGAAAGTGATGTAGAAGAGGTCACAGTGCCACCTAATGGCTAGAACAGAGATATTTTCTTATTCTGCTTTGTGATGAAAATAATCTGGAATGTTTTATGGTCATGTACAATGTAGTATGTCACATGATTACAAAATCAGCAAATAAGCAGCTTTTAGATTTTGTTTTTTTACACAAAACTGGTTGTCAATTGCAATTAGAAATCTATGACTACAGATAGGAATGAGGTTTACATTCGCTGCTATCGTGGGCTCATGGTGAAACCAGCGCTTTTAAAATTCAGAGTCCTGGCAAATCAATGTGGACATTCACTAGACCAAATCCTTTGTAACCATAATGCGCTGCCTGGCCTTTGAACTTAGGTCAGCTGGCTTAGAAGAGCCAATAAAGGGGCTTTTGGATAAGGCAGCCCCTTCAATTTAAAGGATAAGTTCACTTTGTATAACATGTTACACCCATATTCAGCCCCCACATAACCCCCCCATCCTCTGTGAATGAGAACACTACGAGTTCCAACAGCCTATGCGGCTGTTGGCTTGTAGTTCTCAATGAACTACCTCGGCGCTGTGGAGCTCCGTGGTAGTTCATTGAGTCTTCCTGTCAGTATATCTGCTTGACCGTACATCCCGTACAGCAAGCAGATATACTGACAGATCTGCAGGAGACCTGCATGGCACGAGCAATCTGCTAATTGCTGGTGCAATGCTTTAGAGGCTTCAGAAACAAAAAAAATAATAAATGCACATTTTTTTACCTGCAAAAAAATTTGCATTTATTATTTTTTCAAATGTAAGTGCAGCGTTAAAGCATAAGTGACAAATGCAATCATACAGTGTTTATGTGAATAGCAGTGTTCATACAATAAAAAAAAAAAGTCTCAGATCATATAAAATCATAGAATCATAAAAAAAACTCTAAAAATCTGAACATAAATAGTGAATATACTGTAAATAATATAAAAGAGGGGTAAAGTGAGCGCTAAAAGTCAGTAAGCTACTAAACACCAAAGGTACCAAAAACCTCCAAAATAGACAATAATGCAGCAGGGTATAGCGCTCAAAATAAAAATAATAGACACTAGTAAAAATGATTGTGGTAAGATAAATGAAAATACAGTTGCAAGAAAAAGTATGTGAACCCCTTGGGATTACGTGGAGTTTTGCATGAATTGGGCATAAAATGTGCTCTGAACATCATCTAAGTCACAACAATAGAAGAACACAGTCTGCTGAACATAATACTACACAAACATTAGATGTTGCCATGGTTTAATTGCACATAACATGTAAACATTCACAGTGCAGGGAGGAAAAAGTATGTGAACCTTTGGACTTAATAACTGGTTGACTCTCCTTTGGCAGCAAACGTTTCCTGTAGTTGCAGATCAGACCTGCACAACGATCTGGAGTAATTTTGGACCACTCCTCTTCACAAAACTGTTTCAGTGTAGCAATATTCTTGGGATGTCTGGTGTGAATCGCTCTCTTAAGGTCATGCCACAGTATTTCAATCGGGTTGAGGTCAGGACTCTGACTGGGCAACTCCAGAAGGCGTATTCTGTGCTGTTGCAGCCATTGTTTTGTTGAATTACTTGTATGCTTTGGGTCATTGTCCTGTTGCATCACCCATCCTCTGCAGAGCTTCAGTTGATGGACAGATGGTCGTACTTTTCCTGCAAAATGTCTTGATAAACTCTGGAATTAATTTTCCCATCAATGACAACAATCCGTCCAGGCCCTGAGGCAGCAAAGCAGCCCCAAACCATGATGCTCCCTCCGCCATGTTTTACAGTGGGGATGAGGTTTTGATGTTGGTGTGCTATGCCTTTTTTTCTCCACACATAGTGTTGTGTGTTCTTCCCAAACAACTCAATCTTGGTTTCATCTGTCCACAGTATATTTTGCCAGTAGTGCTGTGGAACATCCAGGTGCTCTTTTGCAAACTTCAAACGTGCTGCAATATTCTTTTTGGACAGCAATGGCTTCCTCCGTGGTGTCCTCCCATGTACTCCATTCTTGTTTAATGTTTTCCTTATTGTAGATGTGTCAACAAAAATGTTAGCATGTGCCAGAGATTTCTGTAGGTCTTTAGCTGACACTCTGGGATTCTTTTTTACCTCATGCAGCATTCTGCGCTGTGCTCTTGCAGTCATTTTTACAGGACGACCACGCCTAGGGAGAGTAGCAACAGTGCTAAACTTTCTCCATTCTTGATCGTAGGTCTTCTGAGAGCTCTTTTCTGTGAGGCATGGTTCACATCAGACAGTGCTTCTTGAAACCAGTAAACCCAAAACAGGTGTGTGTTTTTTAAGGGCAGGACAGCTGTCAGCAACACATCCAATATCATCACACTGATTGGAGTCAAGGTTGGCTCACTCCTGGCTCCAATTAGCTCTGGGAGAAGTCATTAAGCTAGGGCCTCACATACTTTTTCCTCCCTGCACTGTGAATGTTTACATGTTATGTGCAATTAAACCATGGCAACATCTAATGTTTGTGTAGTATTATGTTCAGCAGACTGTGTTCTTCTATTGTTGTGACTTAGATGACGTTCAGAGCACATTTTATGCCCAATTCATGCAAAACTCCACGTAATCCCAAGGGGTTCACATACTTTTTCTTGCAACTGTAAAACCATATATCATATATCCACTTATAGATATGACGATAAAAGCATCAGTATATCAATAATAATGGTGACAGTCCCAGAATAAGTGATAAAGTGACATAGTGCAAATGCATATACAATAAATAGGTGTAATGCGTCACTAATCAGTGACTCGCCATGTGCACAGGTGTCAGCTATAAGTCCAAGTGTTAAGGTGCCTAGAGGTCTTCTGGATCCAAATTGCTGGTCCCAATGATTGGTGATAAAGAAAAAGTGTAAAGACTGCGCACTCACCAGATGCGCAATCATACTGCGCATTTAGAGATATAACACTTTAAAGTGGAGCTCCACCCAAAAGGGAAAGTTCCGCTTTAAGCCTTTGTCCCCCACTCCCCATTAAGGATTGGCGCAAATTTGACAGGTACCCCCTCCCACTTCCGCTGCAATCGCCTAGGTGATCGGAAATGGAAGTTGTCCTCCTCCACCCTCCCTCCCTGTAGTCTTCTGGGGCACGTGACAGGTCCCAGAAGACTACGGGGCCATTTACAAAGTGCAGCATTTCTCACGCATGCACAGTGGGCATTCGGCTGTGAAGCCGTAAGCTGTCACAGCCGGGTGCCCACATTGAAGATGCCGGCACCAGGGAGAGAAGACGAAACCTGTGTTGGTGAGTACACCGCTGGACCGAGGGACAGGTTAGTGGCTGTATTTTAAAAGTCAGCAGCTATAATTTTTGTAGCTACTGAAATTTTTTTTTTTTCAGTTGGATCTCCACTTTAAGGAGCACTGTACACCATGAGGCAAAAGAAAAAGTAACCAGAGAGAATGAGGAAGCAGGGAATGTGTAACTAAAGCTGGCCATATACTGTTAGTTTTTTAGTCTTTAGTTTAGGTTTTTTTTGTTTTGTTTTCATACAGCCAGTATGTAAATCTGAAAGCCCAGCTCTTCAGAGTGCGTGTAAAATGCCATAAGTCTGTAGCAGCAAAAGAGTTAAAAGGTATGCCATGAAAGAACAGCTCTTCAGAGTGTGTGTAAAATGCCATTAGTTGGTAGCAGCGAAAGGGTTAAAGGCACACCATTAAAGAGCAGCATGTGTAATGTCAGTTTGCAGTCGGCCTGAACAAGAAGAGACAAACCCACTGTTAGACTTGTTAGCTGACATTCAGGCGTTGGGAGCAGACCTCAAGGTCAACCCAAGCCTCTCTTCCACACAGGAAATTCAGCTGCCGGAGGTGCTTGCAGCACATTGTAACTGTTTCTTAACTGTGAAAGCTAGGAAAGACCTATGTTGCAGTTCACAATGTAGACAAAGGGGTTCATCCTCTAACCAATATAGCTGAATGTGTTTTGTGAGCTGCTATGAGCAATGTGTTTCAACAATCCAACAAACCCAAAACTATAAAAAAATGCGTGAAAAACTGAAGATAACAAGATAACATATAAACATACCCACATGGAAGTAAAATATATTTTAAAAATATTCTTCCCAAATATAGTGATATATTTGAAATACTACAATTTTGGCCATATTCAATATATTTCTATATATATATATATATATATATATATATATATATATATACAGCATGTTGAAATGTATTTTTATTACAAAATATATGTAAAATATTTTGAAAAATACATTTCAAATATATTGTGTGTCTTTAAAAATACAAATCTACATTTTTAGAATGCATTTACAGATATATGTAAGAATATATCTTAAAATTACTTTTTAATATATTTAAAAAATATATATTTTTTAAATATATTCAGATATTTTATAACATATAAAAAAGTCATTTTTATATATACTTGTAAATGCATTGCAAAAATTAGATTTGTATTTGTAAAGACATACAGTATATTTGAAATGTATTTTTTAAAATATTTTTCATATATTTTTAAATAAAAATGCATTTCAACATGCAGTGTGTATATATATATATATATATATATATATATATATATATATATATATATATATTGAATATGGACAAAATTTTAGTATTTTAAATATATGTCACTATATTTGGGAAGAATATTTTTAAATATATTTCAAATATATTTTTCTTTTATATGGGTAGTGCAGCGCTTCTCAATCAGTATATCAATTAATCAATGTATATAAACCTTACACCATACAAATGTATCCACAAGTACTTATTAGAAATGATAATCAAAACTTATTACAAATTATATTAAAAATCTTTCAACAATCCAGTTTCTTGTGTAGTATTCACATACTGTATATTAGATATACTATAGTCTCTTAGTAATCCTGCGTTTCATTGATCTTCCACCCAACATGCTTGCAGTAAACTTGTGATCACCACCAGCTGTGCTCTCACCTGGTCACAATGACCTTACATTTTCAGCTTCTGCTTATGGGGGGAGGTCACAGATAGGGGGGCACAGTCACAGATGAAGTGCAGTTTGATGTGTGAGTGCGGTTTTTGCAGGAGTGTGAAGCATCAGTTGAACACAGCAGTTTAACTAAAGCAGGTTAACTCAAGCAGCAGGAAGATACAACAAAGAACTCTACTGCACGCTGGATGGACTGCAAGCAAACACCCTGGGACACATCTTCTACAAGTCTGAGTCCCACTCCACTTACCTCTTAATATGTCCCGTCTATTCCTCCTTTTCATATTACTATCCTGCGTTCCCAAAATCTCCTTTCCTTACCCATCTGTTCCACCCCAAAGATTACACATTTTATCCTCACTGCTACCATCTCCCTACTACTGCTCTCATCACCTCCTGCTGATACTTCACTCACCTGCTGTCCCAAACAGGACTGGAAGGCATTTACACTTGTGTACATCCCGCTCCCATGTTACTTTCCTCACCCTTCTTCTTCTCCTAACCTTTAGCGATATCTCCCCAAACCCAGGTCCTCCAGTATCTTTCCCCCACACCAGGCATCCCCTTTCTTCTGGGAATCCCCTCAATTTAATATCAATCCCCATGCTCCAAAAAACCACCCTCCCTTTTTCATGTGCGCTCTGGAATGCCCTATCTGTCTGTAATAAGCTCACCTCTGTCCATGACCTTTTTGTCTCCTACTCCCTTAACCTACTAGCAATTACAGAAACCTGGCTTCAAGCATCACATTCTGCTTCTCCCGCAGCACTTTCCTATGGAGGCCTCCTCTGGACCCACTCACCCAGACCCAAAGGTCGGAAAGGAGGAAGGGTTGGTTTGCTTCTATCCCCACTGAGCACCTTTTAAGTCCTCCCTAACCCTCCCTCTCTATGCTTCTCTTCTTTTGAGACTTACTGCATTCAGTTGTTTTATCCCATTTCTCTGAGGATTGCAGTGATCTATCAGCCTCCTGGACCCGTGTCCCGCTTTCTTGATGATTTCTCTGCCTGGCTACCCTACTTTCTCTCCTCTGAACTACCCACTATCATTCTTGGAGATTTTAATATCCCCATTAATGTCAACCCGGCTACATCCCAACTCTTCAACCTAAGATCATCTTTTGCATTAGCACAATGTATACAGTCCTCCACTCACTCTGATGGGAATACATTAGACCTTGTTTTCTCCCATCTTTGCACTCCCTACAACCTCACAAACACCTCCTTTCCTCTCTCTGATCACAATCTCATCACCTTCACAGTGTCCTCATCTTCAAACACCCTCCAAGCAGCAAACAATTACCCGCAGAAACCTTCGCAACTTGAACCCTGCTCCTTTCCACTCTGCAACTGACCAACTCTGACAGAATCTCTCCCGTCCTGCCCTGACCAGGCCACTGCTGTCTACAACAGTTCACTTTCATCCACATTAGACTCACTTGCTCCTCTAACAACACGAAGCATCAGGCCCCGACCGTTACAACCTTTGCAGACTGACGACACCAGAAATCTTAAACGACATAGTTGTGCGCTGGAGCGATTGTGGCGTAAAACCAAATCTCACCAAGCATTCACCCTATATAAATCTGCTTTCTTAACATACAATTCCTCCCTCCATGCTGCCAAACAAGCCTACTTGGTCACTCTCATCAATAGCTTATCATCCAGTCCTCATCATCTCTTCTCTACTTTTAACTCTCTACTTTCTCCACCTTCACCTCTACCCAGCACCTCACTCATTGCTCACGAGATTGCAAATTATTTCAAAAACAAGATTGACGCAATTTATAGGGGCATCTCCACTGCACAGACATCCGTCCCACTTAACATACCCTATACTAAACCTCCCTCAACACTTTAATCTTTTGACCTTGCTACTACCGAAGAGGTCACTAAGGTTTTCTCAGAAGCCCATCTCACTACCTGCCCCCAGGATCCTGTCCCCTCGCAACTACTACGGTCACCCTCTTCTTCCGTCCTATGCTCCCTCACTCACATCTTTAACCACTTGCCTACTGGGCACTTATACCCCCTTCTTTACCAGGACAATTTTCAGCTTTCAGCACTGTCACACTTTGATTGACAATTGCGTGGTCATGCAAGATTGTACCCAAATCTTTTAAAATATTTTTCTCACAAATAGAGCTTTCTTTTGGTGGTATTTAATTGCCGCTGGGCGCTTTACTTTTTGTGCTATAAACAAAAAAGTGCAAAAAATTTTGAAAAAATGTTTTCTTTGTTTCTATTATACAATTTTTCAAACAGGTAATTTTTCTCCTTCACTGATGTGCATTGATGAGGCAGCACTGATGGGCACTGATAGGCGGCACTGATGGGCACTGATAGGCGGCACTGAAGGGCACTGATAGGCAGCACTGATAGGCAGCACTAATGAGGTGTCACAGATAGGCGGCACTGATAGGTGGCACTGATAGGCGGCACTGATGATGGGTACTGATAGACAGAACTGATAGGTGGCACTGATTGGCATCACTGCTGGGCACTGACTGGTGGCACTGCTATGCATTGACTGGCGCAACTGCTGGGTACTGACTGGCACAACCGCCATACTTAAAAAGCCCTCCCTGGACCCCACCAACCTGAATAACTTAAGACCCATCTCCCTGTTCCCATTTACCTCTAAACTCTCAGAACGCCTAGTTTATAATCGCCTGAGCTCCTACCTCACTGACAACAACCTTCTTGACCCTTTACAGTCTGGCTTTTGCTCACTACACTCCACTGAAACTGCACTACTAAAACTCACTAATAATCGACTAACTGCTAAAACCAATGGCCACTACTCCATACTCTTACTACTTGACCTCTCTGCGGCTTTTGATAAGGTTGACCATCCCCTCCTCCTCAAAAACCTCCACTCTCTTGGCCTCAGAGACTCTGCTCTCTCCTGGTTCTCCTCCTACCTATCGCAGCACTCCTTCAGTGTTACCTATAACTCTGCCTCCTCCTCTTCACTCCCTCTCTGTAGGGTTCCTCAAGGTTCTGTCCTTGGGCCCCTACTCTTCTCCATCTACACCTACTCCCTTGGTCACTTGATAAATTCCCATGGCTTTAAGTACCATCTCTATGCTGATGACACACAAATCTATCTTTCTACCCCTCACCTCACCCCTTCAGTCTCCTCTCGCATTACTAACCTACTAAGCAACATATCGGCATGGATGTCACTCCACTTCCTCAAACTCAATCTTTCCAAAACTGAGCTCTTAGTATTCCCTCCAGCCCGTGCCCCCTCCCCTGACTTCTCCATCAAAATCAATAATACAACCACCAGTTCCTCCCCTCATGCCAGGGTGCTAGGTGTAATCCTAGACTCCCATCTGTCCTTTCAGCCCCAAATCCAATCGCTGTCCAAATCTTGTAGACTTCACCTCCGCAACATCTCCAAGATACGGCCGTTCTTAACCTTGGAAACCACTAAGCAACTTATTCACTCCCTTGTTATCTCTCACCTTGACTATTGTAACTCCCTCCTCATTGGCCTACCTCATCGCAGGGTATCCCCACTTCAGTCTATCATGAATGCTGCTGCCAGACTCATCCACCTTACTAACCGTTCTGTATCTGCCACCCCTCTCTGCCAATCCCTCCACTGGCTTCCCATTGCCCAACAGATAAAATTCAAAACATTAACAATAACATATAAAGCCATTTATAACTCTGCCCCAAATTACATCAGCAATCTTGTCTCCAAATATCACCCAAACTGTACTCTCCGCTCCTTGCAAGACTTCCTGATCTCTAGCTCCCTTGTCTCCTCCTCCCATGCTCGTCTCCAGGACTTCTCCAGAGCTTCCCCCATCCTCTGGAACTCTCTACCCTAATTTATGAGACTATCGCCTACTCTGCTCACTTTTAGGCGATCTCTGAAAACCTATCTCTTCAGAGAAGCTTATCCTGCCCTCAGCTAATAATGGAATCTTCTACTCTTCCTACCAGTCCATCCCCCACAGTAATTATCTATTGTACCACTAACCCCTCCCTCCTAGATTGTAAGCTCCAAGGAGCAGGGCCCTCCTATCCCTCTTGTATTGAACTGTATTGTTGCTGTATTCTCTTCCTTTATATTGTAAAGCACTGAGCAAACTGTTGGCACTATATAAATCCTGTATAATAATAATAATTATCTGCAGGGTCTAATAAAGCTTTTGTCCCTCTATATGGACTTAAATAAATATAATTTAATTGAAAGTCCAGTCTTCAGGTTTTCTCCTCTGGCCTGGGCCTCTGACAGTTCTTTTTTTCATATGGCCTGTTTCAGGTAAAACCCTAACATGACACCATACACTTGTATTTGATGGAATATAATCTGTTTTGATAATTTGTAAATTTTTGTTATATAGAAACATTCATCTCTAGATCCTGATGAAGTGGATCAAATCCAAGAAACACATTGAGCTTTTCAGAATCTACACTCGCAATTTACAGTATATTGTATTTGAGATGGAATGTAAATTGACTGAGGTTTTGGACATTAAGTTGATGAATATGTTATATTTTAATGGATTTTTGTACAAATAAACTGTATTTTTTAGGAGAAAATAAACTTGTGCCTGCAAAATCCCACCATGTCAAATGTTGAGTTGAACTTTAATAGGGATATGGCAGTTTTGGGCCATTCATATTTAAACCTCTATATGGACTGGAAAATGTTCCTTGGATCTGATAACTCTTCCTGTGTTGATACTCCCTTCCTTTCTATGATTACAAGGAATCACCTCCTGATGATAAACACATTATGCCTTTAAGAGCACTCTCTGGTCTTCACCTCCCACTCAGAATCACACATGTTAAAAGAAAAGACTAAATAGCATTTTATCCTTTAAAACATGTATTTTTCTCTCTCCTAATTCACAATTGTGCGCTCACATTATAAAGGTGCTAAACCACACCAGGCAAATACATACATATAACTTAAATGTTTCATTACAACTTCTGCGGCGCCACGGTTCCTGTGTATAGTGTACTGTTACTGCTATAATACGTTGTGACGTCACCCAGCCCCATCGCCGAGGTTTTTCTAGTTTACAGTGATGTTGACTAAGATGAAGAACACACCAAACCCTTTCCAGAGGTTTGTAAATTACCTGCTGGAAGGGCTGAAAGCATTCACCGTCACCTACCTGGATGACATTGCCGTGTCCAGCCCTACTGGTGAAAAACACATCACACGCCTGTACTGGACGAAGTGTCAGCCAAGCTGACAGTTAAAGAGAAACAAAATGATATCCTCGTTCTCAAAAAATAATCCTTGTACACCTTACGCCATTTTTGCTTTTTTTTTGCATGTGTCTAAAAGTTCATTTTAGGCCTGAAGATTGGCTATGCATTTTATAAAAGAACAGCCCCTGGCGAATACAATAAGTGTAGTTCCAAATTTTTATGTTGCACCAAATTATCGCACGAGTTTACCAAGCACAAATATTCATACTGTACATTTAGAGAAAATAAAATTATTTGCATCAAGGATCCAATTAAACACTGCTAAACAAGGCTAAAAATGGCTAAACCTGTTTTAAAGCAGGAACATCTAAACAGAGAGAAAAACGATCTATGAGGCATAAAAGCTGTTCATACGTCACAGACAACTTATCCAGCAGTTATAAAAGCTAACCACAGAAGTCCCAGTGGGAATGAAGTTTAATCATTTGCCTACCAGGCACTCTCCCCCCCTCTTCCTCCCAAGGCCAATTTTCAGCTTTCAGCTCTGTTGCACTTTGAATGACAATTGCACAGTCATGCAACACTGTACCCATATGAAATTTTTAGCATTTTTCTCACACAAATAGAGCTTTCTTTTGTTGGTATTTGCTCACCGCTGGTGTTTTTATTTTTTGCACTATAAACAAAAAAATGCAAAAAATTACAAAAAAAGTTTTCTTTGCTTCTAAAACATTTTGCAAACAGGTAATGTTTCTCCTTTACTGATGTGCATAGATGAGGCTGCACTGATAGGCAGCACTGATGTGCACTGACAGGCAGCACTGATGGGCACCGATGAGGCGGCACTGATAGGTAGCACTGATGGGCACTGATGAGGTGGCGCTGCTGAGGTGGCACTGGTGGGCATTGATGAGGACTCACTGATGATGCACTGATATACAGCAATGATGGGCACTGATAGCAGCAATGATGGGCACTGATAGGTGGCACTGACTGGTGACACTGACTGATAGCACTGACTGAAAGCACTGACAGATGGCACTGACTGGCAGAACTGATGGGCACTGACTGGCGGCACTGCTGGGTGGCACTGTTGGGCAGCACTGCTGGGTGACATTGTTGGGCACTGCTGGGTGGCACTGCTGGGCGCAACTGCTGGGCACTGATGGGTGACACTGCTGGGCACTGATGGGCGGCATTTCTGGGCACTGCTGGGTGGCACTGATAATCAGTGCAGATCTCCCCTGTCACATTTGCCAGTTATCGGCAATACTTTCCTCACGTTTTGACAGCATGAGGAAAGTGCTGCCTTTAACTGGCAATTGTGTTTGCAGTGTGATCTACTGTGTCATTGGACATAGCTGATCATGTGGTAAAAGGCCGGCTGTGATTGGCCTTTTACCTAATCACGTGATCAGCTGTGTCTGTAGGACACAGCGATCACCGACAGCGCTGGGGGCGCGCAGGGGGCACATTCTGGGAGGACATCCATGGACGCCTTCCCAGAACTGGACAACTGCACTGTAGCTGTCTTTCAGCTATAGTGTGGTTGGGAAGTGGTTAAGCGACAACCTGTGCATACTCTACATATCCTTTACTCCCAAGTCCCACGGAAAAAAAGAAAAAAATGTGTTCTAGAGTAGAGATTGGAAGGCCTGGAAAAAAACTGAAAAATTGGAGGGGAGGGACGTTTTTTTTTTCTGGAAAAATTTAAAAAAAACAAGCAGTTTGGAATATGTTCTTTTGCAATGATAAATAAAGTATCTATGACATGATATTCAAAGTATACAACATGAAGAGCCTAATGAAAGATTTCTGAGACTTTATGTAAAGCCTTAATTATTACAAGTTCTCTCAGCTTCAAACAAACAAATCCTGGAATACAATACAAGTAACATTGTACTCTTGATGCAGTTCTCAAACAAGAAAAATATGCATTTGTGCCACTAGAGGACACTGGAGGGGAAAGGCCCCAGTTTAGTTTGATCCATCTTGTAAATCCTGCATTTGGGTTATTGTTGGGATACAGCGGATAATAGTTTCTAGACATGTGCAGAATGAAAAAATTTAATTTCAGATAGATTTGTTATGTTGATCATTTCATTTAGTTGCATTCATTACATTCAAATGATTCAATTTCAGAATTTTGTTTCATTTAATGTTGTTTCATGTATTCATTTTCTAAGGGCCTCTAAATTTTCAGATGTATTTGAAATTCAAATCAAATCAAAAATATTGCTGTGATCTGAATTCTGTGCGAAGAATAGCTGGTTGTTAGGGAGTGGGCTGGCAAGCCAGCCGCAGTGTCTTTAACAACCATGACTCATAATGTAAAAAAAATAAATGCTGGTTTATAAAAAGAAAAAAAACAAGGTAGGGATCCTCCCCAGTCCTTACCAGGCCTTTCGGTACCCCTGCTCATTCACTAAAAAAGTGGTCAAAGTTAGTAAAAACACACACACAGTTTTTTCCAAATCCTTTAATTAAAAAGAAAAGCAGAACTGCACAAAAAAAAAAAAATGCTGCCTGCTGAACATGACATGTCCTGTCCAGGGACTCACACTGAATGACAGGTAAACGTGGGAGCGGGGTAACCGTTAGAGGGAATATTCTGGAGGTTGCAGGACTATCATTGCTACAGACACCACCATACTGAAAAACAGATCTCCCAAACTGCTGTAGTAAACTGAAGAAGACTAATAGGCAAACTCTTCAAGTGATTGTTAAGTAAAACATGTTTTTTATATATACAAAAAACACCAGCGCCAAACATTGTGAGATAATTCCCAAATAAATGCTGCTGCTTCTTAGTGTAAACACTAATAAAATAACAAAAAACATCAAAACAGCGCAAATAAATACTCAAAAAAAATATATACGATAAATAAAAATCATACAAAATGTATAATATATATAATATTAATTGGATAGTCCTACTCCAAAAAATATTATTGAGATGAATATGGTGAGTAGAGTGAAATTAAAAGTCCTTATTCCAAGACCCTTGACCTGTGTTCACACCCGTTAGTGTTCAGATCGCATACCGCACTCACCAGATAATGATGAAAAAAATGCCCTAATTATGGGTTTTGGAATCCTAGACCCAATCAATTCAGCTTCCAATCACCAGGTTTAGGTGGAAATCCCCCAGTGCAGGTATAGATATATGCCTCAGAACTCCAAACCGTAGTTAAAATCAGCCTCCAACCTCCAGGATCACCAGAGATCACTCGCCATAGGAAGATGATTGGTACAGAGAAAAAATGTATATAGTGTAATACTGAAAGACTCAAACAGGATTAATGCAAATACCAAACCACTCACATTTTGAAAGAATATAATCAGCATTTATTGTTTATCTGGAGCCAGAACACCACATCACCAGGGTAAAAATCTCCCAGTTAGTAATAGATGACAGCATGTAAGAATCCACCCCCAAGCAAGATGACCCCTAAGAGCGCCACGCGCTGGCGTGCGCTCCACTCACCCGAAGTGACGTGGTACGTTGGACGGCAAAGCCGGAACTGCGTCAACGCGTTTTGCCCCTCCTCCAGTTCCTGTTCACAGACAACACTATTCCGTTCCTCATCCTAGGTATAGTTAGTACAAGATCCTCCCCCTTATACCGGATTGGTCAGATGCTAATACTAAACCAATTCAGCTGTCGGCTATTGCTAATGCGGGATCCTTTTACAATACATCTTGCATAGATTGATTGGAATTCCATGACAACATATCCCATTTCAACAGCAATGCGAAACCATTACCATTAAACTTCACTTGATAACAACAATACTCATTACAATTATTCACAATATTTAAAACTGCAATTTAATGAAAAATCCTTATCATTCTAAATAAATATACATAAAGAAAATAAAACTAAAATTAAAAAAACAAAATAAATAAAAAATACCAAATATATATTAAAAAAATATAATAAAAACATTATACAATTAAAAAAAATATAAAATTAAAAAATATATAAAAATATATTGAAACAAAATGAAATAAATGCTGATTATATTCTTTTAAAATGTGAGTGGTTTGGTATTTTCATTAATCCTGTTTGAGTCTTTCAGTATTACACTATATACATTTTTTCTCTGTACCAATCATCTTCCTATGGCGAGTGATCTCTGGTGATCCTGGAGGTAGGAGGCTGATTTTAACTACAGTTTAGAGCTCTGAGACATATATCTATACCTGCATTGGGGGATTTCCACCTAAACCTGGTGATTGGAGGCTGAATTGATTGGGTCTAGGATTCCAAAACCCATAATTAAGGCATTTTTTTCACCATTATCTGGTGAGTGTGGTATGAGATCTGAGCACAAACGGGTGTGAATCAAGGGTCTTGGAATAAAGACTTTTAATTTCACTCTACTCACCACATTCATCTCATTAATATTTTTTTTTGGAGTGGGACTATTCGATTAATATTATATATATTATAAGTTTTGTATGATTTTTATTTAACAAACATGTTTTTTAAGTCAAACATGATATAGTTACCTGCTCTGTGCAACAAAATTGCACAGAACGGCCCCAATCCTTCTCATCTCAGGCCCCCCACTAGCACTTCTTGCACCTCCTCTTCTCAGTGTGTCACCATAGTAAGCTGCCTCCTATTGTGGCACACCTGTGGGCTCAATCCTCAGCCGCACTACCTAAATCCATAGACACCACTCCCCCATCACAGGAGTTGACTGACAGCAGAGGGTGCCAATGGTTAAACATTGTTTACTTTTCTGCATTCCATTTAGTAAGGTAAAAAATGTCCCAGTGTTCATATCCCCCAAATATTTACTTCAGTCCTCACTCGATCCAGCACTGTACCCATATCTAGAGGATAGCACTTCTTTTCCTGCATTCATAGAACAGAGAGGCAGCCATTGGCTCCTGCTACTGTCAATCAAATCCTGTGACTAAAGAGCAGGGGCTGAGCTGTGCTCTGTGTGTCTGTAGACTCACACAGCCTGGCTCAAGAGCATGCCCAGAGGAAGAGAAGCCAAGGCAGGGGACACCAGAAGAGGAGATTTGGAGCCGCTGTTTGCAATACCATTGAACAGAGCAGGTAAGTGTAACTTGTTGTCATTTTAGAAAAAAAAATGCTAGAGGGTGTTCTCGACAAAATAAAGCATAGAGATGTGGTTTGGTGGGTCAGTTTGCTTTGAAAATTAAAAATAAGTTAAATAGCTATTTCAGTTTGTGGTGTTCTTTATTGGAGATAGTGGGGTGGGTATTGGCTAGTGCTGCTTCAAATTTTAATGATTCACTCTGGGGAAGGGTGGGCAGTTTATGGTCATATGAATTGTATACTTAGTTGTTGCCTGCCCTTCGACTCTTGTACCTGCAAAAAGACACAAAATAGACAAATAAATATAAACAGAAAATGACCAATGAGGACTGTAAGGGTATTGAAATTTGTATCCAGTTTTGCATTGCCATCCTTGCCCAAGTTTCCTTTCTTGGGCAGGGATGACCCTACAAGTATAAAAAAAAAAAAAAAATTATAGAAATAATAAAAAGGTAAATCTGTAAATAATTTTTAAGTATGAAAATACATAAGCATTTATTTTCTAAAATTATAAGCTCCATATTTATGCAAAATACAGCATTTATTTTCTATGATTATGAGCTCCATCTAGTGGCAAAAATGTGGTATTCTCCAGATTCATGCTATTCTGTGTGTATGAATAGCATTCATTCTGGAGAGAAAGTAGCCTAACATTTGATTTTGCCCTATTCACACATACAGTGACAAATCTAAATGCAGTTTCACACAATTTTTTTTGTAAATACATTCCATAGTGTTAATTTAGATAAAAAAGTGTACCTTTTACTCTATAATGTGTCCTTTTCTAGTACAAAACATTGCAAAAGTGGTTTTGTGCCCTTTTTATTGCAACACTAAAAAAATTTTAAATAATAATTAAAAAAATAGAAATAAAAAAAAAACAAATAGCAAAAAAATTGAAAATAAGGGGGAAGGGGTTTAGGGGTTAATTATGGCTGATTAGGGTTAACTAAGAGGCAAAAGATCACCCCTTTTGATCTGTTGATGAATGAAACAAAGTAAATACTTAGAAACAATATTGTTACTTTGTATGTACCTTTGTATCACGCCAATGAATAGTGGTTACAAATGCTGTTCAGAAAGTCTGTTTTTGACAGCAGTTACTAGAGCCAGCTGCTGTATTTACACAGCAATTGTGATGGGGGAATCTGCTGGGTTCCATTTACAAAAGGTTTAGCAAATCTTGTTTCAAATTCTGCAAACCTAAACTTAGCGGTAAATCCTATTGAATCTCATTGTGTATACAGCAGCAAATCCTATTGCTTAATTCTGGTCATTTTTAGGGCCAATCGGCAAACCACCATAAAAAAAGACATAGAAGGTTGAGCACTGCCATGGGGGACATATACAAAAATAGTTTTTAAACATTCCATATAGCAAAGAGAGGGTATTTTCATGTGGCTTAGAGGACAACATTGATAATGTACAAACCCTTTAACCAGTTGCCTTCCAGAGGATTTAACCCCCTTCCTGAACAGGCCATTTTTTGTGTTACGGCTCTGCGTTAATTTAACTGACCACAAGGCAACCAAGGCACTTGTCTAGGGCGGCATTTTTCAGGGGGGCAGCACCTCCTCTCAGTTGAAGAGATGGAAGAAGGGACATGTGCGATGAGAGCCAGGAGGGATCTGAGAGAGGCTGTTTGATGGTGCAAGTAGAGCCTGACTCTCTTTCCCAGGGATGTCCGGAGGTGTGAAGATGAGTGTCTTTCTTTCTATCTATATATGGGGGGGCAGGGGTGTTGTTGGTCAATGTCCGGCTCTCTCCGTGGGAGGGGGAAGGGGAAGTGGTGTTGGTTGGTGTTCATGGGGGCAGATTATTTTTCTGTTGCTTAGTGCAGCACAAAACCTAAATACACCACTGGCGGTCATACAACCTTGCACCCAAATGAAATTTACGGCCCTTTTTTCCCACTAACTGAGCTTTCTTACGGTGGTATTTGGCTGTGCATTTTTATTTTTTTTGCGCTATAAAAAATAGACCAACAATTTTAAGAAAAAAACAATATCTTTGACTTTTTGCTATTAAACATGTCCAGTAAAAAAATTTAAAAAAACTAATTTCAGCATACATTTAGGCCAAAATGTATTCTGCTACATTTCTTTGTTAAAAAAAATCCCAATACATGTAAATTAATTGGTTTAGGTGAAAGCTATAGCATTTACAAATAGCGGTATATATACTGGAATTTTTTTTTTATTTTTTTTACTAGTAATGGCGGTGATCAGCGACTTATAGCAAGACTGCAGGACTGCGGCGGGTATTCTGACACTGGGGGGGAACTGACTTGGTGTCACTGACATCACCAGTGCTCAGTGTTAAAAAAACAATGACACTGTACTAATGGCACTGGGCAGGAAGTGGTTAACATGAGGGGCGATCAAAGGGTTAACTGTGTGCTGGGTGTGTTTTACTAAGGGCCATGTGTTTGTGCTTCACTGTAAGCACACTGCCCTGTATGGCTGTGCTGTGCACAGCCATGCAAAGCAGTGTGCACGGGCTGACAGGGAGAACTGTTTTGTTTACAAACAGTTCTCCTCCCCATTGGAGATCCTTGGCATTCACCAGGCGCCGGCGAGTAATCACCAGGCAGGACCCGGTGATTGACAGCTGCAGCCACGAACAGTGGTGTGGGTAGGGTGCATGCATGCGTTGCTCACGCCTCTTACCTGGAAATGTAGAATCGCGTATATATACGTGATTTTGCGCACCCGTGCTGCCCTGTAGCAGTATTTCTGCTATAGGGCAGACGGGGACCTAGGAGATGCCTTAAAGATGTGGTGGTGTTATGGCACATTATAATTTTCATGGACAGCCTCAGTAACAGTATACACTAGCAGCTCATATTGTAAGATTGATTTTTCTTCTTTTACAAGTATATTGGCTTACATACAGCAGCAGCACCCCAATCTTCCAATTTATATTTCAAATGGTGCTGTGGCATGCTACAAACAAAAGGCAACTTCAACTGACTGCTCAATTTTTTTTCATCTCAAACAGCATGAAACACTTTTTTAAAACCGAAGCAGGAGAAAAAAAACATTTATTCTAAAACAAAGGCCCTATCAACATTAAATAACAAAAATATCCACCCAAAATAAAAAGAAATCCCCAAATACCCTCCTAAAATAAAAGCCTTGCAGAAAGAAAATGCTAGGGACAGGAAAACAACTAGAGGTGACCAGTGAGCTGAATAAAAGACAAAAAAAAACTCAACAAAAAGGACAAAGCAGAAAACGGGGCTGTTTGCTTAAAGAGCTAGAAATCAAAATTTAAGCACATTTCCTCAACTGACACTAAGCCCTCCCTATGCAGTTTCTCAGCTTTCCCTATGCTTATCTTACCACAGCATCTCATTTACCGACATTATGACGGCCTTGACCCCACCACCACTACCGCCACTTTTAGAGCAGGGGTGTTGGTTTAACCAAAAGCCTGTTATTGGCTCTTCATAGTTCAAAGGTAATGCAGTGCATTATGGTTTGGAAAAAAACAACTGGGGAGGGTTGAGTTACATATGCCCTGTGTTCTTTGGTGTAATTTTTAAAGGCATACATAGCAATTACTAGACTTGTTAAAACATGTGCTTCTTTCACTACTACCTTTTCTTGTATACTGTCATTTGAAGAATAACAAATAAAATAATATATAATATAGTGGTTGCATGAAAAAGTTAATGTAATATAACAATTTTAGCAACCAAATAGTACTTTTGTTTATAGTGGTCTATTTGAAAAAAAAGACAAACTAAGGAGTAAAAAGAAACAAAGGGGTTTGGTTCCAAAAGGTGGGCTGTCTCGTAAAAAAGAGTCAGTTAGGCGCTATAAGTTTATTAACAAAAAAAAGGCCGACTTGTGCTTGCAGATGTAAGGATGTGAATTTCCAGTACCAGGGGTGGTTTCTCAGGAACCTAAATGTGTCCTATGATGCTTATTGCATTCTGGATATTAAGTCTTTGCTCACAACACACACAGAATGTGTGAGTGCCATAAAGAAAGTGCCAAATTACATTCATCTGTTGGCCCCCTAACAACCAGGGATGTATCCCCAGCCCTATTCAGTTGCTGGCCAAGGAACCTTGGCAATGACTATATTTGGTCAATGACACCACTCAGAATCCCTTACCCATTGTTTGAGCTCTCCTTACCTTCAGCTGGATGGGGCCTGAGATGCATTATCTGTTGCTCCAATCAGGGGTGGACTGACAACTCATGGGGCCCCCAGGCAATAGGGGATCATGGGGCCCCTGTGTCCTTGCCCAAACTCAAAAAAGCCTATGAAAAAGGTACCAGGGGCATCTCATTGGGCCCTCTACTGACCCCGGGCCCTCTGGCAGTGCCCAAGTTTCCAAATGGTCAGTCCGCCCCTGGCTCCAATGGTTTTGGCTCTGTAGCTTGTGGTGCGGTAAGTCTAAATATGCACTAAGGACAGGAATGTCCAAGTATGGACACTCCAGCCTTAGTGCCTCCCTCTTCCATGTTGACAGATTCCTGTACCACTTTTCTACAGGTACAAGAATCTGTCACTAGTTGCAACATTTCGCTCTTCCCTCCCTCCTACCCCCCTCCTCCCCTCCTTCTCCTTCCCTCCCTCTTTCTTCCCCCTCCTTCCCCATTTCCCTTCCATCCCCTTTTTTCCCTCCCTCCCCCTTATCTGTCTCCTTTCTTTGCCCTTCCCTTCCCCACTTTCTTTCCTCCTCTTCCCAACTTCCCTTCCTTTCTTCTCCTCCCCCTTCCCACCCTGCTATGTACAAGAATAAGATGTTTTACATAAAGTCCTAATCTAAGTGGCCGACCCTAGCTCAAATTATTTGTCCTGCTAACCCCCCACCCCCCCTTTTTCCCTTTTCTTCTGCCTAGGGACCACCCCCTTGCCTTGGAGATTTTACTAGTTCTACTAATCTGGCATGAGTCATACCTTCCAAATTCATGGTTGACTGCTCACTTTAAAGTTCCTTTTTACCTTGTGAGCATTTTCTGGCTTTATTAAGGTTTTCCACCTAGCCTTCATGATTGGACCCAAGGACATATGACCTTATATTTGTTTCATTATGACTAATATGTACCCATGGGCTTATTCGTTATCTCAGTTTGTAGTCATTGCACAATGCCTCAGTTTGTATGACTTTTTAGGGTATGTTTTGCGGCTCCCACTGCTCACCCACGTAGCTGAATGCTTAGTTTCCACCACTATAGGCGACAGCGACTCTGTCTGACATCATAACATAGTTTGGACAGGTCACTGTAGGCTGTTTGTAGCCACATACTGTAGTTTAACGTGGAGTAATCTTGCTCTCCCTTCTCCTCTTCTCCTGTACTAGCACCAAGGATTTTGGTAACTATCCGTGTCCCTCTCCAGGGAGGGATACTTCTTCACTTCTCTTTTTCTTCTTTGCTCCTTGGTTCTTCTACTTACTTTTTATACTTCTTTTTTTTCCCTCCACCTCTACCCCCCCCCCCTTTTATTTTGTATTTTTTTAAGGACTTGAGCGCTGTGGACTGTCGCCTCTGGAGTGATTTCATCATAGCGTCTTTTCATATTTGCTCTTTCAATGCTAGAGGCCTTAATGAACCTTTCAAGAGGTCGCAAATTCTTTATGGTCTACATAAATCTAAGGTCAGAATTATCTTCCTTCAGGAGACCCATTTCCCTGCAGACAGCATACCAACCCTGCATGATAAATATCTTCCCACCTGGCATCACAGTACGTACTCTTGTTCTAAATCTTGAGGGGTCTTCATAGCATTTCATAAATCCCTGTCTTATCAACTGCTAGATACTTGTTCTGACCGTGAAGAGGTGTTTTTGTTCTTAAAGATTACTCTACATGGTAAAACCTACATGTTAGCGAATGTGTATATCCCCACCCAGGACCAGATCCCACACTGCCTTACTTATCTCCGATAACTAATTGGCTTTGTGGAGGGGGAGATCATCCTGGCAGGGGACATTAATTGTGCTTTGAATCCTCTCGTGGATAACACTAATAGTAAAAGTTCTGTCCCATGTTCTCATTTGGTTAATCTAAAAAAGCTTTTGCTACAATACCATTTAGTGGATGTTTGGAGACTTTCTTGCCCTACCGATAGAGATTACACATACTATTCCATGGCCCATAACTTTTATTCTTGTATAGACTTTTTTCTGGTTAGCCATTTTTCACTGACGTTCCAACATCTTGTGGTCTGACCATGAGCCAGTATTTTTGTACCTATACTTGCCAGATACCTATAACTAGGAATGGACTTGGAAGCTGAATGATTCTCTCCTCCAAGACACCCTTTGTGCTACAGAGATTGCAGAAACCATTGCTTACTTTATTTCTGATCACCAAAATGACACTACTCCTTTGCTTATTCAGTGAAAGGCTCTTAAGTGCTTGCTTAGAGGGGTCTTCAAGCATGGAACACGCCGTAAAAAAAATCCCATACCTTTCACATACAAGAGTTGGAGAAACAAATCACTTTTCTAGAGTTCTCCCACAAGCAGTCTCAGTCACCCCATACCATGCTCCCTCTTTCTGATGCTAGACACCAATTACTGCAATTCCTTCAACAAAAAAACTCTATCCATTAGAGAACACATCCATCAAGTATTTTACACAGATGGAGACAAGCCCGGTCGGCTGTTGGCAAGGGCTTTGCACTCCAAGCATGGGGCTCCTTCAGTCCTAAAACTGAAAGATTTGTGGGGCAGGATTACACATCACCCTAAAGAAATCACTGCACTCTTTTGTGCCTTCTATGACCAGTCACTACTTCCCCATCTGTATCTAAGGAAAACTATGCACATACCATCTCAGAATATGTCTCAAAGACAGCTCTTCCCACTCCTTCTCCATCAATGGTTGAAGACCTTGAATCACCATTCCTGGAGGAGGAACTATATCTGCGTTTAAGCCTAATAAGAGTCTAGAACCAAATGGCTTTTCATCCAGGTTTAATAAGTTCTTCCAAGGCCCTCTCTCCTCCTTCCTAACCAAGATTTATGTTGAAATCTCCAGGGATACAGCTTTTCCTGCCCAAGCTTTAGAGGCATACATTACTGTTCTACCTAATCCTGGCAAAGAGCCATCCTTAATTGTCAGCTACCACCCCATTTCTCTCACTAATATAGATATTCGTATTTAACTTATTGCTAATCACCTCCTGCCTCTCCTCCTGGACTTAGTGCATCTGGACCAGGTTGGTTTCACCCGGGCGGCTCGAAATAATACCCAGAAAACAATTTCCTTGATAGAATATGCTCAGAAGCATAACATACCTGCTTGTCTCATATAGCTCGATGCCAAAAAAGCTTTTGACCGGGTTCATTGGGACTTCCTCTGGGCTAACTCTAGCACAAATACGGATAGGAACTAATCTTTTACATAAGATCCTGGCTTTGTATACAAAACCTTCTGTGAGGGTGCACTCAAACGGCCATCTCTCTGACCATATTAGGATTTGCAATGGGACCTGTCAAAGGTGCCCTTTGTCCCCCTCGCTATATGTTCTTTCTATGGAACATCTTGCCATAGCTCTACATAATAACCCTGATGTCAAGGGCATTAAAGTGGGATCACAACAATACAAGTTGTCCCTATCTGCAGACGATTTGCTCCTTTATGTATCTGTGCCATATATCTCTCTCCCCTTGATTATGAAGGAATTTGAAACCTTTGAAAAGGTAAGTCATTTCAAAGTCAACTATGACAAAACAGAGGTCCTCAATATTTCTTTGTCTCATCACGACCTTTCTAAGCTTCGGGCTAACTTTTCCTTCAAATGGCAGAGCAAGGCCATTAAATACCTTGATGTTTATAGCCCGGCCTCTCTTTCAAGCCTTGTGGATTTGAATTATACGCCATTATTATGGCCTGTCCATACTTGCATAAAGACATATGACAAGTCCAATATCTTGTGGTTTTGGCAGATGAACACCATCAAGATGAATATTTTATCTAAAACTCCTGTATACTTTCTAGATGATCCAGGTTGTGCCTCCAGTTGGCTTTTTCTCTCACATTACTACTCCAGAATTAAATATGACAACATAAGAAATCCCGGATTCATCGTTCCACCCTATGGAGTGGGGTTGCCTTACCTAACATATTTGCATGCCTCCTCTGTTCTATGGATAATTGACTGGTACTATTGCCTAGACCAGGGGTGGGCAAACTTTTTGACTTGAGGGCCGCAATGGGTTCATATATTGGACCCGGGGGCCGGACCAAGAGTAGATGAATGATGTGTATGTGTCATCCATAGTAAGTATAGTAATATTCCCCCATAGTAAGCATAGTAATTAATCCCCCATATAGTAATTCATCCCCCATAGTAATTCATCCCCCATATAGTAATTCATCCCCCATAGTAATTCATCCCCCACATAGTAATTCATCCCCCATAGTAATTCATCCCCCCTATAGTAATTCATCCCTCATAGTAATTCATCCCCCATATAGTAATTCATCCCCCATAGTAATTCATCCCCCATATAGTAATTAATCCCCCATATAGTAATTCATCCCCCATATAGTAATTCATCCCCCATAGTAATTCATCCCCCATATAGTAATTCATCCCCCATAGTAATTCATCCCCCATATAGTAATTCATCCCCCATATAGTAATTCATCCCCCATAGTAATTCATCCCCCATATAGTAATTCATCCCCCATAGTAATTCATCCCCCATATAGTAATTAATCCCCCATATAGTAATTCATCCCCCATATAGTAATTCATCCCCCATAGTAATTCATCCCCCATATAGTAATTCATCCCCCATAGTAATTCATCCCCCATATAGTAATTCATCCCCCATATAGTAATTCATCCCCCATAGTAATTCATCCCCCATATAGTAATTCATCCCCCATAGTAATTCATCCCCCATATAGTAATTCATCCCCCCTATAGTAATTCATCCCCCATAGTAATTCATCCCCCATATAGTAATTCATCCCCCATATTAATTCATCCCCCCTATAGTAATTCATCCCCCATATAGTAATTCATCCCCCATATAGTAATTCATCCCCCATAGTAATTCATCCCCCATAGTAATTCATCCCCCATAGTAATTCATTCCCCATATTAAGTCCCCAAGTCCCCCCTGTGTCAATTCACTTACCTTTGCTCCGCGCGTTCCTCTCGCCGTGTTCCCGCGCCGTTCCGGTGTAGCATGAAAATCTGTCTCCTATGAGGATCTGTCCCCCTCGACGTATCTGCGCATGTGCCAGTTTCAGGCATTAGCAGCCGATCGGCGATCTCCGGCACATGCGCAGATACGTCGAGGGGGACAGATCCTCATAGAAGACAGATTTTCATGCTACAGCGGTCTTCAGGGCGGACTGTGAGAGGAGCCTAGCTCCGCGGGTCGGATTAAAAGGTCCGCCGGGCCGTAGTTTGCCCATTGCTGGCCTAGACTCTAAACTATGGACAGTGCTTGAAAATGACTTGGTTGATTCTAATATTGCTACCTTGCTATGGACACATCCGGGCCTGCGCCCACCTAAGGATGTTCTGCCTCTTTTGGTCATGTCTATGCTTCACATATGGGTCTCCTATCTGGTGAAGAGACTGCTCGCCTCTAGGCCTAGAGCTTTATCCCCTCTATTTGCTACTGGTAAAATGGGAACAAGAACAAAAAATACTGGCGTTTACCTATAAAACCTCTGTATCCTCAAGAGCCCAGGAGAGCAATTATAAAATTCTCAACAGATGGTATCTGTGTCCAACCACCTTTCATGCCATGGACCCCTTCATCCCTAACACATGCTGGAGATGTTTGCAGGCCCTGGGCACCATGTCGCACATGGAGTACCTGTCCTCGTATAACTCCTTTCTGGGACAAAGTACTCCACCTCTACTTTGATTTAGTGGGGGATAGAATCACTAACTCTCCTCTCATTACTTTGCTATCAATGATTCCCAGACCCTATAAACAAAATAAGAAAAGTCTCCTCCATCATTTTTTGACTGCTGCACATGCTGTGAAAGCCAGGGCTTGGCTTCAAACAGTTGCTTCTTCTTTTGCTGTTAGGGTCTGTGAAATTAATTCCATTTGCCACATGGAAAGTTTAGTCTCCTCAGAAACAGGGAAAACTGATGATTATATCCTCACATGGTCAGTTTGGAATCACTTTTGACATTGTTCAAAATTTACCTCTTAGATATGATACGGGGCTCTACTATCTGACAGTCCCATCTAGACTAGTTGCCCTGCTTTTGATCCACCATATTGCAGCCCATTGTCCGCAATCAGAGTGGCCATATCGGTGCGGTTCTGACTTGGACGGAGCCGCACCGATTTCTAAAGTAGTACATGCAATGCTTTTGGTGCGATTTGCATAGACATCTGTATTAGAACCTGGCAATTTGCAAATCGTATGCCAAGTTGCACCCTATTGTCTGCTATTACAGCAGTCGTATCAATGCGTTTCCAACTTGGTCGGAGCTGCACCAATTTCTAAAGTAGTGCATGCGTTACTTTTGTTGCGACTTGCATAGACATCTGTGTCAGATTTCTTGCAAATCGCAAGGAAATCAGCAGGTCACCCGATTTTGAAATTGTGCAACTTCACTATAAGTCGCACAATTATCAAAATCGGCTTTGATGTGACCAGGGTGTTAGATATCTTGCAAATCGCACCTGAAATTGGCATGTCACCCGACTTTGAAATCGTGTGACTTCACTGCAAGTCGCACGATTTCAAAGTAAGGTTTGGTGTAACCGAGGTGTAAAGCTGGTTCACTCAGAATCTCGTGCATTTCTGCATAGAAACCAATCATCTTCCAGGTTTTACTGCTAAAGCCTAATTGAACTAGCTGAGGTTAGAAGGTGATTGGCTACCATGCATAGCTGCACCAGATTCTGAGTGAATCAGCTTTAGTAAATAAACCCCAGTGTATCTGTTTTTTTGTTTGCTCTGAAAACGCAATAAGACAGATTAAACATAAATATGCTAGTGCATCTAACACAACCATGCTAATACATGGGTTGTGGTACTGGCCAGACCCCTACAGGAAAGTGAAGAAAAAAGAAACAAATGCAGCCACCACATCTAAGAATTGGTAAGCTGCTAAATTTTTGTTATATTTGTTTTTATGTTTAATATCACTTTGAAATGCAAAGATACTGGTATCTGTTAAGCAGGAGAGCCATACACAAAGGAGTGGCACGTGCTTCGTATATAATTGCCCATTATCTTAATGGGTATATGGATGTTTTTCATATTTTTTAAAAAATTATCAAAAGGAAAGAACAAAATTTCATAGTTGCTAGCTGTCCATTTTCATGGGACAGTCCTAGGTTCTGAAGACTTTTTCAGAGGTAATTTTAGGTATTGAAAAGTTTCTGCATTTCAACACTGAACAATTCCCAACAAAATCCAAGTACATTATTTGTACAATAGATTACATTCTTATACTCTAATGTCATGCTTACCCTAGCGCAGGTGATCAGACACTATAGCTGGCTTCTGTGTTCTTCACCTATAGCAGCCCCCTTTCCCATAAGGCAAGTAGGCCTACTGGTACTCGGTTGCTCTCAGGACTTATACACAATGCTATAGTGCCAGGCCACCACGCTGGGGCAGGCACGAACTGAACACAGAAAACCGTTACTTGTGGTTGGAAGACAAGCAGAGTAGATCAATGACAGTCCAGGTACAAGGCAGGCAATGTTCAGAATAGTCAGGGTGAAATCTGTAGTCAAAAGGCAGGCAGAGTTCAGAGAGTAGTTGATATCCAATCTGATGTTGTCAACAAGGGAATCTAAACTAACAGAGAAGATCAGACAAACAGGGAGCTTGGAACACTTATTACAAATGCAATATCATAAGCATGGGACTGCAGGCTTGGCTGGTTTAAATCAAGTTTGCTCTCCAACCAGAGACTGGTCACATCAATCACCTTGCAGGTGGACAGACAGATAGGAAGAATGTATCACAGCCAAAAATCTTACCATGGATGATCCCTTTTTTTACCCAGTGCCAATTTTTCTGTGCATGTGCCTCTGAATTTAATAAACATGTTTGGCTCCTTTTTCTAATTTCACCAGAGCAGTGTTTTTTTCTTTACATACTGTATACAGTGTGAAAATTCCATTAAATCTTCCCTGATTTGGCTAAATTAGATTAAAGTTAGCACAAGCAAAGCTCATTTGAGATACTGCATCTAAATCCAAGTCATGTGGCCACTTTAGTGTTACAATTTAGGCTATGGTCTGCAAATGCATTGTTTGGCTAAATAAATCATATATGATATTTTAATGAACTGCATTATTTTCAGCAAATTCTTGAAGGAGGGGAGATCATGATGTTTATCTACACGTCCTCCAAATCAGAGGATCCTACAATCCAGAGCGTCTTACATTCACTGACAAGAATTCAAGTGTAATTTATTCAAATATGCAAATAAAGTGCATATAAAGAAGTAAGGTGCATATACATAAAGTGCAAATAAAGTCTATATAATAGTGAAATCTAGAAATTAAAGTGCAAAAAGCAACAATTCATCATAAGAAAGTGAACCCAACCAGTCCAATTGTAAACATGCTTGAAAACAGAAAATTGTGCCATACTTACCGTCATTTTCCTTTCCTAGTGCCTATCCATGGCAGCATACCTGCAAAAAGCTATGCCTTGAGCTTCTCCTTCAGCACCAGTGAATATTATAAAAAGAAAGTACTAAGGTATCCCCAGCATTTTCTGTAATATAGAATACTGAGGGTGGGATTGTATGCTGCTATGGATAGGCACCAGGAAAGGAAAATTATGGTAAGTATGGCACAATTTTCTGTTTTCCTGGTGCCTCCATGGCAGCATACCTGTGATAAATAACTAGCTGAAATGGGTGGAATCATGCTTAGAAAAGTTTTATTCAACATAGAAGGATTTTTATTTGGAACATGCAAAGGCTGCCATGATAGCTTGTCTGACGAACTTTGTAGTGCCTCATAAATGTGTGTTGAGATGACTATGTTGCATATGGTCTCGATGTATACATTTGCCCTGGCTGCCCATGACGCAGAAATTGACCTGTTGGGATGTGCCCTGATTAAAGAGGGGGGGTTCCAAACCCCTGGCCCTGTAAGTCTTATGAATCAACTTGACTATCCATGAAGCAATTGTTCTTGATGAAGCCGACTTGCCCTTATCCTTGCCCTCATCCTTGCCCCAGGGGATGTCAAATAGATTAGATTAGTTCCTGAAAGATGCTGTAATTTGAAGACAGCACCTGAACACACTGGTGATGTTGTGTTCATGGAGGGTACCCGATTCTGGGTCTGAAAAGGTTGGCAGAGTCCATGGTTCAGAACGCTTGGAAGAGGAAGAAACCTTTGGAACAAATCCACGCAGCGTTCTAAGTTCCACCCTATCTGAATAGAAAGTAATGTGGTCCTCTTTTGCCCCTAGGACTTGCAAATCTGACACCAGATGACACTGTTATTAGAAAGGCCATTTTCAAAGTCAGATTCCACAAAGAGGCCAACTCAGATAGAGCAAAAGGCTGGTTTGATAAAGCCTCTAGGACTACAGACAGATCCCAGGTGGGAAAAGCTTTCTTGACAGGTGCCCGTATCTTTTTAACAACTTTGAAGAATTGGACCACAAGCAAATCTTTGGCCCACCTCTTGTCTGCAACAGCAGATATCACCACCTGCACTTGCAGACCTAGACCTAGGTTAAGGCCCATCTAGAGGAAGTCTAGAAGCTGAGATGACATGCCCCAACATACACGATCTTAAACATTTTTTTCTTCATCCACCAATGCAGCCCCTGTGCATCAGACTTGTCAGACATATGGGCTAGGACAAATAAAGCTTGTTCCATTGTATTAGAAATTCCAGCTGAAAGTGCCTCAGGTACCAGTGGGCCCATGGAACCATTGGGACACCCTGACATAACCCCTATCAGACTCAGGCAGTTTGAGGCCGTCAGGTAGGACCATGTGCTCACTCTCTTCATTCTCTGGATGATGGCTGCCATCTTCTGAGGTTGGTGGGACACTGTCACCTTTGAGGTGCCGAACAGGACACATAGATAAATAATTTGCTGTGTTGGGGTAAGTTGACTTTTTATTTAATTTACGATCCAACCGAGTTCTGACAGTGTGGATATCAGAATTGCCCCGAGTTCTGCTAGTTGGACTGAATTCTTTGCTAGTAGAAGGACTTCGTCAAGGTAGTGATAGATCCTGAGCCCTACTTCCCACAATGGGGCTAGGACTGTGATAAGAACCTTTGTGAAGAGTTTGAGTGAAGTACACAGATCGAAGGGTAGACTAAAATTGCAGATGAATCTGGCCGCCTGGAAATCTCAGATATTTTTAAAACAGTGAAAGTGTGGGTATGTGTAAGTAGGTGTCTTGAGGGTCCACTGACAGCATCCGGTCCCCAGGTTGAACAGCGTGGATAATAGTCTGCAGCGACTCCATCTTGAAGCTTTCAGAGCCTATGTAATGGTTTAGCTTCTTGAGGTCTAATATGGATCTCCAACCACCATTCATTTTGTGCACCAGGAATAGGTTGGAGTAGAAACTTGAAAACCTCTCGGACAGAGGAACCAGTATTACCATTTGCTGCGCCTGAAAGGAATCCAAAAACTGAAGAAGTACCTATGCCTTCTGAGGAGACTCTGGTACCCTCATGGGGGTGAAGAAGTCACGAGGTGGACGGTTTGAGAAAAAAAGTGTCCAAATTGAACTGTCGGGACCACCCAGGGATTTTTGGGTCCAAATTTTGGCAAAATGTTTTAGTCTGGCTCCAACTGGGATCGTCTGCGATGGCCTTGTGTCAAAGGGACTTGGTGGCATCCTGCAAATTAGGTGGAGCCTTTTGTTTGTGGGCCTCCATAAAAGTGGATTGTGTGCTCCTCCAGGTGTTCCTTGAGTCTCTGCCTTGTCTGGACTGCCTGTAATCTTTGCCTGTGAACTGCTGAAATCTGGAAGTAAATCCCCTAGTACGTCTAACCCTCCTGTCTTGGGGTGACAGGCCCGATTTTCCCTTTGTAACAGGGGAAATGGCTTTTTCCAGCCTCCCTCCAGTGTTTTACCATTGAAAAAGATTTTACATCAATTTTGTTTTGACGCCGTGTGAGCCATCCACGTCTTCAACCATAAAGCCCGCTTTGCCATTACGGTATGCAGCATCATCCTTGCAGAACATCTTATTGTATAGATAGCTGCTTCACTAATGAGGTCAGATGAGAGCTAGAGCTCATCTAGAGCCTTGACTATGCCTTCCTTGGGAACTCCTTGTTGAATAGCTGTCTCTATGTTGTCGGTCCATACACGCAAGGCATTGGAAATGGATGTTAGCGCAATCGCCAGTTTACAGGCATTCCTGACCATCTGATAGGCCCTCTTTAGGTCAAGGTCTGTTCATCTGTCTAGGTGGTCTTTAAACGAAGTTGAGTCATCCATAGGTCATGTTGTGTGTTTTGCTAAATGAACTACTGCTGCATCCACTACCAGTGGACCATCCAACATGACAGAGTCTGCTTCTGATAGCGGATATAGCTTTTCCATGTGATTGAAAGAAAATCTTTTCTCCGTATTTTTCCACTCTTCTTCTATAACATCCCTGATTTCATCCATCAGAGGAAAGAAGTAGACTCGGAAGAAATGGGAAGTAACTCTTGGATTTCTTTGTTGGGGATCAGTTTCGTCTCAACCAATGGCAAGCTTGACCACCTGAACATAGGGCTGAACCAAGGAAAAGCTGAAGCATGAGGGATCCGATTAATCCAAGGAATCTTCTTTACCTGATTGTTTAGATGGAAGATCTGCTGTAGGGTGAGAGGGTTCGCCAGAGGATGGGCCTGGCAGTACTGTGTCTGTTGCCTCCTCCTGAGGAAGCTGTGATGATTGCTGCGACGGAATAGTTGCTACTAGTTCTGCGAGATAAATTTGGACAAGTTTTTTAAGTAGGTCCGCAATATTCTGGCTCTCTAAGTCTCTTTCTGCTGCATAGTCCCTGAAACAGTCTTTGCAGGCTAACTTTTCCGGTGGCTCCACTTACCTGAAATTTTTGTGGTCTCAGACTTGTAGAGCATGAGGACCGTTAACTTTTTGTGGATGAACTTCCCGCAGTTGAATGGTATTTGGATCTGGAAGATCGATCTTGGCTCGGGCTGCCTTCGTTGGATTCCTCATGGCGCCTGGCATACAGAGCTGAAATAATTAAGTGTTCCAGCATAAGCGCACTCTTTTTTTTTTTTTATTACTTACCCAGCCAGAAGCCCTTACCTTAGAAGTAGAGGAGGGTCTTGTTCAGGTGGTGAACATCTCATCTGAAGCCAAGGGCAGAAAGAGCAGCTATAAGATAGAAAGAAGATTAGATTGCTGTTTTTAAGAAAAAGGAAATGACAAAAGGGTACTAGGAAATGAAGAAAGGGTACTGGGAAGAAGGACCTATCACAGGTGACTACTGTTGGCACTCCCAGGAGCTCTGAGCAAAGGCCAACTTCCACAGAGACAGCAGGAGGCCATACTAAAATAGTGAAAGGGGGAGGAGAAAATGAGAAAACTCCCCCCTACCTGGAAGAAAGAAATTAGAGTAAGGGCAAAAAGAGCTGATTTGCCCTCATCCAAGATACTGTAGCTACCATGGCCTCCTGCCTTCTCAAACATGCACCACTCAATGGCACTAGGACCCAGATGGCCAGACCAGTGCCACCGACCGACTGCGCATGCGCACAGTGGGCGGGAAAATGCAGGTCAGAGGACACTTTGCAAATACAGACAAAGTACCTGGGGAGAGAGAAAAGAAAAAGGAAAGGAGAGACCACAAAGTGAAAGACAGAGGGACCTGAAAAGCAGAACTGAAATTTACAAGGCAAGCACATGGGAAACCACCATAGTTAAAAATTATAAAGAGAAAAGGCTAGGCATAGCTGCTCCCTCTGTCCAAAGCTTCAGCGGATGCCATGTACTTGTTGCCTTGTTGGACTCCCTATCTTATTAGCGCATTTAGCTGCCCGAGAGTAGGGACTGCGGCTGGCAGAGGCTGAACCCAGGCAGAAGCTGCTCGAGGCAGAGTTAAGGACATCCAACTTACATTAACTGACCATGAGGTATGAAGAAAAAAGGGGAGAATGATAGGGGTACCTTGGTACTTTCTTTTTTTCTGGTCCTGTGGGAGGAGCTCAAGACAAAGCTTATCGCAGGTATGCTGCCATGGAGGCACCAGGAAAAACCACTGCCCACTTTAGATTATGTGCAAAAAGTCACTCAAAGGACGCGTTGTGATGTAGACGAAATCCAACGCCAGGTGCAACCTGTTGTCAGATGTCTCTTACCAGAAGAGATGGATCATTACATTATAAAAGGTCAAAAACACCTGTAAGTGTCATCCACTGGCTCCATCGACTTGACATAAGGCTCCCCACGCCAGGAAAACAATAGGAACAGGAAATTTAAAAAAATACACTTCCATGGTGTAGTAAGAAGAAAAGGTTTCAGACAAATTATTGTGAACTTCAAGAAGGGTTTATATTCAACATTAAGCCTTACATCCCACAAGATCAGTGCCCACTATCCTGTTCCCATTTATTTCCTGGTGTGGGGCACCTTATGCCGAGTCATTGGGGTCAGTGGATGACACTCACAGGTGTTTTTGACCATTTTAGAATTTAATGGTCCATCTTTTCTGGTAAGAGGCATCTGACAACAGGTAGTACTCTATGTTGGATTTCTTCTGCATCATGTTATGTCTTATGAATGACCTTTTGCATATAATCTGGGCAGCACTTTTTCAGGCACGTTTATAATTGGACTTATTGGGTGCACTTTCTTATGATGAAATGTTGCCTTTTGCACTTTAAGTTTTAGGTCCCACTGTTATGTGGACTTTATTTGCACTTTATGTGTATGTTCCTTAAATTTTTATATGCTCTTTATTTATAGGTCTGGTATCACAGTTTCCCAAGTGGCTGCTTTACATTTTTTTTTAGCACAGATTTACTTAGAAATATTACTTAGGAGGTAATATAGTAATAAATATTACTTAGGAGGTGCCGAGTGATCAACTCACAGTTATCAGTGTACTGAGTGTACTGCATAAGCACATAAGAGCTTCTTTAGGGATGATCCCTCTTGATTTGCTCTGTGGAAAACCATTGTTGTTCTCCACCGAGTTCCAACTCCTGAGCATTATTTTCCCACTTTTGATGTTCCATCAAGCAATGCAGCTAATAAAAAATACTGTTCAATGATGATAACAATTAGGTACTCTACCAAAAGGGCATTTTACACTATATATCTTTTCAAATTTAGTTTTCTTCCCTTAGTTTGCAACTTTAAATTACGTGTTTTGCTTCATCACGCAGACATATACAACAATCTGAAGAGTGAAAAAATTCAAAAAGGAAGTTCAAGGAGCAGTGGTGATGTGCAAAGTGAAGTTAATCAGTTTCCGTTTACTGGAGTAAGATCAAAGAAGTATAAATGGTGTTTGGTTGTCATTATTTTAAACAGTTTGCACATTAAGATCAATGTACTAAAGAGGCTGTTTACCTAACAATTTTTACTCTGGCAAACGCATTTTAAATGTGCAAAGCAGGGGTGGACTAACCATTTGGAAACACTGCCCGACGGCCCGGGGTCAGTAGGGGGCCCCATGAGATGCCCCTGGTACCTTTTTTATAGGCTTTTTTGAATTTGGGCAAGGACACAGGGGCCCCATGATCCCCTATTGCCCGGGGGCCCCATGAGTTGTCAGTCCGTCCCTGGTACAAAGTGAATGTTAATGAATAGTGTTGGAAAGTTAATGAATTAATGAATAAGGTGAAGCTGTGTTCACTTTGAATACCAAGTCATTTTCAAAGAAAACTTTAAAAACTGGATTTTTGATAGCACAATTGAGCATTCAAAATGAATACAGTACCCCTATTCAATAACATTCACTTTGCAAAGTGATAACACACTTTCCAAAGTGTACATTTACTTTGCCATTTGAAGAGCCTTTAATAAATCACATGTATTGTCTTTGCCTTATTGTATAAATGTAACTTGAATTTACAGAGCGTTATCATGTAAACTGCAATGCAGGACCTACATTTTCATCCTCGATAACGTACTAAACATAATATAGATTACAAATTCCAATTTATGATATATATAATTTTCCAACAATGCAAATGAACTTTAAAGTTTCATATTTGTTATAAATAAATAAAACTGGTTTAAAATTTTAATTTTCCCAAATAGCAAGAAATACAAGTAATTTTGCATCTGCTTGAAATGTAAAAACACTGATGTCTGTCCTTACAAATTACTAGTCATCTAGCATCAGTGGAAATTTTCAAGGGATTTGCAGTAATTATATGACAAAATACGCCTGCAAATCTCACTCATTGCTGAATAGAAACACACAGGTCAAATCTTGAACAGATTCAGATGGGTAATTTGTACATGTCAATCAGGGTAGGCCCAGTGGAGGTGTGGATTTAAGCCATGAAAGCAGAACAATGCCATGGTAACAACAGAAGCTTTCAAAGAAGATTATAAAATGCAGTGGGTATTTACCGTTTTAATGCTAAATTTTGAGGCACATTCTTAAGTAAGTATACATTTATATATTTATATATTATATATAGTGTTTATGGTGGATCTTAGAAAGCATAAACCGCAGTGTAGATCTGTCACAATAAGCCCTCTAGAGACAATGTAATTCATGGAGAGGAGTGAGTGACTCCTATGGGACATTTTGTCTTTTAATTAGGAGGAATAAACACCAAAAACTTTGACCTTGACATGTAGCCTTGCACTTTCATCATGTTCACACTGCAATGCATCCCAGAAGTGAGCTGCAGTAAAATACAGACATTTTACTGCAGTGCACAAGTAGGCACTGCATGTCACTGCACAGTAGGCAAACGCACCACACTGCTGTGTGGAGACCTGAACCAAATGTCACTTTGTGCACTTCAAATAAAGTTAAAGAAAAAAAGCAGTGTGTGGTGTGATGTGCTGTAGCATGCAGCCAAAAATGGAAAGCTGGAAAGCTGCCTGCACGCTGAAATGGAGTAATATTGTGCATGCTGTGTGAATGGGCCCTTACTAACTGTATTACTCTTGAGTTAGAAAAATGCCAAAGCAACAACTATGGAGGTTAGTCTGTAATTGCTTTCCAACTACATGGTATGACAATGGTATTCTCAGCATCACCCTGCCCAGAGACTTTCCTGCTTTGGAGAAAACATTATACAGGCGTACCTCAGTTTACGAACGCCTCGGTTAACGTAATTTTCGGTTTAAGAATGAAAATACATTGAAAATAATGCCTCAGTTTACGTTGTTTTTGCAATAAGAATAGATTAATTGGTTTTCAATGCATTTACAAATTTTTTTAATCATGTCCCCGTACAGTACTATGCCTTTAAAGTGCACTTTATAAAGAGTTTTGAACAGAAAATACTTTTTTTTACTTTTTGCTGACCTCCGGAACGGATTAATTGGTTTTCAATGCATTTACAAATTTTTTTAATCATGTCCCTGTACAGTATTATGCCTTTAAAGTGCACTTTATAAAGAGTTTTGAACAGATAAAAGACTTTTTTTTTTAACTTTTTTCTGACCTCTGGAATGGATTAATTGATTTTCAGTGCATTCCTATGGGAAACCACGTTTCGCTTTACGAATTTTTCGCAATACGAAAAGTCTCACAGAAAGCATTAAATTTGTAAACCGAGGTACGCCTGGGGCATCACAGTGGCTAAATGGTTAGCACGTCTGCCTGGCAGTACTAGGGTCGCTGGTTTGAATCCTAACCCTGGCACCACCTGCCTGGAGTTTCCATGTTCTCCCTGTGACTGCGTGGGTTTGCTCCGGGTACTCCGGTTTCCTCCCACACTCCAAAGACATGCTGGTAGGTTAATTGGCTCCTGTCTAAATTGTCCCTAGTATGTATGAATATGAGTTAGGGACCTTGGATTGTATGCCCCTTGAGGGTTAGGGACTGATGTGAATGTATTTTGCTGCGTAAATTAACGGCGTTATATAAGTACCTGCAATAAATAAGCAAATAGTGTCAATGGGGTCAGTTGACTCTGCAGTCAACCCTTCACACATGCAAACGATGGCTTCCACTACTTGTTTTAAAAGCCTCCCGCCCACCATATAAGGTAATGACGGGTGTAAGGCGGTTCTCTCGTTCTGGGAGGACGTCGTATGACGTCCTCCCACTCTAACAGCGCATGCGTGCCCCCGGGGGGCATGCAGCATGGCGATCAGTGGTGCGCTGTGACCCCGATCAACGGAAAGAGCCAATGACGTCTGCTCTGTCATGTGATCAGCTGTGTCCAATCACAGCTGATCGCATGTAAATAATTAAATGCCTTTTAACGACATTCCTCTCCTCATGAGCTGTCACGCTGACAGCTCATGAGGAGAGGAGAGCCGGTAATCGGCATTACTCAGAGGGGACATGTACATTGATCACCAGGGCACTGATGATCAGTGTGCGCTGATGATCAGTGTAGCCCCATCAGTGCCACCTGTCAGTGTCAATCAATGCCACCTGTCAATGCCCATCAATGCCAAATGCCAGGGCCACATCAATGCCACATATCAGTGCCTACCAGTGCACATCAATGCCACATATCAGTGCCCATCTGAGCTGCCTTTCAGTGCCATCTATCAGTACCAGTCAGTGCCACGTATCAGTGTCAGTCAGTGCCGCCTATCAGTGCTGCCAATCAGTGCCACCAATCAGTGCCAGTCAGTGCCACTTAACAGTGCCAGTCAGTGCTGCCTATCAGTGCATGTCAGTGCTGCCTATCAGTGCCGCCTACCAGTGCCAGTCAGTGCCACCTAACAGTGACACCTAATAGTGCCAGTCAGTTCCTCCTTATCAGTGCCGCCTATCAGTGCCCATCAGTGCAGCTTATCAGTGCCCAACACTGCAGCCTCATTAGCACACATCAGTGAAGGAGAAAAATCACTTATTTACAAAATTGTATAACAGAAACTAAGAAAAAACGTTTTCCTTTTCCAAAATTTTCTGTTGTTTTTGGTTTGTTTAGCAAAAAATAAAAAAAAACAGAAGCGATTAACTACCACCAAAAGAAAGCTCTATCTGTCTAAAAAAATGATAAAAATTTCATATGGGTACAGTGTTGCATGACCGCGCAATTGTCATTCAAAGTGCGACAGCACTAAAAGCTGAAAATTGGCCTGGGTAGGAAGGGGGTATAAGTGCCCGGTAGGGAAGTGGTTAATGGAAGCACTCACCATTCACAGCATCTGCTGTAACAATTCTGACCTTAAAAAATGTAACACTCACTGCCACTGCAGACAGGAAGATAATAGAGTTTAGAATATGATATCATTCTTCAAAGAGGCAAGGATTATTTAATTTCCTATTTAAAGCATTTAGAGGATTACTTTAATGAATTTTGTGATGAAAGAAAAATGATGAAAGAAAACATTTACAGAAAATACATTCCAAAATGTACAATAGCAACTATAAAATGAAAAGGATTAAAAGTGAAAAAATATTTGAAACATTTTCCTGGTTTTTGGTCCTTGTGCATAGTCCAGTTCACTCAAAGAATGTCCAGATTGATATAACCACTGGCTCTGTCATTAATAACACTTCCAGGATTTCCAGCTTTTATTGATATTTCAGTGGACCCTACCTTGATGCCAGTTTTCTAACTGTATCAATATTTTCAGATGACCATGTTTTACCATCTAAAAACCAACATACTATTAATCACTTGCTATCCCACCTACAGTATTTTATTGCAGGCAGGTGGCATATACAGGCAAGGTGACGTACCTGTATATCATGGTGAACATACGCACCAGTGCGCCTCCTGGTGTGTGCGCATGCGTGGTACCTAGCCACTCTGACTGGCCAGGGCATCAGGTGATCGCTAGGACCAATTGTAGCGATCACGTGAAAAATTTAAACAAACTGTCATGAGTTGATTTCATTCATGAACAGCATGCTTACTATTGTTGTGCTGTGATTGGCCAACAGCTATCACATGGTACAAGGAAATTCACAGCAGCCTTTGTGCAATGTGATAACTAACAGTAAGCAAGCTGTCATGAATGAAAGTCATTCCTGGCAGTTAAAAGGATTGCTTATAGCAGTGATTGTCACTGCTAAAAGCAATCACGATGTAAAAATATCCATGATCAACACCCCCCAGAGTAGTACATTGTCACTATGGTGGCATGAAACTGTGTAGTCTATGGTATCTTTGCTAAGTAATTTAGTTACAGCTTTGCAATACCTGCTTGTATTTGCTTGGCCAGAGCAGTAACAGTCTTACAAGGAAAACACATTAAAATGTAAAAATAGAAGTTTAAATAATATATGTATTACAAAAATTTAAAAAAACATAAGAAAAATAGAATACATGAAAAAAACTGTGACAGAGGGTTGCAATACAGTTGCAAGAAGAAGTATGTGAACCCCTTGGGATTACGTGGAGTTTTGCATGAATTGGGCATAAAATGTGCTCTGAACGTCATCTATGTCACAACAATAGAAGAACACAGTCTGCTGAACATAATACTACACAAACATTAGATGTTGCCATGGTTTAATTGCACATAACATGTAAACATTCACAGTGCAGGGAGGAAAAAGTATGTGAGGCCCTAGCTTAATGACTTCTCCCAGAGCTAATTGGAGCCAGAAGTGAGCCAATCTTGACTCCAATCAGTGTGATGATATTGGATGTGTTGCTGACAGCTGTCCTGCCCTTAAAAAACACACACCTGTTTTGGGTTTACTGGTTTCAAGAAGCACTGTCTGATGTGATCCATGCCTCGCAGAAAAGAGCTCTCAGAAGACCTACGATCAAGAATTGTTGACTTGCATGAAGCTGGAAAGGGTTACAAAAGTATCTCCAAAAGCCTTGATGTTCATGTGTCCATGGTAAGACAGACTGTCTACAAATGGAGAAAGTTTAGCACTGTTGCTACTCTCCCTAGGCGTGGTCGTCCTGTAAAAATGACTGCAAGAGCACAGCGCAGAATGCTGCATGAGGTAAAGAAGAATCCCAGAGTGTCAGCTAAAGACCTACAGAAATCTCTGGCACATGCTAACATTTTTGTTGACACATCTACAATAAGGAAAACATTAAACAAGAATGGATTACATGGGAGGACACCACGGAGGAAGCCATTGCTGTCCATAAAGAATATTGCAGCACGTTTGAAGTTTGCAAAAGAGCACTTGGATGTTCCACAGCACTACTGGCAAAATATACTGTGGACAGATGAAACCAAGATTGAGTTGTTTGGGAAGAACACACAACACTATGTGTGGAGAAAAAAAGGCACAGCACACCAACATCAAAACCTCATCCCCACTGTAAAACATGGCGGAGGGAGCATCATGGTTTGGGATTGCTTTGCTGCCTCAGGGCCTAGACGGATTGTTGTCATTGATGGGAAAATGAATTCCAGAGTTTATCAAGACATTTTGCAGGAAAACGAACGACCATCTGTCCGCCAACTGAAGCTCCGCAGAGGATGGGTGATGCAACAGGACAATGACCCAAAGCATACAAGTAATTCAACAAAACAATGGCTGCAACAGCATAGAATACGCCTTCTGGAGTGGCCCAGTCAGAGTCCTGACCTCAACCCGATTGAAATGATGTGGCATGACCTTAAGAGAGCGATTCACACCAGACATCCCAAGAATATTGCTACACTGAAACAGTTTTGTGAAGAGGAGTGGTCCAAAATTACTCCAGAATGTTGTGCAGGTCTGATCTGCAACTACAGGAAACGTTTGGTTGAGGTTATTGCTGGCAAAGGAGGGTCAACCAGTTATTAAGTCCAAAGGTTCACATACTTTTTCCTCCCTGCACTGTGAATGTTTACATGTTATGTGCAATTAAACCATGGCAACATCTAATGTTTGTGTAGTATTATGTTCAGCAGACTGTGTTCTTCTATTGTTGTGACTTAGATGACATTCAGAGCACATTTTATGCCCAATTCATGCAAAACTCCACGTAATCCCAAGGGGTTCACATACTTTTTCTTGCAACTGTATGTTAATGTGGGATGACCCAGGCCATGAACTGGATGAAGAGTGCTGTTTTTTACAAGCTGGTCTAGAAGCAGTTAAATTGCCAAGCAGCTTTGCCAAGCTGACATTCAGGTGCTGGACATGTTATTTTTCCTACCAGTCTAGCTTTTGAGGGAAGTGAAGCCAGGCATGGGCAGGTTATAGTTGGAAACAAGGGAATGAAATGTCCCAAACAGTTAGTGAAAGTAGTGGAAAAGTGAAAACAGAGATGCCACACAAAAAAGAGAATTTATTGTCACATGACTTGACATGCAAGACTGCATTCTTGCTAATCTGTTTTTGTTTTCAAATTATTCAGAGGTCCTCCACCTAACAGCAAAAAATGGTCAGTTTGGTAGAATTTGTCATAGGTGTATGCCTATGGATAGAGTGGTGCCTTCTAGAGGAGGGAACTTTTAGTACAGCAAAATGTCCAAGACACACCTTATGATAAATAATAAAATATTGAATTTTATTCCAAATGAGTTATTTTATGGTTACAAGAAAGGCATGCTCATTAAGAAAGGAGACAATACTGTACCCTTATATCTCAAACTGGTAACGCATTGATTAACCAACATTTCTCTTTCTGTAACCTCCAAACCCTGGGAAGTTCTAAGAACTGTTCAGCTACAGCCTTTTTGATGTATGATCTGAATGTAATCCCCCCTTTCGCCCACTCATGAAAAATGTTTTAGACACTTATGCAATGGAATAGGGAAATTTGAGGCTGCATTCAGCCCAATAATAAATATGAATAGAGTGGTGACTTCTAGAGGTGGGGACTTTTAGTGCAGCAAAATGTCCAAGACACTCCTTAAGATATTTAATAAAATATAGAATTTTCTTTTCAAATTATCTAAAAACATCAGATAAAATACATAGCACACATATTGAAGAGGCGACCAGATGAAATGGAATACATAGCTGATACTTGTGAACAAAACCCAAACATGAGAAGCATGAGATAACACCTGAGATTGTCTCTTCTTCAGGGGTGTATGCTTGCTGGTTCTGGATTTTTTTCTGCAATATAAAAAAATGGTGCATATAGGTAACCATTACACATAGGAAATATTGCTATATAATATTTACAAACAGTATGCACTAACCTAATATTCATGGAATTACATAAGATCGCCAAAATCAAATCACATGATAAAGTGGGTATGTTGTCGCCATTTGTAGTCACACTGAGCAGACACACCCAAGTCCCAAGCATCTACAACCACTGGGGTCACCAAAAGAAAGAAAATGGAGGCCTGAGGATTTCAGTTGTGCTAAAAGAGGGGAGGAGAGGGGAGGGAAAAAGGAGGATAAGAGATATAGTACTAAAAAGTATATGGATGTATTAAATAATGCTATTCCCTAGAAAGCACAACTTACATGGTATATAGTGTCCATACTGGTGAGAAGGTAACAGAGGCTTGCCATCAGATGTTGGAATTTAAATCAGTTGTAGCTACTGTTCCCCAAAGAAAAAGGGAGACGAAATGTCAGTAATAATCTATAGATATGTAGAAAATGTCATGGGACTAGGAATAGTAATGATTTAGCCCTTAGTGTTCTGGAAGTTGGGTCAGCTAGCTCTTTAGAACAGTGAAAACATTTTCTTGAATATATGATGGGCGTTCAAGTCAAACTGGGACTTTTGAGTTTATATAATAAAAGAACAAATTTCAAGGAGTGGAAACTGCATTTATTTTTTTACATACTCGCCTGGTACATTTATTCATTTAAGCTAGCATTTAACTAATGCCTGGAAAACTTCAGCATAGAAAGATTTGTCAGTATGCCTGAACCATCCTAGGTCAGCCTGTTTCACTTCATCATCATTGTGTTCACCATTCCCACACAAAGATTGGACTCTTGTTAAATTTCACAACAGGTTATATGTTGATTATCCAGGATCAAGCGTTCCACATGCTGAATGTTCACAGGAATGACTGCTGTGGGCTGGGAACCACCACGGGCGGGATTGTCACTGACAGACATACGGCCATCTTTGAAATGTTTACACTAATCAAATGTCTTACTGTGGCTGAGTGTCTCATCACCATACTATGCTTGAAGTCTTCTGTAGATATCTAAGGGTTTTACGTCTTCCTTCAGAAGAGATTCCTTCACCACATGCTGTTCCATGCACGCACTAATGCTGTTGTCTGCCATCTTGATAAACGGTGTCTGGACTGGCCTGCAGCATGTGCGCCACCTATCAGTAATAGGACACACTTGCCACTTACTACTGTGTGTAGTACCGCCATACTAGCATTCCTTTTTATTCCTGTAAAATTAAAACTTGGTTTGACCTAGTGGTAACCAATACTTAAATGAATTACAATTACAATCGCAACTGTGGTCAAAACATGAATTTTAAGGCACTAAATCAGAAAAGAGTTAAAAGGATGACTTTAAAATATAAGAAGTTCCTTACCAGGGGCGGACTGACCATTTGGAAACTCGGGCACCCCTGTTCCTTACTGTGTGTATTCTGTGGTATGTTGTAATTTGTGCAATATTACAAGAGCGTGTGTGTCTTTTAGTGGGTTCAGTGCTGTTTTGAGCTCTTTGAGCTTACCACTCTATGGACATCAGCTACTTCAAGACACATGATCAGGGTAGTAATATACACTGGAAGTAGAAACAGAATCAGAGAAACATATTCAAGAACTTTGAAACACGGCTTGTCAAACCTAAAAGATATGCTGCAATTTCTTGCAATGCTTATGGACTCTAATCTATAGACTCTTGTCTATGGTTTTAAGTTTATATAATAAAAAAAACACATTTTATTTGATCAACTTCTAGATTTATGTTGTTTCATTTTTATTTCCTATTTAGTGTTTATGTAAAGAACACCACCTATTCACCTGGGAGTTCAGCTTATAGAAGAATTGGATCCACATCACGTTACGTGTAGAGGCCTAACTATATAAGTGTACCTAAAGGGGGCCATTTACTCCATGCAAACCACTTTTCTTATGTCAACCCCCTCCGTCTTGCTGAAATGCCTGAAGAGGAAAAGTGAGATAATATACTAGCCTTTTCCCCAATTTCTGTATTGCTGGATATGACATCACCATCCTGTCGAAGAAATCCCAGAGGATGCTGAATTCCAGTACAAGATGCTGCTGCAGTGGAATGCAGGATCATTTTCTTCGGTAGATTTGAGCTACTCAATATTCTTCAGGATCTTGCCTAAAGGAGGATGATGTCATTTTCACCTAAGCTCTATTGGTGTAAGCCAGGTAAGAATATTATCCAACGTTTTCCCCCACAGCAGACCTTTCAATCTAGGTGCAAGGTCCAATTCAAGTTGACACTGTCATCACAGAATTATGAGGGCCTCCTATTGCTGGCCTCCTGAAGAAAATTATATTTGCCTGGCTGTGCCTTCCATACAGACGCAGAACAAGCATGCTATAAATAAGTGTTGGCAAAGTGTCAGAATTCCTTATCCCTATAATTGTTCCAGGAAAATCTCAGAAATCCGGAAGTTTAAACTATGGCATGACATCCAGGTATCTCGATGACTAATACCAGCCTCCATGATTCTCACATGACAAAGTCCCTTTAAATGATGATGCGATCAACCTAGAGCGGGGGTCCACAAGCCATCGATCATCATCAACCAGTCGACCTTGGGGAGCCGACAGGTCAATCATGACTGCAGCTCTGCCTCCCCTAGCCTCGGCCGCTCTCATGTTACCTGCAGTGGAAAGTAGGAGGCAGCATAATGCTGGATGGGCAGGGTGGGAGCTGTTCGGTAATTGGTTGCTAGGCAGTCCTAGCAACCAATCACCAGCCTGATTTATGAACTCTGGCAGCTCCAGTCCCACCTTCCACCCAGCACTTTGCTGTCTTCTGATCTCCACTTTGCTCTATGTGTGATGTGAAGAGGACAGAGAAGAAACTGAGACACTGTGAGGGGGGCAGAGGAGACACTGTGTGAGGGGGGACACAGGAGATACTGTGGGAGGAGGGGCACAGGAGACACTATGGGACGGGTGGGAAAGGAGACACTGTGGGGGGGGCAGAGTAGACACTGTGGGATGGGGGCAGAAGAGACACTGTGGGGGGGGCAGAGGAGACACTGTGGGAGGGGGGGGGACACAGAAGACACTGTGGGAGGGGCAGGGTAGACACTGTGGGAGGGGGGACACAGGAGACACTTTTGGAGGGGTTAGAAAGGAGACACTGTGGGGGGGCAGAGGAGACACTGTGGGAGGGGGGCAGAAGAGACACTGTGGGGAGGGGGACACAGAAGACACTGTGGGAGGGGGGACACAGGAGACACTGTGGGAGGAGTTAGAAAGGAGACACTTTGGGGGAGCAGAGGAGACACTGTGGGAGGGGGTAGAAGAGACATCGTGGGAGGGAGCAGAGGAGACACTGTGGGAGGGGGGGACACAGGAGACACTGTGGGAGGGGGGCAGAAGAGACAAAGCGGGAAGGGGAACACAGGAGACACTGTGGGGGGGCAGAGGAGACAATGTGGTAGGGGGGACACAGGAGACACTGTTGGGGACAGAGGAAACTACAGTGTGAGGGGGGATTCTGATGAGAAAAGGACATTGCTTTGGGTTATGGGGAAGCAGAGGACACTGCTATGGGGCTGGGTAGAGGACACTACACAGTGGGTGGGTTGATGTGAAGGGGGCAGAGGACACTGGGTTGGAGGTATGGGAAGGTATAGGACAATACTGTGGGGGGAGGGGGCAGGGGACACTACAGTGGGGGGGGGTGATGTGAAGGGGCAGAGGGCACTGTAGTCAGGGGTGATGTAAAGGGTGGCAGAGGACACTATTGTGGGGGGGGGGTTTAAGGCACTGCCTAGTAACACCCCCACCCTGGGGATCATCACTTTACTCCATGTTGTCCAGGTAGATCTCAACCTCTAAAAAAGCTTCCTACCCCTGACCTAGAGTAAGGGTAGCTTGGTGAGCACTGGTATGGACTGAAATACCTTTATCGTTATACGACATCTAATTTAACTAGCATACTCTTTAACCACTTGACCTCCAGAGGATTTACCCCCCTTAATGACCAGGCCTCTTTTTGCTACTCAACGCTGCACTAATTCAACTGATAATTGCGCGGTCATGCAATGCTGCACCCAAACGAAATTTAGGTCCTTTTTTTCACACAAATAGAGCTTTCTTTCGGTGGTATTTGATCACCTGTGCACTTTTTATTTTTCACGCTATAAACAAAAAAAGGCCAAAAATTTTGAAGAAAAACAATATTTTTTTTTTTCAGCTATAAAAAATATATAGTAAACTCAAAGTTGGTTATAAATGTAGGCCAAAATGTATTCTGCTACATGTTTTTGGTAAAAAAAAATCCCAATAAGTGTATATTGATTGCTTTGTGTGAAAGTTATAGCGTCTACAAACTATGGTATAGATACTGCAATTTACGCCTTTTTTTGCTATACAGCGCTGCGCTAGTTTAACGGACAATTGCGCGGTCATGCAATATTGTACATAAATGAAATTTACATCCTTTTTTTTCCCACAAATTGAGCTTTCTTTCGGTGGTATTTGATCACCTGTGCGGTTTTTATTTTTTTGGGGCTATAAAAAAAAGGCTGACAATTTTGAGGAAAAAAAACAATATTTTGGACTTTTTGCTATAAAACATGTCCAGTAAAAAAAAATGCAAAAATCAAATTTAGACATAAATTTCTGCCAAAATGCATTTTGCGACATGTCTTTGCTAAAAAAAAAAGCCCCCTACCTGTTTACAAAACACACGTTTTAAAACGTGGTTTTGCCCAGCCGTTCCGCCCTGCCGCCGTATTTATACATTGGCTGGGCAGCATGTGGTTAATTATCATATGAAATAGGTTAAATTCAAAATTTGTTCCATTATCTCCCTTAACTGACCACAGGGGAGACAGTGAATAACAACTGGTGAGTGTTTTAAACAAACGTTTATTTAATTGTTGTGTATGCCTGAATGCATCTAATTTGTCCTCAAGCACCAGGCTGTAGATAGTCAGGAAGTATTCTGTCAATAGATGAAGCCAAAGAGTCCATATAGTATTTCAATAAATACTTTTTCAACAACTAGGAGGCACAAATACTCTAATTTAGATAGACTTGTGGATTCACCTGTAAAGTTTCCTACTTAGTGACTTAATTGTCAGAGGTTTTTTTTGTTGTTGTTGCATGTGATTAAATTTAGTTTATTAATTTGCTGCATGTAGTGGGAGTACACTACATAACGTGCATGAGTTTGGCTAATGGTCCATAGTACTTCAGGCATTTTTTGTTTAAATGTCCATAAATGGATCTTGAATATGAAAGGTATAACAGCCTCTGTAAATTATTTTAAGTAGTACAGAGTGATGCCCATTCCTCCAGAGTTGATCTTGAGTGTTGAATTAGTTGAAGATCTCTAAATAATGCATACAGCCAGGGTATTTTTTCAGATTTAAAGAGGTTGTTATTGGACTTAAGCATGTCATACATGGGTCAAATTACAAACAAATGTTCTTTACAAAATGGGAAATTTTGTGCATTTTGTAAGCTGATGGTGCCACCATTGATTTAAAAATTTGACCAACCAAGCCTTTTCACCTCATGTTTTTACAGAAAAGACCAAGAATTTTCTTTTCTTTCCAGGTCACAGCTCATGCTCATTTCTTTTTCAATTACATTTCTTTCACGATTCCCCCATCATTGATTAGAAATGTTTTCATTTTTTTTTAAAAATTCCAGCATGTCCAATCACTCACACAGAGAAGGGCAACCAAACTGATACGAGGCATGGAGGAGCTCAGCTATGAGGAAAGATTAGAGGAACTGAATTTATTCTCTCTTGAGAAGAGGACATTAAGGGGAGATATGATCAACATGTATAAATACATCAGTGGTTCATATAGTGAACTCGGTGTAGAGCTATTCACCCTGAGGTCACCACAGAGGACAAGGGGGCACTGTTTACATCTGGAGGAAAATAGATTTAATCTCCAAATACAGAAAGGTTTCTTCACAGTGAGAGCTGTGAAAATGTGGAATAGACTCCCTCAAGAGTTGGTTCTGGCCAGCTCAGTGGATTGCTTTAAAAAAATCCTGGATTCTTTCTTGGATACACAGAATATAACTGGATACTAACATTTATAGGTGAAGTTGATCCAGGGAATATCCAATTGCCTCCCAGGGGATCAGGAAGGAATTTTTTCTCCCGCAGGAGCAAATTGGATCATGCTTTGCTGGGTTTTTTTGCCTTCTTCTTGATCAACTGTGGGTATAGGATTAGAACTTTTTTTTTTGGGTTGAACTGGATGGACTTTTGTCTTTTTTCACCCAGACTAACTATGTAACTAAAATTCGATGGCCATGTGAAAATCGGCTGATTCTGCGACCCACTAATGGTGTAAAATTTGACCAAAAATTCCTAGGAAAGATTTTTGAAAGAAATTTTTGGGGGAATTCGACTCATGTATGGCCATCTTTAATTTGGGATTGAATTATAGTTTCTTTTTAGGAATTCAGAACTCCAAAAGCAAAGACACCTATGATGACAATTGGTCATCCTTACATTCTCTCATGCAACAAAGGAGGGTTGGAAGCAGAACACAATGATTCCATTTAATCAATACACTATATTTTTTTTACATTTTTAATATGCTTTGATTTTGTCATGAATTTTACATGCAGATTAAGCTGTCAATGAAAAGTGGCCGGCTGAGGCAGACTACAGTATAACACTTCCAGGGGTCATCTTTACTTCACCTTTGGTACAATTGCACTTATATTGCAGTCCCTCCACCCCCAACCTCCTTTTCAGTTTTAGTGCTCAGGTACACTGGACGTTTTTACAGCTGCTGTTTTTGGCTTTTGGCGTTTTTTTTCTACAGCCAGTAAACTCCAACGCATGTTATCCTATGTGTCCATGCACATATAAGCTGTAATTAGCGTTTTTTTAGCAGGAGCAGGAGTAAATTTTATCAGCGTTTCAAATGCCAAACGCTTGTAAAAACGTGTAAACATGGCTTCTGCTCTCTCTATTTTTCTCAAAATGTCTGAAATAGTTCATTTTTTACTGTTTTTCAGTGCATTCTGGGCATTTTGGAAGGTCTCCTGGGGTTATCTTTAAAAAAAACGCTTCTAAAGGCAAACGCTCATAAACGCGTATAAACACGGTATGCAAGCTCAGCTAAACAGACTTTTTTAACATACATTTTCCAGCAGTCAGTTTCCATTGTTGTGAAGTGTCCGCTGTACATGGAGCCTAGCGCTGAAAAAAACACAGCAAACTGGCGTTTTTGGACTTTTCTTGAGCAAAAAAAAATCTTTTTTGGGGATAAAAAAATCACAAAAAAAATGTTAAAAACTGCAAATGCATAAAAACGCTGCAAAACACGGCTAAACGCTAATGCAAACATGCTAAAAACGCTGAAAAACATGTTTTTTTAATGTGACTTTACACAGCTAACGCTACCAGTGTTATTAAAATGCCCAGTGTGCATGGAGCAGGACTGACCATTTGGAAACTGGGCACTGCCCGAGGGCCCGGGGTCAGTAGGGGGCCCCATGAGATGCCCCTGGTACCATTTTCATACGCTTTTTTGAGTTTGGGCAAGGACACAGGAGCCCCATGATCCCCTATTGCCCAGGGGCCCCATGAGTTGTCAGTCCGCCCCTGGCATGGAGCCTTATACTCAGCTTTCCTGGGTCCAGAGAGATATTACCGAATAGATTGCATAGCCACTTCTCCAAATCTTCCTGGTTGGGGCATGTATCATACATTCCTATGGAGAGTTAGTTTAGATTAAAGCTCCTTCCAGCAAAATCTATTGAAATAAAAATGCAGACCGCATGTGGAAGATTTTGTCAAGCCACTGAGCAATATAGTTAGGAATCTGGGATAGGTAAGTATTAAGGCGGGGGGAGGAGGCCTAGGAATAGGGCTATCTTCAATATAACTGTAACTACATTTATAAATATATATTTAAAAAAAGCTGTTGCTGCAACTTCCCACTTCCTTTGGTAGTGTTATAGTTTGTCCTAACCTTTGTCACTGTCACTTTTACCAGACAGCGGAACTTCACTCTTTCAGTCAACTCAGCACTGACTATTTCTAATCCTTATGCTGCTAGCATTGGCAAATAGATAGGAAAGTCTATCATATTTACTTGTTTTAAACTTTTTTCTTTACATTTCTTCAGTTACGTCCTGGTTTATGGCCTAGGCAAATGATGTCAAACATCCCAGGAGTCTTCAGGAGCTAAGCACCCCCCCCCTGCCAGCTTGCTTGAGCTAAAGGCAGATGAATTCCAGGACGTAAATGCTACATGAATCATCTAGACATGTGCAGAATGTAAACATTTGTTTTGTTTAGTTTCAAATCGATTCGTTAAGTTACTAATTTCATTTTGTTGCATTTGTAACAAAATTTGTTTAGTTTAGTTTTGTTTTCAACCGGATTCTAATTTTTCCAGTGGATTCGAAGTATTCGAATCTAAGTTGAATCAAATTTGAATCAAAAATATTGAATGAACCCAAATTCATTGTAAAGAATAGCTGGTTCTATTCTATTCAAAATCCGAAATTCTAATTTTGGAAGACAGCTATATTATTTCTATTTTATTCTACTCTGTTTTAATCTATTATTTCTATTGTTTTCTATTCAATTTTTTTCTATTCTATCACTTTATTTTCTATTGTAATTTTTTTCTATTCTTTTATTTTCTATTATATTCTGTTTTACTCTATTTTTTTATTCTATTCTTTTCAAAAGTCGAATTTCGGAAGACAGCTAATTCTTTCTATTTTATTCTATTCTATTTTTTATTCTAATCAGTTTTTTCTATTCTAGTCTATTGCTTTATTTTCTGTTCTATTTTATTCTATGCTAGTATTTTCTATTCTATTCCGTTTTGTTTTACTCTAGTCTTTTCTTTTTTATTCTGTTTTGTTCTATTCTTTTCTTTTCAAAAGTTGAATTTCGGACATCAGCTATATTCTTTCTATTTTATTACATTCTATTTTTTTCTATTCTATTCCTTTACTTGCTATTTTATTTTATTCTATTCTTTTACTTTCAATTCTATTCTGGTCTGTTTTACTCTATGCTTTTATATTCTCTTCTATTCTGTTTTATTCTATTCTATTCTTTTCTAAATTTGAACTTTGGAAGACGGCTATATTCTTTCTATTCTAGTCTATTCTTTTCTTATCTATTCTATTCTTTTCCACTCTATTCTGTTCATTTCTATTCTTTTCCTCTGTTTTCTATTAAATTTTATTCTATTCTTTTATTTTCTGTTTTATGTTTTGTTTTAATCTATTATTTTCTATTCTATTTTATTCTTTTCAAAATTCAAATTTTGTAAGACAGCTAAATTCTAACACTAATACACATAGTCTTTGAAGGAAATCAGCAACAGTCAGCAATATATTTACATTTCGAATCTAATGTTGTTTTTGAATTAGATTTGAATTTCAGACAAAACTTTGTTTTATCAGTTGGGATTTGTTTAAATTCACTACTGTTCGGAAGTAATTCGGAAGTTCAGATATATCCGAACCGCCGAATAACCAAAATTTTGTCCAAATTTCAAATTAAGGTTTTTCACACTTTCCAAAATGTTTTGGGGTCTGTAATATAATTAGTCCTTTATTGAGGGAACCACATGACATGAGAAGGCAAACAGTACTTCATGTTGAACACCAAGACCTGCAAAGAGAAAAGAAATGCATACAGATCACTGAAAATCTTACTCAATTGCAGTAAAATGACTTTATCTGGGTAACGGTGTTGAAGCTAACATTTATGACCAGTTTTTGACACATTTTCATAGCCACATGTCAAAGCTATCCAGACAATTAGCGATATGTAAATCTGTCCAGGTTTAATTCGCCAAAAGTTTGGAAAATCTTGCTTAGTACTCAGCAAACAGAAACTAATGCAGGCCATAGACAGGCCATTTATCGGCCGAATTGCTGGCCGATAAATAAAAAATCGGTCGGTGCCCTTGCCGATGCTGCCACCAATGCTCACAAAAGAATGGGACAAGAAACCAGTTTGACAGAGACAGGGGAGCACACCATACAATGTGACAGCAATACAAATACATTATGTTTTATATGGATACAAATGGATACATTTGTTGCAACCGCAATACTTTTTCATATAAAATATAATAGCGGACTTATTATTATTATTCTCAGGACATCTGCAGGACATCTTCTGAAACAACAGTTTTTTTTCTACTCCTATAAACCTATCTTTGCTTGGAAAATAGAAAATTTTAAAGTACCTTTTTAGAACCTCATTACCTTTTCTAGGAATACAATTTAATTTTGGACTTTCAAAAACTATATATACTGTATATATATATATATATATATATATATATATAGTTGTGTTCAAAATAATAGCAGTCAGAGATCACTAACTTGATCAATCACTGTTTTTGGTAGAAATTATATTTCTACATGGCGAATAATTTACCAGCAGGTGTAATATAAATCCAACAGACCCAACAGTCATGACATGCACGCTGCTGATCCTGTGTCATTGAATCACTAATTGAAAGGGACATGTTCAAAATAATAGCAGTGTGGAGTTCTATTAGTGAGGTCATTCATTCTTTGAAAAACAGGTGGCAATTATTGCCCTTATTTAAGGAAGGAAGGCAGCAATTGTTGTACATGCTGATTACAGTGCATTTCTCTCTGAAATTCTGAGGAAAATGGGTCGTTCCAGACATTGTTCAGAAGAACAGCGTAACTTGATTAAAAGTTGATTGGAGAGGGGAAAACATATAAAGAAGTGCAGAAAATGATAGGCTGCTCAGGTAAAATGATCGCAAATGCTCTAAAATGGCAACCAAAACCTGAAAGTTGTGGAAGAAAGCGAAAAACTACCATTCGAATGCATAGAAAAATAGCCAAAATGGCAAGAACAATCAGCTCCAGGAAGATCAAAGAAGGTCTAAAGTTACCTGTGAGTACTGTTACAATTAGAAGACGCCTATGTGAAGCCAAGCTATCTGCAAGAAGCCCCCGCAAAGTCCCACTGTTGAAAAAAAGACGTGCTGAAGAGGTTACAATATGCAAAAGAGCACATTGACTGGCCTAAAGAGAAATGGCGCAACATTTTGTGGACTGATGAAAGTAAGATTGTTCTTTTTGGGTCTAGTGGCCAGAGACAGTTTGTCAGACGACCCCCAAACACTGAATTCAAGCCACAATACACTGTGAAGACAGTGAAGCATGGCTGCGCAAGCATCATGATATGGGGATGTTTCTCATACTACGGTGTTGAGCCTATTTATCGCATACCAGGGATCATGGATCAGTTTGAATACATCAGAATACTTGAAGAGGTCATTCTGCTTTATGCTGAAGAGGAAATGCCCTTGAAATGGGTGTTCCAACAAGACAACGACCCCAAACACACCAGTGAACGTGCAACATCTTGGTTCCAGACCAACAAGATTGACGTTATGGAGTGGCCAGCCCAATCTCCGGATCTTAATCCAATAGAAAACTTGTGGGGTGACATCAAAAATGCAGTTTCTGAGGCAAAACCAAGAAATAGAGAAGAACTTTGGAATGTAGTCCAATCATCCTGGGCTGGAATACCTGTTCACAGGTGCCAGCAGTTGGTTGACTCCATGCAACACAGATGTACAGCAGTTCTCAGAAACAGTGCTTATACAACTAAATATTAAGTGATTCAAAGGAAAGCAAAATCTTCAAACATTTTTCAGTTCATATAGTGAATGTTTGAGTTTGTAAAGAAGAACACAAACACTGCTATTTTTTTGAACAGTCTAATATTCACTTTTCTTCAATTTTGTTAGAGGAACAACACAAATTTGATATATTTTTCTTCATGTTTTGATTTGGAATAGAATGTGTAGTGTTCCCAATGCATTTGTGTGTATGGAAATAAAAGCTATTAGAAGGATTTTGAGCTTTATTCACTTTTTTCAACACACTGCTATTATATACATGTGTGTGTGTGTGTGCATTTACATTAAAAAGAATGCTGGCAACCTTGCAGGTCATGGCTCATGCGCAGATTTTTTATCTGTAAAACAATCAGCTGATTTGCCCATCATTGCCGGGAAAATCGGCAGATCATCCAAAATGGCCACAAATTTTCCAGCATGACCGATAAAAAAACTGTGCAAAAACCCGAAAAATGGCTGACCAATTAACCCACTAACTGTGAAAATCGGCTGATTTTTTTTTCGGATGAAAAATCATCCGATTTTCGACCCATCTATGGCCGGCATTAGAGGCAAAGTCTACAGAGGTTAATTATTGTTAAATTCTGGTCATTTGTAGGGCTAATTGGAAAATTAAACAAGGGAAGTATGGGAAGCAAGGTACCACCATGGGGGACTATACAGAAAAGAGGGTCTTTTGTGATGATTTGAGGGGAAAATTGCCCAAAAATACAGGAAGAGGATCACAGAGGACATAGAAGTGTAAAACTGGCCAGCAGCATGCTCAAATTTACTAGGGGAAAATGTCATAGACTGGAGTTTTACTACAAGAATTAAGATACTGTAGAGAATACAGTAGAATAAAATTGACCAGCAGAAAGACAGTTTTACATATGAATACTAGGCCCACCTGGTGTATGCCTAACTTTTATTTAATCTATGACGATGGGCAGTGTGTTGAATGTGAGTGATATAATCTGAGGTGGTTTAGGTAAACATTGCACTTGTTTTTTTCTATTCATATCATGCATCAACATGCTCCGAACAAACAGGCAGCTTATAAAAACAGGTGGACAGTAACAACAGATGTTCTTTAAGCACCCCAAATTTAGAATAAGATAAAAATAAAACACAAACAAAAGGAATGAAACCCCAAATACCACTCCTGAATCAAAAGCCCATTGTTTAAGCAAAGACTTTCAGCATAAAAAAAGGTTTAACAGCTTCTTGTCTGCCCTATAGCAGATATACTGCTACAGGGCGGCACGGGTGCGCAAAATCATGTGTGTGTGTGTGTTTATATTTATTTATTTATTTCAGGTACTTACATAGCGCCATCAATTTACACAGTGCTTTACATATATATTGTACATTCACATCAGTCCCTAACCCTCAAGGGGTGTACAATCTAAGGTCCTTGACTTGCACTCATACATACACATATTAGGGCAAATTTAGACAGGTGCCAATTAACCTACCAGCATGTCTTTGGAGTGTGGGAGGAAACCCACACAGGCAAAAAGAGAACATGCAAACTCCAGGCAGGTGGTGCCGTGGTTGGGATTCGAACCAACGACCCTAGTACTGCCAGGCGGAAGTGCTAACCATTTAGCCACTGTGCTGCCAACATATATATATATACACACATGTGATTTAGCATTTTTGGGTAGGTGGCATGCGCGAGGCACGTGTACGCCCTACCCGTGCCGTCGTCCGCTGCCGCGGCTGTCAATCTCCAGGTCCCAGCCAGTGATTACTCTCCGGCGCCCGGTGATTGCCGAGAATCTCTGATGAGGGGGAGAACTGTTAGTAAACAAAACAGTTCTCCTCCCTGTCAGCTCATGCACACTGCTTTGCATGGTTGTGCACAGCACAGCCATGCAAAGCAGTGTGCTCACAGTGAAGCACTAACATAGGACACAGTGTAAAACAGCACACAGTTAACCCTTTGATCGCCCCACATGTTAACCCCTTCCTGCACAGTGTCAGTGCTTTTTATTAGCACTGATCACTGTATTGGTGTCACTGGGGATGTCAGTGACACCAGGTCAGTTCCCCTCAGTGTCAGAATGCCCACCACAGTCTCGCTATAAGTCGCTGATCGCCGCCATTACTAGTAAAAAATGTTTTTAAAATCCCAGTATAATATATACCGCCATTTGTAAATGCTATAACTTTCACATAAACCAATTAATTTACACGTATTGGGATTTTTAGCGAAGACATGTCTCAGAATACATTTTGGCCTAAACTTATGACGAAATCTGATTTTTTAAAATTTTTTTACTTGACATGTTTAATAGCAAAAAGTAAAAAATATAGTTTTTTTGTCTTTTTTTATAGCGCAAAAAAATTAAAACCATACAGGCGATCAAATACCACTGAAAGAAAGCTCATTTCATGGGGAAAAAAGAACGTAAATTTTATTTGGGTGCAGCGTTGCATGACTGCGCAATTGTCAGCTAAAGTAACACAGCGCCTTAATGCAAAAAATGGCCTGGTCAGGAAGGGGAGTAAATCCTCAGGAGGGCAAGTGGTGAAAGAAGTCTTACCAGAAGCTAAATGCGACTTGCTAAATCTCCCAGGCGACCCTGTGCACAGAAGCACTTGTCCCTGTTAAAATCAGTGCTGTGGTTTCTAAGCAGCGTTGTCAGACAGCTAGCCTCTTCAACCGCTATCCAACAAAATTGGACAAAGACCAGTTTTGACTGACTGCACTGGGGAAAGGGGGCAGTGTGGACACAGAGCCTGTACAGCCTCCAACTTTTAGTCACTACTAGAAATGCCTTGAGCAAGCGTCTCAATGATAGTTGTAAGTATGCAACTGAAAAGCCTACTTGTTTTAGATTTTTGGCTTAAATGTATGTATGGATTGAATTATAGTTGGCAATGGTGACATGTTGTTGACTATAATTATAATCAACATAATTGTAATAGGATAATTTCAGTGTAGGATTGATGACGCATAATCTCTGTGCCATTTCTTGATATACAGTATAATTACTATGACTAGGAATGTTTTCTGTTACACTAAAGAGTATAATACATTTGACAATGATGGACATATAAATAACTATAAATAAAAATAACTATAAAGTGTGCCGCACTAAAATAGTTTATATTCACCACTTTTTTTTATACACCACATTAAATTCCTTATGTTCAGTCATTGTAATTAAATGCGTAAATGGCACCCTTACTAGAGCAGGTGGATCTACCCATACATGTTTTTATGCCTGTGCATGCCCTCAATACTCAGTTGTGACTCCAACCCTCATGACATAATTTGCCATATATGTGCCCCTGCCCCTTTGTTTACATCAGCAGTGGTGGGAGGGAAGCAGAGCTGTCATTCAGAGCTGGCAAGCAACGGGTGCAGTTTGGTTCGGTGGGCAGCATTTTGTTTTTGTGTGGTTCGACAGTCAACGTTCCTCATGATTGATGTGGACCTACATCATTGGATGACGTGATTGATGATGGATGGACTTTTTTAAATACAGGACTAAAACATTGTGTGTATTTATTTTACTTGACTTTTCTTGGTGAAAGAGTATTTCACATGGGGGACTGGGATCCCCTTGTTAAAGGGGTCTAGCAGAATTCGATAAGTCACCCCCCCCCTGCACCCACACAACCACTGGGCTAAGGTTCTGGAGAACCCCCCATGTTGAGAGTATGTTGTCTGGTATGGACGGCGGGGGGGGGGGGTTGGAGGAGGAGTGTGCATGCTTGCCCCCCTCTTTTTGCGTGCCAGGCTGCATGCTCAGATAAGGGTCTGGTAAGGGTCCTCACACCATTTTGTAATATTGGTGTGGGGATTTATACTAGAAAATAGGGGATTTAAAAAAATGCTGTATAGTGAAAAATAAAAAGAGTATTTATTAACTACCACCAAAAGAATCTCTCTGGAAAAATGATAAAAAGCTCATTTGGGTAAAGGGTTGCATGGTGGAGTAATTGTCTGTCAAACTATCACAACACTGAAAACTGAAAATTTGCCTGTACAGGAAAGAGGTGTAGCATGCTTTTCCTGAATAAGTTAAGACGGTAAAAAATACCAACCCCGTGTCAATCAAAAACTTCATACAAGTAGATAATAGCTGGGTACATGTCATAAATACCATAAAAATATAATATCTTTATCAGTCACATCGTAAAATCTAAATAGTAGGATGCTACAAGAAAGAAAAACAAGTCAAGGTGAGGTGGGGGTTAGGAATTAGTTTGCTTTCCCACACTGAAGAACATACAGTACATTTTGGTAGGATTTAAGAAAAATAAGGGGTATTTTCAGTGAGCAGGCATGAACAGAGTAAGAGATAAAGATCAAAATTTAATTTGATCTTGCACCAGAACTTCCTGCAAAGCTTTAGTGACTTATAAATCTGGTAATTAGAGAGAAAATAGAGGGCATTTAAGTACCTCCTAGTGTAATCTATTTAAGTGCCTGTGTTGCAGGGCTTTTGTTCATTTCAGTACTGTTTCTATTTCCATACAAGCCTGTGGGAATGCTACAGCTGCTTGGAGCTGGTCAAATATAGGTTACAAGCAGGTCAGTGGCTAGTCAACTGACCTTGTCAATTATGGACAAGGTTGTCATTTGCCACTACAATGGGTTTGAACCATATCTTGCAGATCTGTGATTCATGGTCCAGGTGAAGCTATGTACAGATTTGCCTAGGGAACTTTATAATGCACTGCTTAGACTGGGTACACACTATCAGATTTTCCTGGTTCAACCCAGTGGGCTGAATGAAAAGAAACTGAAAAGCTAGTGAGGAGCTCACGATACTAACTATGAAAGTTAGTACAACAATCTCCCCACTGAGCTATTGTGTTCTGAGTTCTGTGTTCTGCCAGAACACACTGATCAACACTCGCAGCCATTGGCTGCCAGCAATGATCGGATGCCGATCAGATGCTAGTTTTCCAGCCTGCCCATTTTATAGAAGCTGGCTTATCAGACGGCTTCTGTCGGGCAGGTTGGTGTACATATGGGCCGGTTTCTGTTGAACCACTATTCAACCCATGTGTACGGGACTTTCATCTCTGAAACATAGCCATCAGGTTTAGAAGAGCCAATAAGGCAGCATTTGATTAAGCCAGCCCCTTCACTATAAAATGTAGGGAAAGCTAACAAACTGCATATGGAGAGACTATAAGAGACTATAATCAGGAAAACTGTACTTTAATTCTGATTGTTTGCTCTTTCGGCAATCAGTGGTCATCACTGTTTCTGTCCCATCCATAGCAATAATTGTTTTCTGTAAGGCTTTGCCTTTTAAAAAAACATTTTTTGTTTCAGGGGTTGGTATTTTGGGTTTTTTTTTTACTTTGGGGGTATATTGATAGGGCCTTTTTTTAAGTATGGATGCTCAAGTTGGAGCATTCACTTGTTACTGGCCATCTGTTCTTGGAGCTGCATCTTGTTGGCAACTTGCTGTTACATTGTTTGAAAGGAAAAAACTAATTGCAAGAACAGTGTGCATCCAAACCACCTTATATTGTACCATTCATTTACTGTAACCCCCCTTCCCCGTAGATAAAATAAAATTCAGGCATATACCATATAAGTCTACTATCCCTACTAAGTAAAACTATCTTAGTTCTGGCCAATTTTACAGTGTTCTATCCTCTGCAATATCTTAATTCCTGTAGTAAAATCCCAGCCTGTGTTCTTTGTCTCTTTGAGCCTAGTCTTACTCAATAAAACTGTCCAGGTGTTGGTCAGTTTTTTCACTACTGTATTATTTGTGATCTACTAATGCTTGTTGTAAAAAAACCTGGCTGCCCCCCTTTCCCCTTTTTTTTGTTATATATATGTTTTATGTTGTACCCTTGTTGTTTTTGTTTCAATAAAGTTGCTTTACAAAGTAAAAAAACCTGACTGTGCTCTTTGTCCCTTGTAATGTTTGGTCTACCTTTCCTGATAAAATTCTGTGCTACTGGCCAATTTTATACTTCTGTATCATTTGCAGTATCTTAATTCCTGTAGTAAATTCCCAGCCTGTGCATTTTGTCTCTAGTAAATTTAGGCCTATCCTTGCTATTTGAATTTGTCCTGATGCTGACCAATTTAAACTGCTATGCCATCTACAGTCTCATAATTCATGTAGTAAAACACCTTCCTGTACTTTTTTTCCCTAGTACATTTTGGCAAATTTTCCCTCATTAAAAATGTCCAGCTGCTGGTCAGTTTGATTTGCTGTATTTTCTGTGGTCTCTTAATTCTTAATGAGAGCTTAATAGAAATTGGCCAGTGGCAGGATAGTTTTGTATCAGTGAGAACAGGGATATTTACAACAATCTGCCAGCTAATTTTCATTCGGCGGACAAAGCTGGACTATTACCGTTTCATGATCGAACATTTGCCACTGCTAAAGCTACCTGAAAAAATAATTTCATACTGAAATAAATCAGATTGCTATGCTGCTGTTGTATGTAAGTCAAGCTAATTGCAAAGGAGAAAAACAATTGCACAGCCAAATACACTATATTGCCAAAAGTATAGCCTCTTTTTACACGTACATGAACTTTAATGGCCCACTCTTTGCAGCTATAACAGCTTCAACTCTTCTGGGAAAGCTGTCCACAGGTTTAAAGGTTTAGGAGTGTGTCTATGGGAGTGTTTGACCATTCCTCCAGAAGCGCATTTGTGAGGTCAGGCACTGATGTCAGACAGGAAGGCCTGGTTTGCAGTCTCCGCTCTAATTCATCCCAAAGGTGTTCTATTGGGTTGAGGTCAGGACCCTGTGCAGGCCAGTCAAGTTCCTCCATCCCAAACTCGCTCATCCATGTCTTTAGGGACCTTGCTTTGTGCATTGGTGCTCAGTCATGTTGGAACAGGAAAAGGCCATCCCCAAACTGTTCCCACAAAGTTGGGAGCATGAAATTATCCAAAATGTCTTGGTATGCTGACGCCTTAAGAGTTCCCTTCACTGGAACTAAGGGGCCAAGCCCATCCCCTGAAAAACAACCACACACCAAAATTCCCCCCTCCTCCAAAGTTTACACTTGACACTATGCAGTCAGGCAAGTACCATTCTCCTGGCAACAGCCAAACCCAGACACGGCCATCGGATTTGCCAGACAGAGAAGCATGATTCGTCACTCCAGAGAGCACGTCACCATGTCACCACTGCTCTAGAGTCCACAAGTGCATTCAACGCTTTTCATTGCACTTGGTGATGTAAGGCTTGGATGCAGCTGCTCAGCCATGGAAACCCATTCCATGAAGCTCTCTATGCACTGTTGTTGTGCTAATCTGAAGGCCACATGAAGTTTTCAGGTCTTTAGCTATTGACTCTGCAGACAGTTATTATTATTATTATACAGTATTTATAAAGCGCCAATAGTTCACTCAGCGCTGTACATTACAAAGGGGGACAGAACATGTGACAGAACAATACCAATACAATGCAAAACATGAGGGGATTGAGGGTCCTGCTCTTTCGAGCTTACAATCTAGGAACTTTTGTGTACTGTGTGCTTCAGCATGCGTTGACCCCGCTCTGTCATTATACATGGTCTACCACTTCGTGGCTGAGTTCTCATTGTTCCCAGTTGCTTCCACTTTGTTATACCACCAACAGTTGACCGTGGAATATTTAGTAGCAAGGACATTTCACGGATGGACTTATTATACAGGTGGCAACCTATCACAGTACCATGCTTGAATTCACTAAGCTCCTGAGAGTAACCCATTCTTTCAAAAATGTTTGTAAAAGCAGTCTGCATGCCAAGGTGCTTGATTTTATGCTAATAGAGAAAAACAAAACAGAGGGTGCACTGACCTTGTGCATTACCTTTAAAAATATGTTTATTAAATTAAAAGAAAGTATTCTACTCAAAAAAGTACATGAATATAAGCACATCATATGAGACCGCTCTGTCCAATTTGCACTTCGTTTCTGAATGGTGATGAGAATGATGGACATCTAAAATAGCTGTTTTGTTTTGAGGACTAACTCAGGCTCTGAGGAAGAGGCTAGTCCTCGAAACGCATCAGCCAGTGCGCCCTCTGTTTTGTTTTTTTCTATTAGTACTTTTGTAAGGCGTGCACAGTCCAAGACATTGTTTGTGTGATCCCTATGACACAGAGTCCATCCCTAAGTGCAATAGTATTTGGGTTATCCACTTCCACATCGCTTGATTTTATGCACCTGTGGCCATGGAGGTGATTGGAACACCTGAATCCAATTATTTGGAGGGGTGTCCTAATATTTTTGGCAAAATAGTGTATGTGCTGCCAGTGTATACTATCACTGAGACTGTTCCATAACACTACATACCAACTCCCACTGTATAGTATTTTAAAGATCTATTTTTTATTGTTATATGTCCCACATGGCAGTGCCCAGCTTGCCATGCTTTTTTGACAGTAGTTTGCCTATTAGTCCTAAAATTGGCCAGAATTTCACCAGATTCATCCACGCTTAGGCTTTTTGGGATTCACCCCTAAGTTCAGGTTCACCAAATTTCAGGCAAGCACTGAACTCTTGGTAGATATAAAAGAGATATTCTGGATGGCCACTCACCTTGTTCTACTTGCATTGCTTCATATGACAATAAAACAAGCACAAAGAACCGAACTCTTGATAAATCAAACCTCAACAAATTCACCTATCACTACTATTTTTCTAACTGATCTCAGAAGCATCTTAAACTTATGAAAAAAGCAAGCTGCATTTGCCCATTGATGCAAGCACAGTGTGCAGAACCTAAATAAAAACTATGAACTTTAGGAAAGTAACCTTTAAATGACTCTGCCCGCGATTTGGAAACACGCTGTAAAAGTGTGAAAACGCACGATCGCGTGTTCAGGTGCCATTCATTTTAATACAGAGGGTTCACCACAAGATGTAAACCATTGGTGAGCCTCAAAAACAGGAAGGCCAAATTAGAGTTTGCCAAACAACATCTAAAAAAGCCTTCACAGTTCTGGAACAACATCTGTCCTATGGACAGATGAGACCAAGATCAACTTGTACCAGAGTGATGGGAAGAGAAGAGTATGGAGAAGGAAAGGAACTGCTCATGATCCTAAGCATACCTCATCAGTGAAGCATGGTGGTGGTAGTGTCATGGCGTGGGCATATATGGCTGCCAATGGAACTGGTTCTCTTGTATTTATTGATGATGTGACTGCTGACAAAAGCAGCAGGATGAATTCTGAAGTGTTTCGGGCAATATTATCTGTTCATATTCAGCCAAATGCTTCAGAACTCATTGGACGCCGCTTCACAGTGCAGATGGACAATGACCCAAAGCATACTGCAAAAGCAACCAAAGAGTTTTTTAAGGGAAAGAAGTGGAATGTTATGCAATGGCCAAGTCAATCACCTGACCTGAATCCGAGCAGGCATTTCACTTGCTGAAGACAAGCCTGAAGGGAAAATGCCCCAAGAACAAGCAAGAACTGAAGACAGTTGCAGTAGAGGCCTGGCAGAGCAACACCAGGGATGAAACCCAGCGTCTGGTGATGTCTATGCGTTCCAGACTTCAGGCTGTAATTGACTGCAAAGGATTTGCAACCAAGTATTAAAACGTGAAAGTTTGATATATGATTATTATTCTGTCCCATTACTTTTGGTCCCTTAACAAGTGGGAGGCACATATGCAAACTGTTGTAATTCCTACACCGTTCACCTCATTTGGATGTAAATACCCTCAAATTAAAGCTGACAATCTGCAGTTAAAGCACATCTTGTTTGTTTAATTTCAAATCCATTGTGGTGGTGTATAGAGCCAAAAATGTTAGAATTGTGTCGATGTCCCAATAAGTATGGACCTGACTGTATGTGAGCGTCGGACTGTCTGGGGTGGGCATTGTCTATGATAATGTGATAAGCTCTTATCTGATGGTTTTCTGTACAAATTCAGTGTGTTTCTCCAATAAAGCAAAAATTAGTATTATTTAGTTCTTTGGGGTAGCTACAGCTATAATCACTTGCCTCAAGTTTCAGAGCATGGGAAGCAGCTTCTTTGCGGAGATATCCAGTTGGGGTGTGAGGAGTCCGTCACAGGTGATATGCAAAAATTTACTGCAGAGATCTAACAGAAAATCAGCACAGGTTTATGAAATATAGGTTGTTTCAGTCCTGCAGCAGCTCAGACAGGCTACACCTGATGAGGTAGAGGTAGCTGAGCAAAGGATTTGCAGCCAGATGTGAGGTCCTCCACTGTCAGAACTGACATGTGGGCAGCCAAGCAGGAAGCTAATAGTGGGCAGATTCTCTGGAAGACACAATTACTGTGGGGAGCACCTTCCCAGTACAAGAGTACTTTAGTTCCTGTGGGGTGGTCTCCTTGGGTCCTTGGGCCTCACTTGTTTTACCAAAGCTACCCTACACCTCACTAAAAGGGACACTGTTTATGAGGATAAGCGCAAGTAACTGGTATTGTTCTGAACTGCTTTACTGCAGTAGCAGTTCTCAGCTAGACTCTCTGTTTATTATTTATTTCAGGTACTTATATAGCGCCATCAATTTACGCAGCGCTTTACATATATATTGTACATTCACATCAGTCCCTAACCCTCAAGGGGTGTGCAATCTAAGGTCCCTAACTCAAACTCATACATACACATCCTAGGGCCAATTTAGACAGGATCCAATTAACCTACCAGCATGTCTTTGGAGTGTGAGAGGAAACTGGAGTGCCTGGAGGAAACCCACACAGGCAAAGGGAGAACATGCAAACTCCAGGCAGGTGGTGCCATGGTTGGAATTCCAACCGATGTCCCTAGTACTGCCAGGTGGAAGTGCTAACCATTTCACCACTGCCCCCAGCCACTGTGCTCTGTTGCTATAGAATCTTATAAAGACTATGCTATACAGTCATACATTACCCATACTTAGCCACATAAACAATGCCATAAAGAGTTTGTCCAGCTTTCATAGTCTGTTTTGTATTTTCTACAGTATATGCATGATCTTTGCCATTCTGAACCTTTTTTGTTTTTTCCAGTTTTGTACTTCTTTAGTAAACTGCAAGTTACAATTATCTCTGAGCATTTGGCTGATTACCCATCCTATTACATGTCTAACCATGATCTGTTTTTAGGAAGAGATAACTTCAGATCAGGATGTTGGACATGCAACTGATTTAATGTATAAACAAAGCATTTTATAGTGTTCCCCATAATAGCCTAATACAGAAGGTAAAATGTATGTATATATTTTTTGAATAGAGCAGGGAAGATTTAGAACCTGTCCAATTTTACAATCTGGGAGGCCATTATAGAGATTGCCCCTTGCTTCCTGTCCTGTGGACATGAAGTGAGGGTAGATCTCCAATATCAAGACAGACAAAAAAAAATTTTTCTTTAATTAGAGTAGGAAAACAATAGAATCCCTGCCAGGATTTTATTACTGTTTGTGTCACTATTACAGATTTTCTTACACTTTTGTCTAGAGAAACAAGAAGTGAGGGAAAATCTCTCTAATAGAATCTAGAATAGCAGTATAGCTAATTACTCTTTACGGATGCATGGATTAGGAAAGGATACTTGTACACATGTAATGAACTAGTTACAAAAAAAAGGGTTGATTTACTAAAACTGGAGCATGCAAAATCTGGTGCAGCTCTGCATAAAAATCAGAATCAGCTTCCAGTTTTTATTACCAAAACTTAATTGAACAAGCGGAAGTTAGAAGATGATTGGCTACCATGCATAGCTGCACCAGATTCTGACTGCTCCAGTTTTAGTAAATGTCCTCACAGTGTAGTTTTAAACAGGGCATATTCACAATGGACAACAGTTAGTAGCATTGTACTGCACAGATCAATGAATGATATAGATTATTAATATTGATAAAATGGATATATTGCCATTTTTACTATTGGGGGTTTTGTTTTGCTATTTTATGGACAAATGTTGCTGATTTTTGGGCTACATATAGCCATTTAAGCCTTTCTTTGTGGCTTTGTGGGTTTCCTTTTAAAAAGTGGACACTTTCCGACATAACTTTGCATTGGAATACTTCAGCAAATGTTAAGTACAAGGATTTGCAGTTGTTTTTATTACATTATGTACAAAGAGCTATAATAATTTTGGGAATTGAGAAGGTGTGGCCCTTAATGGATGTTTATTTATTGTATCTAATTCAGCTAGTAGTTTTGTTTTAATTTTACATATCTGTTGTAGAGATGTAAAGAATTTTATAGTAACACTTGTACTAATGACAGCTCTCTGGTACAATGTGTTGTGGTTATGAGCGTAGCGCTAGTGCATTTGAATGAGACGGAAAAGTTGCATGTTAACACATATGTATTAGCACAACGCACCAAGATGCTAAGTTCTCAATGGGCATTTAGAGAATTGCTTATCAATTTAAAATAATTTGAAACAATACAAACTCAATATTTTAAATACATTCTCTAACATTCTAACATCTTAAACAAGACATATTTGTTTCTGTGTACAAAAATAATTTTAATACAGCAGAAAAAGAACAATTATTCGTTTTGGGGAAAAACACAAATCCACATGGCCTTAAGTTCAATTACTAAACACTGCCTGGAGGTGTCTGTCAACTAATTATACAAAACAAAAGATGCATCCCCTTCTTCTTGCATTTCTGATGAATATTGTCTTCCCTCAATAGCTCATTATATAATTAAGTCTGATTGTTGTTAGTATGTTCAATAACTGCTTGTTAGAAGGGGGTAGGTGCCCAATGAACCACTCCTGCCTGAAGCTAGAAGTACAGAGGGTGTTCATAATTAAGTCTGCAATTAATTTTAGCAAGTCATGTGTACAGATGTCTATATTATAGGTTCATTTTCAAGGTCAAAGGCCACAGTTAGTGCAAGAAAAGCTAAGCTCATTTGACCTTGGAGGTCCTTCTGAGTCATTTTGTGTAATGAAATAAAACTGTTTAAATGAATTAATAAAAAACAAATATTATTTAAAAATGTGTAGTGTCAATCTCTAGACTTCAGTATTACCATTTTATTTAAATGTGTCCTTTTTATTTTATAATGTTTAAAAAACAATAACCTGATAAATAAATACAAAATAATATATTTATAATTTATATTATTACATATATTTATATATTATTTATTCTTATGTAAGCCAGTCATAGTTAATATAAAACAACATTTTTGCTTACCAGCAAGCAAAAAAAAATTAAATCTTACTTTCAAGTATAACAATTCACATTGCTATTTAAGGTTTACAATAACTCTGATCCTACCCCTTTAAAATGTGCCATAATTAATTTCTTTAAATTCTACAAATGCATAGATGAAATGAAAATCAGATTACTTTTCGCCTGCATTTTAAAAGCCTTGGTAAATAACATATTAAGGCAGTACATAATACACTTCTTGCATCCGTCTTGCCAGGATGTGCACTGAAGAGATTGTTATGTAAAACGGTGACATTAGGAAGACGGTATTCTGTAACTATAAGGCAAAATCATTCCACACTACTCACTGTGATTGTTGGTTTGCAGCGACTATGTTTTACTGTCTAGACTTAGGAACAGCAGCAATCCCTTCTGCTCGCCTCGTTGTTTTCTTTTTTCTTTTTTTTTTTTTTCCTTCCCTCCATTGCATTCTGCCAGCAGTGATGGAACTGTCATGCTTTGCTGGCCACAGGCTCTTAATCAGACGCATGTTCTCTGTAGTCTAATCTTACTCTTTTCATATTGAGATTCTGTAGATATCCACCAGCTATACAATATCTTGTAAGCAATCTAATATAATTATTTTTCTCGGTTCACTAAATGTGCCTGTTTTTCCTGTGGCATTTCTTTGGAATATTCATACAGGCTCCAGATCATTTAAAAAAAAAAGAAAAAAAAACTAGCAAAGCTCACCTGATCATTGACGGAAGGAAAATGGGTATTTAAACAGATTAAATAGCAAAGCAGCGATCCATCTATTCAAACTGCATTGGGCATCCAGATAATATATTATGATGTTTGGTCGTACACAGTTATTTATTTATTTTCACAACAGTATACACCCACAAACAAAACACACCATTTTTTGAGGCTTTCTCCTGGGAACAGAGTCATTGTATCTGTAAGACTAATGTATATACTGTGCCTAAAAGTACGTTAATAAATCAAAGCTGTTCATAACACTGCCCCAAACTACATCACCGACCTGATATCCTTATACCACCCAAAACGCACTCTCCGCTCCTCACAAGACTTCCTACTCTCTAGTTCCCTGGTCTCCTCCTCCCATGCCCGTCTCCAGGACTTCTCCAGGGCTTCCCCCATCCTCTGAAACTCCCTAACCCAATCCATCAGACTATTACCTACTCTCCTCTCCTTTCGGCACCCCCTGAAAACCCATCTCTTCAGGGAAGCCGACCCCGCCCTCAACTAATTGCCGATCTCCTCCACTCTTCCTACCACTCCATCCCCCACAGCTATTTCCTCCTGTACCACTATCCCCTCCCTCCTAGATTGTAAGCTCCAAAGAGCAGGGCCCTCTAACCCCTCGTGTATCGAATTGTATTGTTACTGTACTGTCTCGTGTACTGTCTCCCATTGTAATGTACAGCGCTGAGCAAACTATTGGCGCTATATAAATACTGTATAATAATAATAAATCAGTATTTATAGGCTAATCATAATTAAAAGTAAATCATAATGTTTTGGGTCAGCATTATATTACATTTTTAAGTGCCTGTGTTTTAAAACTGATGTGTTTTGTATCATTGTAAAATATTTTTATAAAATCTTTATATTATGTATTAACAATTAACCCAGGGTGCCCCATGACTTCTGTCATGGAATATTATAGATTTTCTAAAAAGAGATCACAATAGATGTTTTCTGTCAGACTGCCTCTCTCCAGCTGGTCATTTGTATGAAGTCACATGCAGAGAGCAGACAGGGGGAAGGGGGGGGGGGGTGTAAGTGATTTGGTCTGAGCTATTGAGCTCTGTAAACAACTTGCCTTTTTCAACAGCACAGCTAATAAAAGACAGACAAACATATGAATGAAGTCTAAAGGTTCACCTACTGGCTGGAAATGTAAAAATAAAATATTCATAGGAAATATTTCATAAATGTTTTAAATTAATTTTTTCGTATGAAATGTTTAGTCCAGAGCATAATTATTACAAATAGATATTTAAATACTGTTAAGTGTGCCTTAGTAAATGGAATGAAGGTAAAAGGAACATGGATTTTTATTATTTTCCACAGAATTGCCTATGTAGAAAATGGGAAAAGTTCCAGCAATAAAGAACTACAAGGTTTTCTTCTAAGACAGTCCTCATATTAAATTTTGTTTAGTTGCTATGCATTGTGCTATGGCCTTTTTAAAATGCCACATGAGATGATTGATGGGGGTCTTTTCTTCAGTCTTTCCTTCAGTGTAAAAGATCAGAAAAATTGATCTGAGCTAACCACTATAGTTGATAATCATGTAAAGATGTACATTGTACTTTTTGCATACACTATGGTCCCAATGCAGTGGAATGCATATTGCTAGGATTTTAAAAAAGATTTGGATCAGCCTTGGAATACATAAAAAAGAAAAATGAATAAAAATGCCCCCTTTGTTTACACCATAGCTGACTTAGCCCTCAATTACACTTGCAATTGAGCCACTGATTGCTACCCCTTAAGCTACAAAGGCAACAGTGAGGGGCAGGAGACACAAGCATACAGGCAGTACCACCTACTGAACACAGCTCATTCAACTGAATGGGCCCGTGATGCAAATGCCCCACAATTTTATGGAAAGAATGTGGTTGCGACACAGTGGTACAGGTTTTTAGGGGTTAAAAGAGGCAGTGAGTAGGTGACATAATGCATGATCCCTACCTGTCAAATGCCCTCTGAAAAGTGATGCACCATGTGTAAATGGGCCCTTTTAGATATAATTTAAGGACATCTTACCTACTAAAACTTGTCCCATCCTAATTTTTTTTCTTTTTAAACATCTTTAAGCACTTCCTGTCTGGCCCATGTATATAAACGGCTGGACGGGAGCAGTGCAGGAGTGGATGGTCATTTATAAATGTTCTCCCGCTAACCTGCCTGTGCGCGCTCCACGATTTGGTGGCCGTTGTGTCCAATCACTGTATGGGACCTCTGTGTGAGGTCCCGATCATGTGATCACTGATTGGCCAGTGATCACATGAATAGTAGTAAACAAGATGTCACTTGCTGACATCATTGCTTACTACTTGTGAAATTTGTGAATGATCACAGAGGTCACATGGTACAAGGCTATTCACAACAGCCTTGTACCATGTGACAAGCTGTGACCAATCACAGCTCGCACAGTATTTCTCAATGGCTCCAAGAATGGAGAAATGATTGATTTTACTGCCTTTATGGGTGTAAAAGCAATCAGTGTAAAACAAAAGAAAAATTCTTCATCACCCCCCAAAAGAAGTTTTACAGTGTCACTATGGTGACACTGTACTCCTAGGGTGACAGTATGTTTAAAAAAAAAACATAAATAATAATATAAAAAATTAAAAATGTAAAGAAAAGTTTGAAAAATTATAATTTTTGGTTATAAACTAATTTGGGTTTTTTTTTTTTACTAAAAAGATAACTGAATAAATTTTGGCCAAGATTTATGAAGAAAGATTATTTATTTGCTAAATTTTATAAGAAAAGCACTTTTTTTTTTCAAAATGTCTGGACTTTTTCATTTATATAGCAAAAAATAAAAATCTCAGTGGTGAATAAATACCACCAAAATAAAGTTTTATCTGTCTCAAAAAAATGCTAAAAGATTCATATGGGTACAGTGTTGCATGACTGCGCAATTGTCATTCAAAGTGTGACAGCACTGAAAGCTGAAAATTGGATTGCACAGGAAGGGGGTGAAAGTGTCCGGACTTGAAGTGGTTAAAATCATTCTTATAATTTGTACTCAAGAAACCCGCTGCAGCGGACTTCTTCTTGGTGTGAAGACCAGCAATCCACCACTGCAGTCCAGGCCTGTTGCCACTCGGTATTATTTATGCCCTTTATGGTGACATTATCAAGCTGCCAATAGAATCTTCAAGACATGTGAAGACCCTACATCCAATAACAGTACAATTATCCCAAAGTAAAGCATATATTGCATATACTGTCACACCAAACCAGGGGTGGACTGACAACTCATGGGGCCCCCGGGCAATAGGGGATCATGGGGCCCCTGTGTCCTTGCCCAAACTCAAAAAAGCCTATTAAAAAGGTACTAGGGGCATCTCATGGGGCCCGCTACTGACCCCGTCCCTCCTTTCCAAATGGTCAGTCCGCCCCTGCACCACACAGTTTTTATAAGAAGCCCTATAATATCTGTGTTTAGAATCTGAATGTAGGAATGCTATACTGTGAGCTTTTAACCAGGGCTTTAGCATTGGACATTTAAATAGTTACATATTCTTAACCAGCAGTAAATAAGCTTTGCAAGCAAGGCCAAATCTAGTAGGGTGCTGGGGTGGGCTATGCCCGCCCAGATTTTAGTTGTCCCACCCAAAGCCACATATATCTTTGTGGGGAGGAGGAGCTCTGCTACCTTTGCCCAGGCTGTGTGCAGTGCAGGGATGGGAGAAGGAGCTCTGCTGAGTGCTCTGCCAGCAGTGACCCTTGTTCTCTGCCCTGCCAAACGTGATCTATATCCTCTGGTCCTCTGCCCTGCCTGCAGTGACTCCTGTCCTCTGCCCTGCCAATTGTGACCCCTGTCCTCAGCTCTGCTGCCCCCTATCATCAGTTCTGCTGACCCCTGTGCCCCGCCTTGCTGACCCCTGTACACTGCCTTGCTGACCTACCATTCTCTGCCCCCCCTGACATTTTTTATTGCACTTCCACATCAGACAGGCTAGATCCGTGCCTGTTTGCAAGAAGCCCTAGGTGATCTCTGTAACTGTAGCCACTTTGGAGCCATTTATCCACATCAATAGCACTCAAGTCATTTGTGTCTTTGTTATGCTTGGCTCATGTCTCCCAGCGCAACTGCTCTGTGTTTATTTAAAAGATTAGAAGGCTGCTGAATCACTGATGTAAGAGGAAGAAGAATGTGACTTCAGTGCATCTACTGTGAACTTTGGGAAAGAATTGCTCCACAGTGTCTGCAGATACATAAGTCATCGAGAGCTTGTATTAAAGTTTATTTGCTGCTTGTTGAGAATATATACAATACGTAAATACCTACAGCCTAGCTATAAGTTAATTCTAAATAGAATTGTCGTCAGGCTATTGACATATCCAACAGAAAAAAACAACAGTGAGCGCTAATCCTGAAAGCGGCTAAGCACTCTAAGCAACCAATATGTACTTAAAATGGAATAACATAAAATAAGTGCAGCGCTAAAAGTAGTGATAATACAGATATAAGTCCACTGAAAGTCTTGGTGATATGTACGTGTCCAGTGACAAATGAGGATTCAGAATTGGTGATCCGTGTGGAAACGGCTGAAAAACGCACTCACCAGAAGTAAGACACATAAACGCAGTGTGCATCTAGAGCTCATGGATCCTCAATCCAGAAGGGGATAAAGCTGGTCCGGTTACAGGAATGGTGGATCCCTCCTCTGTGGATGCAGCAACAGATCCTATATTTTTTTCAGTATGTGCTTGCTCCTACTCAGCATGTTGTAGATGAGCAATTCTTAGATGTGGTGGTTGCATTAGTTTCATTTTTAGGCTTTTTTCCATTATTTTCACTTGGTGATCCAGGCAGTAAGTATTTTATTTTTCAACTTCCTTTAACAGACCAAGCTGTCTTTTCTCATAAGCAGTTAGAGCAGTCTGATGACTTCTATCAGTGTCCATTATTGACATATCCATTTACATTAATTTGAAAAAAGTAAGTGCACCTCACAAAGATTGTTGACTTTTAACACGTTTGTTTTTTAAATCAGAAAAATACTTTGTAAACTGTGAATTTTATTTCAATCATTACAACAGTATGATGTATATGATATACAGAGTCTCCTATATGAATTTTCTCTTCTTGAATCTTCACATTATGTTCATTTTCTGGACACAAGCTAACCGAAGCTTAGGTACAAAGTGTGATAAAAATACTTTATAACCTAATATATGTACCTTAAAAATTATACTTATACTATTCTAACAGAAGTCTATTTGATACCCAATCCAAGGAACACAAGCCTTGTGTATCCAGCCAATTATCTCATAGTTTTTCAAATTTGGTGCTGCATTCTCGATGTTGAAAAATGAGGCATTCAAGCCTCAGAGTGTCATTCATATGTTTTAGCCATTCTGCACGGGCCAGAGCTAATTTCCTGTGTTGTAAAACAAGTTTTCAAGCTTGGAATAATGTTCTGGAGACAACAGATTTTACACTTCTGTTGAGTGGTAAGGACCATACGTAAGGATAATTGTAGTTTAGGACATTATATGGATCAAACCTCCATGGTCCCTTGGACATCTATCACAGAACGGCTCATCAAGTTCACCCACCGTATACAATCTTAGATGTGTGTAGTGCGTTCGTAATACTATATAAAATTGAGACAGTCTCTGGATAACATTAATATTACATAGTTATCGTATCCTGTTATAGGTCCCATACTTCTTTACCATCTGTCTGGACCTTACACGGGTAGTCTTTAGGGAAGGCTGTATGGGACATAATATAGTAATTAAATGTGAAGCCTTTAGTAGAGGTGGTGTTTTGCATAAGATTACAAATGAGAGTAGGATACATACACCAACTAGCAGTATTCCCTTGGGCAAGTACTGCATGTCTTAATTGAACATATTTAAACGTACTTATATTGGGGTAGGTTAAACTGGAACTGTAACATTGGGAAAGGTAGCAGGGTACTGTTCACGCATAGGTGAAGCATGTGTGTGACCCCAAAGGTTCTCCACTTACTGGCATATAGCTTAGCAAATTCAGAATATGTACTATTTTAACATACTGTATCATGGCATAGTGCATCTTTTTGGTTTTGTTAAAAAAATTTTACATAAGCATACACAGTAAGTCCTTCAATTTTGTGAAGTGAAGAATAGCAATTGGTCCGGACCTCCCCCTCTTTTATAAACATTACTAGGCCTTCCTCAAGATGTTGCAGCTGTACTGCAAAATAGTGTAGCAAAGGGTTCGGTTTGGCAACCCTTCCACCATATTTTTGGTGTTGCAGCTGTTCTAGTTTAATCCTAGGTGTTTGCATAGTAATTTCCTACAAATAGTGATTATGATGTGAAAAAACCTTAAGTGGAATTTCTATTGGAATGTTATTTATGAGATATAATAATTGAGGCATAAGAGTTTTTAAGGTTAGTTTTACCTCTGAGCGATAACCAGAGATTATTTCATACCCTTACTTTACCTCTAAATCATATTAGTAAATATGATATATTAAGAACATTAAAGTCAGTAGGTCAGGGGAAACATATACCAATGTACTTATAAGAATCTGTAATTGGTATGGGGCAGAATGGTGTAATAGGCCGTGAGGCATCACCATCAGTAAGCATTAATGCTGATTTAGACCAGTTGATTGTCAGTCCTGAATATATGACAAAGGTAGAGATAAATGTCATTACTTCCTGAAGGGGAGATATGGTGTCTCCCAGCAGCAATGCAATGCCACGTGCATAAAATATAATTTTTGTATGTATTTCCTCACAATGAAACCCTAATACTTTGTCATTAGTTCTAATCAGAGCTGCTAATGGCTTAATAGTCAGAGAAAACAGGAGTGGTGAGAGTGGAGACCCATGCCTAGTGTAAATACTGGAGATACCCTGCCTCCTGTGTGAATAGCTGCTTTTGAGTCCTTATACAGGAGTTTAATCCAGGAGATAAATATATTTCCAAATCCAAATTTTGTCAATATCGCCCACAGGTACTGCCACTCTATACTGCCAAAGGCCTTAGTGGCATCTAGGAAGTGTAGGGCTATATACCCATATTGTCTGCTGGGGTTTGCAGCTTAATAAGTAATCTACAAAGGTTAACAGCAGATTTTTGAGGCTTAAAGCCTACTTGATCAGGATGTATTAGAGAAGTAATAGTTTTTTTAATCCTGTTGATAGAACCTTAGCCAATATTTTACATCAGATTGTAGGAGTGAAATATGTCTGTATAAACTGAGGTCCATGGGGGTCTTTTGCACATATTTGAAAAGACAAACATTAGATCTTCATTCAAACAGTGCTTACAGATAAAGGTAATATACGTAAACAAATGACATATAAAATTGACATGGTGTATTAATTCTCATAATCTAAATGAATGAAAATAAAGACTTGTCACATGGAACAAGTAAGCATACGCCTATATTTAAATATATTCTTAGCAATCCATAGATAGACTGACCTTTGTAGTTACAGCTACTGTAAAGCAATTCATTTTCACAATACTGTAGAAGGAGAAATGTTATCCAAGTCATGCCTCAGCATTTTTATCTCTCTTTAGTTAGTGGGAGCTTGTTTTACGTAAAATGCTTTAATGCTTGCTTAAGTGGTTATGTCTTGTGAAAATAAGTACCTGTAATATACATAATACAGTATCTTGGAAATGCTTTTATTATTTTTAAGTAAATTGTTGCAACAACCTTATTTGGGGTATCTTTTCAGATGTTTCTAACAGAATTTAATCAAACAGAAAGTAAATTAAACATGTTATGAGAGAAATATGGTGGCTCCCATTGCTGAAATGCTAGTTGCTAGACTGTTACACTAATCCGCTAACTTCAACACTTCCTGAGTCATTGACCTGAAACTAAACAGGAAATCAGATCAGGAAAGTCAGAGAAAATTTAGAAATCCTTACCCTGTCATATTTTTCTGTTGTAAAGTTTCCTATAACTAGTGCAGGTTTCCTCTGTTCCAGCTGGGTTTTTTTCTATTTTCGTAAAATCTACTCCAATTTAAAGATGTGTGATCATAGAAAAATTGTGATCCACCCTTACCCTCTGTAAATATAGGTGCCAAAATAGAACTCTACCCATGAAGCAACAGGTGTAGTGTATTAAACTGAGTGACTCAATGCACACAATTAATTGTGGCAGTGTTCACGTCAGAATGGGACACAAAAGACTACAGCACCTGGCTCAATACAAGTAAACCCATTTATTTTATTTCTTTGTTTCCACTAGAAGAGTTCTTAATACCATTAGGCGTGTGGGTCTGAGGACTAATGCCTAGAAGTAAGTGGGTCAATGATGAGCTCTGGAAAACACCAAACTGATATGTGAAGTGATGAGAAATACTATTATAAACCTCCATTAAGCCAGAGCCTGCTAATAGCTATCCTAGATCCTAGGACGTAAATCAGTCTAGAGAGGGGTTTGAAGCAAATAAGCACCCTGGTTTATTTTAACTAGTAGAACCAAAATCCATTTATAAACCAAAATTAGTGCTATGGTGGAGCTGCATTCATAACACACAAATACAGAAATGTATAGGAAAATAATCATCAGGGAGATACCAAACACATCTATATTACAGGGAGTAAAGAGATGATGGAACACGTTATCACCTATGAAGAAGAAATACATAGGATTCATATTATGTTTGGTGTGTCACAATCCTAATTTTATTCAGTGCAATAATATGTTGGATGTTGGACTGTAAGTGCTGTGATAGTATAACCACCAAGTGTCCACTCGGTGTGATTAAAATTTTTTTTTAAAAAGTCACTTGTTTCAAAAAAATCCCAAATTATGCTGGACACAGTCAACTGGCTGTTCCAATCTTCCAATCTTTCACTTCCAATCTAGCACTCACCAGCAGACAGACACTCACCATAAAATCTATGCTTCATGTATGACAGATCAGTATATCACACTTTATACACTGACATTTCAAACTCCCTAAGTCATCTCGGATTCCATCCTCCAAATTTGCTCTGCAATCATAAAAACTAATCATGTTAATTGGAATGACTTATCATCCATGAACTCATGCTGGCTGATTCTTTGTCATTGGATTATCTTAACAATAGCCTATGCCATAGGATTTTCACTCAACGTCAAAAAGTCCCAGCCTAGTGGGGGAACCCTTCAAGTGTTTCTTGCACAGCAAAACACCACGCAGTTAGTTTTACATCCTTTGAGCTATACTTTGAGTTTGAAAACTCAAAAGACCAGGCAAAGTATTTATCGTTTTTTGATCATGTTCATTTTATTGTTGCTACTGTCTGTTTTTATTTATTTTTCTGTATATACTTTCATGCACTGTTTTTCTTTATTTTCATTAAAACAATATTTGAATAGAAATGCTTGCCTCTTTGAAGCTACCATATTTAATCAGTTTACATTCCTCTCCAGATGTGGAAGCTATGTGTAAGGAACAATCGTTTTGCATGCATCGCCATGTTTGTCTCGACGAGTTGTCAAGACATGGTCATTGTAACTGACGATCAATCTACATCTCTGGGCGACAGAATTGATAATGAATTTACATCACGATACATTTTTTGTTGGGAGGGTATTATTAAAAAAACAAACTTTTTTTACTGAGCCTGTGTGTCTTTATACTTTATTTATTTATTAATGAATGAGTAACAAGGGGTACGCTCTTTTCTGTACTCATTCACATAGGGGGGAATAATTTTAAATGGGGCTTCCAGACTTTCATTTTGACTCTGTTCCTCCCACCTCACAGACCCCCACATTCACTGAGCCAAGTATGTAGGAATGAGGTCTTTTTCTCTGTCAATATGGGGAGCAAGGCGCATTGCCCAAGGGGGCCCACTTGTAAAGGTATACTCCCTATGTTGATGGCTTGTGGCCTAGTAAGGCTCAGAAGGGGGAGGGCACCGAATTTTTTGTTGCCTGGAGCCCCCCTTCAAAATACATACCAGACCCCTATCTAGGAAAAGGGTCAGATATGGGTTTTTGGGGGACCCAATCACCATTTTTGTTTTCTTCTGCAGGGCATGTTGGCATGTACATTGCAAGATGGGGGGCACGCGCTGGCTGCCCCCTCTTCTCCTAGCTACTCAGGCTTGCATGGTTTGGTGTGTAATTTTAAGGGGTCCCGAAGCAAAAAAAAATTTAAATGATTAAAGATTTGTTTTTCATTGGAATTCATCTTCCACAGCAGTGTCCAGCTATCCATGCCCTTTCTGTTCTAAAAGCTTTCACGTTAGCTTATATAAAGGCCAAAAAAATGACATAATCTTCAATAGACTTCAATAAGGTTTTGGCACTACTGTATGTACAGCATTTGCAATTTTTCTTATAAGTGGTTGGTAAACATCTGGTGAACTAATATCCATCTCAGTGCCCTTTTTTCCTGGAATCCCCATTATGGAGTTATCAGTGTGCTTTTCGGATTTTTATCTATTGTTGAGGAATTCCATGTAACATGGATTCTTCTTCTTGTGCTGTCCATTAATTCTTCCTCTGAGTTCTGATTCTTGGTAAATATTGCCAGATTCTGGCAAGGGTGAGAACTAGCCCTTTCGTCCGTCCTGGGAGGATACTTATAATGGATATGTATGCTTGCATACTTTTACAATTTCCTGACTTTTATTATATTCTCTCCTGGATCTCATCTGGAAGCTGCTAGATCTTCACCTTTGGAAACATTGTGCACTTCTCTGTTATTAGGCCATATGATTTATTCCCTACACTTAATAGTGTTGGGTATTCCTTTCTCAACCACATGGTTTATTTATCCAGAAGTCAAGATATTGACTTCCAAACCACTACATAGGATCTTTAAAGACTGCAGGATGTGCACGTCAATGTGCCTTCTTTCTTTTTTGTAAGGAAGTATACATTACCAAGAGGTGATGCATTTCACTGGAGCAGCCAGGGCATTCTGTTACCTTGCTGCAGATAGTGTAAGTCCAGAGACATTTGTAGAACCAGGTTATTGATCCTATTTTATATCTAAACTGTGTTTTTTTAGAAAGTTTCAAACAAATATTCCTAGTGCTTGTACTAAAATGTCTACACCTGATTACTCTATAGAGGATTTTGCCCTTTACAGGGCTAAGTTGTATGATTCTTCAAATCATATTTTTCATACTGGCTAAGAAGATTTTCTTTGTGGATATCACAACCTCAAAACACCTGTAGGTGTAAATTGTAAGTACTCATTCTCATGCTTTTAGTCCTGATGTCCTTGTACAGTTGTGTTATGTTATATCCTCACCCCTGCCTACCCCTTTTTTATACAGATGTAGTTGCTCACCTTCTTCTTTCAAAGGTTTCAGGTTTACTACCCTTCTATTTTCTTTAACTTAAGGGTTTCTTTTCTTTGTCTTCTTTTTGATTTACTGCTGAGAGGGCTCTCACTTCCATGTAGCTCTCCTTAAGATTATACTTATATATCAAGTAACATTTTGTTTTTTTATGAACCACCCTCTCCCTGAAATCAAGGATTTAGGCTTTAGGCTACAGCTTGGCCAAAGTCTGGTTGGTCTTTTTTCTGAACATACCTTCCCTATCTTAGTTTATTTCTATGAAGTCAAGGGTTAGGTGTTCTAGAGGTTTCTGCCCTAGTGACTTTCCTTGTTATGGACTTCTTTAGGTGTTGGTCCAGGTTTTCTTATACAGCAAAAGGTTGTTTATTTCACATGCTTTCTTTATGGTGGATGAGTGGTTGTCTCTCATATTGTCAATTGGTACCCAAGATTTTTCAAGTACCATTTTCACCTTACTGGGGATTACTTGTCCTAGTCTTGATCCTAGGTGTCCACCCCCTGGATGCAGCAATTTCCATATTTACTTGACTTGGTTTTGGCTAGTCTGATATTTAAAATAGTCTTGTAATATTAATTCAACATCTATTGAATGAAAATATTTTTTACTGACTGTAAAACATTTTTCTTGAAGTTCATTGAAGGACACTGGTCCCGTACCTTTGCTTTATTAGCCTTATGTACTGCTTACCCACAAAACTGAGGCATGATTGTTGGAGGGAGGGCTATACAGGGGCTGGCTAAATGTTTTTTCTTTTTGTTTGCTAGTGTCTCAACCTCTTAAAGGTGGCAGTATAACCTGAGATTTCAACAAGCAGAAGCCAATGGAGGGATAGGCAGAGAGCTGTGGCAGACACTGAAGAGTTGGTAAGGTGGATGAGTCTGGCAGCAACATTCATTATGAACTGAGGGGGGATAGCTTATGTAAAGGAAATCCAATGAGGAAGGAGTTGCAACAGTCAAGGCGATAGATAACCAGGAAGTTAATTAGAAGCTTTGTAGTTTCATTAGAAGGGGCATATTTTGGAGATGTTGCAGAGGTTTGGCAGCAATATTTGTACAGTGATTAGATGTGGGGACAGACTGATAGTTGTGCCATCGATCTTGACAGAGCAGTAAGGGGAATTGGCACGTGGGGGAGGAAATATTTTGAGCTCAGTTTCCATAAATTCAGTTTGTGAAAGTGGTGTGACATCCAGACTGGTACAATATGTCTGTTAGTAAATTAGTGATGCGTGATGAGACTGATGTCCAAGAACAGAACCTTGGGGGATCCCAATAGAAAAAGGAAGAAGAGAAGAGGAGGTAGAGTTGTAAGTGACACTGAAGGTGTGGTAGGATATGTAAGATGAAAACCAATGAAGAGTACAGTCACAAAGACTAAAGTAGTGCAATTTGTGAGGAGTGGGGAGTGGTCAAATGTATCAAAGACTGTGGACAGTTCCCTTGGGGCAGTGTTTCTCCTCATGGACCCCCAACAGGTCATGTTTTCAGGATTTCCCTCAGATGAAACAGCTGTGGTAATTACTAAGGCAGTGAAACTGATCAAATCACCAGTGCAAAATAATGGAAATCCTGAAAACATGACCTGTTGGGGGTCCATGAGGACTGGAGTTGAGAAACACTGCCTTGGGGGAAGGAGTACAGAATAGTGACCATTGGTTTTAGCTGTTAGTTTTAGGAGAGTTTTAGGAGAGCAGTTTCTGTGGAGTGTTGCTTGCATAGTCCAGACTGAAGGAGATCAAGAAGGTTATTCTCAGTAAGGTGGTAGCTCAGACAGTTGAAGACCAGGCATTCAATGAGTTTGGAGGTAAAGAGGAGCAAGGAGATGGGTCATAGGTTGTTAAGACTGGTGGGATCAAGCAAGTGCTTTTTAGATATGGGGGTGACTGGTGCCTGTTTTAGAGAGTTAGAGAAGATCCTAGAGGAGAGGGAGAGATCGAAAATGTGAGAGAGTGTAGGATAGAGCCAGAGGGTGACCAGTATTTGTGAGGAAACAGGGTCCAGGGGAAAGTGGTTAGTTGGGCATTAAAAAAGAGTTTAGCAACCTTGCCTATAGAAGCAAGGTTAATTGACTGTAACCGTGGACATGGAATGTTAAGTGGGGGAGATATCTGTACAGTTAAGATATCATCACGAATTGTATCAATCTTCTTTTTGAAGTGATTAGCGCATGCCTGGGCAGTGAGTGAGTTAGTGGGTGGAGGCAATGGAGGACGAAGTAGAGAGGTAAAGGTAGAAAAGAGTTGAATGGAACTGGATGAAAGGATGTTAATGAGAGTGATAAAATAGGTTGGTTTGGCATTGTGGAGGCAGGAATTGTATTTCTGGAAGGCAGGTTTATATTGGTTGAAGTCTTACTAAGACTTAGTCTTACACCACAGACACTCAAGAAAATGTCTACATTTTTTGAGAGTTCCAGTGTCACCTGCTTGCCAAGGTTGTAGTAGTTGGGGTCTAATTCTGTGTGTAGTGATGGGCGAGAGTGTGGCCAGGAAGGATGACAATGAACTGTTGTAGAGAGAAGTGGCTTGGTTGGGACAGGACAGGGTTGAGATTTTGTCAAAAAGGTGGACAAGAATAGAGGAGAGAATGGTTAAAGGGGGAAGGTTTCAATGGGTAACTGTTAGGCAGTTGGAGGAAGAGGAGGTGGAAGACAGGGAGAGGCTAATAGAGATAAATAATAAGGTAGACATCCAAGAAAGGAAATGTATTGTTGTTGAGGTTGCAAGGAGTGCATAGTTAAGAGAAAACAAGGTCAAGAGTGTTGTCATCAGAGTGAGTATAAATGTGCCCATTGCTTCAGGTTTAAAAGAGGAGGTTATTCTGAGACGTTTAGAAGCAGCAAGAGTGTTAGTTTGAACAGGGATGTTGAAATTGCCAAGAATAATTGTGGGAATTTCAGAAGAGAGAAAGTAGGATAGCCAAAAAGATGTAACTGACAAAGGTTGATACCAACTAAGGAGGCCAATAAATCACAGCAATTCTCAAAGAAACTGGAGAGAATAGACAACTACAAATGAGGAGAGGAAGATGAGTGAAGAACCTGAAAAGAGTGGGTCTAGAGAAGACCACCATGGGAGAGGGAAAAGGGAAAGGCAGAGTCATTGTCATTAAGCCAGGTTTCAGTAACAGCAAGTGGATTAAAGGAGTTAGTGATAAAAAGATCACGGACAGAGGAAAGTTTGTTACAGACAGAGCAGGCATTCCAAAGGGTGCATGAGAAGGGGAGCCTTGTTTTGGGAAGAGGAGGAATAGAAACTATTTTATAGAACTTAGGAGAAGCAGAAGGGTGGGGGATGTAATATGGGAGTGTGATTTATATGAAGGGACATGCCCCATCATCCTGGAGATTTTATTAGCATGTGGGTTCAGAATTAGCAGGAGCACAGTAATAAGGAGAGGATGGAAGTGAGGGTAATATACATAGGCTGCTGATAGAGAAGAGGCGTGAACGAATGAGAGTTTAAGGAGAGAGGACACAACTGTGAAAAGGAGAGGTAGAGAGCGCATGTTACAGAGTGGAAAGATTAAGAAGAAGACAGGGAAAGAGATAAGAGAGTTGAAAGAGGAAACAAGGTCACCTGTAGTTTGACCGGATTAGTTAGGCATTTGATTGGTCCCAAATTCATTATGCAACAGGGCAATACTTAAAACATACAGCCAAAGTCATTGTGAACTATCTTCAGTGAAAAGAAGAGCAACCTGGAATAGATGATATGGCCCCCAAAGAGATGCACCTGTCAAGCCTCTTAACCACTTGTCTACCGGGACTATTTTCTAATTTGTTTCCTCACACATGGTAAAATATGCATTTTTTTTGCTAGAAGTTAATTTAAACTCCAAGCAATTATATATTCTCTGTAAGCAGAACCCTTTGAAGAATAATATAGTGGCAGTTGCTAATGTTAGAGAATTTTAGACTGAACAGACAATTTCCTGGGGGGGGGGGGGGGGTGTGCAAAGGCATATGTGGGTTGGTCCTCCACACTGTAATATAAAAGGGACTGCACTGTAAAGGGGCATTGTGGTTACAGTGCCCCTTTACAGCGCAGTCCCCTTTATATCACAGTGCCCCTAGAAATCTAATCACAGTGCTCCTTATATATTCAAAGAGATTGCCCAATCCAGCAAAGATACATCACCATCCAGCAAAGAGACATCCCCACATAGCAAAGAGACATCCCCATCCAGCAAAGAGACATCCCAATCCACAAAGAAATGGGATGTCTCTTTGCTGGATGGGGATGTCCCTTTTTGGACTGGGCTGTCTCTTTGCTGAACTGGGATGTCTCTTTGCTGGACCCAACTGAGCAAAGAGCCAGCCCATCTAGCAAAGAGACGTCCCTGTCCAACAAAGAGACAGCCTGTCCAGCAAGGAGACAGCCCGTCTAGCAAAGAGACAGCCCATCCAGCAAAGAGACAGCTCAACCAGCAAAGAGACAGCCCCTCCAGCAAAGACAAAGCCCATCCAGCAAAGAGACAGCTCAATCAGCAAAGAGACAGCTCATCCAGCAAAGAGTCATCCCATGGCCGTATGGCCAGTCCGGGCCTGGTGATAGTTCACATGCATCGTAATTTATGTTTACATACGAGTGTGTGCCCAGATCTCTTTTATCTCAAAGTCCTTTGCAAACCTTAATAATAAACAACAAGCTTATGTCTGCAGCATCAGCAGTGAACTTACTTTAAGACCTTGAAAACCAGGGAGTTTATAAACATACTCTGATAGACAAGGAGTAAAAAAAAACTGTGTACAATATGTGCCTGGGAAAATAGATCCTGTTTTAAAAGGCACAAAGAGTTGACACACTTAATATCTGATTTAGTATTTTTTATCTCTTTTTGCACTTTATAGGTTGTTAATTGTTAAACAGAAACTATTTGATGCATTATTTTTTTAAAGCATCCTCACAAGTGTGTAAAATGTTGTACAGGTATGTGTGTGTGTCAAAGATAGTCATATAGCAAAGTTGCACATTGAACCTTGCTGTGCTTTCTGCAGATGACAGTAGTTTAGAGATGATAAAAGTTCTAGAGATTTAAAATCTGACAGTCTGTTTCTCCCTGGAACAATTCAATAAGGTTTAAAATAGCACTGTGCACAATGTTGCATTGTATACAGCAGCTGTTCATTACATTTTCTACAATAGCTTGTAAAAAGTCTGATTTCTGACATTGGTAGTAATTCTGATCTAGGCTCATTGTCAAAGCTATAAAACCTCCTTCAAATTTACTGTTGAAACCAGCATGCTGCACAGTGTTCATGTTGTATGACCATAAGGCAATAATACTATTCCTCTTATGTTTTATATTCTAAAGTACTGTATAACCCCCTGTGTAAAAACTTCTGCAAAACAATTGCTGGAAAAATTAACACTGCATTTAGATATATGAATATAAATTAAGAAAGTTCCACCATTTAGGCCATTTTAGGCCTGGCAAGTGAAAGGTCTGTACCCCACCTGCGTTGTGTCTGGAATAGAAAACAAAATGACAGTGGTCACATCGTAGTAGTTCAGCCCAGTTGTAAATGGGTAAATGGCTACTGTTACAACTCAAAAACCTCCTTTATTTATGCCCATTGGGACAGCCATTAAACTGTCTCCAAACTTACTAACCCCACCCACCTCTGTCCTAATATAATCTTTTACAAGGGAGGATAAGTGACAAGCCTGTTGCCTGGTGCTCAATGGACTGGACTTAGCCTTGAGGGACCTATAACCCTGTAATATGAAATTAAAAATACAATTATTCAATGGCCTGTACAAAAGTAATACTAATGACTCTTGTCTTGTCTGTGCAGATGGTCAATGTAAACTGCACAGAAATCCAATTAGTCCTTCAGAATTTTGTATGTAAGCAAACATTCTAGTAGAACAAATACCCAACGGTTACAGCAAATAGGTAAGTTATGGATGGTTGATCCAATAACCTCAGCTCCTTTTAAATTAAGTATATCCATTACTGAGTAACATTTGACTTAACAAAGTACTGTGTATCAAACCTTTTTTTTGTTTTAACCCCTTTTTAACTCCTTCCAGACTGGGGGCAAAACAAATGTTAATCCCTGTACACAATTTTGACATGTATTTGCAAAACTGTACATATCATCGCAACTACTTTGTGTATCCAGGTAGATTATACCATGGTTTTTGTTTTTTTTAGGACAAATTGGGTTTTCTTTTTGTGGTAAATGGTAATGGATATCTCCAGATTTTTTTTATTATCAAAGGAAGGAAAACTGACCCAAATCTTTTTTTTGTTAAATTTAGCTATATATTTCTTGCTATTACCTTAATGTACCACCAAAGAACAACCCAAAATAAATTATTCTGCAAGACACAGCAATATCACATATGTGTATCTTAGTTGTTGCTTGTACCTGTAGTAGTGCTCAGAAACAACAGTGCACCTTTATCTTTTTTCTTTTTACCCTACCTAAAATACACTGACACTAAAGATAGGTTTATGTGGATGCGGTGTGATTTTCCTGATGGTTGCAGTACAATTTCAAGGGGTAGTTTCACAGCAATTCAGGTGTGATTTTAATGCAATTCGGCAGGGTTCTCAGTCAGTCTCTCGCTCTCTCTCTCTCTCTTTCTCTCTCTCCTTACATGGACTAGGGATGGGAGACAAGGAACAAAGCAAAGACTTTCAGAAAATGTACTGGATTCGTGTTATCTTAGGAAAAATAAGTGATTTCCATTCAAGTCTATGTAGATACAAATCACACCACGCTGCACTAAACTCACACAGGACCCTTTTTATAATGGAAATGAACTTTAACAGCATCACGGTCTTAGTCCATAGGGATCAATATTGTGTTAGCTCACCCATTGCAGCTATAACAGCTTCAACTCTTCCACAAGGTTTAGGAGTGTGTCTATGGGAATGTTTGATCATTCTTCCAGAAGTGCATTTGTGAGGTCAGGCACTGTTGTTGGACGAGAAGGCCTGGCTCGCAGTCTCTGCTCTATTTTATCCCAAAGGTGTTCTATTGGGTTGAAGTAAGGACTCTGTGCAGGCCAGCCAAGTTCTTCCACCGCAAACCTGCTCATCCATGTCTTTATGGACCTTGCTTTGTGCACTGGTGCACAGTTATGTTGGAACAGGAAGGGGCCATCCCCAAACTGTTCCCACAAAGTTGGGAGCATGAAATTATCATTCTCCTGTCAACCACCAAACTGAGACACAACCATCGGATTGCCAGACAGAAAAGCATGATTTGTCACTCCAGAGAACATGTCTCCACTAGAGTCCAGTGGCAGCATGCTTTACACCACTGCATCCGACACTTTGCATTGCATATAAGGCTTGGATACAGCTGCTCAGCCATGAAAAAACATTTCATGAAGCTCTTTATGCACTGTTGTTGTGCTAATCTGAAGGCCTCATAAAGTTTGGAGGTCTTTAGCTATTGTTTCTGCAAACAGTTGGTGACTTCTGTGCACTATGCGCTGACCCAGCTCTGTCATTTTATGTGGCCTACCACTTGGTGGCTGAGTTGCTGTTGTTCCCAGTTGCTTCGACTTTGTTATAATCGACAAAATATATAAAACTTTTTCTTTTTTTTTTTTACCCAAATAATAAATATGTCCGCCAATCCCACCTAACAAAAAGTGTCCAAAAAAATATATATAGTGTCCCAAATGTCTCAATTATCAAAATAAATCTCCAAACATGTAGATCATTAAATTCTTTCTTCTTCAAACTTGCAAATCCTGATGACAATTAAACCTCAAAAGAAAAAAACTTAACATAGTGTCATACCATTTAAATAATAAAACACACGTGCCACTCTCTGTGCAACATGCAAAATCTATGTACACGTGTATACTCTATAAGTGAGTATCTCTATACAAGCAAAATTTATATCAATGGACGACACTCACATAAAGTGTCAGCTACAAACAAACGTGAAAACTAAAGATATCACTCCAAACGATGTGTATCACCACACTCTGTATATAAGTGTACACCTTAGACCCAAACCCACAATCTCCACCTCATGTGCTGATGGATAATTACCCTATGCAGGAAAATATAGGGCATCATATCACTCTGGGTTGCAATCTCTTCATTCAGATATCAGGCTTCCTCCAATCCTAAGATTATTCCTCCATTTCCCTCATGAGGAAATTCACAGTTACCAATCGTGGATAAAAACACAATTTTCCTTTATTTGCCAACTTACATTAAAATAAGGGTGAAGCAGCTCCTCCTCACAGGGATACAGATACAAACAAGTTTTAGGGAAACATTAGCCACATGTTCCCACTTCCAAGATGGCCGCGATCGCACTTCCGGTCAGCGTCGATACGTCTGACGTCACGTGTCACTGACGCGTTTCGTCACTTCCTTTGACTTTATCTGAAGGGTCTGAAGGGTTTTTTTCTTTTTTTTCTTTTTTTCTTTTTTTTCTTTTGAGGTTTAATTGTCATCAGGATTTGCAAGTTTGAAGAAGAAAGAATTTAATGATCTACATGTTTGGAGATTTATTTTGATAATTGAGACATTTGGGTCACTATATATATTTTTTTGGACACTTTTTGTTAGGTGGGATTGGCGGACATATTTATTATTTGGGTAAAAAAAAAAAGAAAAAGTTTTATATATTTTGTCTGTTTGGCCTTCAAGGGTGGAGGTGGATAACTTTTTTGGGATATTGGATTGGGATTGTTTTTGCTGTGTATTTTCATATATGACTTTGTTATAATACCATTAATAGTTTACTGTGGAATATTTAGTAGCAAGGAAATTTCATGGATGGACTTATTGCGCAGGTGGCAACCTATCGCGGTACCATGCTTGAATTCACTGAGATCCTGGGAGTGACCCTTTCTTTTTCAAATTTGTAGAAGCAGTCTGCATGCCTAGGTGCTTGATTTTATACACCTATGGCCATGCAGGTATTTGGAACACCTGAATCCAATGATTTGGAGGGGTGTTCCAATACTTTTGGCAATATAGTGTATGTGAACAGCCTCCATAGAAACTCATGTTATTTCACTTGTCATGAGATTCTATGCATTTTGGAACACATCAGAAATCGCATCAGTGTGAACCAGGGCTAACTGACACTGATACTAATTTTAAAAATACATTTAAAAATAAATCCTACCCAAAATATACTGACCCTGACCCTTTACCTTGACCCAACACTAACCCTGACATTGACCTAGATCAAACCCTAATCTAGCTTTTTTTTTTTTTGTTTACAAATTTTTTACGTTTATTTACATCTTTCTCCCCTGCAGTGAAAGAAAGATACAATGTATCTTTCTCTCCATTCAGAAGAAAATAAAAATACATGGATGGGATATAACAGCGATCAGGTGACCGGAAACTGAGTACTGGGTCCTGGTAGTATGAGACCCAGGGCTCTTGGTGAGAGCTTGGTGGTAGCCTGGTCACTGTGCTGGGAGCACCCTGTGCTGTATCTGTTGCACTGCTGTGCATACCATGCCCTGCACGTGGGGTTTCCTTTCTCGTGTGTGCACTCATCAATGCCTGGGGCCAGGTAGGGCCACATTCATATGAAAGACTACATTATGGTAGTACCTTGGCTTAGAGATGAGTGCAGAAACCCTCTGTGAAACATGCTGTCCTGTGTTACTGGACACCTTGTCTTGTTGTTGCTTTTAGGATGGACAGAGCCTATGCCTCCTCCACCCTAGCATACCTCTGTCACCTCATTCCCAGTGACAGAAAGGGGTCCCAGCATGTATTCATGTGTGCACATGTATGTGAAATTCACTGCTAAAGCAATCATAGTGTGTAAAAAAATCCTCATCACCTCCCATAGTACAGTGTTACTATGGTATGTATTGCTCTGGTCACAGTATGTTTTTTCTTTGCATACGGTCACTAGTCAGTGTCTCTGCTCACCGCCACACCAGTTATATGATGACCTTTTACTGTACTGGTGACAGCATGTAAAAAAAAAAAGTGAAAACATTTTTTTTTCTAATTTCTTTACTTTCCAAAAAATTGTGACAAATAATTACAATGTCAAAATACATGCTATACCTCTTACTAAATACCTTGGACTGTCCATTTTCCAAAAAGAGGTCATTTGGGGGATAATTGTATTGTCCTGGCATTTTCGGGCCTCTAGAAAAGAAAAATGCTAGTACATCAGAACTGATCGGTTTTCAGATATATATACTGTAGTTTGTGGACTCTATACCTTTCCTACAGACTAAATAATATACACTAATTTGGGTTATTTTCACCAAAGACATGTAGCAGAATACTTTTTGCCTAAATTTATGAACAAAAATGATTTATTTGCTAAAGTTTATAACAGAAACAAAGAACGTGTTTTAGCAAAAAAATAAAAACCCCAATGATGATTAAATACTACCAAAAGAAAGAACTTTTTGTGTGAAAAAAAATTATAAAAATTTCATATGGGTACAGTGTTGCATAGCATTACAATTGTCAAAGTGTGACAGAGCTGAAAGCTGAAAATTGTCCTGGGTAGGAAGGGGGAAAAAGTGTCCGGGATCGATCTAGTTAACCTAGAATTACTTCCCTATAGTCACCAACATCAACCTCCTTGTAAGCTTAAATCTGATTGGTGAATCTGAACAAATAACTGTTTTTATTATCATGCTGGTAAATCAAATGTTATTCTTTCATGTGTTTTCTTATTCTTCAGCTCTTATATTGCATTACAATTGGGTGAAAATAATTACATTATTATGTAATCTCATATAGAGATCCTAATCAAACAAATGCAATTGCCCATGAAGCTAAGCACAAGTAATATTTTTTCATGAATCAATGCATTATTCCACATGAACCTTAGGTTTAATAGAGTATTCAGGGTTGGGAATTTATAAAAAAATTGGAGCATCTGTAATCTGGAGCAGTTGTGCATGGCAACCAATCAGCTTCTATCTTTCATTTTTAAAGGATAACTTTACAAAATAGAAACTGAATGGTTGTCATACACAACTGCTCCAGATTCTGTCTGCTCCAGTTTCTATACATTTCCCCCAGGCTGCCCAGACAGGACTGGATTTCCATTGGGGATATCTGTTCCAGTGACATCTGGAGGGGAATTCCCCCTGCTTTGTAGAGATATCCTCTCACTTCCTTTTGTCCAGGGAGACACAGACAACAAAAAAACTTACCAAACCCTTTCCTACTCTATTCAAAACTAAAATAATGTTTTGAGTATACATAAACTTTAAATTCAACATCCTTGCCAAGAGGTCCTAAAAAAAAAAAAAAAGATTTTCAGCGAGGATTTATTTTAAGTAGTAAATAGTATTACTACCCTTTGCTGTTTGTCTTTGAGCAAATAAAGGAAGAATATATACATTTTATGCATAACTAAATCGTTTTACCATTAACCACTGAGCCACCATGCTGAAATCAAAGTATCTCCTTCCAGCACAAAGTACAATTGTATCAATCAAAAGTAACCAAATGTTTCTTGAACAAAAAGGATTTTGACCAATCTGGCAAAATTCCAAGGCACACATTTGGATATTGTTGCATTTTATGCCATACCAGATATTATTTCAAAGATATGAGTGAGCTCATTTATCTGCAAGATATATCTACCCATTAAAATGAAGCCAAAATGTGTTTAGTTATGTGTTTAAAATTTCAACAAATACTCCTCTAAATGCATCATTTTTATTTTACATTTAGCATTCTAAAACAAAAATATTGTATAGTCAAAGATATATGTCCTTAAAATTAATCTGCTTTATGTCATAAAATTAAGAAAAAAGACAATAATATGTATATATAATTTGTGTGCTTAAATTGCATGGCATTGGAAAAAAAAAACATAATTAGCAGTTGCTTTAGAGTTTTGCAGCAAATACTTTAGACAGCAGTTTGATATAATTCACTGGGATTACACAATACAGACAAATGTATGAAATGAAAGAGATCGCTTGTTGATGAATTTGCTTTCTCTCATTTTAAAAATATTAAATACAAAACCATTTTTCTCACCCTGGGAGATCTGTGAAAGGATAATGTATCAATGCTACCATCTAGTGGTAATACAAGGTAACAGGCACAAGCAATGGATTCCTAGATTGTAAACTCCAAGGAGCAGGGCCCTCCTTTCCCTCTTGTATTGAACTGTATTGTTACTGTATTGTCTCCTGTTATATTGTAAAGTGCTGAGAAAACTGTTGGCGCTATATAAATCCTGTATAATAATAATACACATGTTGTTCTGCATCGAGGTGCCAGTGTTAAGCAGCCCATTAATTATAATGGCCTGTCAAGGACCCTAAGTTCATGAAAAAAAACAGGTCCTGCATAATTAAAGGCAGCACACATAAAACACAGAATATTTGTATATGAGTGTTTTGGTTTGCTATAGCACAGGTGAGGTTCTTACTGAAAGTCATATCAGCACTATATTTGAATCTATGGTGTATGTGTACAGCTGTGTGCCAATAGTTTTTATAAAACCGTTCCTTAATTCTGGTTTACAGAAAATGCTGATGTTTTTTGTGCATACTTTGATTAGCAGTGGTGAAACTAGATATTCTTTCACACGGGGCAAAAGTTAGGCGCCCCCCTATTTCCTGAAGTGTGTTAGTAGTTTTTCTATTTGTTCATTATATTTTACAATATTATTATATTGCATCAATACCCCCCCTTACATCCATACATTCCTCCCTAACATCAGTGTCCCCCTTGCTTCAGAGTACTCCATTACTTTAGAACCCTCCCTAACATCAGAATCCCCCTTTAATCAGAGTCCTGCCTTACATCAGTGTCCCCCTTATATCAATGCCCCACCTTCCATTATTATCCCACTTTACATCAGTGTCCTTCTTTACATCAGTGTCCTCCCTTACATCAATGCCCCCCCTTACATCAGTGTCTCCCCTTACTTCAGAGTCCTCTCTTACATCAGTGCCTCCCCCTTTATATCAGAGTCCTTCCTTACATCAGTGTGCCCCCGTACATCAGAATCTCTACTTACTTCAGAGCCCCTGCTTAAATCAGTTCACCCTTTATATCAATGTACCCTCTTACATCAATCCCCCTTACAATACTGCCTTCCTTGCATCAGAATCCTTACATCAGAGTCCTCCTTACATCAGTGTCCCACCCAGGGCCAGTGCTAGACTATTTTGCACCTTAGGCAAGACCAGCTTCTTGTGCCCGCCCCACACACACACACACAATTTTTTTTTAATAACAGTAGAAAATATTAAATCAACAAAATATGAAACTGCTGGATATCTTTTAATTTGCAAAAATAGGTGCCACAAAGTAGTCCGGACAGATCCCAGGGTGGAATTCCCCAGGCAATGGGGGGAGATAAAATGCTGTGACAGCAGGCAGCCTGGCCCACACACACACACAGAGAACACCTGAACTAACTGCACAATCCCACACAGTGACAGATCCGACACAACACACCACCCCCAACACTGACACTGATCAGTAGGTCCAGCAGGCACTAGAAGAGCAGGCTGTGGGATCGTGATGATGTCATCAGTCAAATGTGATGGATGGATGGATGGATGGCTGGGTCACACAGACGTGAGACATCAGAGTCAGACATTATCTTTCCCCGCAGTTGCAGCTCCGCCTTTGCTGATGAATGGGAAAAGAAGGGCTGAAACTCCACAGTGATCAGCAGCTGCCAGCTGGCTTGCAGTAAGGGACTGAGTCTGAGAGGAACACTGAAAGGAGTGTCAGCTCAGCTGCTACATTGACCTCAGACATCTTCCTCTGTCCTTTTTTCCTCCCCCTCTGCCACCCCTTCCCTCAGCTGAAGGATCATTCATGACATGGCAGTGTTCCACACACAGAGAGTGCCGGTCTGTGCTGAAAACAGGTGCCCCTAACTGGCAGTGAGCCCTTGCCGGCTGCCTAGTTTGCCTAGTGGAAGCACCGACCATCGTCCCACCTTACTTCAGTGTCCCCTCTTACTTCACAGCCCCCGTTACATTAGTTTTCCCCTTTATATCAATGTCCCCTCTTACATCAATTCCATTTTACATCAGTGTCCCACTCCTACAATAGTGCCTTCCTTGTATCAGAGTCCCCCTTACACCAGTGTCTCCTCTTACTTCACAACCCCCCCTTACATCAATTCCCACCGCCCTTTATATCAGTGTCCCAAATTACAATAGTGCCTTTCTTGCATTAGAGCTTCCCACCTTACATCAATTACAAAAGAGTACCCTCCCTTACATCAATTTGCCCCCTCCCACATCAGTGTGCCCTCCTTACAACAGTGTTCCCCCCTACCTCGGTGTGCCCCTCTTTACATCAATGTACCCCCCCTTACATCACTGTGCCCCCTTCCTTATATCAGTGTGCCCCCCTCCCCATCAACATGCCCCACTACCTTAACCAGCATAGTTTTAGGAGCCCTTTCTTAGGTAATATAGTTGTAGTAACACAACAGATCTTTTAGCTGCAGTTGCTCTTTTCACTGTCAGCTGCTGCAGCTCAAAGATTGGTCCTGTGTGGCGGTGCGTATGTGGACAGGTACTTACAAACGCTGCTGTCTCCTAGGCACATTCCTTCACCCAGTCCTGCTTGCACATGATCTTGTAACCCCCTCTGACACTTCAGGATCCACGGAGACAGACCATTGACACTACCAGCCTGCAGTGCCAACACTGGTTGAGGGGGGGGGGGTGCACATGTCCTCCCGGGAACAGCTTAGCCACTTATCTTAACTTATCTACAGACAAAATACTAAATTACTGGTGAAGATACAGCTTCAGCTCAGACTGACAGCAAAACTGTATCTGAAAAAGAAAAAGGTTAGTAAGCATATATGATGCCTAATACCAATGCTTCATCAAAGTCTGAAAAAACAGAATTGCCGGTCTTGGAAGTTTAAAATAAAGACCCTGTCCTCTTGTGATGCTATCGACAGGGGAATGCTGGGTTGATGATCTTAAACACCCTCCATGTTGAGGTCATGTGGCCTGGTATGGTTCAGGAGGAGTGGCTGCTCGCTCATCCCCCTCTTTCCTAGCCTGCTGGACTGCATGCTCAGGGTCTGGTATGGATTTTGGGGGTGGGGGGAGCCCCACTATTTTTTTTTTCATTTTGACATGGGGTTTCCCTCAAAATCCATACCAGACCCAAAGGGCTTGGTAAGGATTGGGGAGACCCAATGCTGTTTTTTATTTTAATTTTTAAATGTCAACAATTCTTTTGTTCACATACTGCTATCAGCAGGAAACCTATGATATTTACTTGTTGTTAAGGATGCCAGCGGATGCCTGCTCCTTAACAACCATTTTGTTTACTGGTTGTTAAGGATGCCAGCGGATGCCTGCTCCTTAACAACCATTTTATTTACTGGTTGTTAAGGATGTCAGCTACAGCCGGCATTAAAGTACCGCTAGCTTTCACTACTTAAATACTACATCACTTCATAAAAGAGCTCATGCAGTATTTAATAGCGGTTTTTTTAGTGAACTGCAAAAAAAGTTTGAAAATAAGTATTTTACAGCAGTTCTTAAAGTGGTGGCACAGCTGTCACCAGTCAGTATCGCTGATCAACGCCACACTAATTATATGATGACACTGTACTGGACTGGTGACAGTATGTAAAAAAATTCAGCAGGGATCGGCCAAGATTTGACCTATCTATGGGCAGGCTGATTTTACCCAAGATGAGCCATCGATCGACTTGGGTACAACCAGAATGTCAGATTTTTAGCTTGCAATTATTGCCAGCAGCTATAGCCGCTAGCAATAATCATTATGTTCTCCTGGCATAAACAGTAACTGTAGCCGCAGTTGCAGGAAAGAAAATTGCGTAATTTAGATAAATATGTGCAACATCCTAATATATTATACTGTTATTACTACTTCGAACACTAGATGGTAATGTTATGTCTATGATGGTTAAAGGAGAAGTACAGCCAAAGCTCTTTTTAGAGGGGCTCAGCTATATGTCCAGCAACATCTTGACTGGTTAGAGTCACATTCTGCTTTCCAATAGAAGGGCATCGACACAATCTCAAAGCCCATCAACATAGGCTTGTTTTCTGAATATTTGGTGCTACAATGGAGCAGCAGGAAAGTCTGAGTCCTGAGAAGAAATACAAGGTGAGCGGGATTGATCCTTGATGGACTGGGGATGCAGAACTAGAGAAACATGGCTAAAAAGAACAAAAATAAATCAGCTAGTGAACATCTTGTCTGTTGAAAAAGAGGCATCCTGACTTGGGGTACACTGTATGAGTGTGACCCTGAAAGTGTGCATGATAGGTTTCTGGAAAATGTAATGTGTATGTTTCAATATTTGTTAAGTCAGTGAAGAAAGTTATCGCTCTGCCCAGTAACTTCCCAAGGACTTGCAACATACACTCACTGGACACTTTATTAGGTACACCTTGCTAGTACCAGGTTGGACCCTCTTTTGCCTTCAAAACTGCCTTAATTCTTCATGGCACAGATTCAACAAGGTGTTGGAAACATTCCTCAGAGATTTTGGTCCCTATTGACATGAATTACTGTTGCCTTTCTATCATCTCAGTCTGCCTATTCTCCTCTGACTTCTGACATCAACAAAGGCATTTTTGTCCACACAACTGCCACTCATTGAATATTTTCTCTTTTTCAGACCATTCCCTGTAAACCCTAAAGATGGTTGTGTGTGAAAATCCCAGTAGATCAGCATTTTTTGTAATACTCAGACCAGCCTGTCTGGCACCAACAACCATGCCACGTTCAAAGTCACTTAAATACCCTTTCTTACCCATTCTGATTAGAGATGAGCGAATCGAAGTATCCGAAGTGGAATTCGAGTCGAATATCGGAAAAATTTCGATTCGTGCCGAATCCGAAAAACAGCCTAATTCGGACGCGCGAATCGAAATTTTTCCGAAAATGGCGGCTGACATGTGCGGCGACGGAGCGGGGATGTCGGGGAAGGCGCGCAGACAAGGCGCGCTGCCCCATAATGCATTCCTCAACGACATGTGATCGCATCAGCCAATCAGCAGCCAGCCAGCCAGCACTGTGTAATGGTCGAGGTATATATAGCGGCCATTTTGGAAATCTTCATTTGCCTGCAGTCATTGAACAGAGGCAGACCGCTCTGTACTAGGGACAGGGACAGAGTTAGGGCCACAGAAACGAGAATTGGGGACAGAGAGAAGTTACTTAGGGACAGAGAACCATTACTCAGGGACACAGACTTGTTAATGAGGGCCACAGAATCGTTATTTAGGGACAAAGAAACGCTAGTTAGGGCCACAGAATTCATACTCAGGGACAGACAGAATTTTCACTCAGTGCCAGAGAATTGTTACTTAGGGCCACAGAAACGTTATTAGGGCCACAGAATTTTTACTCAGGGACAGACAGAATTGTTACTGAGTGCCAGAGAATTGTTACTCAGGGACAGACAGAATTGTTACTGAGTGCCAGAGAATTCTTACTCAGGGCCACAGAATTCATACTCAGGGACAGACAGAATTGTTACTCAGGGACAGACAGAATTGTTACTGAGTGCCAGAGAATTGTTACTCAGGGACAGACAGAATTGTTACTGAGTGCCAGAGAATTGTTACTCAGGGACAGACAGAATTGTTACTGAGTGCCAGAGAATTGTTACTCAGGGACAGACAGAATTGTTACTGAGTGCCAGAGAATTGTTACTCGCACAGACACAAAATTGTTACTTGCACAGACACAGAATTGTTACTCGCACAGACAGAATTGTTACTCAGGGCCACAGAATTCATACTCAGGGACAGACAGAATTGTTACTGAGTGCCAGAGAATTGTTACTCAGGGACAGACAGAATTGTTACTGAGTGCCAGAGAATTGTTACTCAGGGACAGACAGAATTGTTACTGAGTGCCAGAGAATTGTTACTCAGGGACAGACAGAATTGTTACTGAGTGCCAGAGAATTGTTACTCGCACAGACACAAAATTGTTACTTGCACAGACACAGAATTGTTACTCGCACAGACACAGAATTGTTACTCAGGGCCACAGAATTCATACTCAGGGACAGACAGAATTGTTACTGAGTGCCAGAGAATTGTTACTCAGGGACAGACAGAATTGTTACTGAGTGCCAGAGAATTGTTACTCAGGGACAGACAGAATTGTTACTGAGTGCCAGAGAATTGTTACTCGCACAGACACAAAATTGTTACTTGCACAGACACAGAATTGTTACTCGCACAGACACAGAATTGTTACTCAGGGCCACAGAATTCATACTCAGGGACAGACAGAATTGTTACTGAGTGCCAGAGAATTGTTACTCAGGGACAGACAGAATTGTTACTGAGTGCCAGAGAATTGTTACTCAGGGACAGACAGAATTGTTACTGAGTGCCAGAGAATTGTTACTCGCACAGACACAAAATTGTTACTTGCACAGACACAGAATTGTTACTCGCACAGACACAGAATTGTTACTCAGGGCCACAGAATTCATACTCAGGGACAGACAGAATTGTTACTGAGTGCCAGAGAATTGTTACTCAGGGACAGACAGAATTGTTACTGAGTGCCAGAGAATTGTTACTCAGGGACAGACAGAATTGTTACTGAGTGCCAGAGAATTGTTACTCAGGGACAGACAGAATTGTTACTGAGTGCCAGAGAATTGTTACTCAGGGACAGACAGAATTGTTACTGAGTGCCAGAGAATTGTTACTCGCACAGACACAAAATTGTTACTTGCACAGACACAGAATTGTTACTCGCACAGACACAGAATTGTTACTCAGGGCCACAGAATTCATACTGAGGGACAGACAGAATTGTTACTGAGTGCCAGAGAATTGTTACTCAGGGACAGACAGAATTGTTACTGAGTGCCAGAGAATTGTTACTCAGGGACAGACAGAATTGTTACTGAGTGCCAGAGAATTGTTACTCGCACAGACACAAAATTGTTACTTGCACAGACACAGAATTGTTACTCGCACAGACACAGAATTGTTACTGAGTGCCAGAGAATTGTTACTCAGGGACAGACAGAATTGTTACTGAGTGCCAGAGAATTGTTACTCAGGGACAGACAGAATTGTTACTGAGTGCCAGAGAATTGTTACTCAGGGACAGACAGAATTGTTACTGAGTGCCAGAGAATTGTTACTCGCACAGACACAAAATTGTTACTTGCACAGACACAGAATTGTTACTCGCACAGACACAGAATTGTTACTCAGGGCCACAGAATTCATACTCAGGGACAGACAGAATTGTTACTGAGTGCCAGAGAATTGTTACTCAGGGACAGACAGAATTGTTACGGAGTGCCAGAGAATTGTTACTCGCACAGACACAAAATTGTTACTTGCACAGACACAGAATTGTTACTCGCACAGACACAGAATTGTTACTCAGGGCCACAGAATTCATACTCAGGGACAGACAGAATTGTTACTGAGTGCCAGAGAATTGTTACTCAGGGACAGACAGAATTGTTACTGAGTGCCAGAGAATTGTTACTCAGGGACAGACAGAATTGTTACTGAGTGCCAGAGAATTGTTACTCGCACAGACACAAAATTGTTACTTGCACAGACACAGAATTGTTACTCGCACAGACACAGAATTGTTACTGAGTGCCAGAGAATTGTTACTCAGGGACAGACAGAATTGTTACTGAGTGCCAGAGAATTGTTACTCAGGGACAGACAGAATTGTTACTGAGTGCCAGAGAATTGTTACTCAGGGACAGACAGAATTGTTACTGAGTGCCAGAGAATTGTTACTCGCACAGACACAAAATTGTTACTTGCACAGACACAGAATTGTTACTCGCACAGACACAGAATTGTTACTCAGGGCCACAGAATTCATACTCAGGGACAGACAGAATTGTTACTGAGTGCCAGAGAATTGTTACTCAGGGACAGACAGAATTGTTACTGAGTGCCAGAGAATTGTTACTCGCACAGACACAAAATTGTTACTTGCACAGACACAGAATTGTTACTCGCACAGACACAGAATTGTTACTCAGGGCCACAGAATTCATACTCAGGGACAGACAGAATTGTTACTGAGTGCCAGAGAATTGTTACTCAGGGACAGACAGAATTGTTACTGAGTGCCAGAGAATTGTTACTCAGGGACAGACAGAATTGTTACTGAGTGCCAGAGAATTGTTACTCGCACAGACACAAAATTGTTACTTGCACAGACACAGAATTGTTACTCGCACAGACACAGAATTGTTACTCGCACAGACACAGAATTGTTACTCAGGGCCACAGAATTCATACTCAGGGACAGACAGAATTGTTACTGAGTGCCAGAGAATTGTTACTCAGGGACACCTAATCGTTGAATTAAATAGTATGTCAGACAACATGCAGAGGAGTGGCAGAGGAGGCAATGTTTTAGGAGCGAGCAGACGTGGCAGCAGAGGAAGGGGTCGAGGCAGCAGTATTCGCAGCCAGAGGCCAGTGCTCCCGGTGTCATCCAGCGGTCGTGTCTCCACCGACAACCCTGCCGTCATTGATTGGTTGGCTCGGTCGTCTTCCTCTTCCCAGGTCACCTCTGACACCTACAGCCAACGGTCGGTGGGTACGTCAGACACAACCGTTAGTTGGCATGGCCCGGGAGCAAGCCCACTGAAATCACGTGTCCTCTACCTGCCCCTGTCCTTTGCTGTTCCCTCACCAAGCGAAGTATCGCATGCTGTGGGCTCAGCCCCACTGTACAGTGAGGAAGAGCTAACAGAGGGCGGTCAGGAACGGGGGGAGACATCGGCCTTTTCAGCAGCCAAGCGAACAAGTACTGGCGAGGAGAGTGGCTCGGTAGCCGGTCTAGAGACAGGTCTGTCTCCTGACCCAGACGCAGCCGAGGGGGCTAGTAGTGAGGCGGAGACCCTACTTGATGATGAGGAGGTTGATCGCACTTGGCAGCCTCGTCGTCATCAGGCAATTTCTTCCGCATCATCAGGAGAAGAGGGTGGCAGCTTGGCAGCGAGCAAAACAGTCGGTGGGTTGCCCAGGAGACAGCAGCAGGGTCGCATCAGTGTCAGTGGAGCCAAACGTCCACGGAGTAGAGCACCAGCTCCACTGCAGCCTACCACCACGGCCAGTAGTGGTGCCGGTGCGCACGGAGGAAGTAGCAGTCAGCCAGTGAAGAGTAGCGGGGGCAAAGTTTCCTACTCGGTGGTGTGGCAATTTTTCCTCAAGCCGCCCGAGGAAGTAAACGTAGCCGTATGTCGACTATGTGGCCAGAAATGCAAGCGTGGCCAGGGGGCCCATGTTGGGACTACAGCGTTGCGTCAGCATATGCAGCGTCACCATTCGGTGGCCTGGGAAAACCGTGATAAACATACGGCGGTTCTGCCTGCCCCAGCCCCCGCTCCATCACCCGCTCCGTTACTTGCTCCGTCACCCGACGTCGTCAATCGCCCTCTATCAGCCAGTCAAGGCTCCAACACCTCTGCTGAGGGGAGTTGTCGCTCGTTGGCATCTTCCGCTCGTTCAGATGCTCCTTCTCCTGCTACTCCTCTTCTCGGATTCCGTCAACAGTCTTTCTTGGAATCCGTATCCAAGAGACAACAGTTTGCGAGCACGCACCCGACGGTGCAAAAGCTGAACGTCCTCCTGTCCAAGTTGCTGGTGCTGCAGTCCCTCCCTTTCCAACTGGTGGACTCAGCACCTTTCCGAGAAATGATGGCTTGTGCCGCGCCGCGGTGGAGAGTGCCAAGCCGTCATTTCTTTGCCCAAAAGGCAGTGCCAGCCCTGCATTCACATGTAGAAGAGATGGTGGGCCAGTCTTTGAGCATGTCGGTCTCTGCCAAAGTGCACGGCAGCGCCGACGTGTGGAGCTGTAACTACGGTCAGGGACAGTACATGTCATTTACGGCCCACTGAGTGAACGTGGTGCCGGGACAGCCGCACCAGCAACTTGGACAGGTCACGACGCTTTTGCCTCCACGTTTGCACGTCCTTGGTCCAGCAAGCATGTCCGCCTCTACCACCTCTTTTTCCGCCGTGTCCTCAGCCGCCACCCCCGTGCCAAGTCCCATTACCCGACCGGCATATCACATGTGCAGGGCGCAACGGTGTCACGCTGTGCTGCACCTGGTATGCCTTGGCGAACGTAGTCACACAGGGGAGGAACTGCTGAGTGTAATGAACAGAGAAATCGACAGATGGCTGTCTCCGCGCAAACTAAAAATCGGAACCATGTTGACCGACAACGGAAAGAACATGGTGTCTGCTCTGCGTCAAGGAAGGTTGTGCCATGCGCCATGCATGGCTCACGTGTTCAATCTGGTTGTCAAGCGGTTCCTAAAATCCACCATCCCACTGCAAGACATCCTTAAAATGTCACGTAAACTGTGCATGCATTTCAGCCATTCCTACACCGCAAAGAACACCCTCATTGAGCTGCAGCGGCAGAACGGAATTCCACAGCATCGCCTGATCTGCGACGTTGCAACAAGGTGGAATTCAACCCTACACATGTTAGACCGCCTTTACGAGCAGCGAAAGGCCATCACCGATTTCCTGATGTTACAAGCGGATAAAGGTACTCCCCTGTGTAACTTAGATGTCAGCCATTGGCAGCTCATGCGTGACACCTGCCGCTTGCTCAGGCCCTTTGAGGAGGCCACGCTATTCGTGAGTCGGCAGGACTATGGGATGAACGACGTCATTCCTCTGTTGCACGTCCTGGAACAAATGCTGTTAACAATGGCTGGTCAGGGTGCGGTAGACGTGGCGCACAGATCTCAACGCCACATGACCCCTGTGGGGGCAGGACAGGAAGAAGAGGAGGAGGTAGAGGAGGACATTTGTGCTCAGGAATTATTGAGTGAAATGGGTGGTTTTTCCACTCAGCGGACAGGAGTGGAGGAGCAGGAGCATCTGGTAGAGGAGGAGGAGGAGGAGACAGAGGACCCAGACGCACCGTGGCAGTATGCTGTGGAGATGGAGGCAGGGAGTCCCTCGCATTCCTTGGCACAAATGGCCCATAGCATGCTCGGTTGCTTGCGTAGCGACAGCCGAATAATAACCATCAGACAGAGGGATGACTTTTGGCTGTCCACCTTGTTGGACCCTCGCTACCGGTCCAAAATGGTGGCCTTTTTCACACCTGCTGAGAGGGAGGCCAAAATTACGTACTATAAAAACCACCTATGTAGTCAGTTGGTCTCTGCCTTTGTGCGCCAACGTCCATCCTCAGACACTGTGGGCCCTGTGCGCTCGCGTTCCGCTGGCATGGCAGCAGGGGAGGGGTGGGGTGGTAGGAGCAGTGGCAGCTCCACCAGCAGCGGCTGCCTCAGTCTGCAGTCGATGATGAGTAGCTTTCTTCACCAGCGCAGTGAGGAAACTACTAACCAGCCGCAGCAGCAGCAGCAGCATCAGGTGGACCTGGAGCAGGAGCTCAAACAACAGGCTTGGGCCTACTTGGACAGCACCCTGCCAACCGAGGTAGACAATCCCCTTGACTACTGGGCAACGAAACTTGACCTTTGGCCCCAACTAGCTGAATTTGCCCTTGAAAGGCTGTCATGCCCGGCCAGTAGCGTGGCATCGGAGCGCGTGTTTAGTGCGGCAGGAGGTATTGTAACTCCGCGGAGGACACGACTGTCCACCCAAAGTGTGGAGAGACTCACGTTTGTGAAAATGAATCAGGCGTGGATTAGTCTGGATTTCAAACCACCAGTTCCTGACACAACTGACTAAATCCGCCATGAATCATGCCTCAAACATGTGCCACTTTCAGGTCTCCTCACACTGCTGGTGTGTTTAATTTTTTGACATAGGGTGCTGGCAGATTACGGGCCTCCTATAGCTGCTGCCAGGCCCCTAATCTGCCATAGGCCCCTATATACCGCCTCCTCATGCTGCTGCTAGGTCCAGAGTCTCTCATGGGTCCCTGTACGGCCTCCCATTGCTGCTGTCTCCATCGCCACACTCTGCTGCCATGTGCCACTTTCAGGTCTCTTCACACTGCTGGTGTGTTTAATTTTTTGACATAGGGTGCAGGCAGATTACGGGCCTCACATAGCTGCTGCCAGGCCCCTAATCTGCCATGGGACCCTATATACCGCCTCCTCATGCTGCTGCCAAGTCTAGAGTCTCTCATGGGTCCCTGTACGGCCTCCCATTGCTGCTGTCTCCATCGCCACACTCTGCTGCCATGTGCCACTTTCAGGTCTCTTCACACTGCTGGTGTGTTTAATTTTTTGACATAGGGTGCTGCAAGATAACGGGCCTCACATAGCTGCTGCCAGGCCCCTAATCTGCCATGGGCCCCTATATACCGCCTCCTCATGCTGCTGCCAAGTCCAGAGTCTCTCATGGGTCCCTGTACGGCCTCCCATTGCTGCTGTCTCCATCGCCACACTCTGCTGCCATGTGCCACTTTCAGGTCTCTTCACACTGCTGGTGTGTTAAATTTTTTGACATAGGGTGCAGGCAGATTACGGGCCTCACATAGCTGCTGCCAGGCCCCTAATCTGCCATGGGCCCCTATATACCGCCTCCTCATGCTGCTGCCAAGTCTAGAGTCTCTCATGGGTCCCTGTACGGCCTCCCATTGCTGCTGTCTCCATCGCCACACTCTGCTGCCATGTGCCACTTTCAGGTCTCTTCACACTGCTGGTGTGTTAAATTTTTTGACATAGGGTGCAGGCAGATTACGGGCCTCACATAGCTGCTGCCAGGCCCCTAATCTGCCATGGGCCCCTATATACCGCCTCCTCATGCTGCTGCCAAGTCTAGAGTCTCTCATGGGTCCCTGTACGGCCTCCCATTGCTGCTGTCTCCATCGCCACACTCTGCTGCCATGTGCCACTTTCAGGTCTCTTCACACTGCTGGTGTGTTTAATTTTTTGACATAGGGTGCTGCAAGATAACGGGCCTCACATAGCTGCTGCCAGGCCCCTAATCTGCCATGGGCCCCTATATACCGCCTCCTCATGCTGCTGCCAAGTCCAGAGTCTCTCATGGGTCCCTGTACGGCCTCCCATTGCTGCTGTCTCCATCGCCACACTCTGCTGCCATGTGCCACTTTCAGGTCTCTTCACACTGCTGGTGTGTTAAATTTTTTGACATAGGGTGCAGGCAGATTACGGGCCTCCCATAGCTGCTGCCAGGCCCCTAATCTGCCATAGGCCCCTATATACCGCCTCCTCATGCTGCTGCCAAGTCCAGAGTCTCTCATGGGTCCCTGTACGGCCTCCCATTGCTGCTGTCTCCATCGCCACACTCTGCTGCCATGTGCCACTTTCAGGTCTCTTCACACTGCTGGTGTGTTAAATTTTTTGACATAGGGTGCAGGCAGATTACGGGCCTCCCATAGCTGCTGCCAGGCCCCTAATCTGCCATAGGCCCCTATATACCGCCTCCTCATGCTGCTGCTAGGTCCAGAGTCTCTCATGGGTCCCTGTACGGCCTCCCATTGCTGCTGTCTCCATCGCCACACTCTGCCATGTGCCACTTTCAGGTCTCCTCACACTGCTGGTGTGTTTAATTTTTTGACATAGGGTGCTGGCAGATTACGGGCCTCCCATAGCTGCTGCCAGGCCCCTAATCTGCCATAGGCCCCTATATACCGCCTCCTCATGCTGCTGCTAGGTCCAGAGTCTCTCATGGGTCCCTGTACGGCCTCCCATTGCTGCTGTCTCCATCGCCACACTCTGCCATGTGCCACTTTCAGGTCTCCTCACACTGCTGGTGTGTTGAATTTTTTGACATAGGGTGCTGGCAGATTACGGGCCTCCCATTGCTGCTGCCAGACATGTAATCTGCCATGGGCCCCCGTACCGACTCCTCATGCTGTGACGTTGCAACAAGGTGTAATTCAACCCTACATATGTTAGACCGCCTTTACGAACAGCTAAAGGCCATCACAGATTTCCTGATGTTAAAAGCGGATAAAGGTACTCCCTGTGTAACTTAGATGTCAGCCATTGTCAGCTCATGTGTGACACCTGCGCTTGCTCAGGCCCTTTGAGGAGGCCACGCTATTCGTGAGTCGGCAGGACTATGGGATGAATGAGGTCAAATCGGCCATGGGCCCCCGTACCGCCTGTTCACGCTGATGCTGGTCCCACAGTGTGACCTGGGTCCCTGTACGGCCTCCCATTGCTTCCACTCTGCCATGTACCTCTTTGAAATCTCCTCACACTCCTGCGGTTGTCCATTTTGTCATAGGTTGCTGGCAGATTAGCGGCCTCCCATAGGTGCCGCCAGGCCCCATATCGGCCATGGGCCCCCGTACCGCCTGGTCACGCTGCTGCTGGGCCCACAGTGTGACCTGGGTCCCTGTACGGCCTCCCATTGCTGCTGCCAGGAGGCAGCAGGGTCGCAGCTGTGTCAGTGGAGGCAAACGGCCACGGAGTAGAGCAGCAGCTCCACTGCAGCCTACCACCACAGCCAGTAGTGGTGCCGGTGTGCACGGAGGAAGTAGCAGTCAGCCAGTGAGGAGTAGCGGGTGCAAAGTTTCCTACTCGGCGGTGTGGCAAGTTTTCGTCAAGCCGCCCGAGGAAGTAAACGTAGCCGTATGTCGACTATGTGGCCAGAAAGTCAAGCGTGGCCAGGGGGCCCATGTTGGGACTACAGCGTTGCGTCAGCATATGCAGCGTCGCCATTCGGTGGCCTGTGAAAAACGTGATAAAGATACGGCGGTTCTGCCTGCCCCAGCCCAGGGTTCCATTTTGTCATAGGGTGCTGGCAGATTAGCGGCCTTCCATAGGTTACGCCAGGCCCCATATCGGCCATGGGCCCCCGTACCTCCTGGTCACGCTGCTGCTGGTCCCACAGTGTGACCTGGGTCCCTGTACGGCCTCCCATTGCTTCCACTCTGCCATGTGCCACTTTGAGGTCTCCTTACACTCCTGCGGTTTTCCATTTTGTCATAGGTTGCTGGCAGATTAGCGGCCTTCCATAGGTGCCGCCAGGCCCCATATCGGCCATGGGCCCCCGTACCTCCTGGTCACGCTGCTGCTGGTCCCACAGTGTGACCTGGGTCCCTGTACGGCCTCCCATTGCTTCCACTCTGCCATGTGCCACTTTGAGGTCTCCTTACACTCCTGCGGTTTTCCATTTTGTCATAGGTTGCTGGCAGATTAGCGGCCTTCCATAGGTGCCGCCAGGCCCCATATCGACCATGGGCCCCCGTACCTCCTGGTCACGCTGCTGCTGAGCCCACAGTGTGACCTGGGTCCCTGTACGGCCTCCCATTGCTTCCACTCTGCCATGTGCCACTTTGAAATCTCCTCACACTCCTGCGGTTGTCCATTTTGTCATAGGTTGCTGGCAGATTACAGGCCTTCCATAGGTGCCACCAAGCCCCATATCGGCCATGGGCCCCCGTACCGCCTGGTCACGCTGCTGCTGGGCCCACAGTGTGACCTGGGTCCCTGTACCGCCTCCCATTGCTCCCACTCTGCCATGTGCCACTTTCAGGTCTCCTCACGCTCCTGCTGGTTTCCATTTTGTCATAGGTTGCTGTATGGCCTCCCATTGCTGCTGCCTCCACCGCCACACTGTGGCTCCAAACACTGGTTTTGGCCCCGTGACTGGCCAAAGGAGTGAAGTGTGCAGTGATTCTAAGATTGACGGCACTCATCTGCATGTCATACTGACAGACAGTATTATTTCTCTTCCCCAGCAGACTCCAAGGGCATTTAAATTAAAGGTACAGTGTTCTGCACTAATATTAAGTCTCTCTGAAGCCTAGAAACACCCTTTTTTAAGTTAAATTCACAGCGAATTTATTCGACTCGAATCGAATATTGTCCACGAATTCGCCGAATCAGTCGAATCGAATTTTTCATTTCTTCGCTCATCTCTAATTCTGATGCTTGGTTTGAACTTCAGCAAGTCATCTGCACCACTTCTAGATGCCTAAATGTGTTGAGTTGCTGCCATGTGATTGGCGGATTAGCAATTTGTGTTACCAAGCAATTGAACAGGTGTACCTAATAAAGTGGCCGGTAAGTGTATAGGCAACTATCACATATCCCTTGATTGTAACTGTAACAATAACAGGGGTGTTCTCTCCAGAAATGTCATATTCTGGCTGAATTTCCCAGTCATATATTTCCTATTATAGCACTAAAAATGATCATTGTATTTTTCAGGATTAAGACCCTCCCACATAAGCTTTCTCTTGCAGGAAGTAGACAATGAGACAATGTCTCCTTTTCAACAAATGGAAATATTATTTGTTAAAATCCTTACAATCCTCCACTACCACAAAAAAGCACCATAGCCTTGGGGTGGCAAGTGCATCAAGTAACATTGGTGAACCCTGCTGTTTTTGAACAGATTGGTTCATAGACACTGCATACAGAGCAGATCCAAGAGGCTCTGTACCCTAGGGTTGCTGGGATTGGTCAAAGAGAAGCCAAGCACAGTGATCATATTATGTAAACAGTGTGTCTTCTTCCTTTTACAACAGAGGAAGGGGAGTAAGTGAAACTAATGAATAGATGAGTCATTTATTAGTTTCTCAACACAGTGGAGATCAGCAGCAGCTTCAGATTCAAGTAAATGTTAACCCTTTCAACCCTTATTCTCCTATATATTTGATCTCCATCTCTTTAGTGACCTTTATCTTAACTCTTCAGCTACCTTATCCTGCACATCTGTATATTAACCACTTCATCTCCATCGTTCCACTGCATGTAACCTGCACACTAACATCTTCATCTCCTTTTCCTTCTGTGCATGACCCTATGTGCGCTGTATCTAGTGCAACATTACCAAGCTCCATGTTTTAACCCTCTCAATACCAGCATGTTTCCTAATTTCCAAAAAATAAGATCATCTTGTGGGGGGGGTCCTATTTCCAAAAAGTGTAATTTTGTATGGCTTTCATAGTGTCCTGGTATTTATATTTTACCAGAAACAATTGAGTACTGTCCGTGATACTTTTTTATTTGCACTAACATACAATTTTGAGGACAAGCTTTCAGGGAACGTCCCATTCTTCAGGGTCTAAGCAGTACTACTCACAAAGTTAGCAGAATGTTAGGAGAGATGAAAGAAAAAAAAAAAGGAGGCTAGAGATAAGATGCAGTCAAAGCGAGGGGGGGGGATACTACACTCACACAGAGGGAGTCAAGCTACAGCTAATAGTCATAAAAATGTCGGATAATGATTGAGGAATCCCATGTCCAAATTAAGGCCCTCATCTCTTGTGTCAAATAGAATTATCGTTCTTAGTTCAAAAGTTTTTCTTTCCTGAATGGATTTGAAATTTCCTTTAAGTATTAAACTTCCTTCTAATAATGATGTCACAAATAATGGAAGCGAACCCTGCAGTAAGAAACGCTACAAACTGTGCAACCAAATCAATCCATCAAAAAGTGTCAGACACTCAAAGGGGATCTTCAATATCTCCGGATCATACAGCTGTACCTCCAGTAATGTTGTGAAGTTGCAAACAAGGATGAATTTGCACAGACATACCATCAAAGAACATAAAGAAGATGACCTCTGCACACCTGTAGGACACCATTTCGCACAACCAGGCCACACAATGGGAGACCTCAATGTTTTAGTACTTAAAGGAAATTTCAAATCCATTCAGGAAAGAAAAACTTTTGAACTAAGAATGACAATTCTATTTGACACAAGAGATGAGGGCCTTAATTTGGACATGGGATTCCTCAATCATTATCCAACATTTTTATGACTATTAGCTGTAGCTTGACTCCCTCTGTGTGAGTGTAGTATCCCCCCCTCCCCCCTCGCTTTGACTGCATCTTATCTCTAGCCTCCTTTTTTTTTTTTTTTTCATCTCTTCTAACATTCTGCTAACTTTGTGAGTAGTACTGCTTAGACCTTGAAGAATGGGATATTCCCCGAAAGCTTGTCCTCAAAATTGTATGTTAGTGCAAATAAAAAAAGTATCACGGACAGTACTCAATTGTTTCTGTCGCAAATGCACTAATACGGCTACAATCAACTCAAACAAAATGGAAGATATTTTACCAGAGAAATGGAAAAAGTATGTTTGCAAACTTTTTGATTTTTATCTATTTAGATGGTAAACAGTTTTCAAAATGTTTATTAAATACCACCAAATTAAAACTTTATCCATCTCAAAAATTTTAAATATTTTATTACAGTGTTACATGATGAAGTAATTGTTAGTCAAGGTATCAAAGCACTAAAAATAGCCTGGTAACAAAGGGTTACTACAGGTACTCATGTAGTTAACTAACCACTGAGATTTTAACATGCAAGCTATGGGGCCTAAGGAAGCATGCAGGGCCCCATAAAGAGAATCCTTCATTACATATTAGTAAACCCATACAACAAAAACACAGGTCAGTCTTACCTGTTTCTGGTGGATTCAATGCACTTCAGATCCCTATTCTCTGGGTACAGCCAACCTCAGGCTTAACATAGGCAAGAAGACATCTCATTGAGAACAACAGGCAATATGACGTTAGCTCATCTCCAAATCAGTTGCTGCTCTGCCATGGCCTGCTGCTATATTAGTAATGACTGCTGGCGGGCCCATACATAAAAATACTATTCTTCTCTTTCTTTCATTACCTTCTTGAAGGGAAGTTTTCTATCAGTTTGGATAATCTCTATGAGCGAACTTCCATCACTCAGAAATCTGCAGTCATCATGGTCCCGATATAAATAGCTGTAGACACTGGCTCATATTGTGTAATATGTAAAGTGATTTTAGGTTTATGAATTACATTAGATATGCAAAATAGGAATTAATACTTACCCCTCCCATTGATATTACCACCCAACTTTGCTGTATTAAAGTGACACCGCTGCCTGAAGAATCTTCTACATTTCCCAGAGTGTGAGATTCTGGCACAACATAGGCATACCAGTGCTTGTGAAATCTTCAGAATCTGACACTTCCAGGAGTGTCAGATTCCTGGTCATCTACTGTGCTCATTGATTTCTCCCTACATCACTGCACTGTAATGACGTAGAGGGTTGTTGGTCAAAGTAGTGAGTGCAGAAGGAGACCATAAATCTGATACTCCTGGATGCAAGTCTACAAACTTTTAACTATAAACCCAATAGCATGCAGAAACAATAGACAAAGCACATGTGCGATGTCCAAATATTTAGTAAAAAAAAGTCCAATTAATATTGGAGTTCTTTTACTCAGCCACATTTTGTACATTTTATATTTGCGCAATAAACTAAATTTATAAAAGCTTCTAATAACTTTTGGCAAAAACCTGTGAGATGTGCCAGTGTTACAATATGCTATGTGTTAATGTCGACCCTCACACATTCAGTTTTAAATAGAAATGAAAGGTAAAACATTTTTGTATACACATAAACACCATTATAAATACTTTTTTTTCTTTTGTTATAAGTGATTACATACCCTGTGTTCTCAGCTGCCTAAGGAGCTCAGGGAGTAGAAATGGCAACACACTGATCTTCCCAGTAAATGGCTGTGCGAGGGGGGAGCAAGCTGAGATCCCAACACAGCTAGAGAACTGACCACATTGTGCTCTCCTGCCTAGTGTGGTCAGTTGTTGACAGGAAAGCAAAGGGACTGGCAGGAACACTAGGTGTTTCATACAAAGGAATCAAGACAAAAAGAACAGGATAGTTTTTCATACAAGTGCATGGTACAGCAGGCACATATCAGGAATATGAACCTGTGGGCTGACAAATTCTTTAAAGCTTAACTCCAGGCAGATATAGAAAAGCAATATTTATTGTAGTTACAGTATATATTCATTAATAAATGACTGAATGTATTTTAAACACAAATACCAAATATGATTTGTATTCTTGTAATTCTCTGAACAACAATAGAATGATAGAGGTCCAACTAAGGAAGCAAATCAGGTGTGCTGCATGTGCATGTGCTAATTAGGATTATGCTGGCAGAAGAGGAGAAGAGATACAATCCCATCAGTCTGCTACTCCTTCACTGTCCAATCACAGGCAAGGTACTGTAATAGCAGTAGAAAAAAGTCAGATTAGCAATTCTGATTGTGTTGTCTAGCAAGTAATTTGAGTGCTTAGCTGCTTGTGTGGAGTTCAGCATTATGTACCTCAGGGATTATGTACCACAGGGTGACTGCTCTTGTTAATTCTGTTTTTTGTATGTCTGGGGTGATTTAGAAGTTGCTGGGCCACCCCAAGCAAAGTATAGGCTCAAGAAATGAACTATAAATATAATACAATATAAACACACACATGGGTATTGCTACAATCAGAAGTAGCTCTATTAATAAAAGAGTGCTTTTCTTGTTGGCCTGCTGTGCATGAAAATTAGTTCAATCAAAAGTGACACCTTAGCAAAAAATGCTTTTTTTTTGTGTTACCTTCCATTAATATTTGCAAGCAACAAATAAGTGACAATTATACAATATATTACAAGCTACATACTTCAGGATGTCTATTTTTTTTAAAGGGATCATTTTTTTATGGCTGTTTATTCTTCAGTGAGTGACAGTCGTTGAACTGGGAACATGATGTAGAAAAAAAACCTTAATCCTTTTAAATTTGGATACTGTTGAGAAGCACTGAAACCGTTGTAAGGTTTTTATTTCTGTATGCATGCCCCACGGTAAGATTTTTATCTTTCTAACTGTGTGGTCACCAGGACAGGAAGTTATCATAATCTCTTTAGTGGAGAAGCAAACTGCACATTTCTTCTTTTAGCAAACTGTCTGAACCCTGGTACAGGGGTTGGATAGTGGAGGCATCAGCAAGGTTGGATTGTGATCAAATGCATATCCTTTGATTGTTTGCAGAACCACAGTTGCACAAAGGATATAAAAGGGGGAGTAGTTTTGAAAAATACAGTAAATATATCAAATTATAGCTCAGAGACGCAAACTAAATTAGTATTGGCAGGTTTCCCTTGGGCAGGTACTGAGATCACAAGTCTAAAAAGGAAACAATATCTAAACAATACCCAGCAGCTTTTACAAATCAGAAAAAAACATAACAATTTGCTAGAAACTCACATAAACCACTGTGGCCCAATCAAAGCTGCCAGCATGTGATGTCACTTCTCAAGCACCACCTACTACATTTCATCTAACATCTTCAGGTGATTATTTTAATGTTTTTAATACATTAGTAAGTTTGTATGCACCATTGGGGTCCTTCTGCTTTGTATTGTTGGTTTGCCAATGTGGCGAGAAGACCACTTCTTGGGAAATTTGGCATGCACTTTGATACACTTAAGGATTCAACTGCCAATGGATATCACATGTGAACTGGAATGTGTGATCTGGGGTCTTTACATTATTATTATTATTATTATTATTATTATACAGGATTTATATAGCGCCAACAGTTTGCACAGAGCTTTACAAAACGAAGGCAGACATTACAGTTATAATACAAGAGGAAACAGAGGGCCCTGCTCGTTAGAGCTTACAATCTAGGAATCTAGTAAAATACAATTCTCTTATATGGTGGCAATCATGAGGTTGTCTAACGTCACAAGCTACAGAGCTGGAATGTATATTCATAAGGGTTGTGAAGCTGTGCTTGTGTTGTATATTTTATATATTTTTTTAAAAAATATTCTTCAGATTTTTTTAACATATAAAAAAGCCATTTTAACATATATTTTTACATATAATTGTAAACGAATTCCAAAAATGTAGATTTGCATTTTTAAAGACGTACAGTACATTTGAAATGTATTTTAAAAAATATTTTTCATATATATATATATATATATATATATATTTATTGAAATATATTTTGAAATATATTGAATATGGCCAAAATTGTAGCATTTCAAATATATGGCAATATATTTGGGAAGAATATTTCTAAAATATATTTCAAATAGATTTTTATTCCATGTGAGTTAGCATGGATGTATTGGTTACTTATCTTATTGGTGTACTGGCCTGGAAGCAGATGCCTGTGGCTTTTCATTAGCCTCTAAGACCGAAAACTGTCTTAGCTTTTACATCAAGATTGGTACATAATATAGCCAGATCTCACATATCAAAGGTTTTTTTTATGTGTGTATATTATATCTTGTTCAGGAATGTATAAAAATAGCATGCTGAGTTATAGAATATATGTACATCCTTTGATTATTCACTGTGGTTTTACACAAACATGAGCAGTCAGGTTAATTACTGAACATGAACACTAATAGGGCTCAGTCACATGGCCATTAATGGCCATACACCCCCCAGATCAGCATATTTCTGCAACAGGCATAGCAAGTCGGTTTTGAGTAGCTGAAGTTTGTTTCAGGACTGCTCATTTGAACAGATTGTCTCTCAATGTGCCGCAGATAACTGTATAGACACCTGTCCTGCCACAGAAATATTCTGATCTGGGCAATGTGCAGCCATAAATGGCTGTCCAAATGAGCCCTCAGTATGAGTTTGTGAAACAATAAAAGGCATATACAAAAAAAATCTTTAAAACGTGCATTGCACTCTTTACTGCACATTTTGAGGATATAGTGACAGCTTAACAACTGAAGTCTATTGCTATTACTTGACTCCTATATTAAATTATTATTTTTATTGAGAGAAATGTCCAGAATGTGCGAAATGTGTGTCTTCTCTGTAGATTTCCAGATTAAAAGTTCTTTTTCTTCCTGCATCCAGCCATATCTTCTAGCTTCTAGTCAAAGTTGTAGTAAAGACAAAGGGCAAAGAACATAGCAAACATCTGTAGGTAAACATGTAAAATACGTTGAAGATTACAAAGCTATTAAACAGCTTTCTTCCATATGAACATTCCTATAGGATGGTAATTAAGCAACAGCTACAGTCATGATTTAAACCTACAGAATACTTCAAATCTTGAAAGTAAACTGCAGAAAATCTTGAGCTGCCTATAGCAATTGTTTATACTTTCAAATGAAAAAAAAAATTAGGTTGGTTTCTCTAGACAAAATGTTTTCTTTGTTTATTAGAAAGAACATTTGTATGAAATTATCATTCAGTTTTAGAATGAATGGACTTTACCAAACAAAAACCACATTCACTGTTAGAAATTTGTTCAAGAAAAATTTTCCATCCTGCTCCTTCAAATTTTCTCATCACTGGGGTAAAAAATGAGGTGTAATTTTAGAAGATTGAACAAATGTTCTTAAAATGGATTATTTTGAACAAAAATCTACTAGTGTATTTATCCTAGCTCTAGCATTACACCTATTCCATTTAATCAGTACCTTGCTTTTTCGCTAAGGAAATCCTTGCAATGCACAGCACTATGGGCAGTGACACCTACAGTATGTCGTCAAACTGGAAACATGTGGACCTTGGCATAGCCATTAAATTATAAGCCAGCCTGAGCCATAGTGTTTTAATACAATTCTTTAAAGGAATTCATGAAAATAGTTAACAATTTTAAAATTGTTTTTGTTTATTTAGTCACAAAATGAAAGCATGGATGTGATGGCAATTTAAGCCAGATCATGTAATTGTAATTCACACTGACCAGGCTTTTATGAAATTAATTAATTGCACTGAACTGGGAAAAAATGATCAGGGAAACATAGTAGCTCAGATCAATAAATCAATTGGCCAAAGACCGATAAATTTTGACCACCAATGTATTTTCCCCCTAACAAATACATTTCAAATACATGCTACTGTAGGAAACCTATCACACTTACATTTTAAAACTTGTTTCCAATATATACTGTATAAGGTAGTTTTAAAAACAGGCTTAAGGGGCCTCCCTGAACTTAAAAGATAGCAGGTCCCAAATTTTATGGACTTTTAGAGGACAGTCCCCATTTCCATATATAACTTTTTAAAAGGGATAATTAGATTAGCCAATGATTTCCATCGGGCCACAGTAAAGTAAGGTGGTCCATCTGTTTAATAGCTAAGGCTTTGAAAGCCACAAAGTTTCTTGGATTCTGTTATTGCGTGGCCAATATTCCTCACCTAGTCTGCCAAATAAACATTACATGTACAGGGAAGAGGTATTTGTGTTAAAGTGGTGAGCACAATCACCTTTTGCTGCCAAAGGTCAGAAAAAAGTCAGGTAAAATCTTAAAACCTTAATTCCCCTACAGTTTGGAGACAGAAACTGGAGAAGTTGAGTGCTTCTGTTTGGGGTATCCCAATTGAAATCTTAGCTCCCTGTTTTTTTCTCCCACAAGAACCTATTTAATAAAATCTGCAGCCGAATTTAAAACCCATTTTGGGCAAATAGTGTTGCAATAAGGCTACAAAGCCAAACTTCAATATCAATTTGACTGTGACCTAAACCACCATAAAAAAACACACACCCATCTTTTTTCTATTTGGCATAAAGTAACCAATTTAGTTGCTGGGATTTAGTACTGTCCCTAGAAATTTAGCACTTTTGATAGCCATTTTTAATTTGTGGGAGAACAAACAGGAACTGTCTGTATGAATTTTCTTTACTATATATATATATATATATATATATATATATATATACATATACACTTGTTGTCTGCACAACACAACCCTGATTGTGCAGTTTAAACAGAGAAGCACATATTCGTAAATATTCATCGTGAGTTTTAATTTTTGTAAATATCACACAAACTTCAGTTCTTAAAATTGTCTTTATCACTTTATTTAAGCTTAGCTTACCTCAGTACCAAGAACCCCAAAGCCCACAGCTCCTGTTATGGAAACATATTTCTGCAAACTTTTGGCAATGGTAATAAAACAGCCCTGGGACACAGGAAAATGTAATACTTTACTACATCATGTAAAGAAGAAGCACTTGCACCTAACCTAAATGCATAAGATAACCTCAATTAAATAAAACGAAACCATAAACCCTTTTTGTGAACAAACTCACTAGTCCCCATTACACTAATAATCATAGTAGTAGCTTTAGGGGGGCTCATTCACTGGCCACTGCAGCCATTCAGAGAACATCTTGTATTGTTATCAATTCGTAAAGAGCATTTCCTGGATGAAGTGGAGAGGTGGAGCGGTGGAGTGGTGACACCACGATCTTCACCACATCCAATCAGAAAAAGCCTTGTATTCATTGAAAAAAGTACAAGGCTTTCACTGAATTGTGGCAATGCTGAGTGAGTGACCACCTGTAGTTTCTGTGGTTACTATGAAGGAATTGGTCAGCCAAATTGGACTATATATAATATATAATAATAATAATAATAATAATAATAATAATAAAATAAAAATATAATAATAATAACTGTATATTATTATATACAGTTATTATTATTATATTTTTTATGCTATAAAAATCATATCTAAACTTCAACTTTATTTTTTTTTAATTTAAACAGCTTAAAACCTAAGTGTAGCTAACATAAGAAACAGAAACATCAGAGCAAGGAACATAACGTACAGTTAGTAGGATGTGTCCCTTTTGATAATTTCCTCTTCTGTTCTGTTAGAAGAAATCCTACTCAGTCTATGCCCCCCACCCCTGCTGTCATAATCTTCTGGTGCAGCAGGGGTTAATTCAACTAAAGTATCTAGAGAATCCTGCACCAGATTCTGTATAGATGGACCAACATAAAGGCCCAAATGAACTCCTAGTGGTCATCTACAGCTGCTATAGATAGAGCCATTTGGAAAGTGGAAATCAGTCATGAAAACAATAATTATCCACAAGCACTCCGGATTCGTTGTCCTGGGCCAGTGTTATGAAATGGTAGATGCCATCAGCTTAATCAGATGCAAAAAATGTTTATTGGACTTCAAAATTGCCTTTGGGAAACGTAGGCATAAAAAGTCATTTATATGCCCTGCAACCCTATAGTACCATGACTGCACTTACATGTACCATTGTGTGGGGCACAACAACGCTGTAACGATGCTGTAAAATGCCTCACACCAAGTCCTGCTGTATAGGTGGAAATAGCTGTATGCAACTCTGTATAGTGAGAGGTGCCAATCTTCTTGGCTTGGGGCGGCACGCACCGGAAGTGATGTATCACTATCCACGAAAACACTGGAAAGGCTGGGTGATGTCTTGAACGGAGGAGCCTGTACCACAGGTCTGGGCAGTGGGGACATTGCTATGACAATGCATTTTGCGAGCATGCACTTTCTTGAGTCAACTAAGGGGCTGTCACAAGCTCTCAACAAGAGAGGCTGACTATGCCAGCCCTTTTTGCCCAGCTGCTCTATTTATAGAAGCTGTACTACAACTTCTATGAATGAAACAGGAGATATGAATAGAGGATGGGGGATGATTGACTACCCCCTCCATTCATGGATCCTGTCTCATTCAAAGAAGCTGCAGTATGCAGAATGGTGGTGCTGAGCGTAAATGATGAGAGCCTGACAGCCCCTTAGTTGTATTAACCCCAGCGCACAGGAGGATTATGGGTGACCCCACCCCCTTGTGACATCATCACAGTATTTAAGAACTGTCATCGTGGTGCAGCTGTCAGATGGCGGAAGCCAGCGTCGAGAGCAGAGTGTTTTCTTTTTCTACTTTTGGGTCGGAATAGGTGGTGGGAATTGTGATTGGCATTGGATCTATTGCAAGGACTGTTTTTTTATTTTTGTTTTTAATAAAGGACTGTCTTCTGCCATTTTTTACACTACACTTTTTCCTTTTTTTTTTCCTTTTTTTTGTGAATGGGTAGCAGTACCATGTACCCCACACTCATTCACATGTGGGGGACTGGGGTCTAGGGAGCCCCTTCCGATGAGCCCCCAGCCTGCAGACCCCCACAACCACAGGCCAGGGTTGTGGGGAAGAAGCCCTTGTCCCCATCAACATGGGGACAAGGTGCTTTGGGGGGGTGCCCCCCTGCCCCAAAGCACCCCCACATGTTGAGGGCATGTGGTCTGCTATGCTTCGGGGGGGACACTCACTCTCCCTCCTTTCTTGAGCTGCTGAATGCTCAGATAAGGGTCTGGTATGGATTTTTGGGGGGACCCCCTGCCATTTTTTTTTTATTTTGACGTGGGGTTCCCCTCAAAATCCATATAAGACCCGAAGGGCTTGTTATGGATGCGGGGACCTCATGCATTTTTTTTTAAATTTTGGCCAGGACCCCCACACCATTTTCTTTTTTTGCATTCAACATTAAAGCATGTTCTCACTATTAAAATACCGCATGATTTAGTAACATCACTCATGCGGTATTTTAGTAGGTTTTTTTTTTTTTTGGACAAATGCTGTGCGGTATCTTACCGCATACTTAGAACTAAGAATGTTCGACCGTGAACCAAATGGGAGTGTTTGGCCCATCACTATTCATTACAAGTACTTTGTGTTACAGCAATGGTCAGAGTAGAGTCTTACACTCCTTAGCCTAACAGAATCAGCATATGATAGGTTACCAGGAAGTATTAATGGATAAAAGATGATTGAAGCACAAGTCTCTATGGAAGATTTAACCCTTCATGGACCAATGGTTGAGGATTTACCTTGCATGTTGATGTTTCTTCTAGCCCAACTCCAACTCTACATCCCAATCTTCATCTTACCCTGCTTCATTCTTTCCTACTCTCTGCACCCTGCATACTTTCTTTTCTCAGCTTTCCTCTACCTAATGGGCATTTTCTATTTTTATACTGCACATCTTTGAAATGGCTTGAGGGGCTTCCCCCACTACTGTACTAAAAGCTTTGATAGGAGCACTTTATCTTAACTGTCTCCAGATCCCCCAGTGAATACTAGACTGCAAGGAGCCTCCCCTGCCTGAAATAAATGCCTACCATATATGCTTTAACGGGTTTCTTACATTTTGTCACCATGCATAACGCCTCAATTTGCACCTAGATTTGTCTTTTGTACCATATGTCAAGATGTGTACTGTAATACATTTAAAGGTCATTAAAGTTTTTGTATTCTGAGCATGTAAAACATTTCAATAAAGATGTAATGAAACAAAAATCTGGTTGAAACAAGGAATTGGAACCATGTAGTTTCCCCCCAAATTGGAAACACTGGACTGCTCATATTGTTGCATTTGCATATATATACAGTATGTGATAATTTACCTGATTGTTAGTGTAGCCTGGAGTATTTTCCATACATTTCTGTCTGTCCATTACAACTCCAGATATGACTGGGTCACCTCGTTTGCAGCAGGCCTCTGGCCATGGAGCAGAAGGATACAGATCATGGAAATGTGAGTAGTTAGCAAAGTCACCAAGCCCAGATATACCACAACACGACAGCTGAAATAGGGAAATGGAAAGGTATACTTTGATTTAGAACAACAATAAAATAAAGCAAAATCATGTGTAATCTTTTAAAATATACAGTAAACCAAATATTTCCTAACGTTAGTGAATAAAGTGCAGAAATTAAAAAGAAAGTAAGCAGAATGGAAATATAAGTATACTTTTTCACTAAAGTTAAGTATATTATATATGTATCTGCATTACTATTGCATAACTAAGTGCAAAATATCTTCAGATGCATAAATATTGCTAGCACACATTTGTTAGGATTATGATATTTAAAATTAAACCTGCAAAAAATTATTACTTCATGATATTTTAACACAGGACTCAGAAAGCTAGATCACTGATTTAAGAAAACTTTTATTTTTTTACCTTCTTTCACTACATGAAAAGTTCTGCTTTACCTTCCTCTGAGTTTCTTTGAATGGGGCCCCTAAAAAGGGCTTCTTTTCCCAAAAACACCGGTGCCCTATGCTCATAGCCACCAGTCCTCAGCAACCCAGATGTCAAGAAGGTATAACAGCACAGTAGCTATGTGCAAAAAGAGAAGAAACCCCATAGAACACCAAATGAGGACCCATATGTACTGCCCAGCTGACGTTCTGTACAGTACTACAGTAAACCTATTTACTATAGTATTTACCTAAATTATGTTAGCAGGTATCAGCAACATGGAAGATAAAATTTAAAAATCCCATGTATTTTTACCAAATAAACATATGGATAAGCAAACCAATTGTATATGTAGTTAATCAAGCAGCTTTGCTAGCAGCAGATGTTGCAATTAAGTAATTGGTGGGGAAAATGACTATTACTTGTGCCCTTTTGCTGCCATGTGTTCATTTGTTGTGGATGTTCTAACCTAAGAAAGAGCTTTACCATCTACTACAGCAGGCAACTAGCAGGAAGCAAGCTGTCATTGCTTGTGTGGTGGACTGGGGAGAATGATAGAAGAGGTTAGTGGTTATTGTAAGATAGGGAATTTTTGCAAATTAGATCAGCTGTTGTCATTTCAATGTAATTTCTCATTTTTAAATTAAAAGCAAAAAACACAAGTGACATTCTTCATTTGTGGTTTCTTTTTTGTGTTGGTTGGCAGGAAAGCTAACACTTTTTTCATTTTTAAACCGAGAAAAATTGCAATAATAAGACTTACACCAGAGAACCTGAACATTTGCCAAATAGATTAGAGGAGAATATAACACAGGATGCCTGTTGTTCTACCTTTCAGTTGATCATTTCCATTTTTGATTTTCATGTGTTAATTTTCTACATAATTATTATTATACAGGATTTATATAGCGCCAACAGTTTGCGCAGCGCTTTACAATATAAGGGAGACAGTACAATTACTATACATTTCAGTACAGAAGGAATAGGAGGACCCTGCTCGTGGAGCTTACAATCTAAAGGAAGAGGGAGATGATACAAAAGGTGATAACTGCGGGGGATGGTCTGGCAGTAGGCTTCCCTGAAGAAGTGAGTTTTCAAAGATCGTCTAAAAGCAGACAGGGTTGGGGCTGACCGGACATGCTGTGGTAGGGAGTTCCAGAGGATGGGAGAGGCTCTGGAGAAGACCTGGAGGCGAGCGTGGGAGGAGGTTCTCATTCCACACTTCATACTCTCACATTTACAGTAGAATTAGTGTTATTCTTGATTGTATATTATTAGTTTAAAAAAAGGTTTAAAAATAAAAAAAATACATTTATTTAAAGCCAAAGCTGCTTTTTTGGATAACAGTATGGTTAAAACCTGTCAAGCTTTTTCCTGCTGTCTTTGTCCCACTTGGGAGATTTTCCTTCACTTCCTGTCACGATACAACAGAAAACAAGAGAAAAATCCTCTTAGTCAGTTGTCACTAGAACATTTTCCTACGTTAAAAGATGTCCACATTGTACCTGTTCCAGTGACAACTGTTCCTGATAACAATGGCCATCAAGAAAAATACAGGTGGAGAATCTTACCAGTTGTGACAAAGATGATAGGAAAAACCTAAAGAGCAAGAATAAGGTTTCAACACTCAAGAAATTTGTGGCTGTTGGTCTTCCACTTTTGTCTTTCTGGTTACATCTGAAAGACAAGACATCTGAAGTGTCTCTTCTTGTAAGGGAAAGCCTGTCCAGGGTCCAAGCACACCACAACACACGTGACTTTATGTTAAGCTGTAACGGTGAACTTTACTGTGGGATCCAACACCCCCAATCTATCCTTGCAAATAAAAAAAACTGGCATAGGTTTTAACCCTGCACTATTCATTCAAAATAAAAAAAATAGCTTTAGATACATTTTAAGCTAAGTAAATAATTTTTGCTCAGCTTTGAATGCATATTTTTCCAAATAAGCGCATAATGTTGAGCAGTACTAAAAGTGGAACTTCACCCAAAAGATGAAGTTTCGCATGTCTGCCTCCTCCCCTCTTCCTCTTTAAGTTACGGCACGTTATTTTTTGGGGGGTGGATGAAGCTTTCCCCCGATTTTCTGCAATTGCTAGTATAGTAAAGCCTGGGGACCTGGATGCCTATGGAGATCTTGAAGCCACTATAACCTGAGCTAGGTAACTTTTTAGCATTTGCTTATTGTATACAGACCATTATTCATTTTTATGCGCTGGGAAGTAGGTAGTATGTGCTTTATATATACCGGTATATGTCAGTCTTGTTTTGTTTTCCTGTCATTGTAAATTGTTTGAATGTGCAGCATTTGTTTAGTAAAAATGCTTTAATACACTACAGAGGTTTTAATTGCTTACTTGCTTTAACTGCTTCTTTGCTTTATTGCAAAGTGACCTTTGCAAAGCAAAAATCCCTGCTCCTTTGTAGTGGGAAAAAAGCATCTCTTGTGTCATTCCATGTACAAAAATATTAGCAAAGTCACTGTCTGTCCTAGTCATCTCACCGAGAATTTCAAATCTCAACCGTCAGGTGCACCATATGCTAAATCTAAAGTCTTCTCTGGTATCACTTCCACAAAGCCAACACACAACAAACTTACAAGCTGGTTTATATAGAATACTATTTAAACAATTGAAATAAAATGTGTAAACCTTTCAGAAAATAGTTAGTATTTGCAATACAAGTGATAGTTGAGATTTTCCTAAATGGCTCAGAAAAATAGAAAAATAATGGCAACTGTGAGCCACTTTTACCATAACATTTTGAAAAAATAAATTAGACTAAGCAGTTATATTAAAAATAATCTCAAACGTCTATGAAAACTGGAGAACTAATAAATGTAAGCAAATAGTATTAGTAGTTCTTTTATACAAAATAACATGCACATTAGTTTCAGCTCACACTCATGTAAATATCTTACTGCTATCATAATGGCGTTCCACGATTGACTGAAGACTTCAGTAGAATTATCTCCTTTGTAGTACATTTGTAGCTCATTCCTAAAATGATTTTCATTGATCTGCAAGGTAATCAGGCATTAGAATTAAGAATTAGATGCTACAGTTTATTAGTAGATACTCTTTAGTTTAGTGTTTACGCATTTCTTGATTTCTTACCGTTTTCTGAAAGGTCAAGGCCATAACGACACCAACAAGTTCCACGATGAACATAAGCAAAACAAGTATAAAGAACTGTAAAAATGGAAATAAAATCATTTAACTGTAGAATGTAAAAAATTAACAGGCAAAGAATAACACATCTATGTAATCCTTTTTGCAAAACAAGATTTATTTGGACTGTCTATCTTTGCATACTAGTGGACAAAGGTATGTCAATGGCTTACAGGTTTATCTATCATTATTTTGGATCAAAATTCACACACGCTGTGCCTAAAATGTACCCATTTGTGTGCCAGCATTCTTTTTTTCTAATTGACTCTCTTTATCACTTTTTGCCCTTTTCAAACAAGATATGCCCATGTGAAAGTTTCTTCAAACAAAATTCCCCCAATATCTGTTTTTAAAGTGTAACTAAAGTCAAAACATTTTTTTGGATTTGGAAGAAGTGAAGTAACTGGGAAAGTGTATTTATGGAAGAATGTGTATTTAATCGCTTCCCGTCTGCCCTATAGCAGATATACTGCTACAGTGTGGCACGGGTGCGCAAAATCACGTATATGATTGCCGAGGATCTCCGATGGGGGGGAGAACTGTTAGTAAACAAAACAGTTCTCCTCCCTATCAGCTTGTGCACACTGCTTTGAATAGCTGTGCACAGCCATGTAAAGCAGTGTGCTTACAGTGAAGCACACAGACACAGCCCCATTGTAAAACAAACCCAGCCCACACAGTTAACCCTTTGATCACCCCATATGTTAACCCCATTCTGCCCAGTGCCATTAGTACAGTGTCAGTGCTTTTTATTAGCACTGATCACTGTATTGGTGTCATTGGGGATGTTAGTGACACCAAGTCAGTTCCCCCCCAGTGTCAGAATGTTTGCCGCAGTCGCGCAGTCCTGCTATAAGTCACTGATCACCGCTAATACTAGTAAAAATAAAAAATAAAAATCTTGGTATATATACCGCCATTTGTAAATGCTATAACTTTCACCAATTAATATACACGTATTGGGAAATTTTTTTCTAGCAAAGACATGTAGCAAAATAAATTTTGACCTAAATGTATGACGAAATTAGATTTTTAAATTTTTTTTACTGGACATGTTTAATAGCAAAAAGTAAAAAATATTATTTTTTTCTCAAAATTGTCGGTCTTTTTGTTATTTTATAGCACAAAAAATAAAAACCGCACAGGTGATCAAATAGCGCAAAAAGAAAGTGTGCTTTGTGGGAAAAAAAGGACAGAAATGGGTGCAGAGTTGCATGATCGCGCAATTTTCAGTTAAAGTAATGCAGTGCCGTAAAGCAAAAAATGGCCTGGTCAGGAATTGAGGGTAAATCCTCTGGAGCGCAAGTGGTTAAACTAGTTTAGCATACTAAAAATGTCCAAAGAGTCAACCCTTAAACACAAGCTGGTGGATACAGTATCAGCCATTAGACTGTGCCTGTTTGGAAAAGAACTGGAAGCGAAAATGTGGTAAAATTTTGAAACGTTTATGTTGTAGCTGTGTATGATAAAAAATAGTAAAAATAGTATATGTTTTCATAAAAATGTAGATTTGGTAAAAATTTGCACAAAAAATCAAATTGACACTAGCATCCTTGCATTTTAAAAGGTTTATGCACATATAGAAACATATAGAATATGATAGAATAAAAAAGGTTCACAAATACTTCATTCGTGTTTTTGTAGAATATCTGTTCAGCTTTTAGAAGTTAAAGTGTTACTAAACACACAACAGTACAATCAGTCTGTATATGCAGTAAAGCATGCTTGTTATACTCACTGTGGAACTTAAGGGGTTAATCCTCCACATTATGTAAAATGGATATTTGATCCTGTCTTTTTGATTGGCCCCCTTTTCTATTGTCCCCTATCCCTCTGCTGATAGAACAGAGCCTTGGAATCAAGCTGCACATGCTCAGTTTAGTGTGAATTGCTAGAAAGTTGTTTTTCTTTGGGAGAGTGCATGTGATCAGCACAGGGCCAATCAGTGCTGTTCAGACAGAGGGTCAATGGTTTTGCAGCCTCATAGGACAATCAGGGAAGAATGAAAGCTCCTCCTACAAGCTTTAACCAGTGATCTGCTGTACACTGGTAGAAGTTACAAGACTGCTCTAACTGCTGATGAGAAAAGGTATTTAGCAGTTTATATTTACTAAAATAATTGCATTTCCATGTTCTATGTACTGTGGGAGGCCGGATATAGTGAATACAGGGTCCTGAGTTTAGTAACACTTTAAGATTTTTATAACTGAAGCAGCGTGTAAATTAGAAAGAAAACAGTGAGATTGATAAAATTTGCATACCTGACTGCCCTAACCCCCACTCATTCAAACAACTAAGTAATTCCAAATATTCTTATGTTTCACAGAAAGAGATTTATTTTCACAATAAGATTTACTCTTTTAATTAAATCTTACGTGCAGTAGGATTTAATAAAAAATTACAGTGCTAGACTGAAATTTGCTGTTTTAAAATTTGCAATCCAATAATTATAGCATTTAATAAAAGTATAATTAATTTAAGGTACAGCTGACTTTTTTTAAAAAGAATTAACCACTAAGCCAAGTATTAGTAATTTGCAACTTGTTAAAAGCATGCAAATCATTTCAGTTGCTAAGGGCAAGACAAAGTGACTAGCATCTTCATTAGAGATGAGCGAATCGAACATGACGAAGTGGAATTCGTTCCGAAGATTTGGAAAAATTCTATTCGCGACGAATCTGAAGATTAGCAAACTTTGGATGCACGAATCGAATTTTCCCAAAAATGGCGGCGACATGTGTGGCGACGGAGAAAATGGACAGAGAAGATGGGGCGGGGATCTCTGGAAAGGCGCGCAGACAAGGCGCGCTGACCCATAATGCATTCATGACATGTGATCGCATTAGCCAATCAGCAGCCAGCCAGGACTGTGTAATGGTGGAGCTATAAATCGCGGCCATCTTAGAATTCTCCATTAGCCTCCGGTCATTCAAGAGAGACAGACCTGTGTGTATTAAGGGACAGAGTTAGGGCCACAGAGACTTTAGGGCCACAGAATCGTTACTCAGGGACACAGAATCGTTACTCAGGGACACAGAATCGTTACTCAGGGACACAGAATCGTTACTTAGGGCCACAGCTATCAAAGAATCTGTCGTGCACAGTTGGTGCTGCAGTTTGCCGATTGTGCAAAATAAACTGACTTTCTGCTTCACAACCACTATTGTACGTTCAAAGAGTTAAATCCATTTACACGCCGGCTGGCGGTAATATTTTTTGGGTGATTAGTGCATTCCAGTGACACAAACGTACAGTTTCCAGCCAACGGCAAGCTGCAATTGACCGATTGTGTACAATAAACTGACTTTCTGCTTCACAACCACTATTGTACGTTCAAAGAGTTAGATCCATTTACACGCCGGGTGGCGGTAATATTTTTTGGGTGATTAGTGCATTCCAGTGACATAAACGTACAGTTTCCAGCCAACGGCAAGCTGCAATTGACCGATTGTGCTAAATAAACTGACTTTCTGCTTCACAACCACTATTGTACGTTCAAAGAGTTAAATCCATTTACACGCCGGCTGGCGGTAATATTTTTTGGGTGATTAGTGCATTCCAGTGACAGAAACGTACAGTTTCCAGCCAACGGCAAGCTGCAATTGACCGATTGTGTACAATAAACTGACTTTCTGCTTCACGACCACTATTGTATGTTCAAAGAGTTAGATCCATTTACACGCCGGGTGGCGGTAATATTTTTTGGGTGATTAGTGCATTCCAGTGACATAAACGTACAGTTTCCAGCCAACGGCAAGCTGCAATTGACCGATTGTGCTAAATAAACTGACTTTCTGCTTCACAACCACTATTGTACGTTCAAAGAGTTAAATCCATATACACGCCGGGTGGCGGTAATATTTTTTGGGTGATTAGTGCATTCCAGTGACATAAACGTACAGTTTCCAGCCAACGGCAAGCTGCAATTGACCGATTGTGCTAAATAAACTGACTTTCTGCTTCACAACCACCATTGTACGTTCAAAGAGTTAGATCCATTTACACGCCGGGTGGCGGTAATATTTTTTGGGTGATTAGTGCATTCCAGTGACATAAACGTACAGTTTCCAGCCAACGGCAAGCTGCAATTGACCGATTGTGTACAATAAACTGACTTTCTGCTTCACAACCACTATTGTACGTTCAAAGAGTTAGATCCATTTACACGCCGGGTGGCGGTAATATTTTTTGGGTGATTAGTGCATTCCAGTGACATAAACGTACAGTTTCCAGCCAACGGCAAGCTGCAATTGACCGATTGTGCTAAATAAAGTGACTTTCTGCTTCACAACCACTATTGTACGTTCAAAGAGTTAAATCCATTTACACGCCGGCTGGCGGTAATATTTTTTGGGTGATTAGTGCATTCCAGTGACAGAAACGTACAGTTTCCAGCCAACGGCAAGCTGCAATTGACCGATTGTGTACAATAAACTGACTTTCTGCTTCACGACCACTATTGTATGTTCAAAGAGTTAGATCCATTTACACGCCGGGTGGCGGTAATATTTTTTGGGTGATTAGTGCATTCCAGTGACATAAACGTACAGTTTCCAGCCAACGGCAAGCTGCAATTGACCGATTGTGCTAAATAAACTGACTTTCTGCTTCACAACCACTATTGTACGTTCAAAGAGTTAAATCCATATACACGCCGGGTGGCGGTAATATTTTTTGGGTGATTAGTGCATTCCAGTGACATAAACGTACAGTTTCCAGCCAACGGCAAGCTGCAATTGACCGATTGTGCTAAATAAACTGACTTTCTGCTTCACAACCACCATTGTACGTTCAAAGAGTTAGATCCATTTACACGCCGGGTGGCGGTAATATTTTTTGGGTGATTAGTGCATTCCAGTGACAGAAACGTACAGTTTCCAGCCAACGGCAAGCTGCAATTGACCGATTGTGCTAAATAAACTGAATTTCTGCTTCACAACCACCATTGTACGTTCAAAGAGTTAGATCCATTTACACGCCGGGTGGCGGTAATATTTTTTGGGTGATTAGTGCATTCCAGTGACATAAACGTACAGTTTCCAGCCAACGGCAAGCTGCAATTGACCGATTATGCTAAATAAACTGACTTTCTGCTTCACAACCACTATTGTACGTTCAAAGAGTTAAATCCATTTACACGCCGGCTGGCGGTAATATTTTTTGGGTGATTAGTGCATTCCAGTGACATAAACGTACAGTTTCCAGCCAACGGCAAGCTGCAATTGACCGATTGTGCTAAATAAACTGACTTTCTGCTTCACAACCACTATTGTACGTTCAAAGAGTTAAATCCATTTACACGCCGGCTGGCGGTAATATTTTTTGGGTGATTAGTGCATTCCAGTGACACAAACGTACAGTTTCCAGCCAACGGCAAGCTGCAATTGACCGATTGTGTACAATAAACTGACTTTCTGCTTCACAACCACTATTGTACGTTCAAAGAGTTAAATCCATTTACACGCCGGCTGGCGGTAATATTTTTTGGGTGATTAGTGCATTCCAGTGACATAAACGTACAGTTTACAGCCAACGGCAAGCTGCAATTGACCGATTGTGTACAATAAACTGACTTTCTGCTTCACAACCACTATTGTACGTTCAAAGAGTTAAATCCATATACACGCCGGGTGGCGGTAATATTTTTTGGGTGATTAGTGCATTCCAGTGACATAAACGTACAGTTTCCAGCCAACGGCAAGCTGCAATTGACCGATTGTGCTAAATAAACTGACTTTCTGCTTCACAACCACCATTGTACGTTCAAAGAGTTAGATCCATTTACACGCCGGGTGGCGGTAATATTTTTTGGGTGATTAGTGCATTCCAGTGACAGAAACGTACAGTTTCCAGCCAACGGCAAGCTGCAATTGACCGATTGTGCTAAATAAACTGAATTTCTGCTTCACAACCACCATTGTACGTTCAAAGAGTTAGATCCATTTACACGCCGGGTGGCGGTAATATTTTTTGGGTGATTAGTGCATTCCAGTGACATAAACGTACAGTTTCCAGCCAACGGCAAGCTGCAATTGACCGATTATGCTAAATAAACTGACTTTCTGCTTCACAACCACTATTGTACGTTCAAAGAGTTAAATCCATTTACACGCCGGCTGGCGGTAATATTTTTTGGGTGATTAGTGCATTCCAGTGACATAAACGTACAGTTTCCAGCCAACGGCAAGCTGCAATTGACCGATTGTGCTAAATAAACTGACTTTCTGCTTCACAACCACTATTGTACGTTCAAAGAGTTAAATCCATTTACACGCCGGCTGGCGGTAATATTTTTTGGGTGATTAGTGCATTCCAGTGACACAAACGTACAGTTTCCAGCCAACGGCAAGCTGCAATTGACCGATTGTGTACAATAAACTGACTTTCTGCTTCACAACCACTATTGTACGTTCAAAGAGTTAAATCCATTTACACGCCGGCTGGCGGTAATATTTTTTGGGTGATTAGTGCATTCCAGTGACATAAACGTACAGTTTACAGCCAACGGCAAGCTGCAATTGACCGATTGTGTACAATAAACTGACTTTCTGCTTCACAACCACTATTGTACGTTCAAAGAGTTAAATCCATATACACGCCGGGTGGCGGTAATATTTTTTGGGTGATTAGTGCATTCCAGTGACATAAACGTACAGTTTCCAGCCAACGGCAAGCTGCAATTGACCGATTGTGCTAAATAAACTGACTTTCTGCTTCACAACCACTATTGTACGTTCAAAGAGTTAAATCCGGTTTTATTTTTGGGGTGCTTATTGAATTAAAGAGTATGTCAGACAACACGCAGAGGAGTGGCAGAGGAGGCAATGTTTCAGGAGCGAGCAGACGTGGCAGCAGAGGAAGGGGTCGAGGCAGCACTAGTCGCAGCCAGAGGCCAGTGCTCCCGGTGTCATCCAGCGGTCGTGTCTCCACCGACAACCCTGCCGTCATCGATTGGTTGACTCGGTCGTCTTCCTCTTCCCAGGTCACCTCTGACACCTACAGCCAACGGTCGGTGGGTACGTCAGACACAACCGTTAGTTGGCATGGCCCGGGAGCAAGCCCACTGAAATCACGTGTCCTCGACCTGCCCCTGTCCTTTGGTGTTCCCTCACCAAGCAGAGTATCGCATGCTGTGGGCTCAGCCCCACTGTACAGTGAGGAAGAGCTAACAGAGGGCGGTCAGGAACGGGGGGAGACATCCGCCTCTTCAGCAGCCAGGCGAAGAAGTACTGGCGAGGAGAGTGGCTCGGTAGCCGGTCTAGAGACAGGTCTGTCTCCTGACCCACACGCAGCCGAGGGGGCTAGTATTGACGCGGAGACCCTAATTGATGATGAGGAGGCTGATCGCACTTGGCAGCCTCATCGTCATCAGGCAAATGCTTACGCATCATCAGGAGAAGAGGGTGCCAGCTTGCCAGCGAGCAAAACAGTCGGTGGGTTGCCCAGGAGGCAGCAGGGTCGCAGCAGTGTCAGTGGAGCCAAACGGCCACGGAGTAGAGCACCAGCTCCACTGCAGCCTACCACCATGGCCAGTAGTGGTGCCGGTGTGCACGGAGGAAGTAGCAGTCAGCCAGTGAGGAGTAGCGGGGGCAAAGTTTCCTACTCGGCGGTGTGACAATTTTTCGTCAAGCCGCCCGAGGAAGCAAACGCAGCCGTATGTCGACTATGTGGCCAGAAAGTCAAGCATGGCCAGGGGGCCAATGTTGGGACTACAGCGTTGCGTCAGCATATGCAGCGTCGCCATTCGTTGGCCTGGGAAAACCATGATAAAGATACGGCGGTTCTGCCTGCCCCAGCCCCCGCTCCATCACCCGCTCCGTTACTTGCTCCGTCACCCGACGTCAATCGCCCTCTATCAGCCAGTCAAGGCTCCAACACCTCTGCTGAGGGGAGTTGTCGCTCGTTGGCATCTTCCGCTCGTTCAGATGCTCCTTCTCCTGCTACTCCTCTTCACGGATTCCGTCAGCAGTCTTTCTTGGAATCCGTTTCCAAGAGACAACAGTTTGCGAGCACGCACCCGACGGTGCAGAAGCTGAATGTCCTCCTGTCCAAGTTGCTGGTGCTGCAGTCCCTCCCTTTCCAAGTGGTGGACTCAGCACCTTTCCGAGAAATGATGGCTTGTGCCGAGCCGCGGTGGAGAGTGCCAAGCTGGCATTTCTTCGCCAAAAAGGCAGTGCCAGTCCTGCATTCACATGTAGAAGAGATGGTGGGCCAGTCTTTGAGCATGTCGGTCTCTGCCAAAGTGCACGGCAGCGCCGACGTGTGGAGCTGTAACTACGGTCAGGGACAGTACATGTCATTTACAGCCCACTGGGTGAACGTGGTGCCGGCACAGCCGCACCAGCAACTTGGACAGGTCACGCAGCTTTTGCCTCCACGTTTGCACGTCCTTGGTCCAGCAAAGATGTCCGCCTCTACCACCTCTTCTTCCGCCGTGTCCTCAGCCGCCACCCCCGTGCCAAGTCCCATTACCCGACCGGCATATCACATGTGCAGGGCGCAACGGTGTCACGCTGTGCTGCACCTGGTATGCCTTGGCGAACGTAGTCACACAGGGGAGGAACTTCTGAGTGTAATGAACAGAGAAATCGACAGATGGCTGTCTCCGCGCAAACTGAAAATCGGAACCATGTTGACCGACAACGGAAAGAACATGGTGTCTGCTCTGCGTCAAGGAAGGTTGTGCCATGCGCCATGCATGGCTCACGTGTTCGATCTGGTTGTCAAGCGGTTCCTAAAATCCACCATCCCACTGCAAGACATCCTTAAAATGTCACGTAAACTTTGCATGCATTTCAGCCATTCCTACACCGCAAAGCACACCTTCCTTGAGCTGCAGCGGCAGAACGGAATTCCACAGCATCGCCTGATCTGCGACGTTGCAACAAGGTGGAATTCAACCCTACATATGTTAGACCGCCTTTACGAACAGCGAAAGGCCATCACCGATTTCCTGATGTTACAAGCGGATAAAGGTACTCCCCTGTGAAACTTCGATGTCAGCCATTGGCAGCTCATGCGTGACACCTGCCGCTTGCTCAGGCCCTTTGAGGAGGCCACGCTATTCGTGAGTCGGCAGGACTATGGGATGAACGACGTCATTCCTCTGTTGCACGTCCTGGAACAAATGCTGTTAACAATGGCTGGTCAGGGTGCGGTAGACGTGGCGCACAGATCTCAACGCCACGTGACCCCTGTGGGGGCAGGACAGGAAGAAGAGGAGGAGATAGAGGAGGACATTGGTGCTCAGGAATTATTGAGTGAAATGGGTGGTTTTTCCACTCAGCGGACAGGAGTGGAGGAGCAGGAGCATCTGGTAGAGGAGGAGGAGGAGACAGAGGACCCAGACGCACCGTGGCAGTATGCTGTGGAGATGGAGGCAGGGAGTCCCTCGCATTCCTTGGCACAAATGGCCCATAGCATGCTCGGTTGCTTGCGTAGTGACAGCCGAATAATAACCATCAGACAGAGGGATGACTTTTGGCTGTCCACCTTGTTGGACCCTCGCTACCGTTCAAAAATGGTGGCCTTTTTCACACCTGCTGAGAGGGAGGCCAAAATAAAGTACTATAAAAACCACCTATGTAGTCAGTTGGTCTCTGCCTTTCTGCGCCAACGTCCATCCTCAGACACTGTGGGCCCTGTGCGCTCGCGTTCCGCTGCCATGGCAGCAGGGGAGGGGTGGGGTGGTAGGAGCAGTGGCAGCTCCACCAGCAGCGGCTGCCTCAGTCTGCAGTCGATGATGAGTAGCTTTCTTCACCAGCGCAGTGAGGAAACTACTAACCAGCCGCAGCAGCAGCAGCATCAGGTGGACCTGGAGCAGGACCTCAAACAACAGGCTTGGGCCTACTTGGACAGCACCCTGCCAACCGAGGTAGACAATCCCCTTGACTACTGGGCAACGAAACTTGACCTTTGGCCCCAACTAGCTGAATTTGCCCTTGAAAGGCTGTCATGCCCGGCCAGTAGCGTGGCATCGGAGCGCGTGTTTAGTGCGGCAGGAGGTATTGTAACTCCGCGGAGGACACGACTGTCCACCCAAAGTGTGGAGAGACTCACGTTTGTGAAAATGAATCAGGCGTGGATTAGTCTGGATTTCAAACCACCAGTTCCTGACACAACTGACTAAATCCGCCATGAATCATGCCCCAAACATGTTATTAGGGACAAATGGAAGACCTCCACCTGATCCGTACATTTGTATATATATTTTATTGAGAGGCTGCTGGTCGGCCGACTCATGTTTTGCACATTTTTAATGACTTATACTCTGCAGGTCGGGCCCCTCATGAATTGGGGTTTTTAAATTATTTATACTTCGCTGGACGACCGTCACATGAATTGAACCTTTTTAATGACTTATACTCTGCTGGTCGGGCCCCTCATGAATTGGTGTTTTTAAATTATTTATACGTCGCTGGACGACTGTCACATGAATTTAAACTTTTTAATTATTTATAGTCGACCAGTTCCAGACCGATGGAATAGCAATTTTTTTAAATATTTATTTGACACGTGTTGTCCATCTCATCAATGAGGTGGACTGTTTATTTATTGGCCACGGTTTGGCCCCCTCCTCTTTCTTACATTGTTAACTTGTTGTATCGGTCACGGTTTGGCCACATGTTTGGTTGTCTTGTTAAGATTTTCTGTAATGTACACAGTTACGCTTGACTTGTCGACTTTCCACAATCTACTAAGGTATAGCATCGCATCAAAGTTTTTTTTTTGGTCTAAACCATTTCTTATAATGTCAATTTGTAGGATACGCCGCTGTAAGGCGACCTACTTTTTTGTCACTGTGTAGACATCTATTTATAGGCCGATGTTTGGCCAGAAAGATATATTTAGTAATAACCTAGCCGTTCAAGCCGCTCACTGAACACCTCGGGAATTGCTTTGTATATCTGTCGCCTTAGGGGCCGCTGTCTGGCGACATAATTTTTTGTCACTGTGTAGACATCTATTTATAGGCCAATGTTTGGCCACAAAAATATATTTAGTAATAACCTAGCCGCTCAGGCCGCTCCCTGAACACCTCGGGAATTGCTTTGTATATCTGTCGCCTTAGAGGCCGCTGTCTGAACAGCTCATGAATTGCTTTCTATATGTGTCGCCTTTGAGGCCGCTGGCTGGACAGCTGATGAATTGATTTGTATATATGTACTTATTGTCCGCTGTCCGGACAGCTCATGAATTACTTTTTGTATATAGCCTTCCAAACCACTCTCAGAATAAGTCATGATATTCATGCTGTGTATAGCCTTATAGGCCAATGGTCAATCAAGTCATGATTGTTATAGTGTGTATAGCCTTATAGGCCGCTGTCTTTACAACTTTATAATTCCATGCAGTATATAGCCCTATCTGCCACTTTCTGGCATCCAGTTGCTGTAGCCCCCATCACCACACTGTGCCACGGGCCCCTGTACCGCCTTCTCATACTGCTGCCAGATCCATACTCTGCCATGTGCGTCTTTGTCGTCTGCTCACGCTGTTGGGTTCCAGTTTTAAACCTAGGCCTGTGTATGGCTTCCGAATACTGCTGCCTCCACCGCCACCCTGCGCCATGTGCCTCTGTCATCTGCTCACGCTGCTGACGGCTTCCACTTTTACCCTAGGCCTGTGTATGGCTTCCGAATACTGCTGCCTCCACCGCCACCCTGCGCCATGTGCCTCTGTCGTCTGCTCACGCTGCTGACGGCTTCCGCTTTTTAAACTAGTCCTGTGTATGTCTTCCGAATACTGCTGCCTCCACCGCCACCCTGCGCCATGTGCCACTTTCGGGTCTCCTCACACTGCTGCCAGGTCCATACTGAATCATGGCCCCCTGTACCGGCTCCTCATGAACGTGGTTCAGCGGGTTTGCATCACTTAACGGCAAATCGTTGACAAATGCTGGGACGTTCAGTGTTGTGCGCATTAAGCCAGACACCAAAGGGCAGCACAGACCTGTTATTACTCGCTCAAGCATGGCTGAACAAAACCAGTCTCTACCACAAATTGGACCCAGACCTGCCCAGGGTCTCGTAACTAGATTGCACGGAGGAGTAGAGTCCGTTATCGGAATTAAATAGACAAAACGCCACACCAAAAAGAGTGGCCATTTCCAACACTTATTCCAGAAAGAGGAACAACCCGTTTCATATACGGCCCGTAGACGTTTCACGTCTGCCACATTCAGTCGATTTAAGACGCAAGCTCCACTTCCTGTGGTCTCTGATATACCTTTAAGTGTCAGCTTTGAAGCTATATTCCCTCCGGAGCACTGACACTGGTGCCCTTCCGTCAACATGCCTTTAAGTTTCAGTTTTCAACCATATTCCCCACAGAAGCCAAACTCTTGGGTATCCCAGAAGCTGCTCAGCGGGTCAGGGCAATAAAGCTCCCGGTTCGCAGGTTGTTCCGTCTTATGGATGGAAGTACGACGGTATATGATCTTCTTCGCACCCACGGCATTACCTCATAAAATTTCTGCATTGCATCTGCAATCACAACGCTGACTTCCCGGATCGCCACTCAGCCATTGGACTCTTGATAGTCGTCTCCCCACACTGCTGCTGGGGGGACTTTTTAACCTAGGCCTGTGTATGGCCTTCAATTGAAGCTGCTTCCGCTCCGCCACTCTGCCATTGGACTCTTGATAGTCGTCTCCCCACGCTGCTGCTGGGGGGACTTTTTAACATAGGCCTCTGTATGGCCTTTAATTGAAGCTGCTTACGCTCCGCCACTCTGCCATGGGCCTCTTGGGTATCCCAGAAGCTGCTCAGCGGGTCAGGGCAATAAAGCTCCCGGTTCGCAGGTTGTTCCGTCTTATGGATGGAAGTACGACGGTATATGATCTTCTTCGCACCCACGGCATTACTTCGTAGAATTTCTGCATTGCATCTGCAATCACAACGCTGACTTCCCGGATCGCCACTCAGCCATTGGACTCTTGATAGTCGTCTCCCCACACTGCTGCTGGGGGGACTTTTTAACCTAGGCCTGTGTATGGCCTTCAATTGAAGCTGCTTCCGCTCCGCCACTCTGCCATTGGACTCTTGATAGTCGTCTCCCCACGCTGCTGCTGGGGGGACTTTTTAACCTAGGCCTGTGTATGGCCTTCAATTGAAGCTGCTTCTGCTCCGCCACTCTGCCATTGGACTCTTGATAGTCATCTCCCCACACTGCTGCTGGGGGGACTTTTTAACATAGGCCTCTGTATGGCCTTCAATTTAAGCTGCTTATGCTTCGCCACTCTGCCATGGGCCCCTGTACCGCCTCCTCTTGCTGCTGCCAGGTCCAGAGTGTGTCATGGGTCCCTGTACGGCCTCCCATTGCTGCTGACTTCATCGCCAGACTCTGCCATGTGCCACTTTAAGGTCTCCTTACACTGTTGGTGGGTTCCATTTTGTGATAGGGTGCTGTATGGCCTTCCATTGCTGCTGCCTCCACCGCCACCCTGCGCCATGTGCCTCTGTCGTCTGCTCACGCTGCTGACGGCTTCTGCTTTTTAACCGAGGCCTGTGTTTGGCTTCCGAATACTGCTGCATCCACCGCCACCCTGCGCCATGTGTCTCTGTCATCTGCTCACGCTGCTGACGGCTTCCGCTTTTTAACCTAGGCCTGTGTATGGCTTCAGAATAATGCTGCCTACACCGCCACCCTGCGCCATGTGCCTCTGTCGTCTGCTCACGCTGCTGCCAGGTCCATACTGATTCATGGCCCCCTGTACCGGCTCCTCATGAACGTGGTTCAGCGGGTTTGCATCACTTAATGGCAAATCGTTGACAAACGCTGGGACGTTCAGTGTTGTGCGCATTAAGCCAGACACCAAAGGGCAGCACAGACCTGTTATTACTCGCTCAAGCATGGCTGAACAAAACCAGCCTCTACCACAAATTGGACCCAGACCTGCCCAGGGTCTCGTAAGTAGATTGCACGGAGGAGTAGAGTTCGTTATTGGAATTAACTGTGAGGGACTTTTAAACCTAGGCCTGTGTATGGCCTTCAATTGAAGCTGCTTCTGCTCCGCCACTCTGCCATTGGACTCTTGATAGTCGTCTCCCCACGCTGCTGCTGGGGGGACTTTTTAACATAGGCCTCTGTATGGCCTTCCATTTTAGCTGCTTACGCTCCGCCACTCTGCCATGGGCCCCTGTACCGCCTCCTCATGCTGCTGCCAGGCCCGTAATCTGCCATGGGCCCCCGTACCGACTCCTCATGCTGCTGCCAGGCCCGTAATCTGTCATGGGCCCCTGTACCACCTCCTCATGCTGCTGCCAGGTCCAGAGTGTGTCATGGGTTCCTGTACGGCCTCCCATTGCTGCTGTCTCCATCGCCACACTCTGCCATGTGCCACTTTCAGGTCTCCTCACACTGCTGGTGGGTTCCATTTTGTCATAGGGTGCTGTATGGCCTCCCATTGCTGCTGCCTCCACCGCCAAACTGTGGCTCAACACTCTGGTTTTGGCCCCGTGACTGCCCAAATGAGTGAAGTGTGCGGTGATTCTAAGATCGACGGCACTCATCTGCATGTCATACTGACTGACAGTATTATTTCTCTTCCCCAGCAGACTCCAAGGGCATTTAAATTAAAGGTACAGTGTTCTGCACTAATATAAAGGCTCTCTGAAGCCTAGAAACACCCTTTTTATAAGTTAAATTCGCAGCGAATATATTCGGCTCGAAGCAAATTTATTCGGCGAATTCGGCGAATCAGCCGAACCGCATTTTTGAATAATTCGCTCATCTCTAATCTTCATTATAAATTCCAAAGTGACATGCACATTTATTTATTCATTCCCATGGATGAAATGTAAATCAAAGGTTCCTTATTTCCCATATGTTACCAGTCACTACTCTCTAGCTTTCCAGCTCATATTTTGCTAAAACATTATTTAGTAGGCTTTCCTAAAGCTGAGATTTAGGCAAACAGCTAATACATTGATGAGATAATTATGAATGAGCTTTTTTGTTACTGTCCATCCAGTCCTGAAACTTACACAGCTCTGCCACACACCACAGCCCTGCCTGGCAGGGCAGAAACCTGATTTTTCTCTGTTGCTGTAACACTTACGAGATGTCTTTCCAACCCAACCCTCTGATTTGACAGTGAAAGGAAAAGCAGCAGACCGATGAGCTCATCTTTTTGTCACTCTCCTCTCTCCTTCTATCAGCATGTTACATAATAGCACATAGGTACTAAAGAACAACTAATTTCCTCTTTGTGCTTCTTCTTCTCCAGTCTGAGTTCTGCTGTACAAGAACTGCAAGATGCTGATCCTATGTCGAATGAAGAACTTACACTGATTTATTAAAAACATAATAATAATACATTTAGGGAGTATCAGTGAATATGCCAATGTATTATTTTCTGTCTTTTATATCTGATTTGAGTTCAGTTCCAAAGAAGACTTAGTAGTAACAATAAATTACTGCATGTAACATGTATTATATTACAGCTTACTAATTCTTAGATGTGATGGCTGCATTCGTTTTTTTTTATTTTAACCACTTGCCATCCAGAGGATTTACCCCCTCTTCCTGACCAGGCCTCTTTTTGCTATTTAGCTCTGCACTATTTCAACTGATAATTGCGCGGTCATGCAATGCTGCACCCAAACAAAACTTACGTTCTTTTTTCACACAAATAGAGCTTTCTTTCGGTGGTATTTGATTACCTGTGCACTTTTTATTTTTCGTACTGTAAACAAAAAAAGATCGAAAATTTTGAAGAAAAACAATAGTAAACTCAAAGTTAGTCATAAATTTAGGCCAAAATGTATCCCACTACATGTTTTTGGTAAGAAAAAATCCCAATAAGTGTATATTGATTGCTTTGTGTGAAAGTTATAGCATCTGCAAACTATGGTATGGATACTGCAATTTACGCCATTTATACAGTGCTGCACTATATTAACTGAAAATTGTGCTGTCATGCAATACGTTACATAAATGAAGTTTATGTTCTTTTTTCACACAAATCTTTTGGTGGTATTTGATCACCTGTGCGCTTTTTATTTTTGGCGCTATAAACAATAAAAGTTTTGAAAATAAGATTTTGAAAAAAATCCGATGTTTTCTCATTTCTGTCATAATAAATATAAAAAAAACTTAAATTTTGTCATACATTTAGGCCAAAATGTATTCTGCTACATGTTTTTGATAAAAAAAAATCAAAATAAGTGTATATTGATTGCTTTGTGTGAAAGTTATAGCATCTACAAACTATGGTATAGATAATAGAACTTAAACAGCTTTTACTTTCCGACTGCCCATCACATTTCTTGAGGTGCTAAAATACCAGGACAGTACAAACCCCCGCAAATGACCCCTTTTCGGAAAGTAGAAACCCTTAGCTATCTGCTGAGAGGCATATTGAGTCCATAGAAGATTTATTTTTTTCCACAAGTTTTTGAAAAATGACAAAAACATTTTTTTTTTACACAAAGTTGTAATTTTAATTATATATTTCTCACACAAGCCATGGGTATATGTGGAATTACACCCCAAAATACATTCTGATATTTCTACCGAGAATGGGGATACCACATGTGTGAGACTTTTTGGGAGCCCAGCCACATACAGGAGCCTGAAATCCAATGACCACTTTGAAAGCCTGAAGGTGCGTAACTTCCTCAATTCACTTCCTTAATAGCTATCACAGTTTCGGAGATGCTGAAATTCCAGGATAGCACCAAACCCCCCCAAATTTCCCCTTTTTAGAAAGTAGACACCCCAAGGAATTTAAAAAGAGGCATGGTGAGTATTTTGCAGATCTAATTTTTTCTCACAAGGTTTTGAAATATAAAAACAGAAAAGAAAAAATATGTGTTTGTTTTCTTTCTTCATTTTCCAAAAACTTGTAGCAACATATGAGATCTGCAAAATACTCACCATGCTTCTTATCAAATTCCTTGGGGTGTCTACTTTCCAAAAAGGCTCATTTGGGGGGGGTTAGGTGCTATCCTGGCATTTCAGGGCCTCCGAAACTGTGATAGGTAGTCAGGAACTGTAATGAGGAAATAAAGCCCTTTAAAAGTCTGAAGGTGCTTATTGGATTTTGGGGTCCTGTACTTGGCTAGAACTGCCAAAAAGTCTCTCACATTTGGTACCCCCATACTCGGGAGGAGTAGCAGAATGTAATGTGGAGAGTAATTCCACATATACCCATGGCATGTGTGAGTAATAAATCATTTAACAGACAATTTTGTGTAAAAAAAATTTAATATTTTTTGGGTCATTCTCCAAAAACTATAAAAAATAAATTCTTCTATTGACTCAACATGCCTCTCAGCAAATAGTTTGGGATGACTACTTTTCAAAACGAGGGTTGTTTTGGGGGGGTGGGGGCATTTTATGCCCAGCATAAGAAGTTTATGCCACACATCATTCACTATTCTAACCGCCTGAAGACCAAACCTTTTCTGACACTTTTTGTTCCCATGAAAAAATCTGTATTTTTTGCTATGAAATTACTTTGAACCCCCATTTTGCTTGAGGTGATTGTAGCCGTATTAGTGCATTTGCGACAGAAACAATTGAGTACTGTCCGTGATACTTTTTTATTTGCACTAACATACAATTTTGAGGACAAGTTTTTGGGGAGTGTCCCCTTCTTCAAGGTCCAAGCAGTACTATACAAAACACAAAGTTTTAGCAGAATGTTAGAAGAGATGAAAAAAAAAGAGGCTCGAGATAAGACACGGCAAAAGCAAGGGGGGGGGGAGGGGGGAAAGACAACACTCACATCACAGAGGGAGTCAAGCTTGAGCTGATAGTCATAAAACTGTTGGATAATGATTGAGGAATCCCCTGTCCAAATGCAGGCCGTTATCTCTTGTGTCAACTATCAGGATACAAAAGTATCCCTGTATAGTAATATCCCTCACAAGGATTATTATATTATTATTATTATTATTATACAGTATTTATAAAGCGCCAATGGTTCGCTCAGCGCTGTACATTACAAAGGGGGACAGAACATGTGACAGAACAATACCAATACAATGCAAAACATGAGGGGATTGAGGGCCCTGCTCTTTCGAGTTTACAATCTGTTAATAAATCTAAATTATGATTCGGCACTTATATTGATGGCAAGCTTGCAAAATATTTGGTTTTTATGATTAGTCATAATTAATATTAATATGTGTGAATGGTCTTTTGACAAATGGTAGTATTACAATTCTTCAATTATAGCTGAGACCAAAAGATATACAAGTTAAGCTGAGACAGTATATATGGGTAAGTTAGCTGAGACAGCTAGCCAGTTGAAGGCTGAGTATACTATATTTAGGCTGGTAGTATATGTCAAGGTTATTAGAAGTGACTTACTATTACATTACGTATTTCAATAGTATCTGTGTGTATTTAGTATACGTTTCTAACATTGATACATATATAGTTTAGTGATAATACATTGATATGTTCTTGAGCTATATTATTCTTTAAATATATAGCTGAGGGTTACGTCATTAGCTTATAATATTATGTACATCAGCATACATATGTTCCTGTCCATCAAAAACATTATGTGAGTGTCGTCCCCTCCCTTCTATGCCATACAAGGTATTAAGATCACTAACTATGACGTAAATTTGCCTCATAAAAGACCATGAGACAACGGACAAGGGGACACTCACACACACACGCTAATACTGACACTCTTTCATACATAACACACACATACATACACGACTGAGAAGCTGCAACAGGTGCATGCTGCTAGATCATCATTTCCATCTACTTCCGGCTTCTTGAACAAAGTCATGAGAAAGACAAGGAGAACATGAAGGACAGAATAGCACATGGCCGTACTTCAATACCTAAAAATGGTGACTTTATCTTTAAACGTTTGCTTGTTATTTTTACAGTAGGTTTATCTACATGGAACTGTTCATAATACGCTTTACGTTGTTATTTTACACCATTGTGTGATAGAATAAAATCACACTTCATTTTTTTATTTCAATGGCTCTTTCATTCATAATCGCCTCAAGACACTAGAAGAAGTATTATATGTGTCTAAAATCCAACACAATCTAGGAGTGGATTAGCTTCATGTCACAGATCCTTATCATCCTCACCAAACCACAAATACACTGCTGAGGATGTTACACAGCTCATTGAATTCATACTTACACACAACTACTTTTCCTTCAATAAAGACATCTATCTTCAATGTATGAGTACTGCGACGGAAAGTAAAATGGCACCCCAATATGCCAATTTATTTATGGCTGACCTGGAGGAAAAATTCCTGAACAGCATGGAACAAAAACCATACAGATACTATTGCTATATTGATTATATTTTCATCATATGGACAGAAGGTGAAGAAAACCTAAAACAATTTTACTCATTGATCAACACTTTTCATCCATCAATCAAACTAAAAATGGAATACTCAAACACACACGTCAACTTCCTAGACACCACAGTATACATCAGGGATGATATGCTTCACACCTCAATATACAGGAAACCCACTGACAGATGCAACTACCTCCACAGTTCCAGCTTCCACCCCCAACACACAAAACGTGCCATCATACACAGTCAGGCCATTAGATACCACCGAATATGTTCTGACCCAAGAGACAAAGATAAACATATTGGGACACTAGCAGAAGCCTTCCATAAGAAAGGTTACAAGGACAAAACTATCAACACCAGCATAAATACAGCCTTGAGAACCCAAAGGGAAAATCTACTTCAGAACAAAGAGAAAAAAACAAACAACCGTGTACCTCTAGTAACCACATACAACCCAGCACTAGAAGGAATAAGAAAAATAATCAAAGATTTACAACCCATCATAACAGAGGATGGAACTCTGAAAGAAATATTCCAGCAACCCCCAATACTGGCCTTCAGACAACCCCCCAACCTGAGAAATAAACTAATCAGTAGGAAACTTCCTTCTGATTATGATGTCACAAATAATGGAAGCAAACCCTGCAATAAAAAACGCTGCAAACTGTGCAACCAAATCAATCCATCAAAAAGTGTCAGACACTCAAAAGGGATCTTCAATATTTCCGGATCATACAGCTGCACCTCTAGTAATGTTGTGTACCTTATCCAGTGCAGAAAATGCAGCAAAGGATCTTATGTTGGCGAAACAGGACAGAAGTTGCAAACAAGGATGAATTTGCACAGACATACCATCAAGGAACATAAAGAAGATGACTTCTGCACAGGGACTGCCCAAGAAGGCCATGGAAGGCAGTGGGGGAGGGGGGCATCATCTCCCGCTGCTTGTAAAAGCACCCCTGCAGCTAATTAGCCACTAAGATTGCTTTTACATGAAAGCCAATTGCCGGCTGAAAAAAAACGATACCAGGATGATGCCTGCAGCTGTAGGCATCATCCTGGTATAACCATGCAAAGTCCAGGGATGTACCAGTACATCACTGGTCCTTGCTGGGTATATATGCTATGTTCTTTTTTTTTGTATGCAGCCTGTGAGCTGAATAAAAAAAAGATAAGAAATCTCTGCCAAAAAAAGTGTGTGGTATGCCCACCAATAGAATATACCGCCCTGCATCCACCAACTTCTAATGGTTGGCACACATTAGGTTGCATGGTTCCACATGTGCCAATTCCAAGTTTGTACATATGTCTAAATAGTGGCACGCTTGAATAAAAATTATCCATGTATAAGTGGTACCCCATATGGAAAAAGGATGACACCAAGTCCCAAACTATCTTGCCACTGCTCCCCATGTAGTCTGGGCATTCAGGAGGCTCCACGTGACTATCTTTTCCCTCGTAAATCTGAAACTTATATGTATAGCCTGTTGCCCCCTCACGGGTCTTATACATCTTAACCTAATATCTGGCATGCTTGCTGGGGAGAAATTAGCCAGAAAAATTAATGAGGGACTCATCAACGCAGATTTTTTGCTGGCAAGTATAGACATCTGCAAATTTTTGGTTAAGGTGATTTACGAGGGGCCGAATTTTGTAGAGCCGGTCAAATTCAGGGTCACCCCGAGGACGAGTGTGTTGGTGTTGAAATGCATAAAACACATTATACTCTCATATCTATGCCTGGGCCATGGCAGCAGAGAAGACGGGCATATGATGAATCGGGTCTGCGGACCAATACAACCGCAATTAATTTTTTTTAGTAATGCCCATGTTGAGGGTTAGGCCCAAAGAAATTTTTCATTTGGAAACTGTAATGAGTTTCCATGTGAATGGTCTGGCAAGGTTTGAATTTGGGTTGGCGGCGATAAATTGTTGTGCATAAAAATTGCTTTGATCCACAACCAATGCATACAGATCTTCCATGAAAAACAGCTCCAAAAAATGGGGGTAGTTAAATGTGCTGTTTCCACCTGAATTCCGTGTTGAGCAGTGAATGGGGGAAGTACGGGTGCTGATTCTGTGAACATTGCGGTTTTGTGTGCAATGTATCAAGTGACAGGGACCTACTGACACTGCACTTGCTAGGGGAAAAGGGAAGGGGGGGGAGTAAGCGTAGGTGCTAAACACAGGTGCTGGCAGGTGCCGGGGCTGATCCCGCTAACGCTGCATTTTTGGGGACACTATACTAATGTGAACGCTGATATAGTGCTGATCTGATCAAAGATATTGATCCGTTCAGACACTATACTAGCAAGGAGGTTTATTGTGTATGAGCGTGTTCCTGGCAATCAAGGGGTTAAATGTGATTACTGGTGTACTGACGGGCAATCTGATGCTATCTGAGAGGGGTGCGAAAACCAAGGGAGTGCGAATCATGTATATATATATATACGTGATTTTGTGCACCCGTGCCACCCTGTAGCAGTATTTCTGCTATAGGACGGTCAGGAAGCAGTTACAGAAGTTGTTTGCGTTACAGCGCTGCGTTACTTTAACTGACATTTCCGCGGTCGTGCAACACTGCACCCAAATTAAATTTACTCCTTTTTTCCCACGAATTTAGCTTTCTTTCGGTGGTATTGATGGCCTGTGCGTTCTTATTTTTTGTGCTATAAAAAAATAGACTGACAATTTTGAGAAAAAAACAATATTTTGTACTTTTTGCTATAAAACATGTCCATTAAAAAAATTTTAAAATCAAATTTTGTCATTAATTTAGGCCAAAATGCATGTAAATTAATTTGATTTACGTGAAAGTTATAGCATTTACAAATGGCGGTATAGATACTGGAATTTTTATTTATACTAATTATGGCAGTGATCAGCGGCTTATGGCGGCGATCAGCGAGTTATAGCGGGACTGTGGTGGACATTCTGACACTGGGGGGGAACTGACTTGGTGTCACTGACATCCTCAGTGACACCAATACAGTGATCAGTGCAAAAAAAAAGCACTGATGCTGTAATAATGACACTGGGGAGGAAGGGGTTAACATTTCAGGGCATTTGTTTTACAAGGGGTGTGTGCATCATTGTAAGAACACTGATTGGGATGGCTCTGCTCAGCCATCCCGATTAGTGTGCCCAAACTGTGTAAACAATGGAGCTCTCTTCCCTGTTGGTGTTTGCCTGTAATCACTGGGCACGGCAGGTAATCAACAGCCGGGACCTGGTGATTGACACCCGGGGTTGCGATCGGCGGTGTGGGCAGGGTGGTCGTGCGCCCTAAATATTAGGCGTGACCCTAAAGGTCATCAGTTTAGAGTGAATTGTGAATAATGGGCCTAGAATTATTGCTCTCATTTTTGAGTGTGCAGCAATATTTAGCATCTGTAGTACAAGCAATGTTTTCATAAGTAGGTGCGCCCCAACGGGTGTGTTAACTTTTGTACATTCACATACATTGGGAGGGGAGGGGGCAGCTCAAAATATTTTTGAGGGGTTTTCAAAGTGTTTGCATGCAACTATTTTTTTTACACTTTATTTTTTTTTAAACTAAAATTAAAGTCCCCTGTGTGATATGATGTGGTTATGATGCTCTTTAATGAGACATCAGGAGTCTTTTAGACCCCAGATGTCTCTCATGCCTGTCATTGCAGCTAAAAAGCATAGCTTGCCCTCCTTTCACTTCCATGTTGTGAGAAAACCACAGCAGGCAGTGTGGAAGGGGCCTTAGGGAGATTGGGGGGGAGGGGTCTAAGAAGGAGAGGAGGGGTATGGGGAGGTCTGAGGAGGAGAGGGGGGTCTGAGGTAATCTGAAATTCAGGGGGGGTCTGGGGGGGGTCTCAGGAGTATAGAGGGGAGGCCACCAGATCTCAGGGAGGAGATGGGAGTCTGGGGGAAGTCTGAAAAGGAGAAGGGTGGTCTGGCGGGGCTCAGAGGAGCAGAAGGGAGGTCTGAGGAGATGAGGGGAGGTCCAGAGGGGTTTTAAGAGGAGAAGAGAGGTCTGGGGGGGTCTAAGAAAGAGAGGAGGGGTCTGAGGAGGAGAGGGGAGGAGAGGGGATGATTGGGGGTTTGAGGAGGATCGGGGAGGTCTGGGGGTCCATGGAGGAGAGAGGGAGTCTGAGGAGGAGAGGGGAGGTCTAGGGGGGGGTCTGAGGAGGAGAGGGGAGTCTGAGGGGGGTCTAAGGAGGAGAGGGGGGGTCTGGGGGGTCTTAGGAGGAGAGGGGGGTCTGGAGAGGAGAGAGCGGTCTGAAGAGGAGAAAGGGAAGGTCTGGGGGGTATGAGGAGGATAGAGGGGAGGTCTTGGGGGTCTAAGGAGGTTCTGAGGGTCTGAGCAGATTAAAGAAGGAGGGGGGGTCTGGGGAGTCTGAAGAGGAGAGAGGGGGTCTGGGAGTGTCTGAGGAAGAGAGGGAGGTCTAAGGAGGAGAGAGATGAGGTCTGGGGGGGATCTGAGAAGGAGAGGGGAGTCTGAGGAGGAGAGTGAAGGTCTGAGGAGGAGAGGGGGAGTCTGAGAAGGAGAAGGGAAGTCTGAGGAGGAGAGGGGGGTCTGATGAGGAGAAGGGGGGTCTGAGGAGGAGAGAGGGGAGATCTGGAGGGGTTTGAAAAAGAGAGGGGTGGTCAGGGGGGTATAGGAGGAGAGGGGGGTCTGAGGAGGAGAGAGGGATCTGAGCAGGAGAGAGATGAGGTCTGCGGGGGTCTGAAAAGGAGTAGGGAATCTGAGGAGGAGAGTGAAGGTCTGAGAAGGAGAAGGGGAGTCTGAGAAGGAGAAGGGAAGTCTGAGGAGGAGAGGGGGGTCTGAGGAGAAGAGAGGAATCTGAGGAGGAGAGAGATGAGGTCTGCGGGGGTCTGAGAAGGAGAGGGGAGTCTGAGTAGGAAAGTGAAGGTCTGAGAAGAAGAAGTGGAGTCTGAGAAGGAGAAGGGAAGTCTGAGGAGGAGAGGGGGGTCTGAGGAGGAGAAGGTGGGTCTGAGGAGGAGAGAGGAGTCTGAGGAGGACAGAGGGGAGATATGGGGGGCTAAGGAGGAGTGCAGGATCTGAGAAGGAAAGGGGGGGTCTAATAAAGAGAGTGGGGTTTGAGGAAGAGAGAGGCATCTGAGAAGGAGAGAGAGGAAGTCTTGAGAATTGGACGAGGAGAGGGGGGTCTGAGGAGGATAGGGGGGAAGTCTAGGGGGGGGAACTGAGGAGCAGAAGGGAGGTCTGGGGGAGGAGTCTTAAGAGGAGAGGGGGGTCTGGAGAGGAGAGAGGGGTCTTAAGAGGAAAGAGGGGAGGTCTGGGGGGTATGAGGAGGAGAGGTGGCTCTGAGGAGGATAGAGGGGAGGTCTTGGGGGTCTAACAAGGAGAGAACGATCTAAAGAGGTTTAAGGAGCAGAGGGGGGAGGTCTGGAGGGGGTCTAAGGAAGAGAGGGGTGGTCTGGGGGGTCTATGAAGGAGAAAGGGGTCTGAGGAGGAGAGAGGGATCTTAGGAGGAGAAGGGAGGTTTGGGGACAAGAGGGGGAGTCTAAGGAGGAGAGAGGTAAGGTTTGGGGGGGATCAGAGGAGGAGAAGGGAGGTGTGAGGAGGAGAGGGGGGGGTCTGAGGATGAGAAGGGGGTCTGAGTCTAGGAGAGGGATCTGAGGAGGAGAGAGGGGAGGTATGGGGGGCTAAGGATGAGAGGGGGGTCTGATGAGGAGAGGGGAGTCTGAGAAAGTGAGAGGGATTGGAGGAGGAGAAAGGGGGGAGATCTGGGGCAATCTGAGGATATAGTGGTCTGAGTAGCATTGGTGAGTCTGGGGGGTCTGAGGAGGATAGAGGGGAGGTCTAGGGGGGATCTGAAGAGGAGAGAGGAGGTCTAAGGAGGAGAAAGGAGATCTGAGGAGAGGGGGGTCTGAGGAGGAGAGGGAGGTCTGATGAGGAAAGGGAAGGACTGAGGAGGAGAGAGGGGTCTGAGGAGCAGAAGTGAGGTCTGAGGAGGAGAGAGGGGTCTGAAGAGGAGAGAGGGGAGATCTAGGGGGATTTGAGGAGGAGAGAGGGAAAGTATGGGTGGTTGGACAAGGAGAGGGGTCCAAGGAGGATATTGGGGAAGTTTGGGGGAATCTGAGCAGGAGAGGGGTGTCTAGATGGGAGAGGGGGGTCTGAGGAGGAGAGGGGGGTCTGAGGAGGAGAGAGGGGTCTGAGGAGGAAAATGAGGTCTGAGGAGGAGAGAGGTGTCTGAGGAGGAAAAGTGAGGTCTAAAGAGGAAAGAGGTGAAGTCTGTGAGGGAACTGAGGAGGAAATGGTGGTCTGATGAGGAGACGAGGATCTGAAAAATAGAGTGGGGTCTGAGGAGGAGAAAGGAGAGATCTGGGGCGATCTGTGGAGGAGGGGGTCTGAGTAGGAGAGATGAGTCTAGGAGGTCTGAGGAAGAGAGAGGGGTCTGAGGAAGAGAGAGGGGTCTGAGGAGAAGTGAGGTCTGTGGAGGAGAAGTGAGGTCTGAGGAGGAAAGGGGGGTCTGAGAAGGAGAGGCGGCGGTCTGAAGAGTAGAGAGGGATCAGAGGAGGAGAGAGGGGGTCTGAGGAGGAGAGAGAGAGGTCTGAGAAGAGAGGAGAGGTTCGGGGGGTTCTGAGGAAAAGAGCAGGGTCTTAGGAGGAGAAGGGGGCATAAGAAGAGGAGAGGAGGATCAGAGAAAGAGAGGGGGGGTCTGGAGGAGTCTGAGAAGGAGAGGGGGAGCCTGAGAAGAAGAGGGGAGGTCTGAGGAGGAGAGGTGGAGTCTGAGGATGAGAGGGGAGGTCTGTTGGGGAGAGAGGGGAGGTCTGAGGAGGATAGAGGGGAGGTCTGAGGAGGAGAGAGGGGGAGTCTGGGGGGTCTGAAAAGGAGATGGCAGGTCTGAAAAGGAGAGGGGGTCTGAGGAGGAGAGAGGGATCTGAGGAGGAGAGAGGGGAGGTCTGGGGGTTGAGAAGGAGAGGGGAGGTCTGAGGAGTATAGGGGAGTTCTGAGGAGGAAAGGAGGAGTCTGAGGAGGAGAGGGGAGGTCTGGGGGTGTAAGAGGACGCCCTCTTGTCCACGGCAGGCTGCCCCACCAGGTACATGACAGGAGGTCTGAGGAGGAGAGAGGGGATTGAGGAGAAGAGAAAGGGTCTGAGGAGGAGAAAGGGGGAAGTCTGGGGGGGTAGACGAGGAGAGGGGGGGTCTGAGGAGGAGATAGGGGAAGTCTGGGGGAATCTGAGCAGGAGAGGGGGGTCTATATGGGAGAGGGGTCTGAGGAGAAGAGAGGGATCTGAGGAGGAGAGAGCAGAGGTCTCTGGGTCTGAGAAGGTTTGAGGAGGAGAGGGGAGGTCTGAGGAGGAGAGGGGGATCTGAGGAGGGGAGGGGAGGTCTGAGGAGGAGAGAGGGATCTAATGACGAAAGAGGAGAGGTCTAGGGAGATTTGAAGAGGAGTGGTAAGTCTGAGAAGGAGAGGAGGATCTGAGGAGGAGAGGGAGGAGGTCTGGGGGATCTGAGGAGGAGACAGGGGTCTGAGAGGGAGAGGGGGCCTAGAGAGGAGAGAGGGATCTGAGGAGGAGAGAGAGGAGATCTGCGGGTCTGAGGAGGAGAGGGGGGATTTGAGGAGGAAGGGGGAGGTCTGAGAAGGAGAGGGGGGTTTGAGGAGGAGAGGGGAGGTCTGAGAAGGAGAGGGGAGGTCTGAGGAGGATAGAGAGGAGGTCTGAGGAGGAGATAGGGGAGGTCTGGGGGGTCTGAGGAGGAGAGGGGGTCTGAAGAGGAGAGAGGGATCTGAGGAAGAGAGAGGGGAGGTCTGGGGAGATCTGAGGAGGTGGGGGTCTGAGGAGGAGAGAAAACATCTGAGGAGGAGAGCGGGGTCTGAGGGGCTGAGAAGGAGAGGGCAGGTCTGAAGAGTAGAGGGGAGGTGTGAGGAGGAAAGGCAGAGTCTGAGGAGGAAAGGGGAGGTCTGGGGGGTATCTGAGGAGGAGAGGGGGTTTTGAGGAGGAAATAGGAGTTTGAGGAGGAGAGAGAGGAGGTCTGGAAGGATCTTAGGAGACAATGTGTGGGGGGGAATCTGAGGAGGAGAGAAGGTTTGAGGAGGAAAGAGTGGTCTGAGGAGGTCTGGGGCAATCTGAGGAGGAGATGGGGGTCTGAGGAAGAGAGAGGGTTCTAAGAAGGAGAAGGAGGTCTGGGGGGATCTGAGGAGGAGAGGGGGATCTTAGGAGAGAGGGGAGGTCTTCAGGTCTGAAAATGAAAGGGAGGGGTTGAGGAGGAGAGGGGAAGTCTGGGAGGGTCTAAGAAGGAGAGTGGGGTCTGAGGAGGAGAGAGGGGAAGTCTGGGGGGATATAAGGAGGAGGGAGGGGGCTGGCGGGGTCTAAGGAGGAGAGAGGGCACTGAGGAGGAGAAGTAAGGTCTGAAGAGGAGAAGTGAATTCTGAGGAGGAGAGAGGGAAAGTCTGGGGGGAAATGAGGAGGAGAGGGATGTCTCAGGGGGGTTCTGGAGGAAGAGAGAGGGGAGGTCTGAACGGTCATAGGAGGAGAGGGGGTTCTGCGGGGAGAGGGGAAGTCTGGGGGGATATGAGGAGTAGAGGGGGGTGTGAGGAGGAAAGAGGGGTCTGGGAAGGAAAGAGAGGTCTGAGAACAGAGGACAGATATGGAGGGTTCAGAGGAGGAGAGCGAGGTCTTAGGAGGAGAGGGGAGGTCTGAGGTGGAGAGGGGATGTCTGAGGAGGAGAGATGGGGTCTGAGGAGAAGAGGGAAGGTCTGAGGAGGAGAGAGAGGAGGTCTGAGGGGGAGAGAGAGGAGGTCTGGGGGTCAGAGGAGGAGAAGGCAGGTATGAGAAGAAAAGGGGGGTCTGAGGAAGAGAGAGAGATCTGAGGAGGAGGGAGGGAAGGTCTGGGGGGATCTGAGGAGGATTAGGGGTCTGAGGAGGAGAGGAAGCATCTCAGGAAGAGAGGACTGGAGGGTCTGGGGGGTCTGATAAGGAGAGGGGAGGTCTGAGGAGTAGACAGGAGGTATGCGGAGGAAAGGTAGTGTGTGAGAAGAAGATGGGAGGTCTGGGGGGATATGAGGAGGCGAGAGGGGGCTGGGGTGTCTAAGGAGGAGTGAGAGGTCTGGGGAAGAAAAAGGGGTCTGGGGAGAAGAGAAGGATCTGAGGAGGAAAGAAGAGAGGTCTAGAGGGATTTGAGGAGGAATGGGGAGTCTGATTTGGAGAGGGGGTCTGGGGGTTTAGGAGGAGAGGGGAGGTCTGAGGAGGAAGAAGGGGGTCTGAGGAGGAGATAAAGGGTCTGAGGAGGAGAGAAGGTTCTGAGAAGGAGAGTGAGGTCTGAGGGGATCTGAGGAGGAGAGGAGTGGTCTGGGGTATGTCCAAGCAGGAGAGGGGGGGCTGAGGAGGAGAGAGGAATCTGAGGAGGAGAGAAGAGAGGTCTGTGGGTCTGAGGAGGAGTGGGAGGTCTGGGGAGAAGGAAAGGGGTCTGAGGAGGAGAGGGGGTCTGAGGAGGAGAAGAGCGGTCTGAGGAGGAGAGAAACGGTCTGATAAGGACAGAGGGGGAAGTCTGGGGTCTGAGAAGGAAAGGAGAGGTCTGAGGAGGAGCCCAAGGAGGAGAGGGGAGGTCTGAGGAGGAGAGTCGGAGTCTGAGGAGAAGAGGGGAGGTCTGAGGAGCAGAAGGGAGGTATGTGGAGGAAAGGGGTGGTCTGAGGAGTAGAATGGAGGTAAGAGGAGGAGAGGGGGGAGGTCTAGGGGTCTGAGGAGGAAGGGGGGTCTGAGGAGCAGAGGGGAGGTCTGAGGAGGAGAGGCGGAGTCTAAGGAGGAGAGGGGATGTCGGAGGTGGAGAGATGAGAGGTCTGGAGGGATATGAGGAGGAGACGGGGGTCTGAGGGGGAGAGGGAGGTCTGGAGGGCTGAAGAGGAGAGAGGGTTTTGAGAAGGAGAGGGAGGTCTAGGGGATCTGAGGAGAAGAAGGGTGGTCTATGAGGAGGAGAGGGGGTCTGAAGAGGAGAGAGGGATCTGAGGAGGAGAGAGGGAAGGTCTGCGGGTGTAATGAGGAGAGGGGGCTTTGAGGAGGAGGGGGAGGGCTGAGTAAGAGAGGGGGGTCTGAGGAGAAGAGGGGAGGTCTGAGGAGGAGAGGGGGTTCTGAGAAGGAGAGACCGATCTGAGTAGGCGAGTCGGATCTGAGGAAGGGAAAGGGGAAATCTGGGGAGGTCTACAGAGGAGAGGGGGTACTAAGGGGGAGAGGGGGGTCTGAGAAGGAAAGGAGAGGTCTGAGGAGGAGAGGGGAAGTCTGAGAAGGAGAGGGGAGGTTTGAGGAGGAGAGAGGTGAGGCCTGGGGGTCTTAGGAGGAAAGGCGGTCTGAGGAGCAGAGGGGAGGTCTGAGAAGGAGAGAGGATAAGTCTGGAGGAATTTGAGGAGGATACAGGGGTCTGAGAGGGAGAGGGGGGTCTAAGGAGGAGAGAAGGTTCTGAGAAGGAGAGGGAGGTCTTTGGGGATCTGAGGAGGATAGGAGTAGTCTGGGGTATGTCTGAGGAGGAGAGGGGGGGGGGCTGAGGAGGAGAGTGGGATCTGAGGAGGAGAGGGGAGGTCTTGGGAGAAGGAAAGGGGTCTGAGGAGGAGAAGGGCAGTCTGAGGAGGAGAGAAAAGGTCTGATAAGGACAGAGGGGGAAGTCTGGGGTCTGAGAAGGAAAGGAGAGGTCTGATGAGGAGAGAGGGGAGCCTAAGGAGGAAAGGGGAGGTCTGAGGAGGAGAGGGGAAGTCTGAGGAGGAGAGGCGGAGTCTGAGGAGGAGAGGGGAGGTCTGAGGAGCAGAAGGGAGGTATGTGAAGGAGAGGGGTGGTCTGAGGAACCGAAGGGTAGTATGAGGAAGAGATGGGGGAGGTCTGGTGGTCTCAGGAGGAAGGGGGGCTGAGGAGGAGAGGAGGAGTCTAAGAAGGAGACAGGGGTCTGAGGGGGACAGGGGGGTCTGGAGGGCTGAGGAGGAGCAAGGGTTTTGAGAAGGAGAGGGAGGTCTCGGGGGATCTAAGGAGGAGAGGGGTGGTCTGGGGGGGTATGAGGAGGAGAGGGGAGTCTGAAGAGGAGACAGGGATCTGAGGAGGAGAGAGGGAAAGTCTGGGGGGAAATGAGGAGGAGAGGGATGTCTCAGGGGGGTTCTGGAGGAAGAGAGAGGGGAGGTCTGAACGGTCATAGGAGGAGAGGGGGTTCTGCGGGGAGAGGGGAAGTCTGGGGGGATATGAGGAGTAGAGGGGGGTGTGAGGAGGAAAGAGGGGTCTGGGAAGGAAAGAGAGGTCTGAGAACAGAGGACAGATATGGAGGGTTCAGAGGAGGAGAGCGAGGTCTTAGGAGGAGAGGGGAGGTCTGAGGTGGAGAGGGGATGTCTGAGGAGGAGAGATGGGGTCTGAGGAGAAGAGGGAAGGTCTGAGGAGGAGAGAGAGGAGGTCTGAGGGGGAGAGAGAGGAGGTCTGGGGGTCAGAGGAGGAGAAGGCAGGTATGAGAAGAAAAGGGGGGTCTGAGGAAGAGAGAGAAATCTGAGGAGGAGAGAGGGAATGTCTGGGGGGATCTGAGGAGGATTAGGGGTCTGAGGAGGAGAGGAAGCATCTCAGGAAGAGAGGACTGGAGGGTCTGGGGGGTCTGATAAGGAGAGGGGAGGTCTGAGGAGTAGACAGGAGGTATGCGGAGGAAAGGTAGTGTGTGAGAAGAAGATGGGAGGTCTGGGGGGATATGAGGAGGCGAGAGGGGGCTGGGGTGTCTAAGGAGGAGTGAGAGGTCTGGGGAAGAAAAAGGGGTCTGGGGAGAAGAGAAGGATCTGAGGAGGAAAAAAGAGAGGTCTAGAGGGATTTGAGGAGGAATGGGGAGTCTGATTTGGAGAGGGGGTCTGGGGGTTTAGGAGGAGAGGGGAGGTCTGAGGAGGAAGAAGGGGGTCTGAGGAGGAGATAAATGGTCTGAGGAGGAGAGAAGGTTCTGAGAAGGAGAGTGAGGTCTGAGGGGATCTGAGGAGGAGAGGAGTGGTCTGGGGTATGTCCAAGCAGGAGAGGGGGGGCTGAGGAGGAGAGAGGAATCTGAGGAGGAGAGAAGAGAGGTCTGTGGGTCTGAGGAGGAGAGGGAGGTCTGGGGAGAAGGAAAGGGGTCTGAGGAGGAGAGGGGGTCTGAGGAGGAGAAGAGCGGTCTGAGGAGGAGAGAAATGGTCTGATAAGGACAGAGGGGGAAGTCTGGGGTCTGAGAAGGAAAGGAGAGGTTTGAGGAGGAGCCCAAGGAGGAGAGGGGAGGTCTGAGGAGGAGAGGCGGAGTCTGAGGAGGAGAGGGGAGGTCTGAGGAGCAGAAGGAAGGTATGTGGAGGAAAGGGGTGGTCTGAGGAGTAGAATGGAGGTAAGAGGAGGAGCGGGGGGAGGTCTAGGGGTCTGAGGAGGAAGGGGGGTCTGAGGAGCAGAGGGGAGGTCTGAGGAGGAGAGGCGGAGTCTAAGGAGGAGACGGGGGTCTGAGGGGGAGAGGGAGGTCTGGAGGGCTGAGGAGGAGAGAGGGTTTTGAGAAGGAGAGGGAGGTCTAGGGGATCTGAGGAGAAGAGGGGTGGTCTATGAGGAGGAGAGGGGGTCTGAAGAGGAGAGAGGGATCTGAGGAGGAGAGAGGGAAGGTCTGCAGGTGTAATGAGGAGAGGGGGCTTTGAGGAGGAGGGGGAGGGCTGAGTAAGAGAGGGGGGTCTGAGGAGAAGAGGGGAGGTCTGAGGAGGAGAGGGGGTTCTGAGAAGGAGAGACCGATCTGAGTAGGAGAGTGGGATCTGAGGAAGGGAAAGGGGAAATCTGGGGAGGTCTACAGAGGAGAGGGGGTACTGAGGGGGAGAGGGGAAGTCTGAGGAGCAGAGGGGAGGTTTGAGGAGGAGAGAGGTGAGGTCTGGGGGTCTTAGGAGGAAAGGCGGTCTGAGGAGCAGAGGGGAGGTCTGAGAAGGAGAGAGGATAAGTCTGGAGGAATTTGAGGAGGATACAGGGGTCTGAGAGGGAGAGGGGGGTCTGAGGAGGAGAGAAGGTTCTGAGAAGGAGAGGGAGGTCTTTGGGGACCTGAGGAGGATAGGAGTAGTCTGGGGTATGTCTGAGGAGGAGAGGGGGGGGGCTGAGGAGGAGAGTGGGATCTGAGGAGGAGAAGGGCAGTCTAAGGAGGAGAGAAAAGGTCTGATAAGGACAGAGGGGGAAGTCTGGGGTCTGAGAAGGAAAGGAGAGGTCTGATGAGGAGAGGGGGGAGCCTAAGGAGGAAAGGGGAGGTCTGAGGAGGAGAGGGGAAGTCTGAGGAGGAGAGGCGGAGTCTGAGGAGGAGAGGGGAGGTCTGAGGAGCAGAAGGGAGGTATGTGAAGGAGAGGGGTGGTCTGAGGAACCGAAGGGTAGTATGAGGAAGAGATGGGGGAGGTCTGGTGGTCTCAGGGGGAAGGGGGGCTGAGGAGGAGAGGAGGAGTCTAAGAAGGAGACAGGGGTCTGAGGGGGACAGGGGGGTCTGGAGGGCTGAGTAGGAGCAAGGGTTTTGAGAAGGAGAGGGAGGTCTCGGGGGATCTAAGGAGGAGAGGGGTGGTCTGGGGGGGGGTATGGGGAGGAGAGGGGAGTCTGAAGAGGAGACAGGGATCTGAGGAGGAGAGAGGCGAGGTCTGTGGGTTTGAGGAGGAGAAAGGGATCTGAAGAGAAGAAAGGGATCTGAGGAGAATAGAGGGGAAGTCTGGAGGATTTGAGGAGGAGAGGGGGTCTGAGGAGGATAGAGGGGAAGTCTGGGGGGAGATGAGGAGGAGAGAGGGGAAGTCTGGGGGGGATCTAAGGAAGAGGGAGGGGGCTGGGGGGTGGATGAGGAGGAGAGAAGGGTCTAGGGAAGAGAGAGAGGGGTCTGAGGAGGAGAGATGGATCTAAGGAGGAAAGACAGGAGGTCTAGGAGGATTTGAGGAGGAGTGGGGAGTTTGAGGAGGAGAGGGGGGTATGAGAAGGAGAGAGAGGAGGTCTTGGGGATCTGAGGAGGAGAGGTTGCCTGATTAGGAGAGGGGGGTCTGGTGAGGAGAGAGGAAATGTCTGGGGGGATCTGAGGAGGAGAGGGATGTCTGTGGGGGAGAGAGTATTCTGAGAAGGAGGGGAAAGTCTGGGGTGGTCTGGGGGTGTCTGAGGAGGAGAGGGGGGTCTAAGAAGAGAAAGAGAAGGAGAGAGGGTTTGAAGAGGAGAGAGGGTTTGAGAGGGAGAGGGGAGGTCTGAGGAGGAGAGGGGGTTTGAGAAGGAGAGGGGAAGCCTGAGGAGGAGAGGAGGGGTCTTAGGAGACAGGATCTGAGGAGGAGAGAGGGAAGCCTGGAAGGTCTGAGGAGGAGAGGGGGAGCCTAAGGAGGAGAGGGAAGGTCTGAGGAGGAGAGAGAAAGTCTGAGGAGGAGAGGAGGGGTCTTAGGAGACGGGATCTGAGTAGGAGAGATGGAAGCCTGGAAGGTCTGAGGAGGAGAGGAGGGTCTGAGGAGAGGGAAGGTCTAAGGAGGAGAGAGGAAGTCTGAGGAGGAGATGCAGACTCTGAGGAGGAGAGGAGGGGTCTTAGGAGACGGGATCTGAGTAGGAGAGATGGAAGCCTGTAAGGTCTGAGGAGGAGAGGAGGGTCTGAGGAGGAGAGGGAGGTCTGAGAAGGAGAGAGGGGAAGTGGGGAGGGATATGAGGAGGAGAGAGGGGAAGTCTGGGGGAATATAAGGAGAGGAGGAGTCTAGGGAAGGGAGTGGGGTCTGAGGGGTAGAGAAGAATCTGAAGAGGAGAGAGGGGTGGTCTAGGGAGATTTGAGGAGTGCGGAGTCTGAGGAGGAGAGGGGGGTCTGAGGAGGAGAGGGGGTCTGATTAGGAGAGAGGGGTCTGGGAGGGGTCTGAGGAGGAGAGAGGGGTGGTCTTGGGGGATCTGAGGAGGAGAGGGGTCTGAGTGTTACGGATCCGCCAGGTGGCACCTCTGGCAGCCCACTAGGCGGAATCACCCGGAGCGTGGGGTCTAAGTCCCGGTCTGCGTTTTCACCAGGGCCCCTGATGGTGGGGATGGACTTGGAGCAGAACCAGGACCAGGTCACGACCTCCGAGCAATACCACCCGTGGCAGAGGGAGCCTCCGTGGATAGAAGTAGGACAGAGTAGAGTCAGATGTGAGGAGGCCGGCAGGACCTGGCAGGATAAACCGGCGGTTGTCACCGTGGGAAATGGCGTGGTACCGAGACAGTAGGCAGAGAGTGGTCAGGTCGCACGCTGGGTCAGTTACCGGGGTCAGTCCGCAGAATGGTCAAACAAGCCGGGGGTCGGGACAGGAGAAGGCAGCGTAGTCAGGGACAATCCGGGTCAATCACAGGGGAAGGCAGCGTAGTCAGATAATCCGGGTCAGGGCAGGAGCAGGCAGAACGTCAAACAATCTGGGTCACAATCACAGGAAACACAGGTATCAGATCAGACCTTGCGGCGATTTGTGACAGTGCAGGGCATCTTTAAATATCGCGCCCTGCACTGCCATTGGCCGCCCAGGACGCGCCCCCGGGCTGTCATTGGTCGCCCAAGGCGCGCCCGCGGTTCCTACTGCGCATGCGCGGCCTCCTGTCAGCCGCGGCCCGCCGGGATCTGGTGCCTGTGTCCCGGCGTGAGCCGCCGCTATTGCGCATGCGCCGGGGACGGAGCCGCGGCGGACCCTGACACTGAGGAGGAGAGAGGGGAGGTCTGTGGGTCTGAGGAGGAGAGGGGAGGTCTGGAGAGAAGGAAAGGAGTCTGAGGAGGAGAGAGGGTCTGAGGAGGAAAAGAGCAGTCTGAGAAAGGGTCTGAGAAGGAAACAAGGGGAAGTCTGGTGTCTGAGAAGGAAAGGAGAGGTCTGAGGAGGAGAGGGAAGGTCTGAGGAGGAGAGGGGAAGTCTGAGGAGGAGAGGCAGAGTCTGAGGAGGAGAGGGGAGGTGTGAGGAGAAGAAGGGAGGTATGTGAAGGAGAGGGGTGGTCTGAGGAGCAGAAGGGAGGTATGAGGAGGAGAGGGGGGGGCCTGGTGGTCTCAAGAGGAAGGGGAGTCTGAGTAGCAGAGGGGAGGTCTGAGGAGGAGTCTAAGGAGAAGACAGGGGTCTGAGGGGGAGAGAGGGATCTTGAGGGCTGAGGAGGAGAGAGGGTTTTGAGAAGGAGAGGGAGGTCTGGGGGGATCTAAGGAGGAGAGGGGGGGAGGAGCAGGAGAGGGGAGTCTGAAGAGGAGCGAGGGATCTGAGGAGGAGAGAGGGGATGTCTGTGGGTCTGAGGTGGAGAGGGGGGATTTGAAGAGGAGAAAGAGATCTGAAGAAGAGAGAGTGAATCTGAGGAGGAGAGAGGGGAAGTCTGGGGGGAATCTGAGGAGGAGAGGAGGAGTCTAGGGAAGAGAGTGGGGTCTGAGGGGGAGAGAAGGATCTGAGGAAGAGAGAGGGGAGATCTAGGGGGATTTGAGGATGAGTGAGGCGTCTGAGGAGGAGAGGGGGGTCTGAAGAGGAGATGGGGTCTGATTAGGGGTCTGGGAGGGGTCTGAGGAGGAGAGAGGGGTGGTCTGGGGGGATCTGAGGAGGAGAGGGGTCTGAGGAGGAGAGAGGGGAGGTCTGGGGAGAAAGAAAGGTGTCTGAGGAGGAGAAGAGCAGTCTGAGGAGGAGAGAAAGGGTCTGAGAAGGAAACAGGGGGAAGTCTAGGGTCTGAGAAGGAAAGGAGAGGTCTGAGGAGGAGAGGGGAAGCCTAAGGAGGAGAGGGGAGGTCTGAGGAGGAGAGGGGAATTCTGAGGAGGAGAGAGGGGAAGTCTGGAGGGTCTGAGGAGAGAGTGGAAGTCTGGGGGGCATCTGTGGAGGAGGGAGGGGGCTGGGGGAGGCTGAGGAGGATAGAAGGGTCTAGGGAAGAGAGAGAGGGGTCTGAGGAGGAGAGATGGATTTAAGAAGGAGATACAGGAGGTCTAGGAGGATTTGAGGAGTGGGGAGTCTGAGCAGGAGAGGGGGGTATGAGAAGGAGAGAGAGGAGGTCTTGGGAATCTGAGGAGGAGAGGTTGTCTGATTAGGAGAGGGGGGTCTGAGGAAGAGAGAGCAAAGGTCTGGGGGGATCTGAGGAGGAGAGGTCTGTCTGAGGGGGAGAGGTGGGATCTGTGGGGGTCTGAGGAGAGAGTGTTCTGAGAAGGAGGGGAAAGTCTGGGGTGATCTGGGGGTGTCTGAGGAGGAGAGGGGGGTCTAAGAAGAGAGCAAGGGATCTGAGGAGGAGAGAGAGGTCTACAGGTCTGAAGAGGTGAGGGGGTTTGAGGGGGAGAAGGAAGGTCTGAGAAGAAGAGGGCGGTTTGAGGAGGAGAGGGGAGGCCTAAGGAGGAGATGAGGGGTCTTAGGAGATGGGATCTGTGGAGGAGAGAGGGGAAGCCTGGAAGGTCTGAGGAGGTGAGGAGTGTCTGAGGAGGAGAGGGGGGTTATACAAAGGTTAAATACTCATAGTAGCACTCTTCAGCGGCAGGGATTCATAAGTTACATTCAGGAGCTATAGAAACAGTTCAACACTTTTAGAAAGTAAAATTTATTACCAAAAGATCGAAAGGGCGAAAGGGTGCAGTAAAAATTTTTACAGAAAGAAGATGTAACCAATATATATATATATATATATATATATATATATATACAGTATATATATATATACAGAGCACAACAGCACAGCAAACAGATAACAGAAAGAATTTTAAAGGGCTAAAGTACTTGCCAATCAGCCTTGGGTTAAGCAGTTTCAAGTCTTATGAGCTCCAGGATGATTTGCTTTCTTGTCTCTACTGCTAGTTTCGTTGGGACATGGCAGGAAATTCTGCTTTCTCTCTGTCTGCTAGATGGTAACGTAGATGGTCCTCACTCTGACTACACACAAAGCATAACAGCTTCTTTTCCTACACCAAAATCAACTGGTATCTTCCTACAACAGACAAGCAAAGCCTTATTTGGCAAAGAATTGTTTAAAGGCAGGGACTAGCAAGGTGCGCTGAATGCATTCCTGAGGGAGGGGGAAAATCAGAGGAGGGAGACTGATTTGGGAGTTTAAGAGAAATACCAAAATGCAGAGGTTTGAAGCAAAATGGAGGACCGCGCCCATCTCTGCGTGCATGCTTGTGACAGGGAAGTCTGAGGAGGTGAGGCAGAGTCTGAGGAGGAGCGGGGAAGTGTGAGGAGCAGAAGGGAGGAGTCTAGGGAAGAGAGTGGGGTCTGAGGGGGAGAGAAGGGTCTGAGGAGGAGAGGGGGTCTGATTAGGAGAGGGGGGTCTGGGAGGGGTCTGAGGAGGAGAGAGGGGTGGTCTGGGGGGATCTGAGGAGGAGAGGGGGTCTGAGGAGGAGATGGGAGTTTGAGAAGCGGGGTCCAAGGGGGAGAGGGGGGTCTAAGGAGGAGAGGGAGATCTGGGGATGAGAGGTCTGAGGAGGATAGGGGGGTCTGAGGTGGAGAGAGGAATCTGAGGAGTAGAGAGGAGGTCTGAGGAGGAGAGGGGGGTCTAAGGAGGAGAGGGGAGGTCTGAGGAGAAGTGGACTGGTCTGAGGAGGAGAGGGAATCTGAGGAGCAGAGAGGGGAAGTCTGTGGGGTCTGAGGAGGAGAGAGGGGAAGTCTCAGGCGATATGAGGAGGAGAGAGGGGAGGTGTGGTGGGGATATGAGGAGGAGTGGAGGGGTCTGGGGAGCTCTGAAGAGAAGAAGGGGTCTGGGGAAGACTGAGGGGTCTGAGGAGTAGAGAAGGATCCTAGGAGGAGAGAGGGGAGGTCTAGGGGGATTTGAGGAGGAGTGGGGAGTTGGAAGAGGACAGGGGGGTCTGGGGGGGTCTAAGGAGGAGAGAGAGGTAGTCTTCTGGGATCTGAGGAGGAGATGATTGGCTGAGGAGGAAAGGGGAGTCTGAGGAGGAGAGGAGCAGTCTGGGGTGGTCTGAGAAGGAGAGCGGAATCTGAGGAGAGAGGGGAGATCTGAGGAGAAGAGGGCGGGTCTGAGGAGAGGGGAGAGATCTGAGGAAAGGGAAGAGATCTGAGGAGGAGAGGGGAGGTCTGGGGGTTTGAGAAGGAGAGAGGGGAGATCTTGGGGTCTGAGGAGGAAAGAGGAGGTCTGAGGAGGAAATGGGCGTCTGAGGAGGAGAGGGGAGATCTCAGGAGAAGAGGGTGGTCTGAGGAGAGGGGAGAGATCTGAGGAAAGGTGAGAGATCTGAGGAGGAGAAGGGAAGTTTGAGAAGGAGAGATGGTCTGGGTGGGAGAGGGCAGACTGAGAAGGAAAGTGGGGTTCTCAGGAGGAGTGAGGTAGTCTGGAGCTTAGTTGCCTCCCTCCCCCTTGTACTTACAGATTACACTGTGAGGCAGTTTCTTCTTCTTCCTCTCTTGACAAGGAGAGAGAGGAAGCATAGCAGTTTACCCTAACATCACAGCAGCATGGATACAGTTTGAGACTGGATACAGTTCTCATAACTGGCTCTCTATTACCGCCTGCAGGCTTCAGGGAGGAGAAAGCTGAATCCCCTCTTGACCACTGTTCTTTCTGACAGGAGTAACAATTGCTCCTGTCAGTAAAGAGCAAGATGAGTGGCTACATATACATGTAATCCAAGCGCACTCTGTGTGTAAGAGGAACGGTGTGCCCCCCTTTCCTCTGGGCTGTGTGCACAACATGACCTTGCACACATGGATGGTATGCCACTGCCTTTATCCCTAAAGAAAAAAACTGTTTGCTGTAACTGCTAGTGTAACTGCAGTGTGAGCTGGAGTTTGGTTTCAAATCCCCTAATACATCTAATACTCCCCCCCCCCCCAGATTGGCAATGCTTCTCTCCGAAGGTGCCCCCTGTGCTCCTTCATGCAGAGTGGGGGCACTCTAGTACAGGAGGTATGTTACTGGCCAGATCATCAGGAAAAACAGAGGGGAAATAAAGCCTAAAACAAAAAAAAAAGAAAACTTGTGCAGCCATAGCATCTAAGGATTGGTAAGTTGCAATATTAAATTTTTGCTGTCACTGCAGAGCCGAACTGTTTATTCTGACAGCAACAGGGTCTTGCTCTCAGAATATACATAAGTTAGTGCGTGCAGCGCTGTTGGATGAGATTTTTCATTCGCAGGTAAAAAAGAGCATATATGCGCAAGCATGGGGGCCTGGGGTGGCCAATGGGTGGATGGCCCCTATGCTTCGGCATATATTTTTAAAACATTTTTAGAGCAGAGATTTCTTTATCCACATCAATTGATGTGAATAGAGGAATCTGTTGGGTTTTTTTTTCATTCAGCCCAGAAAAAAATAAGAGAAAATTTTATGTGTGCCCACTATTAGAAGTAGGTGGATGCAGGGCGGTATATTCTAATGGTGAGCATACCACACACTTTTTCTGGAAGAGATTTCATCTCTTTTTTTCATTCAGCCCACAGTCTGTATGAAAAAAAGGACATAGCATATACAGTTGTGGCCAAAATTATTCAACCCCCAATGCTGTAAAGGGGTTTAGGGACTATAGTGTACATTTGGAATTGTATTCAGAATCAAATCCTACAAGGACGTTGTAACTACCCAAATGCAACTAAAATGACATCAATTGTTTATGTAATACAGTAGTAAATGGTTCTTATGTGGTTTCTTCATTGCCACAATTATTCAACCCCTTAAAGACTACCACTCTGAAGAACAGAGGTTCATACAGGTGCTTTCCATCAGGTATTGAAAACACCTGTGGATGTCACCGAGCAGCAATCAAGCATAATAAGCACCAATTAGGCAGCTTTAAAATGACTGTGATACTCAGCTCCTTCTAGACATTTACTGGTGTGGTTACAAACATGGTGAAGGCAAGAGAATGGTCCAGGAAGACAAGAGAAGAGGTGATTTCTCTTCACAGGAAGGGCAATGGCTATAAGAAGATTGCAAAGATGTTAAACATACCAAGAGACACCTTAGGAAGCATCATTCGCAAATTCAAGGCAAAGGGCACTGTTGAAACGCTACCTGGTCGTGGCAGAAAGAAGATGCTGACTTCGACTGCTGTGCGCTACCTGAAGCGTAGAGTGGAGAGAAGTCCCCGTGTGACTGCTGAGGAACTGAGAAAAGATTTGTCAGATGTGGGTACAGAAGTTTCAGCCCAGACAATAAGACGCACACTGCGTAATGAAGGCCTCCGTGCCAGAACTCCCAGGCGTACCCCCTTGCTGTCTCCAAAGAATAAGAAGAGTCGACTGCAGTATGCCAAAAGCCATGTGGACAAACCACAAAAGTTGTGGGATAGTGTTCTGTGGACTGATGAAACAAAATTAGAACTGTTTGGGCCCATGGATCAACGCTATGTTTGGAGGAGGAAGAACAAGGCCTATGATGAAAAGAACACCTTGCCTACTGTGAAGCATGGTGGAGGGTCAATCATGCTTTGGGGCTGTTTTGCTTCTGCAGGTACAGGGAAGCTTCAGCGTGTGCAAGGTACCATGAATTCTCTTCAGTACCAGGAGATATTGGATGGAAACGTGATGCAGTCCGTCACACACCTGAGGCTTGGGAGACGTTGGACCTTTCAACAGGACAATGATCCCAAGCATACCTCCAAGTCCACTAGAGCATGGTTGCAGAGGAAAGGCTGGAACATTTTGGAGTGGCCATCGCAGTCACCAGACTTAAATCCGATTGAGAACCTCTGGTGGGACTTAAAGAAAGCAGTTGCAGTGCGCAAGCCTAAGAATGTGACTGAACTGGAGGCCTTTGCCCATGAAGAATGGGCGAAGATACCCGTAGATCGCTGCAAGACACTTGTGTCAAGCTATGCTTCACGTTTAAAAGCTGTTATAACTGTAAAAGGATGCTGTACTAAGTACTAAGATTGAATGTCACTTGGGGGTTGAATAAAACTGATAATGCTGTGAGCACAGAAAAGACATTTGTGGTTATTTCATTATAACTGTTATGTTATATTTGTCTGACCTACAAGTGCCTCTTTAATGTAAATGTAAGCAAGATGACTGAATGATCAAAAGCAATGTCAAACTGGCCAAAACACTCAATTTCAGTGGGGGTTGAATAATTTTGGCCACAACTGTATACCCAACAAGGACCAGCAACGTACTGGTACATCACTGCATCATCCTGGTATGGTTTTTTTCAGTCGGCTTTCATGTAAAAGCAATCCTAGTGGCTAATTACCTTTGATTGCTTTTACAAGCAGTGGGAGAAGATGCCCCTCCCCCTGCTGCGCCTTCCACAGTTTTCTCAGGCAGTCCCGTGCCATCGGGGGGAACCTGAGAATGCAGCCACTGTTTCTGCCAGCTGACCATAGAGCTGATTGGAGACCAGAATGGTGCCATTCATCTCTGTAGTCTAAGACACCAGAAGCTACGAGATTTCATCACTTCAGTTTCACAGGATATACACAGCGCCATTTTTAAATTGGGAAAGCATCTGATCACACCTATCTTGGTGAGATCAGATGATGTAAGGGCAGAGGAGATATCTAGAGTCTAATAGACCCCAGATTTCTCTGAAAAGAATGCCTGTCAATGCCTATTGCTCTCACAGGGGATATTTACATTCCCTGTGAAAATGATAAAAGTGATTAAAAAGAAAAAAATTAAAGGGATAGTGTAAAAATAATAAAAAAAATCAAAATAACTAAAAAAGGAATTAAAGCACTCACGCCCCCCCCCTCCACCCCGCATACACGCGTGCGTGCAACTGCGCACGCAAGAGTTGGCCTTGTAAACTGCAGTTGCACAATGCATGTGAGGTGTCATCGCGAACATCAGATCGAAGGCAGTAATTCTAGCACTAAACCTCCTGTGTAAATCTAAAATGGTAGGCTGTAAAGGCTTTTTACACCTATTAAAATATTTAATATTAAAAATGTATGCAGTTTGGCGTCTTTACACAGGGCATGCGCAGTTTTAAAGCATGTCATGTTTGGTATCTATTTACTCGACATACCATCATCTTGTATACTTTAGCAAACAATTGGCCAATATATTCTGTTTTTATGCATTAAATGTAAAAAAAGTGAATTTTTTTCCAAAGATTTGCGTTTAAAAAATCGCTACGCGAGTACTATGTGACTTACAAAAATTGCAGCACCTACCATTTTATTTACTAGGGTGTCTGCTTTAAAAAATATATATATGATGTTTGGGGGTTGGAAGTAATTTCCTAACAAAAAATACAGATTTTTTCATGTGAACAAAAAGTGTCAGAAAAGGCTTGGTCTTCAGGTGTTAGAAGAGTGAGTGATGTGTGGCATAAACTTCTAATGCTGGGCATAAAATGCCCCCCATGACCCCTTTTTGAAAAGCATACACCCCAAACTATTTGCTGAGAGGCATGTTGAGTCAATTGAAGAATTTATTTTTTTAGCACAAGTTTTTGGAAAATGACAAAAACATAATTTTTTTTTACACAAAGTTGTCACTTAATTGATTTATTGCACACACATCCATGGGTATATGTGGAATTACTCCCCAAAATACATTCTGTTACTTCTCCTGAGTATGCGGGCACCAAATGTGAGAAACTATTTAGCAGTCTAGATGCATACAGGACCCCAAAATCCAGTAAGCACCTTCAGGTTTTTAAAGGGCTTTATTTCCTCATTACACTTCCTGACTACCTATTACAGTTTCAGAAGCCCTGAAATGCCAGAATAGTACAACCCCCCCCCCCCCCCAATGACCCCTCTTTGGAAAGTAACCCCCCCCCAAGGAATATGATAAGAAGCATGGTCACTATTTTGCAGATCTCGTTTGTTGCCACAAGTTTTTGGAAAATGAAGAAAGAAAAGGAAAACATACTTGTTTTATTTTTTATTTTTCAAAACCTTGTGAGAAAAAATTAGATCTGCAAAATAAACACCATGCCTCTTATTAAATTCCTTGAGGTGTCTACTTTCCAAAAATGGGTCATTTGGGGAGGTTTGGTGCTATCCTGGCATTTCAGGGCCTCCAGAACTGTGATAGGTAGTGAGGAAGTGAAATGAGGAAGTTACGCACCTTCAATCTTTCAAAGTGGTCAATGGATTTTGGGATCCTGTATGCAACTAGGCTTCCAAAAATTGCCACAAATGTGGTATCCCCATACTTGGTAGAAGTAGCAGAATGTATTTTGAGGTGTAATTCCACATATACCCATGGCATGTGTGAGCAATATATCATTTAAGTGACAACTTTGTGTAAAAAAAAACAAATTGTGTAATATTCCAAAAACTTGTGGTAAAAAATAAAGTATACCATTGACTCCACATGCCTCCCAGCAAATTGTTTGGGGTGTCTACCTTCCAAAAAGGGGTCATTTGTGGAGGGATTGTGCTATCCTAGAATTTCAAAGCTTCTGAAACTGTGATAGGTAGTGAGGAAGTGAAATGAGGAATTTACGCACCATCAGACTTTCAAAGGGGTCATTGGATTTTGGGTTCCTGTATGTGGCTAGCCTCCCAAAAAGTCTTACACATGTGGTATCACCATACTCAGGAGAATTGGCACAATATATTTTGGACTGTAATTCCAAATATACCCATGGCATGTGTGAGTAATATACCATTTAAATGACAACTTTGTATAAAAACAATGGTCATTTTTCCAAAAACTTGTGGAAAAAAATAAATCTTCCATGGACTCAACATGCCTCTCAGCATATAGCTTAGAGCAGGGGTAAGTAACCTATAAGAGGTGGGGATCTACCTGAACAGTATGGAGGAGATCAAAGACCTCCAGGGTGTGCCTTTATATTTATAGAAAAATACAATTACTAGCAATCCCCAAATAGTAAGTAAAGACTTATAATTCCTTCTGTGGCCATGAACCAAAGCAAAACATCCCTTATTCTCCCTCAGTACAGACTCCCTGTGCAGCACAGAACAGCCAAATTTAAACCACAGACCCCCCCCCCCCCCCCAGCACAGCCCTCCCCACACTTAATACAGACACCCTTACCAGTTCAGGTGCCTCAATACAGAAAACCTCCTCATCCCTTCTCTCTCACCCCCAGGGTACAGAACTGAAAGAACAGAAGAACGCTAGCTCAGGGTGAGAAGTCCGGAGCAGTGGAGATTTCCTCTGGCACTGAGCTAATTATCTCACTAAAGCAGCACAGCAGGTGTGGGCTCAGTGGAGCTTTGTGTTTTTCTTTCTGTTACACAGTGCTAAAGAAACTTCAGAAGCCACAGCAGCCCCAGTGAGCCTACTGTCAGGAATGGGCTCACCTGCCTTGTGGGCTGCAGTACCAGTGCTTGCCAGCGGGTGTGTCAGGAATGGGCTCACCTGCTGTGTGGGCTGCAGTACCGGTGCTTGTCAGCGGGTGCTTTCAGCAGCCAGGATCTCACTCCTGCAATCAAGCCATCACCTGAGGCTGATTGCAGGAGGTATATTTAAGCAGCACCAGGCCTGCAATCAGTGCCTTGGTGTTGTCCCATGAGCCCCTGTATCTTGTTCCTGATTGTCCTGTACTCCTGATTGCTTTGTTGCCGACCCAGCCTGATCTTGATACTGCTGTCCTCTCCTGCTCTGACCCCTGGCTCGTCCTGACCATTCTCTGCCTGCTCCCATTGCCTGACCTCCTGTTATCGAACCCGGCCTGTGACCTGTTATTCTTTGCCTGCCGCTCTGTACTGTCTGCTCCGCTGTTACCGACCCGGCCTGTCTGACCATGCATACCTCTTCACATCTGGCTCTTAACTGCTCTACGCCATTGGCACCTGCCTCTACCACAGCTGGTGTTCCTCGGGGGTTGCAACCTGGTCTCAGGCTGCTTCAAGTCCATCCCCACCATCAGGGGCTCTGGTGAACCAGCAGACTGAGGCTTAGACTCCGCGCCCTGAGGGACTCCGGCCAGTGGGTCGCTAGAGGCTACCGCCAGTCGGCCGCTGACAGAACCATAAGGCCTGCCTGACCATTCCACCTCTCCAGCCCTGACTACCTGTGTTCCTGCACATACTGATATTAGTGGAAGGTTAGTTTTGTTTACTGTGCGTTTTGTATAATTGGGTGGCTAACAATAAATTATATTGTTATTACATCATTCCTGAAGCCTGTTACTTCCCTGTGTCAGTCCTCACATTTCTGGTCATACCCGGATCCCTGACACCTACACCTGCAGCTTCAGTGAGAGAGGAACTCAGTGCCAGAGCACGTCTCCTCCACTGGTCCACCCACCCAGCTCTCTCCTTCACAGCTCCACCTGCGCAGCTCCCTCCTCACCTGCTCCGCCCACCATCTCTCTTCTCCCCTGGTCCACCCGCCTTCTCTCTCCTCCCCTGCTCCACATGCCTTCTCTCTCCTCCTCTGCTTGCCTCTCTCCTTTCATGAGCCACCAGCCGGCAATCTTCCAATTTCTACACTGGTCTGCCCAGTACACACTGGGGAGGAGCAGTTTAGCCCGAGGTCAGCAATGCAATCTACCCATCACCTAGCCACGATCGACGGGTAGATCCCGATTGACGGGTTGATGACCCCAAGCTTAGGGTGTCTACTTTCTGAAAAGGAGCCATTTGGGGGTGTTTGTACTGCCCTGGCACTTTTGCACCTCAAGAAATGTGATAGACAGTCAGAAAGAGCTGTGTAAATTCCAGTATCTATACCATAGTTTGTAGACGCTATAAATTTCACAAAAACCAATTAATATGCAGTTATTGGGATTTTTTTTTATCAAAGACATATAGCAAAATACATTTTGGCCTAAATGTATGATGAAATTTGAGTTTGTCAGATATTTTTTATGACAGAAATTAGAAGATTGTTTTTTTTTCAAAATGTTTGGGTTTTTTGTTTATAGCGCAAAAAAATAAAAAAAACCCAGAGGTGGTGAAATACCACCAAAAGAAAGCTCTATTTGTGTGAATAAAAACCCATAAATTTCATTAATGAACAAAATTGCATAACCCCACAATTGTCAGTTAAACTATCGCAGCGCCGCATAGCAAAAAATGGCGTAAATTCCAATTTCTATACCATAGTTTATAGACACTATAACTTTCATACAAACCAATTAATATACATTCATTGTTATTTTTTTTTTACCAAAGACATATAGCAAAATACATTTTGGCCTAAATGTATGACAAAATGTAAGTTTATTGGATATTTTTTAGAGCAGAAATGAGAAAATATATCTTTTTTTCAACATTTTCTGTCTTTTTTTGTTGATAGAGCAAAAACTAAAAAACCCAGAAGTGATCAAATACCACCAAAAGAAAGCTCTATTTGTGTGAAAAAGGGACATAAATTTCATTTATGTACAGTATTGCATGACCACGCAATTGCCCGTTAAACTAGCTCAGTGATGTATAGTAAAAAATGGTGTAAATTCCAGTATCTATACCATAGTTTGTAGACGCTATAACTTTCATACAAACCAATTAATAAACACTTATTGGGATTTTTTTACTGAAGACATATAGCAAAATAAATTTTGGTCTAAATTTATGGTGAATTTTGAGTTGATAGGATATTTTTATAACAGAAATTAGAAAATATTGCTTTTTTCAAAATTTCCTTTTTTGTTTATAGTGCAAAAAATAAAAACCCAGAGGTGATCAAATATCACCAAAAGAAAGCACTATTTGTGTGAAAAAAAATTATATAAATTTAAATTATCTACAAAATTGCATAACCCTGCAATTGTCCAATTAATATACACTTATTGTGAATTTTTTACATATAGACATATAGCAAAATACATTTTGGCCTATATTGATGGTGAATTTTGAGTTTATATAATATTTTTTATAACAGAAATGAGAAAATATTGCTTTTTTAAAAAATGTTTGGTCTTCTTTTGTTTATAGCGCAAAAAAAACTGAGGTGATCAAATACCACCAAACGAAATCTCTATTTGTGTGAAAAAAAGAATATAAATTTTGTTTGAGTACCGCATTGCATGACTGCATAATTACCAGTTTAAATAGTGCAGCGCCGTAACGCCTGGTCAGGAAAGGGGGTAAATCCTCTGGAGCTCAAATGGTTAAAAATGACAAAAGTTCAGATGTACTCAGTTAATGAGAATAAATGTACTGTACAGCTGATATAAATCTGAGGGCTGATAAAGTGCCTAGAACAGTGATTATCACTAAATTATTAAAAAATTGTGTTAACTGGAGTTTAAAAAAATGTGTTATTTGGAACATGGGTGCCCTAAATAAACAGGACAAATCATTAATAATGTCAGTAATAAATTTATGTGGAGTAGATGGAAGTGTGGAGAGGATGGAACAGTGTACACAAAAATTGACAATATGATGTGACTAAGGTAACCATGTTGACCAAGTAAACACAGTCTTCCTGTTGCCACATTTATCTACTTAGAGAATACAATCTGGCAAGTGCAACAAATAATTACAAATTGACCAGTAATGTATGAGCCATAAATTCTTTAAAAAATAAAACTGACTTGGAAGGACTGTTAAAGCTAAAGATTTAGAAGAAAGAGTAATTATAGAAGTTCTCCTGAGTAACCCTACAAAACCAACTTTGCTTAACCACTAATGAAATATAATATAGTGATATCCTCTTTATTAACTTAGAGCTTGTTTTGCTAATTAAAGTTAAAATACAGGAATATTGCAAACATATCCAATAAATCGTTTCCTAAAGTCCTGCAATGTTATCCTTATCAAAATGTTCTCATATGTAGTAGAGGAGTCACTGGTACAAAATTCTACCAAGAAAAATTAAAAAAATTAAAAAATCTGAATTTTACACAACTTCCCTATAATTATAAAGAAGAGGAAATATTTTCTAAATTATAACTGCCATATATTAATCCTCAAATATGCGTTTATTACATAATCAAAAAAATATAACCAATTCAAATCACATAAAGAGAAAACCCAAAGGAACTAAAGAAGCAGTTATGCGCTATGGCAAAAGAAAACCCAAACCTAGAGTTCCAAGGACAAAAACATATGCAAATCACAATTAAAAGAGAAACTTGGCCAAATATTATTTAAAAGAGAAGTATGGACTTTATAAAAAAAAAACCATTTATACTCACCTTGATCTAAAGCTGCATGTATTCCCCAATGGCTGTGCAGTGAGAACTGAGCTATCAAATACTGCTGATCACTCTGTTCTTCCTTCGGCTCTGAGCAGAGAGCCATGACTGTCAGTCGCCGGATCTCTGCTCTGCCCCTCCAGCGCTCACTGGAGCGGTGGGCTGTTGAGGGGGGCGGAAGAGGCTGATTCAGGCTCTCGGCGGATCTCTGAGAGGCTGAGCCAGGTGCTGGTCCAGGCTTCTTGGTGGATCCCAACCATATGGTCAGGATCTTTTCAAAGCCTGGACCTGCTGAATGACTCCATCAAACAGTGGACGCTACAGTGGGGTCACAGGTGTGCAGAATGAACTCCACTCCTGCGACCTACAGCTTTGGCTATAATTCTCCTTTAAAAAGGACATACAAACTGGAACCCTCCTGTCTAACAAGAAATGACTATGTATGTCCTTTTTTCAGTAATACAATTAAAAGATTCTCTTTTAATTGTGTTTTGTATATGTTATATTGTTTGATTATTTAATAAAATATTTGGAAATGAATATCTGGCAGTTATAATTTGGAAAATATTTCCTCTTTTTCATGATTATAGTGCAGTAGAGTCAAAATCATTTTTTTCCTACTTTTTTATTTTTCTTACTAAAAAATACAGAAATGAAGAACAAGTTTGATGGAACCAAATGATATTATCTGTTTAAAACAGGAACCCTCTTGCGCTGCCAATCCTAAATCAACAAATTCTGGGTGGCTGCTAGCACCTATCTATATTACCAAATAGTGATAACAAAAGTACAGGGAATAGTGCTGCGCTACCCCAATAGTGAATTTAAATAAGTGAGATGAATAGAAAAAAATTAAATAAAGTATACATATATGAATAGAATAAAAATACCAGCAGGTGACCAAATGACATAAATATGAATATGACTCAACCCCGTGGGTGAAGAAAAAATATATATAAATATAAATGTAAATACTGCGCTCGGTACCTCAATAGCGAATATAAATAAAATGAAAGGAATATACTAATAAAGATAAAGGAATGCAACAAGTGAACAAATAAAAGAAATCAACTCAATAACGTGAGTGAAAAATGGATGATATAAACCTAATCGTGACCTAATAAGTGAAAACAAAAAAAAAAACAAACATAATAGATCGTAATAAATCACATGACATAAATAAAAATAATGTGCCAAGAACAATGTGGGAAACGATGTGATGAAAACAATATTAATGTACACAGTACAAAAAATATTCTGTCCACTATTGGTACATTTATGAGAGCCTTTGGTTCAACCAAGAGTATTTCCTGGATTACGACCAAGGGGGCAGATGCGAATAGGATCTCTCCTCTGAGTGCTACATTGACCCTGTGGGTCGCAGCGTGGAGGTGAGCATGCATGCTAGCTGGTGGCAGATTATTCTTTGCAGTGATCACTGGATTTATCACCTATTGAATGAACACTGAATATTTTTTGGACTGTGCCCATTAATATTGTTTTCTGTCACATTGTTTCTTACATTGTTCTTGGCACATGATCTTTATTTCTGTCATGTGATTTATTACGATCTATTACATTTGCTTTTTGTTTGTTTTCACTTATTAGGTCACGATTAGATTTATATCATCCATTTTTCACTTACGTTATTGATTTGATTTCTTTCATTTGTTCACTTGTTGCATTCCTTTATCTTTATTAGTATATTCCTTTAATTTTATTTATATTCGCTATTGAGGTAGCGCAGTATTTACATTTATTTTTATATATATTTTTTCTTCACCCACGCGATTGAGTCATATTCATTCATATTTTTTTTTTTTTTCTATTCATCTCACTTATTTAAATTCACTATTGGGGTAGTGCAGCACTATTCCCTGTACTAATGGGTTTTTTTAACAAGCATTTAAAGGGTGCCTCTAATTTTTTTGCTTTTTAAAGATGTAATATAAAGTAAATCTTGATTGCACACTTTGCAGGCAAATTAACTTTTAAATTCCATGTTAACATTCTTCACTTGTAGTTGACTGGATAATGTCTAAATACTTTCTAGTATACATTAAACTTACCAGTAACAGTAGAGGTTTACTCTGCCGAATTGCTCCAAAACATCCCAGGAATCCAAGCAGAGACAGAGCTAGCCCAACAAAGAGTAGAATGTAGCCACCAGCACTTAGTAAAGGATTTGAAGTGAAAATATTCTGAAATCCATCTGGATCAACTACAATCCATATACCAACTCCTAGAAGGCAAATTCCCCCTAACTGCAGAGAAAGGATAATACATACAATTAGGATACAAATACATACAGTAATGTATCTTAAAGGATAAGTTCCCCATTTTCTGGGAGAATTTCGCTTTTCATAATATATAGAAGCATTTTCCAATGCCATTTCTGACCCAGCCATCCCAATGTGCTTATCTCTCACTTACCTTATACACAGGACGTTTCATTTTTGTCAGTTTATTTGAATTTTTGAACTGATTTCCAGATTCCATCACTTCCGGTCTCTCAGCATTCACTTCCTGTAGGCCATCTCCCAGAAGCCTTTACTTCCTTGTTGTGCACAGAAGAAGGTGTGATACGGTGTGTTCACCACTCTGGACCACACCTCCCTCATTACAATTCCACCCACTTTCTATACAATCTGATTGTACAATCTCCTTTAGACCTCCTATCAGCTATGTAGTACAAGGTCCTGTCTGATATGATACCGATTGAATAGATTGTTTAGGTGTGTCCTCCTATTCCATAGTTCTGGTTAATCGAAAGGAAATCGTACTGAGATTGTACAATCATATTGCATAGTATATTGCCATCTTTATACAAGTACATAGATGGGATGGATGGAGACACTCAGTTGTCAGACCTTATTCATATCTCCATGTAGCAAAAACTCGTTTTTCCAGTGGCACACATAGGACAGTCCATTTATTTTAATTGGCTGCACTACACATGGCAAAGTAGCTCATGGGACATTTTGGCATGGTGTGAGCTGCATGTTTTTTACTGCGCATTTTGCTGCATTTGTCACCCATTTTTTCATGTGGCAAAATGTGTGTTTTCTTCTGTTTGGTGTGCTGTTAACAATTAATGACACTGAAAGAGCACTAGGTAATTTTAGGTGCATAAATGTGGCCATACACTATACAATCTGATTGTACAATCTCTGTACAATCTCCTTTAGATCTTCCAAAAATATATAATAGGAGAAGACACCATCTATCCAATCACTCTGTATCCAATCAAGCAGACCCTTGCACTACATCAGGGCTGTACCATGGGCTGCATGCAGCCCCAGGGAGTGTAACATGTGGCCTGAGGTGGTTTGAAGGGATGCTGGGGTAGCCAGGCAAATGCAGATTTGGAGAGATGCTGGGGATGCTGTGAATAAAAAGTTGACAGGTGAAGAGTGTGTTTTAATGAGGTCATTGCAGGATTTGTGTGCTACTGAGATCAGATGGAAATCTCCTTTCTGGGTCTTACCTGCTCCTCTGTCCTATATCTACATGTCAGGATGTGATGAAGCTTTCTAAGAACTATAGCAAGAGCTAAGGTAAGGCCTTGTTCTCAAAATCAAAGAGAGCTTGTATTTTTTTTGCAACTGAGGTGCATTGGTACATAGGGAAGCTGGAATTTACATAGTTAGTCTGGTTGAAAAAAAGACAAAAGTCCATCCAGTTCAACCATTAAAAATTTAGAATTTAGAAAAAAAGATTTTTGAACTTAGCCTTTAAGGTTTATGTGATGTTACAATTATCCCATGTTGGGGGTTGCATCTTCCCACTAAAGACCTGGACAACTGTGAATAAACATAAAGGAAGAAATCCCACCACTTGCCTCTCAAAAAGTAAATTTTCGATGGAGTTGTTCTCAAAATACTAATTTCAAAAGCATGTTTCAATTTCCTCTACAATGGTATCAGTCCAGTTCAAAGCTCTCTTAAAAAGTAAAAGTAAAAGTCAACCTTTTGCAATTTACTAAAAAGCAACTTGTGGAAATTTGCAAAACTCAGCTAGGAAATACAACACCCATGTAGAAATTGTCCCTTCTGACAAAGGACTCTATTGCAGTAAAGTAACAGTGCAAACAATTTCTTCTTTGCAATGTACTTTGTATCCTCATCATGGTAATTATTTAGCAGTCAGTACAAAACAAATAACTTGAAGTGTTATTAAATACTGTATAAACTATTGAGTGTAGGTAACAAGATTTATTTCAAATAGTTCATACTTACAAATATAAGTGCATTGAAGAGAAACATCATATATTTCATGAAGAGTAAGACACCCATATTGTAAATGTGCCTTCACCTGCAAAGCAATTACTATCAATTAAAATGATTGAATATAAAATGGCAAATTATCTTCTGCTATTTATTTCATTTATTCACACAAACTGACATATTAGACAGTTTTCTGTGAACTACTGTGTCTATGACAACCACACAAACCTACAGACTCTTGGGCCATATTAGTTAGAAGCCAGGCAGGCTTTTGGTATTGGGTTGTGAAAGGATAGCCTTGGCAGTTCCTGGAAGAAACTGCGTAGGCATTTGGTCGAAAACCCAGAGTTTACCCAAGCTCTGCTCCTGGGAAGAGTTCAACCTAGGCCTAAGCCCTGAAAAGCTGCAGTATGGTGATAATATTTCACATTTTGTTATCATATACATTTCCTAATTCTCCAATAAGAATTTATTATTGATTTTTTAATTTGAAGTGTTTGGAATGTTTTTCAATTCAAACTTTTTTTTTTTTCAATTGCAATTGAGTTCAGAGGGATTACCACCTATGTCAAGTTGTTGTCTGGGTCCACATTGGGGAAATTTTCCTTCATGTCATATCTTGGGTCTACATTGTGGAGATTTTCCTTCATGAAAGCCAATTATTGCTGCAAATAAGATGGTATTGTTATTATTAGTAGTAGTCTGAAAGTGTTTGTGACCTCAACATTTCATATTTCAGATATGTGCCAGTTCTACCACATACTCTTTGATTTTCTTCCTTTGTGTAAAATATCTGGTGATCCTGCCAGTTCTACTTTCCTGTTGCAAACTTATGATGCACATCCATCCCAGCATGGTCAGTTTTCTGGCTGTACTAGAAGTGTGTACTGCTGTCTGTTCAATAGAAACCAGTCCAACGATTGGCTTCTGTTGAATGGTCCTGCTGGAAAACCAGCATTTGATCAACATGTACAGCCAATGGCTGCACCACTGATCAGTGTATAGGGGGGCCTCCGCTGTCAGACTACAATAGAACAGCAGGGGAAATCGCTTGCATCTATATTGCTCATGCAGGGTTTTTTTTTTCATTCAACCTGCTGGTTGCAAAAAAAAAAAAATGATGCGTGTATACCCTACTTAATCCAATGGTCAGACTTTGGCTGAAATACCCCCCTGCACAACCATTTACTAGGAAGATCAGTGTGATGATGTTTCTCCTCCCCCAAATCTCTGAGCTACTTTTGCTGCTGAGAACAGAGATTATGTGATCACTTAAAGCAAAAAAGAAAAAAAATTATTTATAATGTATTTTTACAAATAAACACAAAATGTTTTACCTTTCATGGAATGGGTTTTGCTTAAAATGAACGGGTTGTTTTACAAGATAAGGATTCACATATACTTTAATCAAAGTATTGTTGGTATCAAATTCTAGCTATAGTAAAAAATGTTTTATTTTGTTATGGACTGATCAGGAAAAGGTTAGAACTCCTGTAAGAGTTTTTATTTCCCTTTCTGTTCCTTTTATAGAGTTTTCCTTTAATCACCTGTCAGAACAGGATGTGAAGGGAAATCTATCCAAAAGGGACATATACAAATCCAATCAAATGCTAGTTTTCCAGCAGAACCAATCATCAGAAGCCAGCTAACCATTGGCATCTATTGAACAGAGATAAGTATACATGGTTCAAAAATAATTTGGTTCCTGTTTATCCGGCTGAATTGTAATGCATGTATACCCAGTTTTAAAATCAATAATTATTTTTCTTTTTTCATTATTATTTGATATTGATGCAAGTACACAGTAGATCTGAAAATCGTCTGCTCTGACAGCTTAATATTCCTCCTCCAAGGTACTCAGCAGCCAGGCTTTTTAAATTGATCTATTTCATTATAATTAGGGCATGGGAAGCATAGATGCAGGGGGAAAAACGATGGCCATAGGCTGTCTATCCTTTCACAATGCAGGGGGAAGGGCAGGCAGCAGCAAATGGGGTGGGGGGAAGACCTACAGCCAGGGGAAAGGGTACACAAAACAAAGTAAGTGTGAAATCCTACAGCAGTAGGCTGCCCACTGTTCCCCAAATCAGAACCGTCCAAAATAAAATGACAGACAAGCCTAAAAGTTGAGCTAAAGGTGCTGTGAACTCTTTCCCCTCCTCCTCGTCTCCTTCCTTTACTCTTAATCCAATTTACAGTGGGGCAAAAAAGTATTTAGTCAGCCACCAATTGTGCAAGTTCTCCCACTTAAAAAGATGAGAGAGGCCTGTAATTGGCATCATAGGTAGACCTCAACTATGACAGACAAAATGAGAAAAAAAATCCAGGCAATCACATTGGCTGATTTGGAAAGAATTTATTTGCAAATTATGGTGGAAAATAAGTATTTGGTCACCTACAAACAAGCAAGATTTCTGGCTCTCACAGACCTGTACCTTCTTCTTTAAGAGGCTCCTCTGTCCTGCACTCATTACCTGTATCAATGGCACCTGTTTGAGCTTGTTATCAGTATAAAAGACACCTGTCCACAACCTCAAACAGTCACACTCCAAACTCCACTATGGTGAAGACCACAGAGCTGTCGAAGGACACCAGAAACAAAATTGTAGACCTGCACCAGGCTGGGAAGACTGAATCTGCAATAGGCAAGCAGCTTGGTGTGAACAAATCAACTGTGGGAGCAATAATCAGAAAATGGAAGACATACAAGACCATTGATAATCTCCCTCGATCTGGGGCTCCACGCAAGATCTCACCCCGTGGGGTCAAAATGATCACAAGAACGGTGAGCAAAAATCCCAGAACCACACGGGGGGACCTAGTGAATGACCTGCAGAGAGCTGGGACCAACTTAACAAAGGCTACCATCAGTAACACACTACGCCTCCAGAGACTCAGATCCTTCAGTGCCAGACGTGTCCCCTGCTTAATCTAGTACATGTCCTGGCCCGTCTGAAGTTTGCTAGAGAGCATTTGGATGATCCAGAAGAGGATTGGGAGAATGTCATATGGTCAGATGAAACCAAAATAGAACTCGTCGTGTTTGGAGGAGAGAGAATGCTGAGTTGCATCCAAAGAACACCATACCTACTGTGAAGCATGGGGGTGGCAACATCATGCTTTGGGGCTGTTTCTCCGCAAAGGGACCAAGACGACTGATCCATGTACAGGACAGAGTGAATGGGGCCATGTATCATGAGATTTTGAGTGCAAACCTCATTCCATCAGCAAGGACATTGAAGATAAAACATGGCTGGGTCTTCCAACATGACAATGATCCCAAACTTACTGCCCGGGCAACGAAGGAGTGGCCTCGTAAGAAGAAATTCAAGGTCCTGGAGTGGCCTAGCCAGTCTCCAGATCTCAACCCCATAGAAAACCTTTAGAGGGAGTTGAAAGTCCGTGTTGCCCAGCGACAGCCCCAAAACATCACTGCTCTAGAGGAGATCTGCATGGAGGAATGGGCCAACATACCAGCAACAGTGTGTGCCAACCTTGTGAAGACTTACAGGAAACGTTTGACCTCTGTCATTGCCAACAAAGTATATATAACAAAGTATTGAGATGAACTTTTTATATTGACCAAATACTTATTTTCCACCATAATCTGCAAATAAATTCTTTCCAAATCAGCCAATGTGATTGTCTGGATTTTTTTTCTCATTTTGTCTCTCATAGTTGAGGTCTACCTATGATGCCAATTACAGGTCTCTCTCATCTTTTTAAGTGAGAGAACTTGCACAATTGGTGGCTGACTAAATACTTTTTTGCCCCACTGTAGCTTCCGTCTCTTCTTCTCCTTCCCCTCCTGCCATTCTTTCTTCACCTCTTCCTCCTCCACCTTCTCCTATGTGATTAGGAAAAAAGAATAGATCTAGGTAGCTTGGGTTTTTTCACCCCACCAGTAGATCATCATCCAGGGACTTTGCAGAGATATGTGACCCCTGTACTTTGGTCAATGGAATAACACTCATAGGTGAGTGAAGAGAATAGTGCCAGTGATTCATACATGAACTGATGAAAATATCCAATTTCCTCCAGTCCATGGTCTGGGCAGTTCTTCATTTTCGTATTGCTATCACCCATTACAATTTTATATGTATTTATTTCTTTGTTAAAAAGTATTTACAGATTTACTTTTTTTCATACTTTTTGTCTTTTTTTCATAGAGTTGTCCCTGCCTATGTCAAGAAAACTAGGACATGAACATTATGTAAACTGGGTTAAAATAATGGCAGCTGGGAAATGGGACCCAAATCGATTTTGTTGGGTCACCACATTTGGTGGGAGACTCATTTCAGTTCCTTTGGTCATCGTTGACCTTTTCCTGTGATTTTTTTTCTCCAGGTACAAGAGCGGAAGGGCAAGTAGCAATAGCAGCAACAATAAGCATATAATCCTTCTCCAAGGTTAAAAGAGTAGAAGAGTAAATCCAAAGCAACACTAGCCAATACCTACCCCACCATCTCAAGTAACAACCTTCCCATGGAAGGGTTTGAGAAATGGTAGCTGGGAAGGGGGACCTAACTTGATTTTGTAGGGTCACAGCATCGGTAGGAAACTCATTTCAGTCCCCTATCAGTCATCATTGGCCTATTTCTTTATCCTCAGGAGCAAGACAAAAAGGGTAAGAAGCAGCAAAACTACCAGCTTGCCACTTCAGCTGCTCCCATATCAGCTGGCGAAAACATCAACCTTCCTCTAATGCAGTTTGCCACTCACCTTCACTATTTTTCTTTTGTAAACATTGTTTAAAGGTTACTTTTTTTTTTTTCATTTTCTTTCTACTTTTTCTTCTTAAGGCCCTATCTGCTGTGGTCAAGCAAATATGGGCAGGAACAATAAGACGGTAAAAAAAAAATGGACTACTGGGTGTTGAGCATGTACCATTTACTGGGGGTGTCCCAATATGCGCATAGGGTATTAGGTAGCCGGGCTGCACATGACATGTCAGAGAGAGCCTTCAGCACAGCTGGGGGAACTTCTAACTGAGAGGCTGATTTTTAATAAAATGATTAAGAACTGGATTGTAGAGGACTACCAAACACCCATAGTGGATGTTACTGATAAAATCAATACAGTTATTTTATATACATGTAACTTAGAAAAGAATAAGCACTTTTCCCTGTCATTTTCTCTGTTTCTACCACTGCTGTCAACATTTTTGCCTCCAGACACCTCAACTGACCACCTGAAATCCAAAAGGAACTTCAGCTCTAATTTTTTTTGGAAGAGAACTCTCTGTGCCCTCTGACTTAACTTGCTTGCTATTTTAAAAATGTGGTGGCAGTGGCCATTTTGCCCAAGACCCAAGATGCAGAATCTAAGGAACTGCCTGGAATTCACCTGCATGCCCAGCAAGGAGCAAGTTTACACTTTGAAAAAATGAATTGCCTACAAAAAAAAACTGCCATTCTTATTGTAGAAAACACACTTGCCTTGTTTGTATCTACTCAGTTTGGACTATTCTACCTGGATACGTTAAACTGCCACCTTGTTGCTGGTCAATTTTGGAGAGTTGGGGTACAGAGCTATGCAAGCAGACAGGGCACGCAAGAAAAAAACCTTTTGGATGTAACAAAGGATGAAAAAAAGGCAAAACCACCACCACCCCTAAATTCTTTAACAAACCTGCCAGTGTCTACACATGCTACACCAATCTCTCCCAATGCTGTTTGTCAGCAGTACTCCCTGTGCTTTCCCCTAGCTAAAGCAGATTATCAACCCGGCTGCTGTGACCGCACCCTGTTATAATAAGGGGGCTGGCTTACCCCAAAGCAACCTTATTGCCCTTCCAAGCCAGCTAACCTAAGTTATGGATCCTGGCAGTGCATTATGGTTACAAGGAATTTGCAAATATTCAATAGAGAAGATGGAACTTTCAGGGTGCATAGACATGAATACCACACATTAAAAGTTATATAATTTTTTTTTCGTATTTTGGTAAAAAAACTTTTCTGCTAATCACCAGTGTACACTGAGTATCCTGGAGGCTGTTTTGGATCTGAATGGAGCTAATATCGTCTGGACTTTTGTCCTTTGCTGATATCTGGTGGTGGAATTGTAAATTGATCCTCAATTAAAATCCTTTTTCCCTACATTTTTCTTGCTACTTGAATTGCAATATTTAACAGATGGATGTTTGATGTCCATTGTTTCCTCTCTTATGGTTGTGAACGTATAGGTCAAATAGACCTTTGTTAGGTCATACATATATATCCTTATAAAGCATTTAACAGATGATATCTGATGCCCATTATATCCTCTACTGTTTTGGACGTGTAGGCCAATTAAGATCTTTTTAGGTCATTCTCTCCTAGCTCCGTGAGCTTTCACATCCAGGACTGCCTTGGCGATAGAAATTTCCTCAAAAAATTCCCTGAAGAAGCCCGTGAGGGCAAAACATGTAGGGAGTAATTACATTTACCTAACCAAGTTTGAATCTGTTGGTATTCTTAGAATTGAAATTGTTTTTATGTTTCTGTATATTTTCCTTTCTTGTGTTTTTTACCAAAATACGAAATAAAAGTTATATAACTTTTAATGTATGTTATTCATGTCTATGCACCCTGAAAGTCCCATCTTCTCTATTGAATATTTGCAATTTTAAGGGATGTGGTGCAATAATCATATCGGGTCACTCGCTCGCCACTTCACTGTTACAAGGAATTTGATCTAGCTAATTTCAGCATTATTTACCTGGACCACGAACCTTGAACATGTAGGGCTTGCCTGAAACCCATGGCAGCAGGGAACCCAAACATCATTACTACTATGGAGCACAGAAATAAGTGATATTTCCAAATATGTCTCCCTTAGGCTGCGCTCACATTTAGCGTTGCATTTTTCCCTCAGCAAGTATAAGGAAGCCCATTCATTTCAATGCACTGCCCCACGCATGCCAAACATGGCAAAGTATCTTGTGCAGCTTTTTGATGCATTTTTTCAATTTTGTACCCTGCATTTTGCTGTGCTTTTTGTGCATTTTTCTAAGCAGCAAAACACGTGTCTGCTTGCAGCGTTTGGGTGCCATGAACAATAAATGAATTTACTGTGTTTTGGAAGTTCATGCAAAAATGCATGGTTTTGCACACATTTACAAAACACGAAGATAGGAATGGAGCCTAAATATATTTCCTCATTTTTAGAGTCTAAACACACACATTCTAGCATTTCACATCCTTTCTCATTAATCAGTTGTTACCTAATAGCCTTTCCATCTATTTAATTCCCCTCTCCCAAATTATTCTGTCTTATTTCCCTAGACACATCTCACAGTAACGTACCGTACATCTACAGTATATCTTAATTTCTTTGACTTGAATTATGTGAACAACTAATGGTAATAATGAATGTTAACAAAAAGTCTCAAACTCTTTAGTAACCTATTGTCCTGTAATGTAACTTCTAAATTAATGACATGCATTCTAAATATTACAAATGTTCTGTATATTGCATCAATCCTCCATAAAACATAAATACTCACTTCACTCAGTTATAGTGCATTTGTTACCGCATTTGCCATAACAATTGTTCTTTTCATTCATGCAATAGTGATTTTCAGCTCTCATTTCTGAATATACTGATCGTTATGGCTATAGCTTAGTGAAGTGAGGCAGATGTTTGCTTCATGGAAAACCCATAAGATATATATGGAGATCTTGTGGACCTCCTTTTGAAAATGATAGTTGCTTGGTTGTTTCTGGTATTCATCCTTTTTAAGTTTCTGATCTCAAACAAGCATGGTGAAGCACAGTCGGAAGTCCTGATCTGTCTCAGGTCACTGATTTAGAAAGTGCCAAAGCTAATGAAAGAGCATAACAGATAGGCACATGATAGTAGGTAGAATGTTTTCAAAACTGGTACCATATCAAAAAACAAATCTCCATAAAGCTTTTTTATGCTGTTTTCGCTGAAGAGCATTTTTTTATTCCCAGAATCCCTAAAAGCCCTATGATGAAAATTTTAGGCTGTTGCTAGCAAGGTACTCAAAAGATGCTGGAAACACTTGGTTGTCTATTTATACGTGTTTTAGATATGACTAGATTTGTAAAATTTCTGTGAATTTTGAAGCCGTGAGAAAAAATATTTTTTGTTTTTTTAAAAACATTTGGTGGAGTGATTTTACAAATTGAAAATAATTTCATTAAACTGGGAATGTGAAATGCAGTGTATATAAAAGTATTATGCTTGAAATAAAACTACAACTTATTCAGTAATAAATTAACTACTTATTCAGTAAATAAATGAAACTTTCTTTTTTTTAAATTTGTCATGATTCAGAGGCAGCAGAAATACTGTTTCTGAAATGAGAACTCTGGAAAGAAAAGCTACTTACACTTTTATTATGGTGCTCATCATTTAATTTCATTAAGTATTTTATACTGTGTTTTGTTATTCTTGTAGCATTTGGAAAAGAATATTTATTCTCAAAACATTTACAAATTGCAGCTCTCAGCAGAAATTGCAGTGTGGAAATGTTTCCAAACTCTAGATGTTGGTTTCTCCATTTTACTTGGAGGGGCAAAAGAAAAAACAATATTCCGAGCAGACTATAGGTGAACATGCTGTGATGGTAAACATTAATATAAATAATTTAAAGGTTATAAAGATTAACGTTTTGTTTAAAAAATGTACCCTCTTACCTGTCAATTAAAGCCTGAGAAGACAGAAAATTGTATCCCAACAATCACCCAACTGTAGAGGGTACAAGATGGAGCCCACAAGCAAACTAAACCAGAGCCTGGAGTGCCCCTAGTGGAAGAAATGCATACTTCTCTTGTTTGAGAACTACACTGAGAAGTACAGTTACCAGAATTGCATTCCAGAATTTGCTTGTGTTCAAGCTTGAGAACTTGCAATAATACTTTACATAAAGTCTCCGAGATCTTTCATTAATGTGTTCATGTTATGTAGTTTGAATACCATGTCATAAATCTATTTTTTTATCACTGTAAAAGAAAAAATTCCACAAACCATTTTTTATTTTTCTGGGGAAAAAAAACAAAAAAATGGCTTTGGAAAAAAGAAGAAAAACTCCCCCCCCCCAAGTTTTCCTTTTTTTTCAAGGCCTTCCCATCTCTACATATGACTCACACAACTTTCACTTGGCATTCACAGATTTTCCAACAGTTTTTAAAATGTTTACATCCTTGGTGAAAGTTGTGTGAATCTTGGTGAAAACATTTATAGATAAACTCCTTGAACTTAGTATTCCAGCAGATTGTTTAAACCCACTGGTATACTAATGCCCCTGTCCAAGTAATAAGTTTAGGGTCAACAATGATCCTAAAGTAGAAGAGAACAGGCAGGCAAACATTGCTGGCTAATTTTACCAGCTTTCTACAGTTACAGTCATTACATTTCTCTTGTACAACTGTGAAATCATGTTTGGTCCAATGAGCAAGGGTAAATTTATACATTCTTTCCCCTTAGACCAACTGTCTTTTGCTGAAACCCAATCATCTAGCTAGCCCTATTATAATACTAACAAGATCAGATGTTATAACTGAAAAGGATACAGCAAGTCTGAGGTCCAGTTATTTAAGAGTCACAGGCCATTAATGCTACTTACTGGAAGGAGGCCATGTGGAGCAGTTCATTTAAAGTAACAAATGTCATTTTGCAAACAAAAAATTACTGCAAGAATCCATAATTTCCATTCCATAAGCTGCAACTTGCGGACATTTTGTGGGGTTCTGTGTCCTGACTGCACTTTAACGAGACATTCTGACAGCACCCATTAAAGGGAATTAGTGGTGGTTTTTGCACACATTTTCCTTACGTATTGTGGAGGGGACTTCAAAAATTTTTTAGGTAAATATTTATTATTGCATAGCAATATTATGTAGTCTTCTATCCAGTCAGCAGGCATAGCTCCTTTTGACATGTTTTCCTGTCTTATTTTTTTTTAAATCCTATTGATTGCAAGGATCAGTAGCTCAAGGTGAAATTTACACAGAAGTGAAACATTAAAGGAGGGATTCCTGTACTGAGTACTTCACCTGACAATTCAGTCAGATACAAGGCAGCTTCGACTGTGCTCTCTTTTTTTTGAGAATCCACAGTGTTCTGAGCATCTTTTGATATACACTCACCTGCCACTTTATTTAGTACACCTTGCTAGTACTGGGTTGGACCCCTTTTTCCTTTCAGAACTGCCTTAATTCTTCATGTCCTAGATTTAACAAGGTGTTGAAAACATTCCTCAGAGATTTTGGTCTATAATGACATGAGTTACTGTTGCCTTTCTATCATCTCAAACTAGTCTGTCCATTCTCCTCTGACATTATCAAGGCATTTTCGTCCACACAACTGCCGCTCACTGGGTATTTTCTCATTTTCGGACCATTCTCTGTAAACCCTAGAGATGTTTGTGCATGAAAAAAGTCACTTAAATCCCCTTTCTTTCCCATTCTGATGCTCGGATTGAACTTCAGAAAGTCGTCTTCACCACATCTAGATGCATAAAGGCTTTGAGTTGCTGCCTTGTGAGTGGCTGATTAGCAATTTGTGTTACCAAGCAACTGGTAACACAAAATCTGTTTGTCCACCTAATAAAGTGGCCAGTGAGTGTATATAATATATTTATTTGTAAAACATAGAATTACCTTCCCTGTTATCATGGCACATCACCAAGGGAATGCAGCCTAGGGTGTCACAGCCACATCCTATTGGCACATCTCTCCTTAATGGGCCTGGGCTCTTCATGGACAAGCACACATGAAACCTTTGTCCAAATGTTGTTGAGCCTTCCACAAGTTTACCAAACCTGCCCTTTTAGGCAATTCTTCTGTTCTTAAGCCTTCCTGTGCTTCTGAAACCACCTGGTCCAAGCAGTCTATAGCCTCTCCTCCAGCTACATTAACCTAATGCCCCTTGCTGCTGGCACTGTGCTCTTAGGCTGTACCTGTCACTCCTGGCTGCTTGCAATGTTCCTAGTATTCTCCATCTGATGCCCCTGGCCCCTGACACTGTTCCTAGCACAGTCTACTTGTTGCTTCTGGCTGCAGGCTCTTCTTCTGGTATGCTCCACCTGTAATCTCAGCCTCAGAGTTCCTGCTATGCTCCGCCTGTAACTGCTGGACACTGACATTGATTCTAATATGCTCCACCTGACCTCCTAACTGTAGGCCCTGGTATACTCCACCTGCCATTCCTGGCTGCAGGCACCATACCCGCCACTGTTCCTGATACACTCATTTGCCAAACCTGCTCCTCTGAGCTCTTGCAGTTGAGCACAGCTACTGTGGGTACTCTCCATTTACCAACACTGCTTCTCCTAGCTTTTTCAGCTGGGCACAGCTGCACCTGATATGCTCTGTTCCAATCTCTACTCCACCATGCCCTCATAGCAAGGCACATCTGAGCATCTTCCCTTGGTGCTCCCAGCAGCAACCCCTATTTCCTCGTTAGTCACTAGGTCATTGCCATTTGTGATCTTATCACATCTTCCTGCTACATCTGCCCGTATATGGGGAATAGATCTGGGAGTCCCCCTCTTTTAGACTCTCCTATGTAGAGAAACCAGATATAGTCAGGTTGCGGTCCAGTTCACTCCATTCTGCTCCATTTGTGACTCTCGGGGTGCATGCCAATTCACAATGACTTGACTGATTCTAAATTGTATTAATTTAATATTAAAAATTTCAGCAAAATGATTTAATTCCATTTTACTATTTTATCTTTGCCTTTATTATCGCTTTTTCAGCTTAGGCACCATTTTTAACAACATTTCAATTACCTCGCTTTCTGTTGCATATAAAAAATAGCTGTGGAGAAATTCTAATTAATCAGCTGATTTATTTACAGCCCCTCAATGTTTACCTTTGTACTGATATCTCAGAACAATTTAAAGTAATATAATAATTTCCAATCTGGATCAGCAATGCTTTGTGGTTGTTTGTACCCCTAAAACTGCATAATTGCCATTTAGGAATGGTAATGGCAAGAGGGAAATGTTTCCAAACATGGTCATAGTTTTATTGCTGGTAAATTATTTTCCTAACAGGCAACCAACATATTCAATAGACAGTAACCCCAATAAATAGTCCAAACAAATGTTCAAACATCTCTCACACAAGAAACAGATCTTCTTAACAACCACAGCATCACTATGAAATATAAATAAAACATCTGCAATACCGTAACTCCATTCAAAGCAAATCACCAATTATTAATATGAAAAACAAAAGGATATATAAACATATAAAATGGTTTCACTTTTATTAACATTAGTCGCTGTTAAGCAGCATTTTTTTACACTATACTCTATTTAATGGCACTAGCAACATTGAATCTATTGAGAACTTGTGCTCATTGTGAATTTTTCACTTACCGTTAAAGGATCCAACTATTGCATTCACTGAATTGTGCATTTCATTTTATTCATTGCTTACTGAACTGTGTTTCTAAAACCTAGTGTCATTAATGAAACATATAAATTTACCATGCAGACAGCACTTGGATAATTACCTTTAAATATGTTGGCGTGTAGCTTTTTTTTTTAATTCCACAACCCAGTAGTGTTCCAGCAATTTCTCATCTGTAAATCCTGCAATGACATTATGTTCAAGTGTCCATCCTCAGAAGGAGGAAGATCACTTGGGTGTTCTCATGAATAGGCAACTCCTAATTATCCAGGAACAAGATCTAGCTTTTACAGATATTGATGGGTTACAAAAAAACAGCTGGAAGTCTGGGCAGGAGAGATGTTTACAATGCAAGACGTCATTAAAAAGTAATATGCCAGAGCACAAGTAGAATCTGACCTCATTGTGGTGGGTTGTAGTTTAATTAATTGTACAGCCCTTCACAGTTTGACTTCACTATAACAGGTGTCCCCAGTGTAACAATGGAGCCTTAATTAATATTCAATGATCTTCCTTTTTAATATTGATGCTTACAATTTGTTGATGCCAAAACTCCAGAGGAGTTCGTAAAAATAAACAAGCATCCAAGTTCACATATCATATAAGCTTATGAGATATTTTAAGAAATTCACATTTACAGATGGGCCAAACAAAAATGTAACTATGAAAGATGACAGTGTGTTGGGGGAGGAATTATCATATAAAGTAGAGTTACTGGGTCCTCTTACTGAACATCTATAAAGACTACTCTGTATTGATGGACACCACAGTAGATTGCAAAGTACTGGTGATGCCATTTATTGTGGATATAGCAACAACTCCAGACTAGGAGGTGAGTCAGCACATGTCCAACCTGAGGCATGAGTAATCTGGCTTCTAAGGCTACAAAGCCACCAGAGTTACTACCAGTGAGCGGGGAAAATACATTAATTTGCTGCATGGTTATATGATTTCATCTTCAGATGAAAAAATGAGAAGCATGGAAATAAACACACCTTGACATTTTGGTGGGACCTTACCCAATGCAGCAAGTTACAATAGGTTTTAGCCTTGGACACAGTGGGATTCCAGCCCCCATTTCCTCTCTCCATCAATAACCTGGCAGAAATTCTAATCTCTCACCAATTTATCTGAAAAGGAAAAAAAAGGTTGATGGAGTTTTGTTTCAGTTGTTACAGTCATCCCCTGAGTGATATCACTGATCAAATTTGGAAGTGTGAAGTGGGACCATTTAATTCCTGGATTGCCTATGGTGTAGCAATATGGTGGTGAATCACACAGCCATACACACTCAAATGTGTTCTGACAGGTTCTAACTTGCATTCACCTGGGTCACAGATCAGTTGACTCAGTCTTCATTAAGTAGCAGAAGAAATAGCACAAGTGTGCGTGTTCTGTTGGCGAAAAATGAGCAACAGGAATCTGAAGCAGCGGATTAACATCATGTTTTGTGTGAAAATTAGTAAAAGTACAAGTGAAACTTTAGCTCTGTTAAAAACAGACTTGTGGCGAACATTCTATGAAGAAATTAAGTGTTTTTGAATGGCTTAGGCAGTCTAAGGAGGAGATGGAAGATGTCCACAATGACGCAAGAAGTGGAAAGCCAGAAACATAAAGATCGGATGCAAATGTGGACAGAGTGCAAACCCTCATATGCTCAGATTGAAGCTTGAGTGTGACTACAATGGCAGAAGAATTGAACAGGGAAATAGTGTAGCAGATCCTAATGGAGGATTTGAGAATGAGAAAGATTTCTGCAACGATGGTGCCTCGAATCTTGACAGAAGATCAGATAGAAAGACGTTTTAATTTCATTCAATCTTTTGAAGAGTGCAGAGGTGTTTGATTTTTTTTTTTTCACAGTACATGCTGGGAATTACCCTAGAGTTACCCACCAAACAACACCAGATGAATTCATCTTGTAATAGAACTGTACTTTGTAAAAACTAAAGATAACATACATATACTGTATAGAACTACAAAGGTGATTAAAAAACTATTTAAAAAATATTTTATGTATATACCCTTTAACCGCTGAGTCACTGTTCTATGAAGAGATAAACATGTAATAGGAAGGTTCTTCATAAAAGCTAAACAGCAAACACAAAGAGTACTGCAAAGAACTAGCAGATTTAAAAAGGTAAATATCTGTGTATCTTTGCAGTATTATATTGGCAGACAGACTTTTATTCTTCTACTGTCAGGGCACACACAAAAAAGCACAATGAAGACATTTATCAAGAACACACTGGTACTGAACTTTGCAAATTATCCAGTAGGATTTTAAATATGTAATTTTTTTCTGTTAAACATCCTTTTAATAATTGTAGGCAGACTATAATAAGAATACAAAATGCTGTTGTTAGTAATAGAAAGTACTAAAATTGATGTGTATGATTACCCAATTCTGAAATTGCCTTTTGCAATTGCATTGTGAACACTGACAATTCATTTTGAGGTTTCATATGTTTAGATTGCCTCTACTAGGAAGCCCTAATGACAGCATTTATTTTCAATGTTTGCACCCTCTTTATAATGGTTGTTTACTGTGTTTGACAAAAGATGTTCAATATTGAGGCATGGTGATTCTACTTACACAGTGTTCTTAACAATAAGCTGTTAACTGCCATTGATCTTAAATATTACAGAATTTGAAGGCAAATGAGCATCATTTTAAGTCCGATGAGAGAATTAAAATATTTTTATTTTCATATTATTTTTTACACATCAGTTTGTACAAATAAATACTGCGTTTAAGTCTGCTTTGACATGTTTTATAGAGAGAGAGTTTCAGAAACAGTGTTTGTGTGTTTTTGTTATTTTTAATATATACAGTATATATATATATATATATATATATATATATATATTGTTTATGTGCATAACCTATATACATGCTTGCTTTTTGTATTGACTGAATGCAACAATAGGTATGCTGATCATTATTATATTACATTTTTCTGAACAAAATTTTGTCTATCTTGTTTCTAATTACACATTTACAAAGGCAAATTTTAAATAGTTAAAATTTCAGAGGGTTTTTTTGTCTGTGTCCCCCATGGATGAGATCAGCCCTCGTTTTCTTTCCCTTTTACACCCATACAAGGAATGGGGATGCACTTGTACCAAGGACAGGAAGGCATAGACAACAATAACAGAAATTGTCAGAAGTTCTAAGCCATCATTAAAAAAATGCTTCTATTTTTTTCCTTAATCACTTGCCCTCCTGGAAGGCTTTACCCCCTTCATGACCAGGCTATTTTTGCTATTCAGTACTGTGCTAATTTAACTAGCAATTGTGTGGTATAAAACATATCCAAAAACAAATGTCTTTATAAATTTAGGCCAAAACATATTCTACTACTTGTCTTTATTAAAAAATCCCAATAAGTGTATATTAATTGGTTTGTGTGAGGTGATTGTAGCCGTATTAGTGCATTTGCGACAGAAACAATTGAGTACTGACGTGATACTTTTTTTATTTGCACTAACATACAATTTTGAGGACAAGCTTTCGGGGAGTGTCCCCTTCTTCAAGGTCCAGGCAGTACTACTACAGAAAGTTTTAGCAGAATGTTAGAAGAGATGTTGAAAGAGGGAGAAAAAAAGAAAAAAAAAAAACAGAAAGAAACACACACAAACAAATGTGCACAGCAATGGTTATAAGACTAGGATTAGACTAGAGATAAGACACAGCAAAAGCAAAGACTGGGGGGGGGGGGGACAACATTCACAGAGGGGGTCATAAAACTGTTGGATGAGTGAGGAATCCCATGTCCAAATTAAGGCCATTATCTCTGGTATCAAATAGAATTATCATTCTTAGTTCAAAAGTTTTCCTTTCCTGAATAGTTTTGAAATTTCCTTTAAGAACTAAAATATTGAGGTCTTCCATAGTGTGGTCTGGTTGTGTGAATGGTGCCCCACAGGTGTGCAAAAGTCATCTTCTTTATGTTCCTTGATGGTATGTCTGTGCAAATTCATCCTTGTTTGCAACTTCTATCCTGTTTCGCCAACATAACAGCTGCACTTCTGGTAATGTTGTGTACCTTATCCAGTGCAGAAAATGTAGCAAAGGATCTTATGTTGGCGAAACAGGACAGAAGTTGCAAACAAGGATGAATTTGTGGAGTGTCAATGATCATGAGAACAGTAAGGAATCATCCCAAGAAGTACACGTGAGGATCTTGTTAAAATGTTTAGGTACACCGTTTAGCCTGCTCATGCCGCCTGCTCCTAGTACACATACTGTGAGAGGTCCGGAAGCAGTTAACTCAGACAGCAATAGAAACCTGACTGAGGCTTTGCCATTCACTACTAAATTTAGGGTGCTATATGCTACTCTATTACACACTAGTCAAATAGACAAAATTATTATTATAATTATTATACAGTATTTCTATAGCGCTAAAAGGTTTGCTCAGCGCTGTACATTATAGTGGGGGACAGAACATGAGACAATACAGTAACAAAACAAAACACAAGGGGGTCAAGGGCCCTGCTCTTTCGAGCTTACAATCTAGGAGGGAGGGGATAGTGGTACAGGAGGAACTGTCTGTGGGGGATGGAGTGGTAGGAGGAGTGGAGGAAATTGGCTGTGGGGGCGGGGTAGGCTTCCCTGAAGAGATGGGTTTTCACGGTGCGCCTAAAGGTGAGGAGGGTAGGTGACAGTCTGATGGATTGGGGTAGTGAGTTCCAGAGGATGGGGGAAGTCCTGGAAAAGTCCTGCAATCGGGCGTGGGAGGTGGAGACCAGGGAGCTAGAAAGTAGGAGGTCTTGTGAGGAGCGAAGAGTACGGGTTGGGTGGTATTTGGGTATCAGGTCGGTGAGGTAGTTTGAGGCAGCATTATGAATGGCTTTGTATGTCTGTTTTAGTAGTTTGAATTTAATGCGTTGGGCAATCGGGAGCCAGTGGAGGGAATGACAGAGGGGGGGGGCAGAAGCGGAGTGGTTGGTAAGGTGGATGAGTCTGGCCGCTGAGTTCAGGATAGACTGAAGCAGGGATAGTCTGTGATGAGGTAGGCTGGTGAGGAGGGAGTTGCAGTAGTCTAGACATGAGATAATAAGGGAATGAATGAGTTGTTTAGTCTGGGGTTAGGAACGTACGTATTTTGGAGATGTTGCGGAGGTGGAGCCTGCATGATTTTGCTAACGATTGGACATGGGGTTGGAAGGACAGGTTTGAGTCTAGAGTGACACCTAGGACTTTGGCTTGCGGGGTGGGACTGATGGTGGTGTTGTTAGTCGTGATGGAGAGGGTGGGGGGGGGGGGGCTGGGGGCAAAATCAGGAGCTTGGTTTTGAAAAGGTTTAATTTGAGGAAATGGAGCGACATCCAGTCTGATATGTCGTTCAGTAGGTGGGTGATACGGGAAGAGACTGAAGGGGTGAGGTGAGGGGTGGAGAGGTAAATTTGCGTGTCATCGGCGTAGAGGTGATAGTTGAAGCCGTGGGAGTGTATCAGTTTGCCGAGGGAGGAGGTGTAGATGGAGAAGAGAAGGGGCCTGAGGACGGAGCCTTGGGGGACCCCAACAGAGAGGGGGAGAGAGGGGGAGGTGGTAGCATTATAGGTAACGCTGAAGGAGCGTTGGGATAGATAGGAGGAGAGCCAGGAGAGAGCGGAGTCTCTGATGCCGACGAAGTGTAGTTTATTACAAAATTGTTTGAATTAATATTTTCACACATAAGCACAGTGAAATAGAAACTCCCACGCCATCACTGCTAGTTATGACCATCTTCGAATAAAGATCTGTTTGTTTTTTATAATTTTACGTATGTGACTGGTAGACTAATGGGGACTTTATAAACACAGTGTATTTTTTCACAGGAAAAGGACTAATGGAGAAAAAGTAATACATGACAAAATAAAATATAATGTAGCCACACTATTAAAGAATGAACAATTAATCATGAAAATGAAGGAAATAGGACATTAGCACACTGCTCACAGTCTGTTTGAATCAGATATTGTGGAGATGGTTGTTCCAGAGTAAAGACACAAAGTCAATCCTACCCGAAATGTATTCCAATTTTACTTATAGGAAGACTTGATAAACGACATTTCATTAAGTCCCTGTAAATACATTTCAATTCATTTTTCAAAGACCGTTTTATTAAACACATCTGTGGACAAACTTGAAATAAAATATTTTTTTTTAAATACAATGCATTATAGTCAGTCAAAACCGCAAACATTTTTAACTCCATGGCGCTGATGTCACACAAATATGCAGCCTCACAGAAATGGGCTTTTTTAAGTGGGGCCACCTGATCGATATGTAAGCCTCTGAATAGCTATTACAGTGAAAAGTCACTGTGAAGCCTGCCCCCATGTTTTCTTTCTCTCTGAATGGAAGAGAGAGACATTATATGTCTCTCTTTCTTTGCAGAGAGGAAAACAAACAACAGTGTTTAAAAATTAAATAAACATAAAAGAAAAAATAAAGAATAAATATCAAGATCAAGGTTTGATATAGGTCAGTGCTAGGAATAGTGTTGGGTCAAGGTCCGGGTCAATGGTCTGGATTTTTAAAATTAATATCAGTGTCAGTTAGTGTCAGTGTCTTCGGTAAGACAACAAAAAAAGCAAAATGCGCGCTATTGTTTCTGTGTTGTACTACGGGTACAAACAACATCCCTCCGATTGTCAGGAGCTGAAGAATTTATTTTGGATTGTTCTTTGGTGGTAGGTTATGGAAGTACCAAGAAACACACAGCTAAATTTAAAAAAAAGATTTTTTTTTTTTACTATTTTTTGCCAGTTTTCCTTTGATAATAAAAAAAATCATGAGATATCCATTACCATTTATCATCAAAAGCCCAATTTGTCCTGAAAAAAACAAGGTGTAATTCATCTAGATATACAAAGTAGTTGTGATGATATACGGTTTTAAAGTTGCAAAATTTTACCTAGGCAATAAGATTTGTTTTGCCCTTAGGCATGAAGGTTACCAAAAAAAGCATTTATATACACAGCTTTGCCATATTTAGGCCCGCTATACTGCTAGAAATCAGTGGTCTTGGACTTACAACTTCTTAATGCACTCGCTTGTACAAATGTTTCCCTCCAGCCTTTCAATAACATAATGTATCTATTTTCACACTGATCATGCCTGTGCCATGCTTGTGGTGTGTTTTTTAAAGGACATGTGACTCAAAAACGCATCTCGAGTGCGTATTTGAGGGGTTTTGAGGCGTTTTCCTTTGATTTCAAAGGGGAGGTGCGTTTTTGGTACGTTTGTTTTAACTGAACAAACTTGCTGCAAAATTGCTGCACAGCAACAGAAGCGCAACGCCCAAGTGTGAAATCATACATAGACATACATAAGGAAGCATTTATCATGAGCTTGTCTTGTGTGCTTTTTTTAACACAAAAACGCTTCAAAAACTCCTTAGTGTGAAAGGGCCCTAAGACAGCAATGACAGTATTGTGAATGTCTATATCAGGGGTGGGCAAACTTTTTGACTTGAGGGCCGCAATGGGTTCATATATTGGACCCGGGGGCCGGACCAAGAGTAGATGAATGATGTGTATGTGTCATCCATAGTAAGTATAGTAATATTCCCCCATAGTAAGCATAGTAATTAATCCCCCATAGTAATTAATCCCCCATATAGTAATTCATCCCCCATATAGTAATTCATCCCCCATAGTAATTCATCCCCCATATAGTAATTCATCCCCCATAGTAATTCATCCCCCATATAGTAATTCGTCCCCCATATAGTAATTCGTCCCCCATATAGTAATTCGTCCCCCATAGTAATTCATCCCCCCTATAGTAATTCATCCCCCATAGTAATTCATCCCCCATATAGTAATTCATCCCCCATAGTAATTCATCCCCCACATAGTAATTCATCCCCCATATTAATTCATCCCCCATATTAATTCATCCCCCATATAGTAATTCATCCCCCATATAGTAAGTCCCCCATATAGTAATTCATTCCCCATATAGTAAGTCCCCCATATAGTAATTCATTCCCCATATAGTAAGTCCTCCATATAGTAATTAATTCCCCATATAGTAAGTCCCCCATATAGTAATTCATTCCCCATATAGTAAGTCCCCCATATAGTAATTCATTCCCCATATAGTAAGTCCTCCATATAGTAATTCATTCCCCATATAGTAAGTCCTCCATATAGTAATTCATTCCCCATATAGTAAGTCCCCCATATAGTAAGTCCCCCATATAGTAATTCATCCCCCATATAGTAAGTCCCCCATATAGTAATTCATCCCCCATATAGTAAGTCCCCCATATAGTAATTCATCCCCCATATAGTAAGTCCCCCCCCTGTGTCAATTCACTTACCTTTGGTCCGCGCGTTCCTCTCGTATTCCCGCGCCGTTCTGGTCTTCAGGGAGGACTGTGAGAGGAGTTCGTCACGCTGCCCCGCCTACATCCTGGCTGCCCCGCCTACATCGTGACAGCTGCAGAGTCCTGACGTCCGAGAGGAGGGAGGGGGGCGGCCATCCGAGAGGGGGGGCGGCCATCCGAGAGGAGAGGAGGGGAGAGGAGGAGAGGAGGGAGGGGAGAGGAGGAGAGGAGGGAGGGGAGCGGGCGCCCGGCACACAGGAGAGCCGCATCTAACTTTGTAAAGAGCCGCGGCTTGCCGACCACTGGCCTTGCGGGAGCCTAGCTCCGCGGGCCGGATTAAAAGGTCCGCCGGGCCGTATACGGCCCGCGGGCCGTAGTTTGCCCATTGCTGGTCTATATCATAACCATAGCAATATGTAAATGTTTTGAAGCAAAAAAACTGTGCTGTGGTGTATGGTGTACAATTGCTTACCTTGCGCAATAAAGAATTATTGGGAGCATCTGGCCAGTATTCTCACTCAGCAGAAGCCATTCCCATGTGGTGACATCATCAAGTCTTCTGGACAGGAACCTCTAAGCTTCATGATAGCCTTAAGCCAGTCATACATGGCTTGAAATTCAGCCTGTTCAGCAAGGACCGGCTGCATTTCGATCCATGTATGGACAGAGGTTGTACAGAAGTTGAACTACCGATCATTAAAACTGCCCTGTTGGATTTTCCCCTCTTGATTAGCGCTGCTGGCTATAGCTAACCTTAAACCACCTTAAACAATATCCAACAAGAGAATCAAAAAATGTGCACGTAAAATACACAAATGAAAACAGTCTTGACACTATATCTCTCCATTAGGTGCAGCAAAGAACTGCAGCTCTTCAAACTGTGTAACACCTTATCGCTGTGTTCCTCCACTGCATACTCAATCACACATGCTTACCCAAACAGTTTTACCCTCTATGCAAAAGACATCAAAAATAACCTCAGATGTAGCAGTGCTCAAGACACAGGAATGCCAGATACATCCCACTCAGGACCATTGGTTAACCTCCTGATCTCAGATATATATTTTTTTTAATAGGAAAAAGACCAGGGGAATCACATAGTGTTAAACCATGAAAACTATTCTTTTAATAAAATCAAAATATTCACAATGATAAATAAAAACAGCACATGTAGTAAATACAGCTGGTCCCAGGAGTAAAGCGGGCTGCTTCCAGACTCTCAGTGTGTGATGATGTCACGAACAAAGGCTCCACATTACTTTATTGAATGTTTGGATTTTGGTTTCAAACATTAATTTGTTTTTGGTTTGAAAGTAGATTTTGTTTTCAAATAAATGTATCAGCAATGAGTGCTGAATTGGCAACTAGTCTTGTCGGTTTGGGAAACATCTATTTTCTTCACCATTGTACCAGAACAGCTTGTTTGTTGGAGAAGATATATAGATGATGTTTTTTAATGTGGAACTGAAGAAGATTGAGATTTTTTTTTCATTTGAGGACTATCAATATCAGCAATCATAATATACAGTCTACTATTCATTATAACAGAAGCAAAGTAGATTTTCTGGATTTGGAAATATTTGTATCAGATGTGACAATATGTACATGTACTAATTGTAAAGAAACTGATTGCAATAGTTGTGTACCAGTATATAATGGACATCACCCTAATTAAATCAGCAATGTTTCTAGGGGACAGTTTATGAGGATTAAGATGAACTGTACTAATTTATGTGACTATACTGCACAGGCCAATCAACTAAAGATGCAATTTATGGAAAAAGGCTATGATTTGGAATTTTTAGAGGAAGAAATTGCAAGGGTGCAGAGATGGAAAGAGATGATCTGGTTCAAGATAGAGAAGGTATTAAGGGGGGAAATATGGTATAATGCACATATATAGCAACTGAAGCTATTTTCTGTAACTATTGGCTGATTCTTCTTAAGTATTCAACATTAGTTACAGTCCTCCCTGCAAAGCCACAAGACATACAGTATACACTAAATTGCCAAAAGTATTGGTACACCCCTCCAAATCTTTTAATTCAGGTGTTCTGATCCCCTCCATGGCCACAAGTGTATAAAACGAAGCACCTAGGCATGCAGACTGCTTCCACAAACATTTGTGAAAGAATGGGTCGCTCCCAGGAGCTCAGTGAATTCAAGCGTGGTACTGTGATAGGCTACCACCTGTGCAATAAGCCCATCCATGAAATTTCTTTGCTACTAAATATTCCACAGTCAATTGTTAATGGTATTATACCAAAGTGAAAGCAACTGGAAACAACAGCAACTCAGCCACAAAGTGGAAGGCCACGTAAAATGACAGAGCGGGGTCAGCACATGCTGAAGCGCACAGTGCGCAGAAGGCACCATCTGTCTGCAGAGTCAATAGCTACACACCTCCAAACTTTGTGTGCATAGAGAGCTTTATGGAATGGGTTTCCATGGGTGAACATCTGCATCCAAGCCTTACATCATCAAGTGCAATGCAAAGCATTGGATGCAGTGGTTTAAGCAAGCCACTACTGGACTCTAGAGCAGTAAAGACTTGTTCTCTGGAGTGACAAATCAAGCTTTTCTGTCTGGCAATCTGCTGGAGGTGTCTGGGTTTGGTGGTTGCCAGTAGAACAGTACTTGCCTGACTACATTGTGTCAGGTATAAAGTTTGGTGGAGGGGCGATTAAGGTGTGGGGTTGTTTTTTAGGGGTTGTGCTTGGCCCCTTAACTTCTGTGAAGGGAACTCTTAAGGTGTCAGCATACCAAGACATTTTGGACAATTTCATGTTCCCAATTTTGTTCCAACATGGCTGCGCATCAGTGCACAAAGCAAGGTCCATAAAGACATTTATGAGCGGGTTTGGGGTGGAGGAACTTGACTGGCCTGCAAATAGTTCTGACCTCAACCCGGTAGAACACCTTTGGGATGAATTCGAGCAGAGACTGTGAGCCAGGCCTTCTCATCTGACATCAGTGCCTGACCTCACAAATGCGCTTCTGGAAGAATGGTCAAACATTCCCATAGACACACTCCTAAACATTGTGGACAGCCTTCCCAGAAGAGTTGAAGCTGTTATAGTTGCAAGGGTTGGGCCAACTCAATATTGAACCCTACGGACTAAGACTGGGATACCATTAAAGTTCATGTGCGTGTAAAGGCAGGTGTCCCAATAATTTTGACAATATAGTGTAAATTGAGGCCTAGATTGAGTGAACATGTCAATAATATCTGAAAGGATTTGAAACACATAAGCTTTCATTAAATTTCAGACGTTTCCATAGGATTGACCCCATAGGCCTTAAGTTCTTTGTTCTTTGTTCAGTGTATTGAGACACTGTAGAGATGGAAAGCAACCTAGAGAGATATCTAGAAATTAAACGTTCTGGATATATGACAACTTGTATCCCTTCGGCCTAAATATATCATTAGCTTTGATTAGCTCTATTAGTAACTATTAGAATTTACAAAACATAATATATAATCAAAGAGGGTTGACCCTTTCAAAAAATGCTAAAGGGGTTAAAAAATTGTTAATAGCTATTTTCTGCCTTCTGAGATTGCCTTTATAGAGTTTGCATGAATAATTTAGGCTGCAATTTTATATGTGTTAGGTTTTAGTAACAAGAAAATCATAATATGGTAGCTGTTTACCATATTCTATTTTTTTCTAAGATTGAAGGCTATTGGTGTTAGATGGTTGGCCTGCGGATTAGATGGTCATTCCATTTTATGGCATAAAACTAAAATGTATTAGGGGTCAAATCTTGACATTGAGCGCATTTTTTTTTTTGCACGTGTGGTGATTACAGGGTGACACTGAATGAAGAGCACTTTGGTTGATATTTATTAAGTTTATTAACACTTTGATTTCTGTGGACACATTAATGAACTTTTAAGAGTTTATAATCACATATTATTTGAGCACATAAGTTTGTGACACTTTTGGGTCAAGTGCCATTTAAAGTGTTTTTTTGTTTTTTTTTTCATTTATTTTAGATCATGAATGTTACACAGTTTATTTCATGCAAATGTTTTTAGTTGAGAGATTTATTAGTAATTATTTGTGCATATATATTCAGTTGAGCGCTACACTTTTTTTATTATATACTGTTAATTAGTTTTAGTTCTGTAAATTTGCCATTAGTGGTTTTTCCACTAGATGTCACGATTCTCACTATTGATATTTAGTTAGTGTTCAGAAACTCTTAAGTCATAAGGCAAAACGCATTGAGTGGTGACATCTTCATGCACACCCAAGGCTGGTTGAGGAGGTTTACTGGCATCAAGTTGAAGTTGGTTGGTGAGGATTAAAAGACTTTCCCCCATGCATGTATCTACCCTGTGGCTACCCAGTAGCTATATTGTTATGTTTGTGAGAGTTTAGTGCTACTTAATCACTTGCGGTTTCTATTTCTTTTAATAAAATGTTACTACTCTATGAGTATTTTTTCTTTTTTGGGTACCAGTTCCAACCTTATGAGGTTTGATGGAATAATTTGCTTTGAGAAGATGAGAACTGCTGTGACACATATAATCAGTCTGACCAGCTGGAAGATATATGGGAGTTGCCGGGAGTCTTTATTACACCATATACACTATCTGACTTTCCTATAAATTGGAAGTGATATTATTTAGTGAGTGTGATTCAATAAGGTGGTGGCATATGTGGTGATTATCATTGGAGAGGAAATTTTGCACAAAGGACAATTTTTATTCATTTACAGGTTTCACCAATGCACTTATTACACATGAAGGACATTTGATATATGGAAATATTGCTACTTCAGTGATCTCCACTTGCCGAGTGTCCCTTGCTGAGCGGCTGCACATCTGCTTACTGAACACAAGAGGTCAGCCGTTCAGCACAAGTGCCATTCAAAGAATGCTTTGTAATTTTTGAATGAATGTAAAGCATTCTCTGATTGGATGAGATGGAGAGGCAAGGCAGTGACATCACACTCTTCACCTTATCCAATCAGAGAATGCTTTACATTCATTCCGAAAATGCAACGCATTCACTGAATGGCACCCATGCTGAGTGGCCAACCTCCACTATTCACAATGCATCAGGCCGGCCAGAAACAATTAAAGATCACTGAAGTAGTGGTGTCTACTTCAGTGACTTCCAGCTTCCAGGGGCATCAACCAGGTATTGTACATACTGTACATAGTTAAATTGTTCCAAGCTGGACCAATGTAACTTTGTATAACATACCAACAATAAAGAATAACAGTGCATAGCTGCTCTCATTCAAACACAATACAGCATAAATAAATGTGTGGTGCAAAAAAAAAAAAAACATTTTAAAAAAGTACAATAGTGTATCAAAAATATGCCAACAATGCAACAGCCTCTAGCAGCATGAAAACCTGTAATTTTAGCCACTTCCTGGTTGATGCATGGTGACATCATTAATTTCCTCCCCAGCATGTTTCGTTGGAGGTCACGTGACTTCATATGGGGGGAAAGGGTGGGGCTTAATGACATCATTGTGCATCAACCAGAAAGTGGTCAGAATTACAGGGTTCCATTCTGCTAGAGGCTGTATATTGCATTGTTGGAATGATAGTGATGCAGTTTTACTATGATCACTGAGCATAGGTGTGCATTTGAATGTGGGTGTGGCTTTAAAGCTTTTAGAAAATGCAGTTGTAACAGTACAAATTATGCGGTATATATTTTTTTTGCCTTGAGTGATGGTGGAGCAGATTGGTGCCTACAAAGTCTGGAGCTTTATATACAGGTCATTCTTTTAAAGTGAGAGCACATCTACACTTGGAGGCCCTGGAGGTGAAGGAGGATATAACCATAAGTAAAATTCTTCTTTAATATAAATCTTCACTATGTAAAAAGTTTCCCAGGGTGGGTATCAGACTTTTTAGAATACGGTAACTTACTCTCTGTTTATAGCATTTCCAACCTTTAAAATGGAGGAGTAGCTAATTACCTAACTGTGCCTGCCTCCATGTCATAGCTTACACAAAGCAGACCAAGAAAAGCCAAGGTTGCCTAATAGAGACCTTAAAAGAATAGATTCAAGGTCAGGGTACAGAGTAATCTAACAAGGTCAGGTCAGCGCAAGTGATTAGAACCAAGGATTTCAACAGGTAGTAGCTAGCAACATGAGGGATATAAAGCAAAGGAAAATAGTAGGATCTAGACCAGTGGTGGTCAGCATTCTTGATATGGTAGCCTTAAATGCAGCCTCCAGCATTACCAAAGGGCCACACATAAAAAAAAGTGAACATTCATTATCAGAGACAGGGTTTAGTCAAAGACTATGGGTGTGATACACTAGATGGTCAGAGACTATGGGCATAATACAGGAGATGGTCAGAGATTGTGGCCATATTACAATAGATTGTGTACATGATACAAGAGATAGTCAAAGACTGCAGATATGCTGAAGGAGACTGTCAAAGACTGTGAACATGTTATAGGAGTTGTTGCAGACTGGGGATATGCTTTAGGAGACAGTCATAGACTGGAGACATATTACATAAGACTGCTAGAAAGCACTAATATAACAGGGACACCAAGGGCTACATAAATAGTGACAAAGGGCTGCATATGGCCCTGGGCAGCAGGTTAGGCAAGAGGGATTTAGACAGATAAGATACAAGATACAGAAAATCAGGATCACACAGAAACACATCCCAGCGATAACAGACTGTGCAGACAATGTAGATAGACAGCCTGGAGAAACAAGTGTAGATTTGGGAGGATGTACCTAAACATCCTCCCAGATCTGCATCTCATGTGCTCCCCCAGGGGTGCACAGCAGCATGATCCTGGGAGCGCTGTGTCAGGTGCTCTGCCCTGGTATCATGTGATTGCTGTGACCAATCACAGCGAGCACAGGTCTAGTAGAAAACATGGCTGCTATTCATACAGGCAATGAGAACTACTGTGATTTCTGTGATTGGTCCTAGTGATCATACTTTACACAGCCAAGCACTGCCTCCCTGTACCATGTGATGGCTGTAATGCTGAGAATTGTCAGAAATGATTGCTTATGCTGCCATCAAGGCTGTATAAGCAATCATAGTGCAAAACAAAACAAATTACTTGCCCCCTCCCTTCCCCCCACTGCACTGCCCTGATGACAGGAAGTAATAAAAAAAATTGTGACCAGACCATTGCTGCCAGTCAGTCTCCCTATTCATCGCCACACCAGTCACTGTCCTCAATCACTGCCACCCATTCACAGTGCCCTAATCATCGCCACACCACTCACAGAGGTTTATTTACTAAAGCTGACTCACTCAGAAACTTGCGCACTTCTGCATAGCAACCAATCAGCTTACAGGTTTTATTTCTAAAGCTTAATTAAACAAGCTGAGGTTAGACGCTGATTGGCTACCATGCAGAGGTGAATGAGATTCTGAGTGAATCAGCTTTAGTAAATAAACCCCACAGTGTCCCTGATCAATGCCACAGTCATATTGTCTCTTATCACCTTCACACCAGTCATTTTGTCCTGATCACCATCACACCAGTCCCAGTGTCCTTCATCACCACCACACCAGCCATATTGTCCCTAATCACTGCCACATCAGTCATTTTGTTCCTTATCACCACCACACCAGTCATATTGTCCCTGCAACAATGTTCCCGATCAGTATTCCCTTTGGCTGCTGCCTGTACTGACCCTGGCCTGTTTATTAACCATGTTTCTGCCCAATGCCTGGACCGATCCTTTGCCTGTTTGCTGACCATGTCCCTGCCTGTGGCCTGAACTGACCCATCTGCACCTCTGACTGACTATGTTTCTGTGAGACACCAGTCCCAGCCATCCCCTGCAGACAACTGCACTCCTGGAGCCACAGGTACTCTTTCGTTCTTCCTTTCTTCAGCTTCCTGATCAGTGAACATGACATTCATAGGGGCAGCCATGTACCAGTAGGCAAGGCTTTCTTGGCTTATAGGAACTGGGACTGGCTTATAGGTGATGCTAAACTAAGCTATACCCCCTGACCACTCATATAGAGTCGACCATTACAGTACTTTGGTTTTATACAATTGGCTGATTTGTGTACTACAAAAGATACAATGTTTGATATATAATCAGTCCAAAAAGTGAAAACACCTCACACATATGGTATCACCATGCTCAGACGGAGTAGCAGAATGTGTTTTGAGGTGTAATTCTAAATATGCCAATGCTGTGGGTGAGAAATATCTTATTAAATTGACGACTTTGTATTTAAAAAATAATTTTCATTGTCTTTTCTGTAGTTTCCAAAAACTTGTGGTACAAAATTAAGTGTTCAAAAGATTCACTGTGCTTCTTACAAATACTTTGAGGTGTTTGTCATTTTGTGGGTGTTTCTATTGTCCTGGTGCTCCAGAGCCTCCAAAAATGTGATAGGTAGTCAGGAAATTAGATGTGTATTTTTTACATTTAGAAAGCCTGAAGGTGCTCCTCTGATTTTGGGCCCCTCTATGTGGCTAGTGAAAAAGTCTTTCACACGTGGTACTGGCATACACAGGAAGAGTAGCAGAATGTGTTTTGGTGTGTAATTCTAAGCATGCCTATGATGTATGTTAGAAATATCTTGATAGTTGAGAACTTGTACATTTGGTATTCACATACTCAGAAATACACCCCAAAACACATTCTGCTATGTCTCCTAAGTATGCCTATGCTGCATGTGAGAAATACTGACAACTTTGTGGAAAAAAACAATTTTATTTAACTTCTTCATTTTCCAAAAAATTGTGACAAAAAAGGACAACTTGAAAAAAACTCACAATGCCTCTTGCTAAATACTTTGGACTGACTAATTTGGGAGATATTTTAGGGCCCCAGGAAATGAGGCAATCAGTACATCAAGACTGATCAATTTTCAGATATATATACCGTAGTTTGTAGACTCTTTACCTTGAACGCAGACTAAAAAAATATACACTGATTTGTATAAATTTTACCAAAGACATGTAGCAAAATACATTTTGACCTACATTTATGAAGGAAGATTATTTATTTGTAAAATTGTATGACAGAAAATAATAATAATTGTTTTTTATTTTAACATTTTTTTCACTTTTTTAGCAAAAAAAAAAAACCCAGTCATGATTAAATACCACTAAAAGAAAACTCTATTTTTAAAAAAGAAAAAGATAAAAATTTCATTTGGGTAGTTTTGCATGACTGAGTATTTGTAATTGAGTCTGGATTCACATATGTGCGGTATATCGCATGTGATTTGCACAGGAACCGCACTGCATTCCTGTGCAAATCACATGCGATTTGCGTGCCGTGCAATTGGAGCTCTATTCTCACCACACCTGCACCAAAAACGTGCAGGGTCCGTACTAGAATCGAATCCCATAGGTATTTACACCTCTGCGATCCAATTCTGCACATCGCACTGCGTTTTGCGTACCGCTTTCGGGGTGTTGTTAACTTAACGTACACACCTGCAGCGGTTCGCATGGACAGGGTGTGATTCTCATGCGGTGCGGAATTCGCACACAAAATGCTGCAAATTCCGCACCACATCAGTGTGAACCAGGGCTCAAAGTGTGAGAGCACCGAAAGCTGAAAATTGGCCTGAGCAGGAAGGGGATGAAAGTGTCCAGTACTGGAGTGGTTAAAGGAGTATAGAGCAATCAAGAGGCATGCCAAAGCCACACCTCTGCATGTGTCCAACCCAGACAGATAAATAGGAGAAGTTCAATTGTGCCAAAACACATGCCTGATGTGGTGCAGGTTCCCAGGGTTAGTTGTCCCTATCCCTTGTTATGTCAGCAAACTGTCCTTTTCCAATAGTGTCCTTTTCCTCATAGTACTAAGCTTGGTATTTAAAATACAATTACTGCACAATTTGTTGGGAACATTTATATACTTTGGTATTTATCTAATCGACCAATCACATGGCAGCACTGCGATGAATAACATCAAACAGATTCAGGTCCAGAGCTTCAACTAGAGGAGTTAATTTACTAAAGAAGTGGAATGTGTTCACTGTGAATGTAGTGAAATAAAGTGAAAATTAACTTTGTAAGGAATACCCAATTATGAATAAGAAAAAACAGGGTTTTTGCTTCCACATAATTGGATGATTGAAGTCAGCGCAATTTTACCTCATCTACTAGTCTATACACATTTTTTCTTTGCAAAGTAAATTTTTATTTACCAAAAAGACCCACAAACTCCACGGGATTTAAAATGTAGCATTTGGGAGTCATATTTAAAATTAGAATCATAACTCTTTACTTTACCACCAATAAAAAAAAACCCACAAATTAATTCCATATTGTTTCTTTAAAAGGATTGAATATGGAAACATAAACTATGAATTAACCAGTTGCCCTCTTGAGGATTTATCCCCCTTCCTAACCAGGCCATTTTTTGCGTTACGGCGCTGCATTACTTTAACTGACAATTGCACAGTCATGCAATGCTGCACCCAAATTAAATTTGTGTCCTTTATTTCCCACGAATTGAGCTTTCTTTCAGTGGTATTTGATCACCTATTTTTATTTTTTGCGCTATAAAAAAAAAGACCGACAAGTTTGAGAAAAAACCAATATTTTTTACTTTTTGCTATTAAAAATGTCCAGTAAAAAAATTTTAAAAATAAAATTTCATCATAAATTTATGCCAAAATGTATTCTGCTAAAAAAAAATCCCAATACATGTAAATTAATTGGTTTACGTGACACTTAGAGCGTTTGCAAATGGTGGTATAGATACTGGAATTTTTTCTTTTAAATAGCGGCAATCAGCGACTTATAGCGGGACTGCGGGACTGCGGCGGGCATTTTGACACTGGGGGGAACTTAATTGGTGTCACTGACATCCCCAGTGACACCAATACAATGATCAGTGCTAAAAAAAAAGCACTGACACTGTATTAATGGCACTAGGAAGGAAGGGGTTAACATGAGGGGCACTCAAAGGGTTAATTGTGTGCAGGGAGTGTTTTACATAGGGGGCGGTTTGTGTGGGCTTCACTGTAATCACACTGCTCTGGATGGCTGTGCTTTCCACACTCATCCAGAGCAGTGTGCCGAAGCTGACAGGGAGGAGGACCGTTAGTAAACAAAACAGTCTTCTTCCTCATCGGAGATGCTCGGAGATGCTGTGATTGACAGCCGCGACCCCGAATGGTGGGGCAGGTAGGGCACACACACGACTCGCACACCCCCTACCCAGAAACACAAAATCACATATACAGTATCTCACAGAAGTGAGTACACCCCTCAAATTTTTGTAAATATTTTATTTTATCTTTTCATGTGACAACACTGAAGAAATGACACTTTGCTACAATGTAAAGTAGTGAGTGTACAGCTTGTATAATAGTGTAAATTTGCTGTCCCCTCAAAATAATTCAACATACAGCCATTGATGTCTAAACCGCTGGCAACAAAAGTGTGTACATTCCTAAGTGAAAATGTCCAAATTGGGCTCAAAGTGTCAATATTTTGTGTGGCCACCATTATTTTTACAGCATGCCTGTATTTTTACATAATGCAATGGATATCAATGTATCAATATTTTACCACCCATAGCTGCTGTTAACGTTCAATAAAGTTTTAAAAAAATCCACTACATCGGGTTGCTTCATTGCATCGCAGTGTGGATGCACAAAGCACATTAGTAGACATCAGTGCAGAGATAAGGTCATCCAGTGCCCAGGGCAAAGATGCCAAAATGCGCCCCCCCCCTCCTTCCTTCATGATGTGCAAGCTTAGGGGATCCTACGCCTAGTAGTCACGTGTCAAAATCACTCTGCAGCTCCTGATCTGTCAGTCAGGTTTTGCATTGGCTTGGAAGTGCACAGGATTGTCAACACAGTCCCACCACAAGAGGCAGGAAAGAGGGGGAGAGAGAACACAGCCAGTACCACCTTCCGGATCTCTCCTCACCATTCCAATCCTTGGGCTGACAGGAGTAGTGATGCCACTGTCACTGCTCCTGACAACCTTGTAACAGAAAGAAGGCGCCCCATCCCAACAGTAAGCCATTGTGCCCAGGGCAGCCACCCCTTCCGTCCACCCTTTGTCCTGTCCATGGTAGACATGTATTATGCACAACATTACAAATGCCTGCAGACAGTCACTTTTACAACCCCAGCAGCCCTTGCTCTTGCTGAATACAAGTACATATTAGATTGAAAGCCCATGATATACCTGCTAAAATCCTCTGGCAGCTTGATCTTTTAGTTAGAGACTAATGGAAAATATGATTTAAAGCTTACAGAATATTGAAGCTGCAACTGAACAGAGGAAGCAATGATCCTAATTATAGGAAATGAAAATATTTAGCAGGAGGATCACTGTATTATTAAAATGTAATGCTTCTGTTAATTAGTTTGAATTGACTGACATACATAAGCACCATTTTAGAGCGTCTCACAAAAAGAAGGAGCCAGAAATCCCATTTATATAGTTGGCAATACGATGCTAGCAGAAATCAAGAGACTCTTAAACAGAATGAGAAAATGGTGATGCCCACAGAGATTTCAATTGCTCAATACAGACTTTAGATGTCCCTTCGCTTCTTTCTCCATCAGATCTCAAGCAAAATTTTACATTATTGAACCACTTCTAAAAGAATTACTAATTCATGATTGTATTTTTATCCTTTCTTGTAAGTGAACAGAATGTGCCATTAATGTTGTTTCTACATAGTGTAGCTTTATGTTTTATAAATATATTGTCATGATGCATTTCTCTGAATGGTGAATCATGTATCTAGAGTGTGTGCATCCCCACTCCCAGCACACACACTTTCAATCAGCCTATCATAAATAGTTGTGGAGTCACTAAACTACTCTGTCTCACCAAGGATCAAAAGCACATTTTCATTCTTTGGGACATCATCAGCCTGTTTAGGACTACCTTTGAGATCAGCAACAAGCAATTTCAGTGTTGGAAGAGATTGTTTCTGCTCCTATAGAATTTCTTACATGTTGGAAAATATATAGGACCAGCTCTTATTCTTCCTGTAGAAAACAGGGGAAACGTGGTAGACTACCACTTCAAAACTATGAAATTTTGTATTAACCCTCACTTTCTCTGTGACAATGGTCACCAGTACAAATAGTGAGGTGAATTCCCCCAATGATGACATAAACAGCAATAAAAACTTGACAATCAGTCTAAACCGTCCTCATAGCATCCAAAACAACAAACAACAGCTTTGCTTAGATATACACTTTAACTGCAGGTAAATTATGTACATTCTTTAATAGAGCCTATCCATCCCATTAACAAGAGCAGACTCTTTTACACAATTTGCTCTAGTATATTTGAGAAGGGTGTAAGAAGGGTTTGAACATATGTCAGTTTTTATCAGGGCCACTGGTAAGACAACACAGCTTGTACTTGGCCCAGGCTTCATCAGTTCGAAAGGTGTCCCCGAGCACCTGTTGAGCAGGAGGGCCAGCTGCACTGCCTTATAGCAGTCACTAGAGATGAGCGAATCGAAGTATCCGAAGTGGAATTCGAGTCGAATATCGGAAAAATTTCGATTCGTGCCGAATCCGAAAAACAGCCTAATTCGGACGCGCGAATCGAAATTTTTCCGAAAATGGCGGCTGACATGTGCGGCGACGGAGCGGGGATGTCGGGGAAGGCGCGCAGACAAGGCGCGCTGCCCCATAATGCATTCCTCAACGACATGTGATCGCATCAGCCAATCAGCAGCCAGCCAGCCAGCACTGTGTAATGGTCGAGGTATATATAGCGGCCATTTTGGAAATCTTCATTTGCCTGCAGTCATTGAACAGAGGCAGACCGCTCTGTACTAGGGACAGGGACAGAGTTAGGGCCACAGAAACGAGAATTGGGGACAGAGAGAAGTTACTTAGGGACAGAGAACCATTACTCAGGGACACAGACTTGTTAATGAGGGCCACAGAATCGTTATTTAGGGACAAAGAAACGCTAGTTAGGGCCACAGAATTCATACTCAGGGACAGACAGAATTGTTACTCAGTGCCAGAGAATTGTTACTTAGGGCCACAGAAACGTTATTAGGGCCACAGAATTTTTACTCAGGGACAGACAGAATTGTTACTGAGTGCCAGAGAATTGTTACTCAGGGACAGACAGAATTGTTACTGAGTGCCAGAGAATTCTTACTCAGGGCCACAGAATTCATTCTCAGGGACAGACAGAATTGTTACTCAGGGACAGACAGAATTGTTACTGAGTGCCAGAGAATTGTTACTCAGGGACAGACAGAATTGTTACTGAGTGCCAGAGAATTGTTACTCAGGGACAGACAGAATTGTTACTGAGTGCCAGAGAATTGTTACTCAGGGACAGACAGAATTGTTACTGAGTGCCAGAGAATTGTTACTCTCACAGACACAAAATTGTTACTTGCACAGACACAGAATTGTTACTTGCACAGACACACAATTGTTACTCAGGGCCACAGAATTCATACTCAGGGACAGACAGAATTGTTACTGAGTGCCAGAGAATTCTTACTCAGGGCCACAGAATTCATACTCAGGGACAGACAGAATTGTTACTCAGGGACAGACAGAATTGTTACTGAGTGCCAGAGAATTGTTACTCAGGGACAGACAGAATTGTTACTGAGTGCCAGAGAATTCTTACTCAGGGACAGACAGAATTGTTACTGAGTGCCAGAGAATTGTTACTCTCACAGACACAAAATTGTTACTTGCACAGACACAGAATTGTTACTCGCACAGAGACAGAATTGTTACTCAGGGCCACAGAATTCATACTCAGGGACAGACAGAATTGTTACTGAGTGCCAGAGAATTGTTACTCAGGGACAGACAGAATTGTTACTGAGTGCCAGAGAATTGTTACTCTCACAGACACAAAATTGTTACTTGCACAGACACAGAATTGTTACTTGCACAGACACACAATTGTTACTCAGGGCCACAGAATTCATACTCAGGGACAGACAGAATTGTTACTGAGTGCCAGAGAATTCTTACTCAGGGCCACAGAATTCATACTCAGGGACAGACAGAATTGTTACTCAGGGACAGACAGAATTGTTACTGAGTGCCAGAGAATTGTTACTCAGGGACAGACAGAATTGTTACTGAGTGCCAGAGAATTGTTACTCTCACAGACACAAAATTGTTACTTGCACAGACACAGAATTGTTACTTGCACAGACACACAATTGTTACTCAGGGCCACAGAATTCATACTCAGGGACAGACAGAATTGTTACTGAGTGCCAGAGAATTGTTACTCAGGGACAGACAGAATTGTTACTGAGTGCCAGAGAATTCTTACTCAGGGCCACAGAATTCATTCTCAGGGACAGACAGAATTGTTACTCAGGGACAGACAGAATTGTTACTGAGTGCCAGAGAATTGTTACTCAGGGACAGACAGAATTGTTACTGAGTGCCAGAGAATTGTTACTCAGGGACAGACAGAATTGTTACTGAGTGCCAGAGAATTGTTACTCAGGGACAGACAGAATTGTTACTGAGTGCCAGAGAATTGTTACTCTCACAGACACAAAATTGTTACTTGCACAGACACAGAATTGTTACTTGCACAGACACACAATTGTTACTCAGGGCCACAGAATTCATACTCAGGGACAGACAGAATTGTTACTGAGTGCCAGAGAATTCTTACTCAGGGCCACAGAATTCATACTCAGGGACAGACAGAATTGTTACTCAGGGACAGACAGAATTGTTACTGAGTGCCAGAGAATTGTTACTCAGGGACAGACAGAATTGTTACTGAGTGCCAGAGAATTCTTACTCAGGGACAGACAGAATTGTTACTGAGTGCCAGAGAATTGTTACTCTCACAGACACAAAATTGTTACTTGCACAGACACAGAATTGTTACTCGCACAGAGACAGAATTGTTACTCGCACAGAGACAGAATTGTTACTCAGGGCCACAGAATTCATACTCAGGGACAGACAGAATTGTTACTGAGTGCCAGAGAATTGTTACTCAGGGACAGACAGAATTGTTACTGAGTGCCAGAGAATTGTTACTCTCACAGACACAAAATTGTTACTTGCACAGACACAGAATTGTTACTTGCACAGACACACAATTGTTACTCAGGGCCACAGAATTCATACTCAGGGACAGACAGAATTGTTACTGAGTGCCAGAGAATTCTTACTCAGGGCCACAGAATTCATACTCAGGGACAGACAGAATTGTTACTCAGGGACAGACAGAATTGTTACTGAGTGCCAGAGAATTGTTACTCAGGGACAGACAGAATTGTTACTGAGTGCCAGAGAATTGTTACTCTCACAGACACAAAATTGTTACTTGCACAGACACAGAATTGTTACTTGCACAGACACACAATTGTTACTCAGGGCCACAGAATTCATACTCAGGGACAGACAGAATTGTTACTGAGTGCCAGAGAATTGTTACTCAGGGACAGACAGAATTGTTACTGAGTGCCAGAGAATTGTTACTCTCACAGACACAAAATTGTTACTTGCACAGACACAGAATTGTTACTCGCACAGAGACAGAATTGTTACTCAGGGCCACAGAATTCATACTCAGGGACAGACAGAATTGTTACTGAGTGCCAGAGAATTGTTACTCAGGGAAGACAGAATTGTTACTGAGTGCCAGAGAATTGTTACTCAGGGACAGACAGAATTGTTACTGAGTGCCAGGGAATTGTTACTCTCACAGACACAAAATTGTTACTTGCACAGACACAGAATTGTTACTCGCACAGAGACAGAATTGTTACTCAGGGCCACAGAATTCATACTCAGGGACAGACAGAATTGTTACTGAGTGCCAGAGAATTGTTACTCAGGGACAGACAGAATTGTTACTGAGTGCCAGAGAATTGTTACTCTCACAGACACAAAATTGTTACTTGCACAGACACAGAATTGTTACTTGCACAGACACACAATTGTTACTGAGTGCCAGAGAATTGTTACTCAGGGACAGACAGAATTGTTACTGAGTGCCAGAGAATTGTTACTCAGGGACAGTCAGAATTGTTACTGAGTGCCAGAGAATTGTTACTCAGGGACAGACAGAATTGTTACTGAGTGCCAGAGAATTGTTACTCGCACAGACACAAAATTGTTACTTGCACAGACACAAAATTGTTACTTGCACAGACACAGAATTGTTACTCGCGCAGACACAGAATTGTTACTCAGGGCCACAGAATTCATACTCAGGGACAGACAGAATTGTTACTGAGTGCCAGAGAATTGTTACTCAGGGACAGACAGAATTGTTACTGAGTGCCAGAGAATTGTTACTCAGGGACAGACAGAATTGTTACTGAGTGCCAGAGAATTGTTACTCAGGGACAGACAGAATTGTTACTGAGTGCCAGAGAATTGTTACTCGCACAGACACAAAATTGTTACTTGCACAGACACAGAATTGTTACTCGCACAGACACAGAATTGTTACTCGCACAGACACAGAATTGTTACTCAGGGCCACAAGAATTCATACTCAGGGACAGACAGAATTGTTACTGAGTGCCAGAGAATTGTTACTCAGGGACACCTAATCGTTGAATTAAATAGTATGTCAGACAACATGCAGAGGAGTGGCAGAGGAGGCAATGTTTTAGGAGCGAGCAGACGTGGCAGCAGAGGAAGGGGTCGAGGCAGCAGTATTCGCAGCCAGAGGCCAGTGCTCCCGGTGTCATCCAGCGGTCGTGTCTCCACCGACAACCCTGCCGTCATTGATTGGTTGGCTCGGTCGTCTTCCTCTTCCCAGGTCACCTCTGACACCTACAGCCAACGGTCGGTGGGTACGTCAGACACAACCGTTAGTTGGCATGGCCCGGGACCAAGCCCACTGAAATCACGTGTCCTCTACCTGCCCCTGTCCTTTGCTGTTCCCTCACCAAGCGAAGTATCGCATGCTGTGGGCTCAGCCCCACTGTACAGTGAGGAAGAGCTAACAGAGGGCGGTCAGGAACGGGGGGAGACATCGGCCTTTTCAGCAGCCAAGCGAACAAGTACTGGCGAGGAGAGTGGCTCGGTAGCCGGTCTAGAGACAGGTCTGTCTCCTGACCCAGACGCAGCCGAGGGGGCTAGTAGTGAGGCGGAGACCCTACTTGATGATGAGGAGGTTGATCGCACTTGGCAGCCTCGTCGTCATCAGGCAATTTCTTCCGCATCATCAGGAGAAGAGGGTGGCAGCTTGGCAGCGAGCAAAACAGTCGGTGGGTTGCCCAGGAGACAGCAGCAGGGTCGCATCAGTGTCAGTGGAGCCAAACGTCCACGGAGTAGAGCACCAGCTCCACTGCAGCCTACCACCACGGCCAGTAGTGGTGCCGGTGCGCACGGAGGAAGTAGCAGTCAGCCAGTGAAGAGTAGCGGGGGCAAAGTTTCCTACTCGGTGGTGTGGCAATTTTTCCTCAAGCCGCCCGAGGAAGTAAACGTAGCCGTATGTCGACTATGTGGCCAGAAATGCAAGCGTGGCCAGGGGGCCCATGTTGGGACTACAGCGTTGCGTCAGCATATGCAGCGTCACCATTCGGTGGCCTGGGAAAACCGTGATAAACATACGGCGGTTCTGCCTGCCCCAGCCCCCGCTCCATCACCCGCTCCGTTACTTGCTCCGTCACCCGACGTCGTCAATCGCCCTCTATCAGCCAGTCAAGGCTCCAACACCTCTGCTGAGGGGAGTTGTCGCTCGTTGGCATCTTCCGCTCGTTCAGATGCTCCTTCTCCTGCTACTCCTCTTCTCGGATTCCGTCAACAGTCTTTCTTGGAATCCGTATCCAAGAGACAACAGTTTGCGAGCACGCACCCGACGGTGCAAAAGCTGAACGTCCTCCTGTCCAAGTTGCTGGTGCTGCAGTCCCTCCCTTTCCAACTGGTGGACTCAGCACCTTTCCGAGAAATGATGGCTTGTGCCGCGCCGCGGTGGAGAGTGCCAAGCCGTCATTTCTTTGCCCAAAAGGCAGTGCCAGCCCTGCATTCACATGTAGAAGAGATGGTGGGCCAGTCTTTGAGCATGTCGGTCTCTGCCAAAGTGCACGGCAGCGCCGACGTGTGGAGCTGTAACTACGGTCAGGGACAGTACATGTCATTTACGGCCCACTGGGTGAACGTGGTGCCGGCACAGCCGCACCAGCAACTTGGACAGGTCACGACGCTTTTGCCTCCACGTTTGCACGTCCTTGGTCCAGCAAGCATGTCCGCCTCTACCACCTCTTTTTCCGCCGTGTCCTCAGCCGCCACCCCCGTGCCAAGTCCCATTACCCGACCGGCATATCACATGTGCAGGGCGCAACGGTGTCACGCTGTGCTGCACCTGGTATGCCTTGGCGAACGTAGTCACACAGGGGAGGAACTGCTGAGTGTAATGAACAGAGAAATCGACAGATGGCTGTCTCCGCGCAAACTAAAAATCGGAACCATGTTGACTGACAACGGAAAGAACATGGTGTCTGCTCTGCGTCAAGGAAGGTTGTGCCATGCGCCATGCATGGCTCACGTGTTCAATCTGGTTGTCAAGCGGTTCCTAAAATCCACCATCCCACTGCAAGACATCCTTAAAATGTCACGTAAACTGTGCATGCATTTCAGCCATTCCTACACCGCAAAGAACACCCTCATTGAGCTGCAGCGGCAGAACGGAATTCCACAGCATCGCCTGATCTGCGACGTTGCAACAAGGTGGAATTCAACCCTACACATGTTAGACCGCCTTTACGAGCAGCGAAGGCCATCACCGATTTCCTGATGTTACAAGCGGATAAAGGTACTCCCCTGTGTAACTTAGATGTCAGCCATTGGCAGCTCATGCGTGACACCTGCCGCTTGCTCAGGCCCTTTGAGGAGGCCACGCTATTCGTGAGTCGGCAGGACTATGGGATGAACGACGTCATTCCTCTGTTGCACGTCCTGGAACAAATGCTGTTAACAATGGCTGGTCAGGGTGCGGTAGACGTGGCGCACAGATCTCAACGCCACATGACCCCTGTGGGGGCAGGACAGGAAGAAGAGGAGGAGGTAGAGGAGGACATTTGTGCTCAGGAATTATTGAGTGAAATGGGTGGTTTTTCCACTCAGCGGACAGGAGTGGAGGAGCAGGAGCATCTGGTAGAGGAGGAGGAGGAGGAGACAGAGGACCCAGACGCACCGTGGCAGTATGCTGTGGAGATGGAGGCAGGGAGTCCCTCGCATTCCTTGGCACAAATGGCCCATAGCATGCTCGGTTGCTTGCGTAGCGACAGCCGAATAATAACCATCAGACAGAGGGATGACTTTTGGCTGTCCACCTTGTTGGACCCTCGCTACCGGTCCAAAATGGTGGCCTTTTTCACACCTGCTGAGAGGGAGGCCAAAATTACGTACTATAAAAACCACCTATGTAGTCAGTTGGTCTCTGCCTTTGTGCGCCATCGTCCATCCTCAGACACTGTGGGCCCTGTGCGCTCGCGTTCCGCTGGCATGGCAGCAGGGGAGGGGTGGGGTGGTAGGAGCAGCGGCAGCTCCACCAGCAGCGGCTGCCTCAGTCTGCAGTCGATGATGAGTAGCTTTCTTCACCAGCGCAGTGAGGAAACTACTAACCAGCCGCAGCAGCAGCAGCAGCATCAGGTGGACCTGGAGCAGGAGCTCAAACAACAGGCTTGGGCCTACTTGGACAGCACCCTGCCAACCGAGGTAGACAATCCCCTTGACTACTGGGCAACGAAACTTGACCTTTGGCCCCAACTAGCTGAATTTGCCCTTGAAAGGCTGTCATGCCCGGCCAGTAGCGTGGCATCGGAGCGCGTGTTTAGTGCGGCAGGAGGTATTGTAACTCCGCGGAGGACACGACTGTCCACCCAAAGTGTGGAGAGACTCACGTTTGTGAAAATGAATCAGGCGTGGATTAGTCTGGATTTCAAACCACCAGTTCCTGACACAACTGACTAAATCCGCCATGAATCATGCCTCAAACATGTGCCACTTTCAGGTCTCCTCACACTGCTGGTGTGTTGAATTTTTTGACATAGGGTGCTGGCAGATTACGGGCCTCCTATAGCTGCTGCCAGGCCCCTAATCTGCCATAGGCCCCTATATACCACCTCCTCCTGCTGCTGCCAGGTCCAGAGTCTCTCATGGGTCCCTGTACGGCCTCCCATTGCTGCTGTCTCCATCGCCACACTCTGCTGCCATGTGCCACTTTCAGGTCTCTTCACACTGCTGGTGTGTTAAATTTTTTGACATAGGGTGCAGGCAGATTACGGGCCTCACATAGCTGCTGCCAGGCCCCTAATCTGCCATGGGCCCCTATATACCACCTCCTCCTGCTGCTGCCAGGTCCAGAGTCTCTCATGGGTCCCTGTACGGCCTCCCATTGCTGCTGTCTCCATCGCCACACTCTGCTGCCATGTGCCACTTTCAGGTCTCTTCACACTGCTGGTGTGTTAAATTTTTTGACATAGGGTGCAGGCAGATTACGGGCCTCACATAGCTGCTGCCAGGCCCCTAATCTGCCATAGGCCCCTATATACCGCCTCCTCATGCTGCTGCCAAGTCCAGAGTCTCTCATGGGTCCCTGTACGGCCTCCCATTGCTGCTGTCTCCATCGCCACACTCTGCTGCCATGTGCCACTTTCAGGTCTCTTCACACTGCTGGTGTGTTAAATTTTTTGACATAGGGTGCAGGCAGATTACGGGCCTCACATAGCTGCTGCCAGGCCCCTAATCTGCCATGGGCCCCTATAAACCGCCTCCTCATGCTGCTGCCAAGTCTAGAGTCTCTCATGGGTCCCTGTACGGCCTCCCATTGCTGCTGTCTCCATCGCCACACTCTGCTGCCATGTGCCACTTTCAGGTCTCTTCACACTGCTGGTGTGTTTAATTTTTTGACATAGGGTGCTGCAAGATAACGGGCCTCACATAGCTGCTGCCAGGCCCCTAATCTGCCATGGGCCCCTATATACCGCCTCCTCATGCTGCTGCCAAGTCCAGAGTCTCTCATGGGTCCCTGTACGGCCTCCCATTGCTGCTGTCTCCATCGCCACACTCTGCTGCCATGTGCCACTTTCAGGTCTCTTCACACTGCTGGTGTGTTTAATTTTTTGACATAGGGTGCTGCAAGATAACGGGCCTCACATAGCTGCTGCCAGGCCCCTAATCTGCCATGGGCCCCTATATACCGCCTCCTCATGCTGCTGCCAAGTCCATAGTCTGTCATGGTCCCTGTACGGCCTCCCATTGCTGCTGTCTCCATCGCCACACTCTGCTGCCATGTGCCACTTTCAGGTCTCTTCACACTGCTGGTGTGTTTAATTTTTTGACATAGGGTGCTGCAAGATAACGGGCCTCACATAGCTGCTGCCAGGCCCCTAATCTGCCATGGGCCCCTATATACCGCCTCCTCATGCTGCTGCCAAGTCCATAGTCTGTCATGGTCCCTGTACGGCCTCCCATTGCTGCTGTCTCCATCGCCACACTCTGCTGCCATGTGCCACTTTCAGGTCTCTTCACACTGCTGGTGTGTTAAATTTTTTGACATAGGGTGCAGGCAGATTACGGGCCTCACATAGCTGCTGCCAGGCCCCTAATCTGCCATGGGCCCCTATATACCGCCTCCTCATGCTGCTGCCAAGTCCAGAGTCTGTCATGGTCCCTGTACGGCCTCCCATTGCTGCTGTCTCCATCGCCACACTCTGCTGCCATGTGCCACTTTCAGGTCTCTTCACACTGCTGGTGTGTTAAATTTTTTGACATAGGGTGCAGGCAGATTACGGGCCTCACATAGCTGCTGCCAGGCCCCTAATCTGCCATGGGCCCCTATATACCACCTCCTCCTGCTGCTGCCAGGTCCAGAGTCTCTCATGGGTCCCTGTACGGCCTCCCATTGCTGCTGTCTCCATCGCCACACTCTGCTGCCATGTGCCACTTTCAGGTCTCTTCACACTGCTGGTGTGTTAAATTTTTTGACATAGGGTGCTGCAAGATAACGGGCCTCACATAGCTGCTGCCAGGCCCCTAATCTGCCATGGGCCCCTATATACCGCCTCCTCATGCTGCTGCCAAGTCCATAGTCTGTCATGGTCCCTGTACGGCCTCCCATTGCTGCTGTCTCCATCGCCACACTCTGCTGCCATGTGCCACTTTCAGGTCTCTTCACACTGCTGGTGTGTTAAATTTTTTGACATAGGGTGCAGGCAGATTACGGGCCTCACATAGCTGCTGCCAGGCCCCTAATCTGCCATGGGCCCCTATATACCGCCTCCTCATGCTGCTGCCAAGTCCAGAGTCTGTCATGGTCCCTGTACGGCCTCCCATTGCTGCTGTCTCCATCGCCACACTCTGCTGCCATGTGCCACTTTCAGGTCTCTTCACACTGCTGGTGTGTTAAATTTTTTGACATAGGGTGCAGGCAGATTACGGGCCTCACATAGCTGCTGCCAGGCCCCTAATCTGCCATGGGCCCCTATATACCACCTCCTCCTGCTGCTGCCAGGTCCAGAGTCTCTCATGGGTCCCTGTACGGCCTCCCATTGCTGCTGTCTCCATCGCCACACTCTGCTGCCATGTGCCACTTTCAGGTCTCTTCACACTGCTGGTGTGTTAAATTTTTTGACATAGGGTGCTGCAAGATAACGGGCCTCACATAGCTGCTGCCAGGCCCCTAATCAGCCATGGGCCCCTATACCGCCTCCTCCTGCTGCTGCCAGGTCCAGAGTCTCTCATGCCATGTGCCACTTTCAGGTCTCTTCACACTGCTGGTGTGTTAAATTTTTTGACATAGGGTGCAGGCAGATTACGGGCCTCACATAGCTGCTGCCAGGCCCCTAATCTGCCATGGGCCCCTATATACCGCCTCCTCATGCTGCTGCCAAGTCCAGAGTCTGTCATGGTCCCTGTACGGCCTCCCATTGCTGCTGTCTCCATCGCCACACTCTGCTGCCATGTGCCACTTTCAGGTCTCTTCACACTGCTGGTGTGTTAAATTTTTTGACATAGGGTGCAGGCAGATTACGGGCCTCACATAGCTGCTGCCAGGCCCCTAATCTGCCATGGGCCCCTATATACCGCCTCCTCATGCTGCTGCCAAGTCCAGAGTCTGTCATGGTCCCTGTACGGCCTCCCATTGCTGCTGTCTCCATCGCCACACTCTGCTGCCATGTGCCACTTTCAGGTCTCTTCACACTGCTGGTGTGTTAAATTTTTTGACATAGGGTGCAGGCAGATTACGGGCCTCACATAGCTGCTGCCAGGCCCCTAATCTGCCATGGGCCCCTATATACCGCCTCCTCATGCTGCTGCCAAGTCCAGAGTCTGTCATGGTCCCTGTACGGCCTCCCATTGCTGCTGTCTCCATCGCCACACTCTGCTGCCATGTGCCACTTTCAGGTCTCTTCACACTGCTGGTGTGTTAAATTTTTTGACATAGGGTGCAGGCAGATTACGGGCCTCACATAGCTGCTGCCAGGCCCCTAATCTGCCATAGGCCCCTATATACCGCCTCCTCATGCTGCTGCCAAGTCCAGAGTCTGTCATGGTCCCTGTACGGCCTCCCATTGCTGCTGTCTCCATCGCCACACTCTGCTGCCATGTGCCACTTTCAGGTCTCTTCACACTGCTGGTGTGTTAAATTTTTTGACATAGGGTGCAGGCAGATTACGGGCCTCACATAGCTGCTGCCAGGCCCCTAATCTGCCATGGGCCCCTATATACCACCTCCTCCTGCTGCTGCCAGGTCCAGAGTCTCTCATGGGTCCCTGTACGGCCTCCCATTGCTGCTGTCTCCATCGCCACACTCTGCTGCCATGTGCCACTTTCAGGTATCTTCACACTGCTGGTGTGTTAAATTTTTTGACATAGGGTGCTGCAAGATAACGGGCCTCACATAGCTGCTGCCAGGCCCCTAATCAGCCATGGGCCCCTATACCGCCTCCTCCTGCTGCTGCCAGGTCCAGAGTCTCTCATGCCATGTGCCACTTTCAGGTCTCTTCACACTGCTGGTGTGTTTAATTTTTTGACATAGGGTGCAGGCAGATTACGGGCCTCACATAGCTGCTGCCAGGCCCCTAATCTGCCATGGGCCCCTATATACCGCCTCCTCATGCTGCTGCCAGGTCCAGAGTCTCTCATGGGTCCCTGTACGGCCTCCCATTGCTGCTTTCTCCATCGCCACACTCTGCCATGTGCCACTTTCAGGTCTCCTCACACACTGCTGGTGTGTTGAATTTTTTGACATAGGGTGCTGGCAGATTACGGGCCTCCCATAGCTGCTGCCAGGCCCCTAATCTGCCATGGGCCCCTATATACCGCCTCCTCATGCTGCTGCCAAGTCCAGAGTCTGTCATGGGTCCCTGTACGGCCTCCCATTGCTGCTGTCTCCATCGCCACACTCTGCCATGTGCCACTTTCAGGTCTCCTCACACACTGCTGGTGTGTAGAATTTTTTGACATAGGGTGCTGGCAGATTACGGGCCTCCCATAGCTGCTGCCAGGCCCCTAATCTGCCATGGGCCCCTATATACCGCCTCCTCATGCTGCTGCCAAGTCCAGAGTCTGTCATGGGTCCCTGTACGGCCTCCCATTGCTGCTGTCTCCATCGCCACACTCTGCCATGTGCCACTTTCAGGTCTCCTCACACTGCTGGTGTGTTGAATTTTTTGACATAGGGTGCTGGCAGATTACGGGCCTCCTATAGCTGCTGCCAGGCCCCTAATCTGCCATGGGCCCCTATATACCGCCTCCTCATGCTGCTGCCAAGTTCAGAGTCTGTCATGGGTCCCTGTACGGCCTCCCATTGCTGCTGTCTCCATCGCCACACTCTGCCATGTGCCACTTTCAGGTCTCCTCACACTGCTGGTGTGTTGAATTTTTTGACATAGGGTGCTGGCAGATTACGGGCCTCCTATAGCTGCTGCCAGGCCCCTAATCTGCCATAAGCCCCTATATACCGCCTCCTCATGCTGCTGCCAAGTCCAGAGTCTGTCATGGGTCCCTGTACGGCCTCCCATTGCTGCTGTCTCCATCGCCACACTCTGCCATGTGCCACTTTCAGGTCTCCTCACACACTGCTGGTGTGTTGAATTTTTTGACATAGGGTGCTGGCAGATTACGGGCCTCCTATAGCTGCTGCCAGGCCCCTAATCTGCCGTAGGCCCCTATATACCGCCTCCTCATGCTGCTGCCAGGTCCAGAGTCTCTCATGGGTCCCTGTACGGCCTCCCATTGCTGCTGTCTCCATCGCCACACTCTGCCATGTGCCACTTTCAGGTCTCCTCACACTGCTGGTGTGTTCCATTTTTTGTCATAGGGTGCTGGCAGATTATGGGCCTCCCATAACTGCTGCCAGGCCCCTAATCTGCCATGGGCCCCTATACCGACTCCTCATGCTGTGACGTTGCAACAAGGTGGAATTCAACCCTACATATGTTAGACCGCCTTTACGAACAGCAAAAGGCCATCACAGATTTCCTGATGTTAAAAGCAGATAAAGGTACTCCCTGTGTAACTTAGATGTCAGCCATTGGCAGCTCATGCGTGACACCTGCGCTTGCTCAGGCCCTTTGAGGAGGCCACGCTATTCGTGAGTCGGCAGGACTATGGGATGAACGACGTCATTCCTCTGTTGCACGTCCTGGAACAAATGCTGTTAACAATGGCTGGTCAGGGTGCGGTAGACGTGGCGCACAGATCTCAACGCCACATGGCCCCTGTGGGGGCAGGACTGGAAGAAGAGGAGGAGGTAGAGGAGGACATTGGTGCTCAGGAATTATTGAGTGAAATGGGTGGTTTTTCCACTCAGCGGACAGGAGTGGAGGAGCAGGAGCATCTGGTAGAGGAGGAGGAAGAGGAGACAGAGGACCTAGACGCACCGTGGCAGTATGCTGTGGAGATGGAGGCAGGGAGTCCCTCGCATTCCTTGGCACAAATGGCCCATAGCATGCTCGGTTGCTTGCGTAGCGACAGCCGAATAATAACCATCAGACAGAGGGATGACTTTTGGCTGTCCACCTTGTTGGACCCTCGCTACCGTTCAAAAATGGTGGCCTTTTTCACACCTGCTGAGAGGGAGGCCAAAATAACGTACTATAAAAAACACCTATGTAGTCAGCTGGTCTCTGCCTGTCTGCGCCAACGTCCATCCTCAGACACTGTGGGCCCTGTGCGCTCGCGTTCCGCTGCCATGGCAGCAGGGGAGGGGTGGGGTGGTAGGAGCAGTGGCAGCTCCACCAGCAGCGGCTGCCTCAGTCTGCAGTCGATGATGAGTAGCTTTCTTCACCAGCGCAGTGAGGAAACTACTAACCAGCCGCAGCAGCAGCAGCAGCATCAGGTGGACCTGGAGCAGGACCTCAAACAACAGGCTTAGGCCTACTTGGACAGCACCCTGCCAACCGAGGTAGACAATCCCCTTGACTACTGGGCAACGAAACTTGACCTTTGGCCCCAACTAGCTGAATTTGCCCTTGAAAGGCTGTCATGCCCGGCCAGTAGCGTGGCATCGGAGCGCGTGTTTAGTGCGGCAGGAGGTATTGCAACTCCGCGGAGGACACGACTGTCCACCCAAAGTGTGGAGAGACTCACGTTTGTGAAAATGAATCAGGCGTGGATTAGTCTGGATTTCAAACCACCAGTTCCTGACACAACTGACTAAATCCGCCATGAATCATGCCCCAAACATGTGCCACTTTCAGGTCTCCTCACACTGCTGGTGTGTTCCATTTTTTGTCATAGGGTGCTGGCAGATTACGGGCCTCCCATAGCTGCTGCCAGGCCCCTAATCTGCCATGGGCCCCTATACCGCCTCCTCATGCTGCTGCCAAGTCCAGAGTCTCTCATGGGTCCCTGTACGGCCTCCCATTGCTGCTGCCTCCATCGCCACACTCTGCCATGTGCCACTTTCAGGTCTCCTCACACTGCTGGTGTGTTCCATTTTTTGTCATAGGGTGCTGGCAGATTACGGGCCTCCCATAGCTGCTGCCAGGCCCCTAATCTGCCATGGGCCCCTATACCGCCTCCTCATGCTGCTGCCAGGTCCAGAGTCTCTCATGGGTCCCTGTACGGCCTCCCATTGCTGCTGTCTCCATCGCCACACTCTGCCATGTGCCACTTTCAGGTCTCCTCACACTGCTGGTGGGTTCCATTTTTTGTCATAGGGTGCTGGCAGATTACGGGCCTCCCATAGCTGCTGCCAGGCCCGTAATCTGCCATGGGCCCCCGTACCGACTCCTCATGCTGCTGCCAGGCCCGTAATCTGTCATGGGCCACTGTTGTCGCTTGTTGGCATATTCCGCTCGTTCAGATGCTCCTTCTCCTGCTACTCCTCTTCACGGATTCCGTCAGCAGTCTTTCTTGGAATCCGTTTCCAAGAGACAACAGTTTGTGAGCACGCACCCGACGGTGCAGAAGCTGAACGTCCTCCTGTCCAAGTTGCTGCTGCCAGGCTCGTAATCTGTCATGCGCCCCTGTACCGCCTCCTCATGCTGCTGCCAGGTCCAGAGTGTGTCATGGGCCCCCGTACCGACTCCTCATGCTGCTGCCAGGCCCGTAATCTGTCATGGGCCCCTGTACCGCCTCCCCATGCTGCTGCCAGGTCCAGAGTGTGTCATGGGTCCCTGTACGGCCTCCCATTGCTGCTGCCAGGCCCGTAATCTGCCATGGGCCCCTGTACCGACTCCTCATGCTGCTGCCAGGCCCGTAATCTGTCATGGGCCCCTGTACCGCCTCCTCATGCTGCTGCCAGGTCCAGAGTGTGTCATGGGTCCCTGTACGGCCTCCCATTGCTGCTGTCTCTATCGCCACACTCTGCCATGTGCCACTTTCAGGTCTCCTCACACTGCTGGTGGTTTCCATTTTTGTCATAGGGTGCTGTATGGCCTCCCATTGCTGCTGCCTCCACCGCCACACTGTGGCTCCACACTCTGGTTTTGGCCCCGTGACTGCCCAAATGAGTGAAGTGTGCGGTGATTCTAAGATCGACGGCACTCATCTGCATGTCATACTGACTGACAGTATTATTTCTCTTCCCCAGCAGACTCCAAGGGCATTTAAATTAAAGGTACAGTGTTCTGCACTAATATTAAGTCTCTCTGAAGCCTAGAAACACCCTTTTTTAAGTTAAATTCACAGCGAATTTATTCGACTCGAATCGAATATTGTCCACGAATTCGCCGAATCAGTCGAATCGAATTTTTCATTTCTTCGCTCATCTCTAGCAGTCACCGATAGGGGATCATGGGGCCCCTGTGTCCTTGCCCAAACTCAAAAAAGCCTATGAAAAAGGTACCAGGGGCATCTCATGGGGCCCCCTACTGACCCTGGGCCCTTGGGCAGTGCCCGAGTTTCCAAATGGTCCCCCTACAGCGATGCTGGCTTCTAATTCTCTTTCTCCATCCACTTGACGTGTGATGAAAGTCTGGCAGAGGTGCATTAAGACAGTTGGTCTCCTTACACTGCTCATATTACAATCTGTAAAGGAGGAAGAAGGCGGTTGCCTTATATCGATAAGGATGGACATGATCAATTACATTGATAGAGCATGCCATCTTTGAAGCAGGTTTCTGAACACTGTATGAAGTGCCTTTTCATGCATGTTAATTGAATATGACAACTTTTCCTGCTGCATACAGCCTGCGTTGCTCTGCTTCCTGCTTATGCTCACTATTGCCTATTGCACTTGCCAGGGACTGTTTATTACTTCTTATTGACCTCAAGCTATTGACATGCTTATTTTATACTGATCTCGCTGCAACATCCCCTTGGAAATAAACCACCTAAGAAAGGACTTCCTCATTTTTTAATTCCCATAATGGGACAAATATGATTTCTCTATCTGAGTAGATATCTTCCTTCTCATTTCACACTCTGGAATGGGACTCCTATAATTATTTTTCTAGCACATTTCTTAATATAAATAACCCATTATGTGTGTTATGGCAGTACTGGTTCCCCACTGGATCTGTACATAGGAAATAACCTATCAATATAAGGTTTGGCTATTTTTTCATGCAGCCTTTGCTGCGGTTTTTCTCCATGTTCGGAATTATTTGGGCGCCCGGACGATTTTTTTAGAATGTTTTCTTGTATGTCCTTGTTTGTTTGATGTTTCATGTATAAGCTACAGTGCTCAGCATAAATTAGTACACCCTGACAGATTTGTCAGAAAACCTTTACTTTCTTTCTTTTTATGGGACACTATACTACAAAATACTTCCACAAATACGGCCATTGATTGCAAACAAGATTTCTTAATTTGCACACACAAAAAACTAGTATTTTTCCTAATAAATTCATTCAAGACCATGTTGTGAAAATGAATACACCGCAATGAAAGTCTTAGGAGCAAAGCTAAATTTTAGACAACAAAATCCTAATTGACAAGAATTCAACTACAGGTGAGTCTAATTATTCAATACACAGGTGTCCAGCAGACAGTTGATTATAAAAGGGAATTACTTAACAAAGAAAACCCCTTCCCATTTCATGCTGTTAGCAATGGCACCACATGGAAGAGAAATGTCATAAGGTCTGAGAAAGAAAATAATTTCTTTACACAAGAAAAGTGAAGGCTCCAAGAAGATCAGCAAAGCTTTAATTATCAGTCAGAATAATGTAGCAAAAGTGATACAACAATTTAACAAAGATGGAACTGCAACTGTCTCACAGAGATATCCAGGCCATCCATGGAAGTAATTACAAGTTCACTGCAGTTAGCTAAAGAAGTAGAAAGCCAAACCGGGGTGATTGTTTCCCATGACACAATACTGATCTCCCTGCATGGATTTCAATGAAGCAGCTGAAAGCCGTGGGAGGGGAGGCTTCCAGCTGCCTTGTTGAAATCCATGCAGGGAGATCAGTGCTGTCACTGTCCCTCCCCTGCACTGAACATCCCTGACTGTGCATCGGATTTTCCTCCTGGGCCCCCTCCCCCCTCTTTGCTCCACAGCCCCCCTCGCAGGTCTCTGATGCCTCTCTTCTCTAACAGTGTCCAGCCCCTCCCCATCTCTCCCCCTTTCCCTCTCCCTACCCCCCTCTCTCTTTCTCTCCCTCTCCCTCCCTCCTCTCTCTCCCCCTCTCTCCCTCCCTCCCCCTCCCTCTCTCTCTCCCTCCCCCTTCCCTCTCTCTCTCCCTCTCCCTCCCCCCTTTCTCTTCCCCTCACTCCCTCTCTCTCCCCCTCTCTTTCTCCCTCCCTCTCCCTCCCTCCCTCCCTCTCTCTCCATCTCTCTCTCCCCCTCCCTCCCTCTCTCTCCCTCTCTCTCTCCCCCCCCCTCCATCCCCTCCTTTCATTCTTTCCTCCCTATCCCTCCTTTAATTTCCTTCATTCCTTCCTTTCTTCTTCCCTTCCTTCATTCCTTCCTTCCTCCTTCCCACCCCCCAATTCATTGCTTCCTTCCTCCATCCATTCCTTCCCTCCCTTTTCTTCCTTCCCTCCCTCCATCCATTTCTGACCTCTCTCTCTCTCTCCCTCCCTCTCTCTCTCCCTCTCCTCTCTCTCTCCTCTCTCTCTCTCTCTCCCCCTCCCTCCATCCCCTCCCTTCATTCTTTTCTCCCTCCCCTCCTTTCATTCTTTCTTCCCATCCCTCCTTTCATTTCCCTCATCCCTTCCTTCCTTCATCCATTTCATCCCTCCTTTTTCTTCCTTCCTTCCTTCCTTCCCTCCTTCCTTCCCTCCCCTTCCTTCATTCCTTCCTCAATCCATTTTCTTCCTTCATCCATTCCCTCCCTTCCCTTTCTTCCTTACCTTCATTCCTTCCTCTATCCCCTCCCTTCATTTTTTCCTTCCCTCCCTCCCTCCTCATCCTTCAATCATTCCTTCTTTCCTTCCCCCTTCCCTCCCCTTCCTTCAATCCCTTCCTCTCTCCCTTTATTCGTTCCTTCCTTCCTTCCTCTATCCTCTCCCTTCCTTCATTTTTTCCTCCCTCCCCTCCTTTCATTTCCTTTCTTCCTTCCTCCCTCCCCTCCTTTCATTTCCTTCTTTCCTCCCTCCCCTCCTTTCATCCCTCCCTTTCCTTAATTCTTTCCTCCAGCCTCCATTCCTTCCTTCCTTCCTTCCTTCCTTCCTTTATCCATTCCCTTTATTTCCTTCCTTCTTCCCTACCCTCCTTCCTTCCCTCCCCTTCCTTCATCCCTTCCTCCATCCATTCCTTCCTTCCTTCCTCCATCCATTCCCTCCCTCCCTCTGCTTCCTTCATCCATCCCCTCCCTTCATTCTTTCCTACCTCCCCTCCTTTCATTTCCTTCCTCCCTTTCTTCCTTATTTCCTTCCTCCCTTTCTTCCTTCCTTCCTTCCGCCATCCATTTTCTTCCTTCCTCCATCAATTTCCTCCCTGCCTTCTCTTCCCTTCCTTCATTTCTCTATCCATTCCCTTTTCTTCTTTCCTTCTTCCCTCACTCCCTTATCTTCCTGCCGCCATCCCCTCCCTTCCTTCCTCCCTCCCCTCCTTTCATTTCCTTCCTTCCTCCATCCATTCCCTCTCTCCCTTTTCTTACTTCCTTCCCTCCCTTCTTTCCTTCCTTCCCTCCCTTCTTTCCTTCCTTCCTTCATCCATTCCCTCCCTCCCTTTTCTTCCTTCCTTCCTTCCTTCCTTCCTTCCTTCCTTCCTCCCTTCTTTCCCTCAACTTCCTTCCTTCCCTCCCCTTTCTTCCTCCCTTCATCTATTCCCTCCATTTCCTTCCTTCCTTCCTTCCTTCCTTCCTTCCTTCCTTCCTTCCTTCCTTCCGTCCCCTCCCCTTCCTTCCTTCTTTCCTTCCTCCCCTTTCTTCCTCCATCCATTCCCTCCCTCCCTCACGTCCTCCCTCCCTCACGTCCTCCCTTCCCTCCTTTTCCTTCATTCCTTCCTCCATCCATTTTCTTTCCTTCCTTCTTCCATCCATTCTCTCCCTTTTCTTCTTTCCCTTCCTTCCTCTATCCCCTCCCTTCATTCTTTCCTCCCATCCCTCCTTCCTTCCCTCCTCTTTCTTCATCCATTCCCTTTTTATTCCTCCGTTCCTTCCTTCTTTTCTTCCTTCCCTCCCTCCCCTTCCTTCCTTCCTTCCCTCCCTCCCCTTCCTTCCTTCCTTCCTTCCTTCCTTCCTTCCTTCCTTCCTTCCTTTTCCTTCATTCCTTCCTCCATCCATATTATTTCTTTCCTTCATTCCTTCCTCCTTCCATCCATTCCCTCCCTCCCTTTTCTTTCTTCCTTCCCGCCATCCATTCCCTTCTTTCCAATATAAGGGGGTACAGGTTCTGTTTATTCATCCCAATCTAATGACAGCCCAACATATACTAGTGCTCCCTGTTCACTCTCTACTGACACTGTCCACTGCCCCCACAAAATCATTGTGAAAAAAAAATACAGAAATTAATTGTAAACAAATAATTAAAAATCAGATAATAAACATTTTTAAATTCTGACACCATTGCTCTACCGACACCATCCACTGGCCACCCAAAAGCATTTTGAAAAAAAATTATAAAAATAATAAATCATTAATTTGTAAAAAAAAAATCATAAAATTGTAAAAAAAAAAAAAAATAATACTAATAAAAATGAAAAACTACTGACATCACCTACTGACACCATCCTACATATACTACCCACAGCCATACACTCCGCACTCCTCTCCCTGTACATACTACTCACTGTCATACACTCCACACTGTACATTCCCTATTTAACATTACCTCATTCTGCACTATATAAGTCATCTCAGACACTATTTAACCACACCCCTTTTAAGCCATGCCCAATTTTTAGCACAATTTAAAACACACCCCTCCTCTCTCATCCCTTCCTCTCTCTCTCTCACTCCTCCTCTTTCTCTCTCACCCCTCCTCTTTTTCACCCTCTCACTCCCCTCTCTCTTTCACTTCCCCCACATGGTAGCTATCTTTAAACCTGGATGTGCCCAGTGGCTTCTATGGAAAGAAGCCAGGAACATTCATGCAGACTTTGCTGCAGTAAATATTTAAATGCCCCTTCTATGCAGCTCAGCTGCAATATGTAGGTAGGGTGTTGTGTTGGTGTGGCTTGAGTGTAGGTGGGGGCACAGGGGGCCCCATTATCTTTTACTGCCCGGTAAGTTGTCAGTCCGCCCCTGGGTTAACATCTAGGGGCAATCAACTGGTTAACTGTGTAACAAGTGTAATGTGTGCTGCTTTTACTAAGAGATGTGATTGTTTTATCTCCCTGCATTGCACAGAGAAAAAACAGCCACATCTCTGCTCCGTGTACAGAGCCCTGTGCTGTTAGTAAACACAAGGCTCTGTACTGTTATTTGCTATTCTGCTCAACAGGTCCCGGACATAAACCACTAGCCAAGACCTGCTGATCAACTTGTGCTGTGCTGGATGACAGCACAGATGGGGCGGCGGGCACACACGCCCTACCCAGAAATGCCGGATCATGTACATGTACATGATCCAGAGCAGAATGGCCGCCCCACCAAAGTATATATACATGGGGTGGTTTGCATGCAGTTAAAACAACTTGTAAGAAATCTCTGTGCACATGTAGCCTGCTCCTTTGAGATTTAACTGTCTTGCACCACTACTCCACTTAGCTAAAGCCGGCCATACACTGGTCGAATTCCTAAAGAATTTTCTTTTGAAAATCTTTTCTAAAAATTTTCGTTTGAATTCTCCACCATTAGTGGGTCATAGAAATGGCTGATTTTTGTGTGACCATCAAATTCAAGTGATTAGGGATGTTGGAAATTTTTTGCAAAGTGAACGAATTTCGAAGCAATGATAGGAGAGTCGTGCAAGAAATATAAACGAAAAAAGAAATGAGCGTGAGCTGTGACCTGGAAAGAAAACAAAATCCTTGGCCTTGGAAATTCTTTTCTGTAGCAACATTGGGTGACATTGAAGGATTAGTTGGTCAGATTTCGAAATCAATGGTGGTACCATCGGATTAGAAAATGCACAAAATTTCCAATTTCCTAAAGAAAATTTATTTGGAATTTAACCCATGTATGGCCTGCAGAAGTCATGCACTGATGCCTTCAAAAAAATTATAAAACTAGATCAATCACTTCATGTTAACCCTTAGCTGTTCTGAGATGGCAAATATAATGTTTTTGTCTTCTGATGCGTTCTTATGTTCATCCCCTACCTGGGATCAAAAGTCAATAGCCATGTGATCCATAGCCAAACGTTCAATAGTCCGCTAAATCCAGTAGTCATGTGTCCAACCAGTCACAGTGCCACTAAATATAATCATGTATAAAAACACGTTCCTTCTGAGTTCTTTCCTACTTCTCCAGAAAGTTTCTACTGATAAATTTCTATAAAACCTGATTCAATCAAATGAGCTGAAGTGAACCAAACAAATGAGCTGAAGCGAACCAATTATCTGAGGAAGGAACTATTTTTCATTTAAAATCCACAAATCTTCCCTCTATGCAACAAAAAATGATTAGAGTTCTGCTTTAAGCTGCCAGACATTATAACAAAGTTGACTGCCAGAACGGGCACCACCCTGTGGAGGGTATGTGACCATCAGTATTCAGTCATTCTAAGCACCGAAGTATTAAGCAAATGCTGTGGAATGTTTGCTGTAATAAACTGCTTTTTTCTTAATTAACTTGAAAACACTTCATATTTGTAAGTGTTATTTTGTTTTCTTTTAATTAACAAGAAATGTACATTTTCATTCCAGCACTAACAAACAAAAGCAAATTCAGATTTTCAGTTCTGGTTGTTATTATTCATTAATAAGCAAGAAGAAAATTGACATTCAGTTTGTCAGTGATTGCAAGCCACTAAAGTATTATTAAAAGCTTTTCACGAGATGCATCTCCTGGCAGAATATTTGATTGGCACAAAATACTATATTCCATTTATACTGTAATTGTCTCTGGAGAGCCGGTACAAATGTTGCTTTATTTTCTTTTTACCTAGATTAGAACTCTGAATCAATATGTATTTTACAATATTTGTATACAAGTATACTAACATTACTATAATCATCTAAAAGTCCCCTTTCGCATAGGCACTGTCCTCTATGTGTGGTCAGATGTAAACTGCCTGTCCATTTACTCCTGATTGTCATCCGATCCAATCCAATAGATGAATGGGAAACTAATCCGCCACGGATATTGTGTTGTGTCCGTTTACACCCGCCTGTTAAAAACAGATGGATGGGGATCCGTTGTCCATACATCTAGTGGATTGGATAGCAGTCGGGTGTTAACGGACAGGCAGTTTACATCTGACCGCCCATAGAGGATAGTGAAGGATAAGCGGAGCAGACACAAACCAACCAGCCACTTGCTCAGCGGGGAATAGTGGACAGATTCCCCACTGAGCAAGCAGACTCCTGGAGCAGTCCGCCCTGTGTGGAAGAAGCCAAACTGAAAAAATCATCAGTTGAAGTTTACATATGGCAATTTTATGGACCATCTTGGACCAATGTAACAATGTATGTGCCATACCTGTGGGATCCCTGTGGAAGCTGGAAACCACAATTGTAGACATCACTTCTTTAGTGATCACCACTATATTCTGGGTCCCTTTACAAGCAGCTGCCCTGCTGCTTAGTGAACACAGGAGGTCACTCGCTTGGCATGACCATTATTCAGGGAACACTTTGCATTTTCTTAATGAATGCAAAGTGTTCTCTATCCACCTCATCCAATTAGAGACATTTTGTATAGCACCCCAATACACCTTGCAAATGGATGTGCATTGCAGTGTAGCAAAATGCACAGTAATGTACAAATGTGTTGGCACTGCCAAAAATGGCAAATGCATCTTTTTCAGAAAGTTATAATGCATTAGACATCCCTTCTGAAAGTGAATGAGCTACTTTAACATAGCACACAGCATAATGTACATCAACATACCGCAAGAGTGTGAATGAGTTCTGATTCTATGAGTATCACCCTGCTATAAATGTTTAATGCAGGATGATGAAGCCAACACAAGATGGCAGTGTCTTGCAGAATAGCAGCATTCACGGGTTGAAGAACAGCCATATGGAACTTGTATGCTGAATTGCAGGACTTTACTAAGGAGCAAAGCATCTGGAAACTACATTTCCCAGAGGAGCTTTCATGTGGGCATATATATCTCAAAGCCTGGGAGACTGAGGAGGAAGTGAGAGGGGAGAGATCAAGATAGGAGGAAATGTGCTTCAGGACTGGAGAGGACTGAAGGTCTGGAGAGTCTGTGGGGGCCCCCATCTGCAGGGAAAAATGGACCGCTAAGACTTGCTAGACACCATTGATCAGGTGAGAGTAGGCCTGCACTGGCCATAGGGCACACCGTGCATCTGCCCAGTGGGCTGGGGCTTAAGATGACTAGGCCGCACAGCGGGAGGTAACTGGCGACCGCGGACTGGACAGGGCTAATACATACCAGGGGCGGACTGACAACACATGGGACCCCCGGGCAATAGGGGATCATGGGGCCCCTGTGTCCTTGCCCAAACTCAAAAAAGCCTATGAAAAAGGTACCAGGGGCATCTCATGGGGCCCCCTACTGACCCCGGGCCCTCGGGCAGTGCCCAAGTTTCCAAATGGTCAGTCCGCCCGATACAGACCGTAGCCACTGCTCACCTCCCACTGTGTGGCTATGCCCAAAGCAGGGCCGACAGGAGGAGTGGCAGTGACAGCTCCTGAAGACAAGCAGGAAGTGCACTGAAGGAAGAACAGCAGCCTTCACCCGTGGCCGCCAGCACACTGTGACTGGTCTGTAGTGGCGGTGGATGGGGCTGTCTCTGCTGGACAGGCTGTCTCTTTGCTGGAGGGGCTGTCTCTTTGCTGGAGGAGCTGTCTCTTTGCTGGAGGAGCTGTCTCTTTGCTGGAGGAGCTGTCTCTTTGCTGGAGGGGCTGTCTCTTTGCTGGAGAGGCTGTCTCTTTGCTGGAGGAGCTGTCTTTTTGCTGGATGTGCAGTCTCTTTGCTGGATGGGCTGTCTCTTTGCTAGATGAGTTGCCTCTTTGCTGGAGGGGCTGTCTCTTTGCTGAAAGGGCTGTCTCTTTGCTGGAAGAGCTGTCTCTTTGCTGGATGGGTGGCTGTCTCTTTGCTTACTTATTAACTATCATCTACACCACAGGTGTCAAACTGGCGTCCCTCCAGCTGTTGCCAAACTACAAGTCCCATGAGGCATTGCAAGATCAACAGTTACAAGCATGACTCCCAAGGGCAGAGACATGATGGGACTTTTAGTTTTGGAACAGCTGGAGGGCCACCCCTGATCTACACCTTAGATCATTTTCACACCAATTGGGCCCCAACTAGTGTGCAGAAGACTCCATATTGTTCTTAAAAGGACATTGGTTCTGAGGACACACAGTGAGTTTACCTGTTTATTGATAGTTGTTCTTGCTCACTGGGGTTCAACAATCACCTCAGATTAGAGGGATTAGAGGCAGTGGATTATTTCTGATAGCAGGCCTGCTAACAGCTATTGGTACTGTACTATGAACACTGTTACTTGTACTTAAAATTGACAAGAGTGATTAAATGTGCTGCATATGCCAATGCTATTTTGTGTTTTTTAGCCAAGCTACGTTCAAATTCAATATAGACTTCATATTGATTTACACTAACTTGTGTGTGAGTCCATTTTATTCTGGTCACAAAAGTACGGTGGTGTCAGCAGAGGTTGGGCTTTCAGAAAGAGGTCCAGATTGACAGAGAACCCGAAAAATTACCAAGCAACCCTTAAGGAGGGTAGTGCTACATATGAATTCTGCACATGATTAGAATTTGGTTGTCAAATTGCCTGGATACATTTAACCACCATATTCTATGATTCTTTGGATTTCTCAGAAAAAAAAACCAATATGAACTTTGATGCATTTTTTTCTGTCAAGCTGATTTTTAAAATAGAGTTTAATGCAATGTTTAAAGAGGGTAAAATACTCCAAACCCAATTAATATAAATATAATAAAAGTATTAATATTTTCCTTCACATGTTCGCCTAAAGCTACTCTAAACACACAAGTATTAAAGAACAATTATAAGTCACATATTGCTACAACAAAAAATAAGAGGAAATCTCCCTAATGTGAAGGAAATTCCTTTCTTAGTTGTCACTGGAACCTTTATCCCCATTGGAAGATTTTATGTGAAAATTCTCAATTTCTTTGGAAAATCAACCTCATAGAAGATCATTTACTAAAGCAGCTGAGACTACTTAAAGATGAAATTCACCGTCAAAGGAAGGTTCTGCTTTATGCCCTCCTCTACCCATATGGAATTTGAATTATATTTTAAAAAATATTCTTCCCAAATATATTGACATATATTTGAAATGCTATTTTGGCCATATTCAATATATTTCAAAATATAATTCAATAAATATATATATATATATATATATATATATATATATATATATATATATATACACTGCATGTTGAAATGCATTTTTATTACAAAATATATGAAAATTATTTTTAAAAATACATTTTAAATATACTGTATGTCTTTAAAAATGCAAATCTACATTTTTGGAATGCATTTACAAATATATGTAAAAATATATGTTAAAATGACTTTTTTGTATGTTAAAAAAATCTGAAGATTATATTTAAAAATATATATTTTTTAAAATATATATTTTTTTAAATATATTCTTCAGATTTTTTTTTAAATATAAAAAAAGTAATTTTAACATATATTTTTACATGTATTTGTAAATGCATTCCAAAAATGTAGATTTGTATTTTTAAAGACATACAGTATATTTGAAAATGTATATATATATTTATTGAAATATATTTAGAAATATATTGAATATGGCCAAAATGTTAGCATTTGAAATACATGTCAATATATTTAGGAAGAATATTTTTTAAATATATTTAAAATATATTTTTCTTCCATGTGGGTAGTTTTGCATTTTTTTGGAGGAAGCTACAATTCCACCAGATTAACAGCTGCTTCCAACATCCACAACCTTCTGAGACACATCATAGGTTCCTGAAGGCTGCAGAACCATTCACAAAACACAGTGCAATTTGTGCTAGCTGTGAAGCTGCAAGAAGTCATAGCCAGCTTCCCACAGGGGCCCAAAGACTGGTGAAGAACCGGTTCGGGTAGACTGTGCTGGATCCCTAGACAGGTGAGTGTCTTTTTAATAAAAGTCAGCACTTATAGTATTTGTAGCTGCTGACTGATTTTTTTCAAACGGCAAACATTTTAAAGCTGGCTATGGATGGTAAAATTTTGAACAAAAATTCTTAGGACAGGTGCTCAAAGAAAGTTTGTTTGTTTTTCTAATCATTGGTGGGTCAAATCGACTTGTTTTTTACAGCAGTAATGAGAGAATTTGAATGAGCAGGATGAAAAATTTTTCTTGAACAAACAAATTTCTAACAGCAAATGTGGTTTTCATTCAGTAAAGTCTATTCATTTCAAAATCAAATGTTAAAAGCAAATTAAATCTTTTTAATGACTTTTTCTTACAATTTTAATTTTAAATTCCCTCCATCTATGGCATGGTTAAGCTAGCCACAGATGTATCATTTTTTATGTTTTTGTCAGCCAGCAGGCTGATAAAAAAAAAAACAACCCGATTCCCCCATTCACATATGCTAGGAGGAAGGGGGAATTACCCTTGCTGCACTATTGTATTCTGTCTGTGTGACTCCCATTCAAGAGCAGTTGATCACTAGGTCAACTCATCTAGAATGGGAATGACCATACACAGATCGAAATTCATCTGATTCAGCAGGAATTTCGATCCATGTATTGCCAGTGTACATTAGCTCAGTTTAGGAGCTTGGAAGTTGTACAAACCTAAAGAATCTTGTCCAATCAGTGTACATTGACAGAGCCAAGAACTTAATGGTGCTGTCTACTGTACGTCTTTGTAAAAATGAAACTTATATCTTAGATTGTAAACTCTAACGAGCAGGGCCCTCTGTTTCCTCTTGTACCATGTAATGTCTACCTTCATTTTGTAAAATGCTGCGCAAACTGTTGGTGCTATATAAATCCTGTATAATATTATTAATATAATAATATATTCTGTATTTTAAATAAGTTGTTATACACCTGGATTTTCCTGATTCCAGTCTGTGAAATTGTAGATTTTATGACAATTGTGTACACTAAATAATGGCAATCAATAATATCAGGGTTGTTATGTGCTCATAAAAGCAGCTCTCCGCTATCATCCTACCACCAGTTTATTTTCCTCTCTACCAGTTATCAGTAATCCTTCTACAGTCATCAGTAATAGCAACTGTAATAGCATTATAGGAATAAACTCAGGTCTAGCCCAACACGGTAACTACTGGCATTGTACATATATGGTTTGGCATAGATCAGACTTCTTTATGTCTCCTTCCATTAAAAAATTCATGTTTAAGATCATATAACTCGCCTCTCCCATTACATTAACCTTATCACATGCCACTCCTTCAAACCAAAATGTCACTGCAACATAAATTCAGTTCTTGTACGTTGTAGATACTTGCAAAGAAACAATAAAGGACATTAAGGGTGTTTAGTTTCTCCTCTGAAATAGAATAAACTGAACTACTATTTAAATATATATGCCAACTATTATGACTTGGAATTTTATCCTTGTGTCCTAGACTTTATAGCTGTTATATCAAATAACATGCACAGAGGTGTGCGATAAGCAAGACCCATTTACAATTAAAGTGATATTAAACCCCAAAACAAAAATGTGATATATAAATTGACCCAGCTTAAAAGGATGTTCATGGAATCTGGATTACCTAATCACGTGATCTCTCAATCCTATAAACCTCCAGAGTCTTGCATACCTCCTTTTTTTACTTCTCCCATTACTCTAACATAGAGTCTGAATATGAAATCTTAACAAGGTGGTACAGGGTGCCAGTAATGCTTCAAAAAATGTATCCGCCTATGCTGGAGATGTACAGTGGAGGAAATAAGTATTTGATCCCCTGCTGATTATGAATGTTTGCCCACTCACGAAGAAATTATCAGTCTACAAATCGAATGGTAGGTGTATTGTAACACTGAGAGACAGAATAGCAACAAAATATTCAAAAGAAATGCATGTCTAACAAATTATGCACTGATTTGCATGTTCATGAGGGAACTAAGTATTTGATCTCCTTCACAAAACATGACTTAGTACTTGGTGGCAAATGCCTTGTTGGCAATCACAGAGGTCAGACATTTCCTGTAGTTGGCCACCAGGTTTGCACATATCCCAGGAGGGATTTTGGCCCACTCCTCTTGACAGATCCTCTCCAAGTCATTAAGGTTTGGTGGCTGACGTTTGGCAACTCGAACTTTCAGCTCCCTTCACAGATTTTCAATCGGATTAAGGTCTGGAGACTGGCTAGGCCACTCCAGGACCTTAATGTGCTTCTTCTTGAGCCACTCCTTTGTTACCTTGGCCGTGTGTTTTGGGTCGTTGTCATGCTGGAACACCCATCTACGACCCATTTTCAATGCCCTGACAGAGGGAAGAAGGTTCTCACCTAAGATTTGACAGTACATTGCTCCGTCCATCATCCCTTTGATGCGGTGCAGTTGTCCTGTCCCCTTAGCAGAAAAACACCCCAAAGCAGAATGTCTCCACCACCATGTTTAACAGTTGGGATGGTGTTCTTGGGGTCATAGGCAGCGTTCCTCCTCCTCCAAACATGGTGAGTTGAGTTGATGCCAAAGAACTCAATTTTGGTCTCATCTGACCACAACACTTTCAACCAGTCCTCCTCTGCATCATTCGGATGTTCAGTGGCAAACGTCAGACGGGCCTGGACATGTGCTTTCTTGAGCAGAGGGACCTTGCGGGCACTGCAGGATTTCTGGTAGCCAGAAATCCTGCTGAGTGATAGGGGATCAAATACTTATTTCCCTTATGAACATGCAAATCAGTGAATAATTTGTTAGACATGCATTTCTTTAGGATTTTTTGTTGATATTCTGTCTCTCAGTGTTACAATACATCTACCATTTGATTTTTAGACTGATCATTTCTTTGTGAGTGGGCAAACATTCAAAATCAGCAGGGGATCAAATACTTATTTATGGAGGGGGCTTTAGCGACTGGCTCAGTCTCTCAGTGGCTTGCTGAGAGGCTTAGCCTGGTGCCAGTTCAGGCTCCCTGGATGGACCCTATGGTCACAATCCTTACCCAGCCTGGACCTAGACAGGCCTCCCCAGCCTGGACTTGGACCTTTCCCCAGCCTGGACAGCTCTGAAAACGGGTCACAGGTGTGCAGAACAAACTGTTATTCTACTGGCTATCTGGTACATCTAGCTTCCCTGAAAAGAAGTGTAATCTGCATCATCGATTTTTACTTAGTTTGCAGTATTTTGAAATCAGACTATGACATTGTAGTTGAGCAGTTTTTCTATTATGACATCCTTTTCATATACATGCACTGATACTTTTTGGACATATGCATAAATATGCTTTCTATTTGTTAGTGTCCTTCTACAAAAATGAAAATAAAAAATATTTTTTTAATATATAATACATTGCAGCTTACCAATCCTTAGATGTGGTGGCTGCACTGGTTTTTAAGGCTTTTTCTTTTCTTTGTTATATCTGATCCAGCCATTAACACACTTCCTGTCTTAGAGTGTCTGCATAGGATGAAGTAGACACCTTTGGACAGCACCATTGTTATTCTGATGAGAGGGTGGTGTTAGGCTAGCAGGCTTATTGTAAATGGACTTGACTAACAAATTGAAGATGAACTCCAGCTAGCACTATATAAATGGTTACAGCAAACAGTTTTTTTCTTTTGAGACAAAGGTTATACCTAAAGGAATAAAAGCTGACCATTTTAAAGTAGAACTATAGGTAAAACGTTTTTTTTTTTTTTCATTTTGGAAAGAGTAAAGGAGAATTATAACCCCTGTCAGGTCATTTTTTTTCCATCTGTATCTCATTGGGAAGATGTACCTTCACTTCCTGTCCCATAGCCAAATTCCCATTAGAAAATGTCCCTTCTATTACTTTTCTAAGGACAACCCAAAAGCTGGGGTTTTCTTTACTTTCGCTTTCAATGATAATGGTAAACAGGACAAACTAAGAGGATGAATCTCCCTAACATGGGCACAGACAGCAATAAAGACCTAGTAGGTGTACTAATACATCTCTACTCTATCCAAAACAAAAAAAAAAGTTTTGCCTTTAGTTATACTTTAACCACTTGCCTACCAGGCACTTATACCCCCTTCCTGCCCAGGCCAATTTTCAGCTTTCAATGCTGACGTATTTTGGATGACAATTGCACGGTCATGCAACATTGTACCCATATGACATTTTTATAAAAATTTTTTCACACATATAGAGTTTTCTTTTGGTGGTATTTACTCGCTGATGGGTGTTTTATTGCTTGTGCTATAAAGAAAAAAAATAGCCAAAAATTTGAAAACTTTTTTTTTGTTTCTACTATAAGATTTTGCAAACAGGTAATTTTTCTCCTTCACTGATGTGCGTTAATGAGGCTGCACTGATAGGCAGCACTGATGGGCACTGATAGGCGGCACTGATAGGCGGCACTGATGAGGTGGCATGGATATCCAGCACTGATAGGTGGCACTGATGAGTTGGCACTGATGAGGCAGCACTGATGTTGGGCACTGATAGTCAGCACTGATGGGCACTGACTGACAGCACTGACTGGTGGCACTGCTGGGCACTGACTGGCAGCCTGCTGGGCTGCACAGATGGATGGCACTGCTGGGCTGCGCTGATGGGCACTGGTGGGTGGCAATGGTGGGCACAGGTGGGTGTCACTGATGGGCACAGGTGGGTGGCACTGACTGGCAGCACTGCTGGGCACTTGTGGGCAGCACTGGTGGGTGGCACTTCTGGGCACCGATCATCAGGGCACTAATTATCAGTGCCCTGATGACTGATGCCGATCACTCTTCTGACAAATGCCGGTTGTCAGCAGTACTTTCCTCACGCTGTGACAGCGTGAGGAAAGTGCAGCCGATAACCGGCAATTGCATTTTCCGGGGATCAGTGTGTCATTGGACATGGCTGATCATGTGGTAAAAGGCTGCTGTGATTGGCCTTTTGCCACATCAAGTGATCAGCTGTGTCCGTAGGACACAGCGATCATGGAGAACGTTGGGTGCGCGCCATCGGGGGTGCGCAGGAGAGCACGTTTTGTAAGGACATCATATGACGCTCTCCCAGAACTGACCAGCTACAGTGAAACCATCATTCGCGGTCTGCGGTTGGCAAGTGGTTAAGCACCCCTATCAGTGTTAAATGGTTTGTCTCAATCTGCTAACTGCTACTTTGTCTGGACAGCTTGATCTGTTAAAATAAGTTGAAAAATAACAGACTTACTGGCAGGAAAAAAAAACCTATAAATATGGAAAACTAAAAACGAATGCAGCCGCCACATTTAACAATTGGTATGTTGCAGTTTAATAATTTTTTTTTTGTTTAATGTAAACCGGTCGTGAAAGAAATACAGGGACTGCCATAACCGATCTGCTACTGAAATTGCTAGTCAGTTGGCTGTAATGCATGCCTACTGTCTTAAATCCTTCCCTACTCCCAAAGTATTAAAGCAGAGGGATTTTCAGAAGGAGTAGTTAGCAATGGGAGCCTCCGTGTTTACCCATGACAGGCTGTGTCATAACAATAGCTATGGCAGCAATGGTGGCTGTCATGGGGCCTGGAATAGGAGATGAACCCCATAAGGGAGGCTGTTACCCCCTCTCTGTAGTAAGAAGCATTAAATTAGCTGTCTTATCATTTAACTACTGCTGGAGACTTAAAAGAACCCAACATGCCTAATGCATTAAAAATCCCTCCTCAGCAAAAACCATTTTACAGTCTATGCATTAAGGTAATAACCTTTCTGCATTCAGCTCCCCCAGGCTGCTTATATGCCATGCTGGGATTTCTTGCTCTTTGTTTTCCCTTTTGCCTAGGGTAGTCCTCTGCTAAACAGAGAGCAGTGCTAAAGTTAAGAGGACAGTGTTGCTCTCTGCTTCATTACACAAGAATAAAGGGCCCCTGGGGTTTTCCCCTTAGAAGTAGGGGCCAAAATGCCCATTCATTCAACAGTATATCATCATCTTCCAAGTTAAAGGATGCTGGGTGTCATTTAACTAGGAAGACTAAGGGCATTTTGTGGCAGAACACAAGTACTGCAGGGGACAACTCCGGATAAAAGATGAATATTGCAGTCAAGCTACTTTTCAATCTTTTATTCTGCCTCAGAGCCCATTCATGTTGGGATTTAAATTCTTCAGAGCTAATGAGATATAATATCATCCATACAGGGAATGATTTGTTTCCAAAGATTTGGCTTATTCACAGAATTACATGAGAGATGAAAGAAGAGCCGTTGGGTTTGATTTACTAAAATAAATAGAAACCAATAGGCTTCCTGTTTTAGGGGGGGGGTTGGGGGTTGGTCAAATGTTAATTGAACAAGCTGAAGTTAGAAGCCAATTGGCTACCATGCACAGCTGCACCAAATCTTGCACTCTCCAGTTTAGTAAATCAATCCCATTGCATAGCAGGCAACAGAGCCTGGGTAGTGAGCAAACATGGCTCCCCCCAATGTACATAAATAATTCTGAATTATATCTAAAACACACTGTATATTTAGGATTTGTCCTCATGCACGCATGTCCGAATCTGTTAGCAATCTGTCAAATTCAACTTTTTTTGTTTCAAAATATGTTAAACAAATATTAAATAATGATATCCTACAAATCTATTGATTTAGGCTAACTTTATTAATTTTTGCTCTTCTCTGGGTTTGTATTTCAGCTTTGCTAAGCCTGAAAAATTGGGAAAGAGTATGTTTTTGTGTACAGCAAATAGGCAAAGTATTGGACTGTAAAAGGAGGGGCTTTAACTCATACAGACAGCCATGCACAGTCCCAGACTCACAGACAGCCATACACAGTGCCAACCAGTTTATGCTTTCATAATATCTTCTCTCTAAAAGGCTAAGGCTGCTGCATCCTGCTTGTATTCCTACACACGAAGCACTGAAATACACAGAGTCTGGTCCACAACAGTCACAGCTATCTGACATTTCTTAGATGCAAATACTAAAAAAAAAACATAGTGGAAAAATATTCCTTCCATACCATGGGATTTCTTCAGGTAAGTGATCTTTCTTGTCTTGACAATTAGAAATCTGCATTTATCATTTACACAATTGATTTACACAAGTATTTATAGGGCATATAACAAACTGGCAGCTTTCTTTATTTACACACCTTCTAGTAGTACAACTGTTTCATATCTATGCACCTTGCAGTGAGCAATTAATGTTTAGAGTTTTATTTGCATGGTATAAAAAAAACTCAGTGGTCTTAACTAGTGCATGTAGTCAGCACCGACCCCCCCCCGTACTACCTCTTCTCACAGATATACAGATTTCAAAAAGCATTATTTCATTGTAGAAGCCAACAAAATGTATTTGATCTGATTACTACTCCATACATCATCTTTTAGAAGACCCCATCCAGCAGGATCAATGTATATCCTTTTCCATGCAGAGATGATGAAGTGACCAGATGCAAAATGCTCCCCTGTGGCTTTTTCCTAAAACTAGCTTTACATGTTTTAATCTGGTCCAGCAATCTCCTAGATTTACAGTTATGCTGTGTGATGGCCATCTATTCAGTTTATATCCAGTCGGGTAGATCTTCGCATCTAATATGTTGGTATATCTAAACCACATTGAACAATTGGACTCTAGGGTGTTTGGACAGCTTTAGACTACTGTCATAGTTCAAATCTCTGTATTTCACTCATGCTTTAGTCAATAATTTATATATTGTGAATCATGATTGAAGTGGGCGGAGCTTAGCAACCAGCCTTACTGCGTACCAGTTAAAAGTCATCCAGGATTTAGAAAGATACAAGATTGTAACAGAAAAGTCTTTCTTTAAAAGTGATGAATTAGAAGATGTAATTATTTTATTTTTGTAAATGTATTTGGTTGTTAAAATATCATTGCAAAAAAAAGTGAGCTTGCCGTGGAAGAAAATAACTTGTTGATTTGGGTAAAAGTTTATTTTACTGCTTACTAACTAAGGTTGTGATTGCTTCACTGCAAGCAACCAAGTTTGTATTAGTTTTATGCATTATATATAAAAATAAAGCTGAGCTGCAGGGCCAATATCCAAAAAAGATATAAATCTATGTTGTGGGCACTAAATGCAGATATTACCTTTTAAAAGTAGTGGTGACATCATCACTGTACTGCACATAGCCTGTGCAGGCAGCAGAGCATTGGGTGCGACCCAATAGGTCTATGCACTACAAGGTGCCTACAGAGAACTACAACGGGGCATATACAAGACAAGTCACTGTGACCAGCCTTTACCACTTGCTCTCCAGAGGATTTACCCCCCTTCCTGACCAGGCCATTTTTTGTGATACGTCACTGCATTACTTAACTGACAATTGCGCGGTCATGCAACGCTGCACCACAAATGGAACTTTCTTTTGGTGGTATTTGATCGCCTCTGTGTTTTTTATTTTTTTCTCTATAAACAAAAGAAGACCAACAATTTTGAAAACAAAACCAATGTTTTTTACATTTTGCTATAAAATATATCCAGTAAAAAAAATTTAAAAAAACAAATTTAGTCATAAATTTAGGCCAAAATGTATTCTGCTACATATCTTTGCTGACAATAAATTCATATACGTGTATATTATTTGATTTACCTGAAGGTTATTGCGTCTACAATTGGCAGTGTATATATACTGGAATTTTATTTTTTATACTAGTAATGGCGGCGATCAGCGACTTATAGCAGGACTGCAGGACTGCGTCGGGCATTCTAACACTGTGGGGGAACTGACTAACTGCCACTGACATCCCCAGTGACACTAATACAGTGATCGGTGCTATTAAAAAGCACTGACACTGTAGTAATGACACTGGGCTGGAAGGGGTTAACATCTGGGGAGATCAAAAGGTTAACTGTGTGCTGTTTTACTATGTGGCCTGTGTGTGTTTTACTATGTAAGCTTGATGCTTTGTATTGCTCTGCTATGCAGACAGGGGAGGGATCTGCATTATTTATTTATTTATTATTTATTTATTTATTTCAGGTACTTATATAGCATTATTTACATACAGACCTCTCCCCTGCCAGTGTTCCTCGGTGATCACCAGGTGGAGGCGGTGATCGACAGTTGTAGCCGCCAATGGTGGCACAGGTAGGGCGGCGCACAAATGCGCACGCCCCCTACCCGGAAAAACAAAATCACGTATATTTAAGTTATTTTGCGCAGCCCTGCCGCCCTGTAGCAGTAGTTCTGCTACAGGGCAGTCGGGAAGCAGTTAAAACAAGAAACTCCTTCTAAGAGACAAAGCACACATTTTCTCTAAATCTGAATGAAGCTGCCCCTAAGTGCCTTGGTTCTGACGTGTTACATGACACAACAGGATGGGAAGCCTGGGAGGAAGAACATACCCTGGCTATCTGGGAGGGGGGAAGGATTGTACTGGGGACATAATGACCTGAAAGGGGGAAGAGAACAACAATTTGTGCTGTGAAGGGGATTTTGGATGAGAGAGGATATGTGCTAAGGGGAGGATTTTGGGAGAAGATGATTTGTTCCGGGAGGTGGGATTTAAAGGGGGGAGAGAATTTGTGCTGGAAGGGGGGATTTGGGGGGGGGCAAAGATTTGCACTGGGAGGAAAGGATTAGAGGGCAGAGGATTTGTGCACAGAGGAATGATTGGGGGCAAAGATTTGTGCTGGGAGGAGAGATTAGGAGGAAAGGGATTTGTGCTGGGGGGTTGTGCATTTTTGTTTAGGAAGAATTTGGCTTGCATAATAAATTTCTACTTGGGGGGGTGAGTGATTTCACGCTGCTTTATCACCCTCCTTGGAGTGCCCAAAGGTGCTCTTGGTCATTTACAATCCTAGCAATACCCTTAATTACTGCACTGATGTGGAAGAAATACACAAAGGACACCAAGATAAAACTAATAATGTGCGTGCATCTTGTTCTAAGTTAGTATGTGTTTGGTCCTAGTGTAGACCTACTATCTTTAGAGCCGCTGGTATTGGGTCCCCCTATTTTCCTGCACAGCCAGGCAACACACATTTTCCAGAGACAAGAAACAGTCCATGGGCTTGGGTTTTTATAGTTTTATTAGGGAATTTAATTTGGATAGGGTAATAGGGTTATGGGATGCCCAATTTGGTTGAAAAACAGTGGAATGAGGATAGTTTCATGAAAACATTTGACTGCGTTCCAGTCAGAACCATCACAGTCCTTAGTAGAGTAATCCCCTCCTAGGAGCTTGGTGTCCCCTGAGTGGATTTTTTAGCAATGTGACAACTTGTAGGAGCTCTTAGTCACCTTAGTGCACAGAATACTAGCCTACCTGGCTACGGTGTCTAAACCCAGGACATGGGATTGGTTAAGCAATAAACTGTCCCCTAAAGATTCGCCAGAACTTGCATCCAGCAGACTTCTCCATTCTAGGCCCTGGGAGGGGGGAGTTACAGGTACTCACACTGTCCTTGTCCTGCAGCTGTGGATAAAACTGCTTTCAGGGCTCTATAGCTGGGATGGCTCCTTTCCAAGCTTTGCAGGCTGTCCTTCCGCGATGAACTGCAGGGCAGTGGCGTTCCCTTTTTCATCTTCTCCTCACCTTCCAGCCTAGAAGTAGAACCCCCCTCCTCCGGGGCTCCATCCCAGGATACACAGCCTACATCTCTCAGCAATCCATCTTCCACCTCACTCCACTGCTTACATGGCTCTCTCCCTGCTCCCAGGCCTCCTACCTGGGATTGGTGAGACTTCCATGAATATGCAGATGTGGGTCTCCACCCCTCCACCCACTAGCTTCTGAAAGCTTCCATGGGCCTCAAAAAACAGGTGGAGGTGATAAGAGTCCCAACCTGCTGAGCCTGACTTCACACTGAACCCAAAGGAATTTAGGTTCACTCACTACCATGGGCCAAAAATGAATTTATCTCACACTAGCCCTACCTAGTGGGGCTACACTAGTTTTCAGTTTTAATGTTCCTAGCAAAAGTGTGCCTGTTCCAGAAAGTCGGGGGTGGTTTGAGCACGGTGGTTTGAGCACGGTGGTAGCAGGTGCAGGGGATTAGGTTCTGGGGAATTGAGTGCAGAGGAGAGGTTCATTGCCTGCAAGAACAGGGTAACAACAAGAGGGGAAGAGCAACAATCAAATGAAAGTGAGGGGGAAGTGTGGATTGGCATGCTGAGAGAGAGGGTACAGATGCACCAGTGAAAGGGGAGCGCAGCTGTGATAGTAAGAAGGGGGGGTGTAGTGTTAGGGGTTTGTGCAGGTATGGCGTGGGGGCATTTTGAAGCATGCTCTGGTGCAGATGTCAGAGGGGGTTAAGGCACATTGAGGAGAAGTTATTAGGACTGGAGCAGCCAAAATCTAGACCAGCTGTGCATGGCATTAAATAATCTTCTATCTTTAATTTTCAAAGCTTAATTGAACAAGTCAAAATTAGAAGCTCATTAGTAACTATGCACAGCTGCTCCAGATCTGTATGCGTCAGGTTTAGTAAATTCCCCCCCCCCCAAAGGATTCCAATGGAAAGAGAGGAACAGTTGCAATGTGAACTGAGAAGAGAGGGATACAGGTGTGATGAGTGCTTTGAGAAGGGGGTTTAAGTGCTGTGAGTGGTGATGTAGGCAGGTGTTGGGCTGCAGTAAAGCCTGCCAACTTGAAATTGGCACTGTCCTGTTTCTTCATTGTGGCAGAAGACCACTGAGGACTAATTGAGGACTTTGACCATTGAGGACCATTGAGGACTAACCCCTGCTATTGGCTCCAGGCAGTCATCATGGGGAAGATGGCATATCTCGGGCAGCACAGTGGCTGGGTGGTTAGCACTTCTGCCTAGCAGGACTAGGGTCATTGGTTTGAAACCCAACCATGGCACTACCTGCCTAGAGTATGCATGTTCTGCTTGTGTGGGTTGCCTGCGGGTACTTTGGTTTCCTCTCACATGCCAAAGATATGCTGGTAGGTTAATTTGCTTCTGTCTAAATTGGCCCTAGAATGTATGAATGTGAGTTGGGGAACTTAGATTTTAAGCTCCTTGTGGGCTGGGAATGATGACACTATATAAGTACCTGTAATAATAATAATCTTATTGGATGATGAAATCCTACGAGATTTGGAAGGCCATCTTGACACAGTGTGAGAGCAAGATAAGGATACAGCCCCTACTAGATAGTGAGAGACAGGGCCAGTGCTTCCACTAAGAAAACTAGGCAGCCGCCTAGGGTGCACTGCCACCTAGGGGAGCCAGGCCAGCACTCTCTCTCTGTGGTCTAGGGACCTCTTCTATGAATTCTTAATTTCTCTGCATAGTCCCCCTCTCCTCATACACAAGGAATGATGAGGTAATGATGGTATCTTTACTCTGCACAATTCTAGGGATTGTGTCCACAGATCATTTAGTGGAATGCCTGGAAGCAGTATGATCCCAACATCATGTATATATATGGGAGTAGCTGAAGTTGAAGGAGAGACTACTGGGGCTGGTGGAATATATCTTACCTGGAGAGTGCGTGCAGGATCCTGGGTGATCCAAAAGGCGTTTTGGCCCCTGTGGGTCGCAGGGGGAAGGTGAGCGGGCATGCCTGCCAATTAGGATTATCACTTACCACTTGCACCAACACAGGAGAACGCTTGGAAAAGCCATTTATTGTGTGTGTTGTTGATATCTATGAAAATACTGGCATATTATGGATGTTGGCAAGCATCACTACTGTTATAGTTTTTACTGATCACCCATATGTGGTGGCCTATATCCCTGCATCGGGAATCACTGTGTGTCACTTATTTTAGAATGATCACTTGGATACAAGTTCAATGTTGAACCTTTTTTTTGCACTAATAATCACCTGCAAATGTCACTTGATTAGATCCGGTTGATCTAAAAACACCAAAATCACTCTAAAGCATTGTCATATATTGTTTTATGTTCTACAGTATTGTTCACATCTACTTAGTAGATATACAGTGCTACATCATTATCATATAATTTTATCTTATGGCACTTATTTTTGCAAATTAAAGGAAATTTAACAATTTCATGTTTTGTTGATTTAATATTTTCTATTAAAAATGTTTCTTTTTTGGGGGGGGGGGGCGCAAGTAGCTGGTCTTGCCCAGGGTGCAAAATAGTCTAGCACCGTCCCTGGCGAGAGAGTAAGAGTAGCATTAGGGAAAGGTACCTGTCAAAGAGGGAAAGAATAGGTTTTTCATTATGGAATTCTTCTCAGAACAGTTTCTGACGTGTGCAAAAGGTGTCAATTAATTAAAATGTTTGTTCACCGATGCCAGAAGTCTACCAAGAAAAATAGGTGAGTTGGAGACTTTGGTGCATGAAGAGAACTATGCGTTAATTGGTATTGCTGAATCTTGGCTTCATTCTTCACATGACTGGGCCAGTAATATTCCTGGCTATGTTCTCTTTCGGAGAAACAGAGTAAAAATGAAAGGAGGTGGTGTCTGTCTCTATGTGAGAAGTGATCTCAAAGCGAGTGTGAAAGAGGACCTAGTTGAAGGAGCGTGTGATGAGGCTGAAGCATTTTGGGTGTTACTACACTTGGGGGTGCGTACTACAAAGGTAATCATTGGAGTTTGTTAGGGGCCACCCAGTGTTAATGAAGAGGTGGAGACTCGGCTCCTTGGGCAGATCGAAAGGGCTGCAAGAGCTGGGACAGTGATAATAATGGGGGATTTTAACTACCCAGAAATTGACTGGAGTAATGGCACTGCAAGAACAGGTAAAGGGTAAAAATGTATAAACCTGCTACAGGACAATTTTATGGTACAGTTCATAGAGGCCCTAACTAGGAATGATGCTCTGCTGGACCTGGTAATCTCAAATCATGCAGAGCTTATTACTAATGTAAATAGAACATCTGGGTAGGAGTGACCATAACATGATATCATTTATTGTTAGCGGTAAACAACAAGCACATACGGGAAAAATAGAAACACTCAACTTTAAGATAGCTAATTTGCCAAGGGTGAGAGCTGCTCTTCATGATTTAGACTGGGAGGGAATATTGGCATCGATGAACACAACACAGAAATGGGAGTTCTTCAAAAAGACTGTATGTGAACACTGCTAAATATATTCCCATGAGCAACAAGTTTAAAAAGCTAAAAATAAAACATGTGGCTTACAGCCAAAGTTAAAAAAAAAAGCTATAAATAACAAGAAAAGAGCTTTTATTAAATATAAAAATGAAGGAATGCTATAATCGTTTAAACATTACAAAGAATATAACAGAATATGTAAAAAGGAAGTCAAGGCTGCAAAAATTTAAAACGAATGACAGATTGCAAAAGATAGCAGGACAAACCCCCAAAAATTATTCAAATATATTATTAGTAAAAAGGTCAAGTCTGAGCATGTAGGCCCTTTACAATATAATCTAGAGTGGGTGACTGGGGGCAAAAGGAAGGTAAATTTATTAAATACCTTCTTCAGATCTGTGTATATAAAGGAGCATGGGGGAGCTCTTGTCCATAATGGGCATGGTATTGACACAGCTCCAGATGATCCACATTGGCTCACAAGTGATATGATCCAGAAATATTTAGACAGAATAAAGGTGAATAAAGCACCTGGACCGGATAGCATACACCCACAGATCCTTAAAGAATTGAGCTCTGTAATTTCAAAGCCATTTTTTCTTATTTTTAGGGACTCTTTAATGACTGGCATAGTACCACTGGATTGGCGTAAGAACAATGTGGTGTCAATATTTAAAAAGGGGTCAAAATCTTTACCAAGTAATTATAGACCTGTTAGTTTAACTTCTATAGTTGGGAAGATACTAGAGAGTTTAATAAAATACAACATAGATGAGTTCTTGCTTGAAAAAAATATTTTAAGCAACAGACAGCATGGATTCATGAAAGACAGAAGTTGTCAAACAAATCTGATTTCTTTTTATGAGGGGGTGAGCAAAACCTTGGACAGAGGGGTGGTGGTGGATGTGGTATACTTGGATTTTGCAAAAGCGTTTGTCACAGTTCCCCACACACGGCTAATGTGTAAGGTAAAGTCAACAGGCTTGGAAAAATTAGTATGTAAATGGATAGAAAACTGGCTAAAAGATCATATTGAGAGAGTAGTGGTTAATGATTCATGCTCTGAATGGTCTAGAGTTGTTAGTGGTGTACCCCAAGGTTCAGTGTTGGGACCCTTACTTTTTAATATATTTCTAAACGATATAGGGTCTGGGATTAAAAATCCCATTTCAGTCTTTGCAGATGACACCAAGCTGTGCAGTGGAATAACGTCCTTACAGGATATCTTCAACTTACAAGCCGACCTAAATGCACTGTTTAATTGAGCAACTATGTGGCAAATGAGGTTTAATGTTGATAAATGTAAGGTTATGCACTTGGGGGCTAAGAATATGCATGCATCATACATACTAGGGGGAGTAAAACTGGGGGAATTAATGGTCGAGAAGGATCTGGGAGTTCTGGTAAATCACAAGCTTAATAATGGCATGCAATGCCAAACTGCGGTTTCTAAGGTGAGCAAAATCCTCTCTTGTATTAAAAGAGGTATAGACTCCAGAGAGAGAGATATCATATTACCCCTGTACAAATCATTAGTAAGACCTCATCTGGAATATGCAGTTCAGTTTTGGGCACTAATTCACAAAAAGAACATTGGGGAACTGGATAAAGTGCAGAGAAGGGCAACCAACCTGATAAGAGGCATGGAGGAGCTCAGCTATGAGGAAAGATGGAAATAATTTAATTTATTCTCTCTTGAGAAGAGGAGATTAAGGGGGGATATGATCAACATGTATAAATACATCAGTGGTTCATATAGTGAACTCGGTATAGAGTTATTCACCCTGAGGTCATCACAGAGGACAAGGGGACACTTTACATCTGAAGGAAAAGAGATTTAATCTCCAAATACGGAAAGTTGCCTTCACAGTCAGAGCTGTGAAAATGTGGAATACCTCAAGAGGTGATTCTGGCCAGCTCAGTAGATTGCTATAAAAAAGGCCTAGATACACATAGTATAACTGGATAATAACATTTATAGGTAAAAGTTGATCCAGGGAATATCCGATTTCTCGGGGGATCAGGAAGGAATTTTTTCCCCTACAGGAGCAAATTGGACCATGCTTTGTGGGGGGGTTGCCTCTAGATCAACTGTGGGTATGGAATTATAACTTTTTGTTTTTGGTTGAATTAGATGGACTTTTGTCTTTTTTTCTGCCAGAAAAAGATCTTACACATTAGTTGTGTGTGGGGAACTGGGTCAAACACTTTTGCAAAATCCAAGTATACCACGTCCACAGCCACCGCTCTGTCCAAGGTTTTGCTCACCTCCTCATAAAAAGAAATTAGATTTCTTTGACAACTTCTGTCTTTCATGAATCCATGCTGTCTGTTGCTTAAAATATTTTTTTCCAGCAAGAACCCATCTATGTGGTCTTTTATTAAGCTCTCCAGTATCTTCCCAACTATAAGAGTTAAACTATTTACTCTATAATTACTTGATAAAGATTTTGATCTTACGCCAATCCAATGGTGCTATGCCAGTCACTTAAGAGTCCCTAAAAATTAGAAACAATGGCTTTGAAATGACAGAGCTCAATTCTTTAAGGACCCGTGGGTGTATTCCATCCGGTCCAGATGCTTTATTCACCTTTATTCTGTCTAAATATTTTTGGATCAAATAATGGGGCCCAGGGCAACGTTATTTTTTTACTAAACATTGTAGGAGCTGGCCAAGCATGTAAATATGCCTGCACATTTTAATGATGGGGCCTGGGCCCTCTAAGGGAGGACTGGTGGCACCCGGGTGTGGCTTAAAGTGGGTGTTTTTATTTTTTTATTTAATTTTGTAATATTTATTACAATTCTTTTTTTTTTCATCAGCCCTGTTGGGGAACTTTGGTGAGATATCAGGGGTCTAAAGAGACCACTGACATCTCCTCTTTGATACAGAGAAAAGGACTGAGGACAGGGATTCCCCAATCCTTTTCCCTGCAGCCTCAGCTACACTGAAGATGAATGAACAGGAGACAGAGGATCCTGTTCATTCATAAATTGAAGCATAGTAAACACAGTTTACGATACTTCAGTTATGAATGGACAGAGTCAGTGATCGATACCGATTACTGACTCTGCTCCTTCAGAAAAGGAAGTTGCTGGTAAATGAAATATTTACTGGCTCCTTCCTACAGTCTCCATCCTGACTCATCCCCTGCAGAAGGTGGGAGAGGAGAGGAGGGAAGCCAGCACAACTGCGGGACACAAGGGAGTCAAGTAGCATACAGGAGGGCTGGAGGAGCACATAGGGGGGCCCAGAAAGGAAGGTAAATCTGATGGACAGTTGGGGTTGATCGGTGCGGCGGTGGGGCAGTTACAAGCACCGATCTCTGATCTCCCTGTATGGCTTTCCATGAAGCAGCTGAAGCCTGTGGGAGGAAGAGGATGAGAAGCAACTTTTAGCTGCTCCATAGAAAACCATACAGGTAGATCACAGCCTGTAACTGCCCCTATCGCTGCACCAATCACTCCCGACTGTCAAATTTCACCTGCTGCAGGAGGTACCAACCAGGGATGGGCCCCCTACTGGCCTCAGGCATTCAGGCATGCCCAAATAGTCAGTCCACCTCTGCACCTGAACATGTCTTAGCCATGGTCGCATTGTGGGTCAGAGCACAGTGGGCTTGTGCACAGTGCACACCTTGCACCCCTACCAAAAAAAAAAAAAAATTTAATATATATATATGTATATATAAATATTTCAGCTTACAGTACAAACATCAAAGGAAACAATGCAAAAAAATGAATGCAGTCAGAACATTTAATGACTGATTTTGAGTTTCTTACCACTTTAAGTGTTAATCGTGTTTAATTTTTATGAGAATAAAAATTAATATGAAGCATTTGTAGGTACAGCTGTTGTTTCATTGAACAGAAACCTCTATAATTATTATTATTATTATACAGGATTTATATAGCGCCAACAGTTTGCTCAGCGCTTTACAATATAACGGGAGACAATACAGCAACAATACAGTTCAATACAAGAGGGAAAGGAGGGCCCTGCTCCTTGGAGCTTACAATCTAGGAGGGAGGGGCTAGTGGTACAAAAGGTAGTAACTGTGGGGGATGGACTGGCTAGAAGAGTAGAAGATTCCATTATTAGCTGAGGACAGGATAGGCTTCCTTGAAGAGATCGTTTTTCAGAGATCGCCTAAAAGTGAGCAGAGTAGGCGATACTCTGATAAATTGGGGTAGAGGATGGGGGAAGCTCTAAAAAAGTCCTGGAGATGAGCATGGGAGGAGGAGACAAGGGAGCTAGTGAGCAGGAGCTCTTGCGAGGAGCGGAGAGTACGGTTTGGGTGATATTTGGAGACAAGATCGTTGATGTAATTTGGGGCAGAGTAATAAATGGCTTTATACGTTATTGTTAATGTTTTGAATTTTATCCGTTGGGCAATGGAAAGCCAGTGGAGGGATTGGCAGAGAGGGGTGGCAGATACAGAACGGTTAGTAAGGTGGATAAGTCTGGCAGCAGCGTTCATGATAGACTGAAGAGGGAATAGCCTGCGATTCGGTAGGCCAATGAGGAGGGAGTTGAAATAGTCAAGGTGAGATATAACAAGGGATATAACAGTGGTTTCCGTGGTTAGGAACAGGCGTATCTTGGAGATGTTGCGGAGGGGAAGTCTACAAGATTTGAACAGTGATTGGATTTGGGGGTGAAAGGACAGATGGGAGTCTAGGATTACACCTAGTACCCTGGCATGAGGGGAGGGACTGATGATTGTGTTATTGATCTTGATGGAGAAGTCAGGGAAGGGGGCACGGGATGGGGGGAATACTAAGAGCTCAGTTTTGGAAAGATTGAGTTTGAGGAAGTGAAGTGACATCCATGCCGATATGTCGCTTAGTAGGTTAGTAATGTGAGAGGAGACTGAAGGGGTAAGGTGAGGGGTAGAGAGATAGATTTGTGTGTCATCAGCATAGAGGTGGTACTTAAAGCCATTGGAATTTATCAAGTGACCAAGGGAGGAGGTGTAGATGGAGAAGAGAAGGGGTCCAAGGACAGAACCTTGAGGAACTCCTACAGAAAGAGGGAGTGAAGAAGAGGAGGCAGCTTTATAGGTAATGCTGAATAAGCACTGCAATAGGTAGGAGGAGAATCAGGAGAGAGCAGAGTCTCTGAGACCAAGAGAGTGGAGTTTTTTGAGGAGGAGGGGATGGTCAACCATATCAAAAGCCGCAGAGAGGTCAAGTAGTAAGAGTACGGAGTAGTGGCCATTGGTTTTAGCTGTTAGTAGATCATTAGTGAGTTTTAGTAGGGCAGTTTCAGTGGAGTGGAGTGAGCGAAAGCCAGACTGTAAAAGGTCAAGAAGGTTGTTGTCGGTGAGGTGGGAGCTCAGGCGATTGTAGACTAAGCGTTCTAGGAGTTTAAAAGGTAAATGGCAGCAGGGAGATGGGTCTTAAGTTGTTCAGGTTGGTGGGGTCCAGGGAGGGCTCTTTAAGTATGGGAGTGATGTGTACATGCTTTAGAGTGGAGGGGAAGGCACCAGTACAGAGGGAAAGATTGAAGATGTGAGTGAGGGAGCATAGGATGGAAGAAGAGGGTGACCGTAGTAGTTGTGAGATGACAGGATCCAGAGGGCAGGTAGTGACAAGGGCTTCTGAGAAAACCTTAGTGACTTCTTCGGTAGTAGCAAGGTCAAAAGAGGAAAGTGTTGAGGGAGGTTTAGTATAAGGTATGCTAAGTGGGATGGATGTCTGTGCAGTGGCGATGCCCTTACGAATTGCATCAATCTTGTTTTTGAAATGATTTGCAATCTCGTGAGCTGTGACTGCGGTACTGGGTGGAGGTGGAGAAAGTAGAGAGTTAAAAGTAGAGAAGAGACGATGAGGACTGGATAACAAGGTATTAATAAGAGTGACAAAGTACAGTTGCAAGAAAAAGTATGTGAACCCCTTGGGATTACGTGGAGTTTTGCATGAATTGGGCATAAAATGTGCTCTGAACGTCATCTAAGTCACAACAATAGAAGAACACAGTCTGCTGAACATAATACTACACAAACATTAGATGTTGCCATGGTTTAATTGCACATAACATGTAAACATTCACAGTGCAGGGAGGAAAAAGTATGTGAACCTTTGGACTTAATAACTGGTTGACCCTCCTTTGGCAGCAATAACCTCAACCAAACGTTTCCTGTAGTTGCAGATCAGACCTGCACAATGATCTGGAGTAATTTTGGACCACTCCTGTTCACAAAACTGTTTCAGTGTAGCAATATTCTTGGGATGTCTGGTGTGAATCGCTCTCTTAAGGTCATGCCACAGCATTTCAATCGGGTTGAGGTCAGGACTCTGACTGGGCCACTCCAGAAGGCGCATTCTGTGCTGTTGCAGCCATTGTTTTGTTGAATTACTTGTATGCTTTGGGTCATTGTCCTGTTGCATCACCCATCCTCTGCGGAGCTTCAGTTGGCGGACAGATGGTCGTATGTTTTCCTGCAAAATGTCTTGATAAACTCTGGAATTCATTTTCCCATCAATGACAACAATCCGTCCAGGCCCTGAGGCAGCAAAGCAGCCCCAAACCATGATGCTCCCTCCGCCATGTTTTACAGTGGGGATGAGGTTTTGATGTTGGTGTGCTGTGCCTTTTTTTCTCCACACATAGTGTTGTGTGTTCTTCCCAAACAACTCAATCTTGGTTTCATCTCTCCACAGTATATTTTGCCAGTAGTGCTGTGGAACATCCAGGTGCTCTTTTGCAAACTTCAAACGTGCTGCAATATTCTTATTGGATAGCAATGGCTTCCTCCGTGGTGTCCTCCCATGTACTCCATTCTTGTTTAATGTTTTCCTTATTGTAGATGTGTCAACAAAAATGTTAGCATGTGCCAGAGATTTCTGTAGGTCTTTAGCTGACACTCTGGGATTCTTCTTTACCTCATGCAGCATTCTGCGCTGTGCTCTTGACGTCATTTTTACAGGACAACCACGCCTAGGGAGAGTAGCAACAGTGCTAAACTTTCTCCATTTGTAGACAGTCTGTCTTACCGTGGACACATGAACATCAAGGCTTTTGGAGATACTTTTGTAACCCTTTCCAGCTTCATGCAAGTCAACAATTCTTGATCGTAGGTCTTCTGAGAGCTCTTTTCTGCGAGGCATGGTTCACATCAGACAGTGCTTCTTGAAACCAGTAAACCCAAAACAGGTGTGTGTTTTTTAAGGGCAGGACAGCTGTCAGCAACACATCCAATATCATCACACTGATTGGAGTCAAGGTTGGCTCACTCCTGGCTCCAATTAGCTCTGGGAGAAGTCATTAAGCTAGGGCCTCACATACTTTTTCCTCCCTGCACTGTGAATGTTTACATGTTATGTGCAATTAAACCATGGCAACATCTAATGTTTGTGTAGTATTATGTTCAGCAGACTGTGTTCTTCTATTGTTGTGACTTAGTTGACGTTCAGAGCACATTTTATGCCCAATTCATGCAAAACTCCACGTAATCCCAAGGGGTTCACATACTGTTTCTTGCAACTGTAGGCTTGTTTGGCAGCATGAAGGGAGGAATTGTATGTTAAGAAAGCAGATTTATATCAGGTGAATGCGCCCCAGCGCACGACTATGTCGTTTAAGATTTCTGGTGTCGCCAGTCTGCCAAGGTTGGTCGGGGCCTGATGCTTCGTGTTGTTAGTGGAGCAAATGAGTCTAATGCGGATGAAAGTGAACTGTTGTAGACAGCAGTGGCCTGGTCAGGGCCGAACAGGGGAGAGATTCTGTCATAGAGTTGGTCAGTTGCAGAGTGGAAAGGAGCAGGGTTCAGGTTGTGAAGGTTTCTGCGGGTAATTGTTTGCTGCTTGGAGGGATAGGTGTTTGAAGATGAGGACACTGTGAAGGTGATGATATTGTGATCAGAGAGAGGAAATGGGGTGTTTGTGAGGTTGTAGGGAGTGCAAAGAGGGAAGAAAACAAGGTCTAATGTATTCCCATCAGAGTGAGTGGAGGACTACATACACTGTGCTAATGCAAAAGATGAGGTTAGGTTGAAGAGTTGGGATGTAGCCGGGTTGTTGACATTAATAGGGATGTTAAAATCTCCGAGAATGATAGTGGGTAGTTCAGAGGAGAGAAAGTAGGGTAGCCAGGTGGAGAAATCACGAAAGAGGGACACGGGTCCAGGAGGCCGATAGATCACTGCAATCCTCAGAGAAATGGAGAAAACAGCCGGATGCAGTGAGTCTCAAAAGAAGAGAAGGTTAGAGAGGGAGGGTTATGGAGGACTTGAAAGGTGCTCAGTGGGGATAGAAGCAAACCAACCCCACCACCTTTCCGACCACTGGCTCTGGGTGAGTGGGTCCAGATGAGGCCTCCATAGGAAAGTGCTGCGGGGGAAGCAGAATCTGCTGCTTGGAGCCAGGTTTCTGTAATTGCTAGTAGCTAAAAGTGTCAAAAACATTCCGCTTTGTTGTAATCAAATAGGTTTTATTTAATTTGATGTTTGTATCTGTAGAGAGTAAAAGGTGGAGTATCAAATTAGGAAACAAGTTTAAAGAGGTAATAAACCTAAAGCCAAAATGCAATATATCATAGTTTATCAATCATTAGATGTAGTGGTTGCAGTTATCTTGTTTTAGGCATTTTTCTCTCTGCGTTCACCTGGTGAACTGGCCAGTAACACACCTACTGTATTAGGAAAGCCATAGATGGATCAAATCTCAGCCGGTCTCTGCTGAACCAGCTGAGACTTGGTCCATCAATGGGCAGGCTGGCTGTACTGAAGTCAATCTGCTAATCGACTTCTGTACAACCAGCCTGTTGGATTTTTTTCCACACAATTACTGCCAGCGACTATAGCCAGCAGCAGCAGGGCACCCAATCAGCAGAACACAATACGCTGCAGAATGGATTCCTCCATCAACACTGACTGTGAATCTATCAATTTTCTTTCCTGCAACCATTGTAATATATTCCTTTGTTTCCAAGTATGAGTGGTCTTGGTCACTCGATTTTTTTCATACAAATACTATACTAATTACATGAAAATCAGTCGTGCTGTTATCTTACAAGAAAATGTTTTGTGCTTGTTGTTATCAGCTCTCGAAATCTGTGTACTAATGATCAGATTATCAAATAATTGCTCTGAAGAGCGTTTTTTTCGTCCTATTTTCCCATGATGTGTACTAGGCATTAGAGTGCCCCCACCCTGGATGAATGAGCACAGGGGGCACATTTGGAGAGCAGCATTGTCAGTCTGGAGAAAGGGAAGAGTTAGATGTGCTAGCAGATTTAGATACACTAACAAATCGAAACTGAGCTCCAGCTAACACTTTGTAAGCAGTTACAACAAACATTTTTTTCTTTTGGGACAACATAAATGAATAGAAACTGGGGTAAGGACCCCTGCCAGTAGTAAATGATTTGTCTTAAACTTGTAACTGCTACATTTGCAGAACACATTGTTCTGTTGAAAAACAACAGAGTTACTGGCCAGATCACCAGTTGAAAATAAAGTAAAGAAAACAAATGCAGCCAGCACATTTAGGAATTGATAAACTGCAATATAATAAGTGTTTGCATTTGGGTTTAATACAGCTTTAATCTTACAAAAAAATGAAAACCGAATGTAACATATTATCAATTTGCATAAAATGTTGTTAGTGCACAAAATCAGGTGTATCTTATAAATAGAATATTTTAAAATCTTTTCTGCCATCCACCACTTATTTGTTTTATTGAACTCCAATATCAGTTTTTGCTGTAAATTAGGATTTTTACCCCGTTTGAGTTTTAAAAGGAGGTGATAATGTAAAGAAATGCACTGGAGCATCTTTTTTTTTTTTGAGGGGCTACAGGATATCGAAAGCAGCAGCTAATAGGCATCACTGGAAGCAGCAACACCAAGCAGAATTGTAGACTGCCTGATATAATAAACTGATAATAGTAAATATCTATATAAATAGCAGTCATTGATGATGGTACTGATAGGGGGTATATCAATTTATCTAGAAGAAGTGTTTAGAATTGCTGTTTTTCTATGCCTAATTATTTATACTGAAGGACCATTAACCCAAGGGTTAGGTCATCTAAGTCCAAGAGCCCTCAGCACTGTTTACCAAATACGCTGTGACCATCCCTTCTACCTGCAGCCTAAACCTTTGATTTGGCACATTGGCAGGGTCTCTGGCTTTAAAGCTAAAAAAAGAATGATTATATTATTCCGTATCCAGTAAATCATAGTGCTATTACTATTGCCAGTAAACACGTTGCTCAAGCACCTCAGGTGGGTCCCTGGTTTCATAGCTAAAAAGAATGGTATTGTCCAGTAAATTATAGTGTTACTATTGTTGCTAGTAATGGCATTGCTGCTTCTGCCTGAGATGCAGTGGAGGAGGGGGTGGGCAAGAGCCTCATCACAAGAGGCGGCATTGTTAATATTTGCTTAGCGAAAGTTGCCACGTTGTTTAACGCCAAGGGGAAATAGGGTGCAAACTCATAGCTAGGAAGTTAGGAAGCACATAAAGTACATGCAGTGTCACATGTTGCTGTCTTGCAGGGAACAGGACAGGGAAAACATTTTTAATGATTTATCATTTTTCTTTAACAGAATAGGTAGTCAGATGAATGATCAGAGAGGATGGTACATGTATATAGTTACATAGTTAGTCTGGGTGAAAAAAGACAAAAGTCCATCCAGTTCAACCATAAAAATAAAAAAGTTATAATCCTATACCCACAGTTGATCCAGAGGAAGGCAAAAAAAATAGCAAATTTGCTCCTGCAGGGGAAAAAATTATTTCCAGATCCCCCGAGAGGCAATCGGATATTCCCTGGATCAACTTTACCTATAAATAGTAACCAGGTGTATTCTGTGTATCAAAGAAATAATCCAGGCCTTTTTTAAAGCAATCCACGGAGCTGGCAAGACCAACTCTTGAGGGAGTCTATTCCACATTTTCACAGCTCTTATTGTGAAGAAACCTTTCCATGTTTGGAGATTAAATCTCTTTTCCTTCAGACGATAAGAGTGCCCCCTTGTTCTCTGTGATGACCTCAGGGTGAATAACTCTACACCGAGTTCACTATATGAACCACTGATGTATTTATACATGTTGATCATATCCCCCCATAATCTCCTCTTCTCAAGAGAGAATAAATTCAGTTCCTCATAGCTGAGCTCCTCCATGCCTCTTATCGGTTTAGTTAACCTTCTCTGTACTTTCTCCAGTTCCCAATGTTCTTTTTGTGAATTGGTGCCCAAAACTGAACTGCATATTCCAGATGAGGTGTTACTAATGATTTGTACAGGGGTAATATGATATCTCTCTCTCTGGAGTCTATACTATTATCAACATTAAACCTCATTTGCCACATAGTTGCCCAATTAAACAGTGCATTGAGGTTGGCTTGTAAGTTGAAGACATCCTATACGAACATTATTTCAGTGCACAGCTTGGTGTCATCTGCAAAGACTGAAATGGGATTTTTAATCCCAGACCCTATATCATTTATAAATGGATTTTTCCAAGCCTGTATACTTTATCTTACACATTAGCCTTGTGTGGGGAACTGTGTCAAACGCTTTTGCAAAGTCCAAGTATACCACATCCACAGCCACCCCTCTGTCCAAGGTTTTGCTCACCCCCTCATAAAAAGAAATCAGATTTGTTTGACAACTTCTGTCTTTCATGAATCCATGCTGTCTGTTGCTTAAAATATTTTTTTTCCAGCAAGAATTCATCTATGTGGTCTTTTATTAAACTCTCCAGTATCTTCCCAACTATAGAAGTTAAACTAACAGGTCTTATAATTACTTGGTAAAAATTTTGACCCCTTTTTAAATATTGTCACCACATTGGCCTTGCGCCAATCCAGTGGTATTATGCCAGGCATTAAAGAGTCCCTACAAATTAGAAACAATGGCTTTGAAATGACAGAGTTCAATTATTTAAGGACCCACAGGTGCTATCCAGGCCAGGTGCTTTATTCACCTTTATTCTGTCTAAATATTTCTGGATCATATCAATTGTGAGCCAATGTGGATGTATGCCATGCCATGCATGGTCAGTTTGAAAAAAGACACTAGTCTATCTAGTTAAACCAATGAAAAAAAACACAACACACAAATAGAAACCTCCATATACAGAATCCAATTCACCCCACAGGGGGAAAACAATTTCTGCACAAAAAAATGACAACCATCTCAACCTATAACCAGCCTTAGCAGTATGGTGCACATGGAAGGGCAATGCACATCACAAACAAATAAAGGATTTCCCAACAGCACTTACCAGCCAGCCTGCAAAACAACCAATTTGGCCCTGTCTAACAGGAATGGTTGCCATTTTTGTGTGCAGTTGGCTAATTTGGATGCAGGGAAGCACTGGATGCCTTTGCTGTCATTTTGCTACAGCTAGGTGTCACATGTATCCCTGTCCCTGCCCTTAACTTATCCATTGATATATGTGCTCCTACTATGGAGGCTCTGGAAATTTTAGAGTTAGGTCCACAGTATACAGAGGACCCTTAACGCAGGACTGTGGCTTACGTATGTATTTGCAAATGAGTGCAAACAAAACCCTCTTTTTTTAACGCAAACTGTTAGACAGGGCCAGATTGGTTGTTTTGCAGGCTAGCTGGTAAGTGCTGCTGGGAAATCCTTTATTTGTTTGTGAGGAAAATAATTCCTTCCTGATCCCCCATAAGGTATTTGGATATTCCCTTGATCAGCTCCCCCAGTCATTATTACCTCTAAATATTCATATCCAGATGTATTTTGTGAATTTAGGAATGCATTCAGCCCTTTTTTTAAACCAATCTACTGAGCTGGCCAAAACTAGTTCTTAGGGGGGTCTATTTCACATTTTCACAGCTTTTTCTGTGAAGAAGCCTTTCCGTATATAAAGGTTAAATCTCTTTTTCTCCAGATCTATAGAGTGCCCCCTTGTTCTCTGTAATGACCTGAAAGTGAATAACTCTACACCGAGTTCACTATATGAACCATCTATGTATTTATACATGTTGATCATGTCCCTCTGTAATCTCCTCCTCTCAAGAGAGAATAAATTCAGTACAGCTAATATTTCCTCAAAGGTGAGCTCCTGTAATATGCAGTCTACTAAACAATAGGTTCCATAATAGGGCCCCCTTCCAACCCCAGGCCCCATAGCAACAATATAGGCTCTCCTGCAGAGGAGACAGAAAAAGCAAGATCGATATCATTATAATATATATTTTAGTACTTTTTAACCAATGTTATTTATGTTATTCTTTTTAACAGATAAAAGGGGCATTTGTTGCTATAGGTATGGTCTTGTTGACTATATTTAGCGTGGCTGCTGGTAATTATATGTTCTACAAAAAAAGGAAAAGCGTTACCCTGCAGGATCCAAACAGAAAATACAGATTACGACTCATTCAGAAGTCAGTAAGTACACTGTAATCATTGTTATTTGATTCAAAAAGTACTGCATAGAATGCCTGAGTCTCCCAGCGCCTGTTTGTGTCTTAAAAGTTGGCTTTCATTTTTTAATCATAAACAGATGACGTTTCATGCATAGAATAAAATGCTATAAAGTCCAAAAACCTTCCCCCTCTGGGTGATCTATGTACATTGCATGGATTTTAACAAACTTTTTGCAGAGTCCTACCTTTTTGTTATTCTGAAGTAATAGCTGTTTGTTTGTCTGTGTCCATGTGCAAAGTGAATGAGAATGGGAGTGTATTTATAATTATCAGTCAGCTGCTGCACTTGTAGTGTCCTAATGAGGAAAGTGGCAGCGTCTGCATCCCTTTAGATGTAATTTCCCTTTGTGGGTATATCACAAAAAATAGCATTTTTGTTGCAGAGGATCTGACTGAAAAATCTTACTTGTATCTTGGTGCAGACTTCTGGGAAAATCAATAGGACAATCACATAAGCAGGAAATTAAATTTTTGAAGGATGTTCTGCATCCAGCTTGTTATATTGCAATGCAATGTACATAAAATTACAGCTTTGAAGATTGAAAAGGAAAGGTTATTTTTAATAACATTATATTTTATTATGGCTTGTGTATCAATTGTATTTGCAAAGAGGACAGCCTCAGTCGTCACGCCGGCAACTCCCTCTGACGCTATTCACCCCGCCCACCGGGGGCTTGATCACAAAGGACTCCTCTGTGATCAAGCCCCCCGGTGGGCGGGGCAAAATGCATCAGAGGGTGTGGACAGCTGAGGCCATTCTCTATACACGGGACTGCACAGGTGGTGAGAGCGGTGTCTCTTCTCTTCTCTCTAACCCTCCACGACAGTGGAGTTACCCTCTAACCCTAACCACCATTTTACCTTTGTTTTTTCACATATCTTTTTCACATATCTTACCATACGTAGCACTACCCCCTTTAGGAGTCACTGAATTATTTTCGGGTTCCCTGTCACTCTTGAAAGCCCAAACCCTGCTGACACTACCATACACGTCTGGCCAGAGTAAACCCTCTGAATATTATGGAGTAGATTCACACACAGTTTAGAGTGAACTACTGTTTTGTTTATGTTGGTATTGAATGTAAGCACAGTAAAACAACATAGAGTAATTAGTGTGCAAATATTACCAGTTATCACTCTTAGTAATTCCTAAGCAAAAATCAATACACACAGCAAAAATCTTAGTCAATTTTAGATGTCCTGCAATTCAGAATTTGACCCAAAAGACCTCAGCTCTGAGGTGTCTCCTTCCACGGTTAGCAGAAAAATCTACCAAGAGTAAAGCTAGCTCCCTTTGGGCTCTCAGGAGCTTGGGACCAGGTTCAATTCTGAAAGAAAGAAAGAGCTCCGTAAAACAGGAAACAAATGTCCCTTTGAGTGCAGTGTAGGATCTTATGCACGCTTGTTGGGGCCCAAGTTGGTGCACTACAAGTATTCAGATCTCCTTGGATGCAATAGGTGGAAGTTCATTAAAGGATTAATGCAGGAACAGACACTACTCCTTTAAGCAATATTCAGCTTGGGCAGTACCACTTTAATACATAAGCTGAGTTGGTGATTTTAAACAAGAGGTTTGAGGAGTGGGCATAAGCACTTGTCGGTAAAGGTTGATCCTTCTCTACGCCACTGTAGCAAATGAGAACAATGAAACGTGTCTCTTGATGAATGTGGGCCAAATGCAAGAGACGCAGTGGTGTGGCTTGGCCCGCAAAGGGCGGACATCGTAGTAGGCTCTGATGACTAGATTATGCTGAAGGTGTGTTTGCTAATAGGCCAGGTGAACTAGGCCTCAACATGTGTAACTTGTGAACAATAACTAGATTAAATAACAGTAACTAGATAAAGAATGGCTGATTTAAGAGAATGTCAGTGACAGAAAATGAGAATCTCTCACCCAATGTGTGGCAAAATTCGGGTCACTGGCGGTCTCTCTGTAGATGGGGGGCCCCCAGTGGGCCTGCAGTTCCTCCTGCAAAGTACATTTGTGACAACAGCCCTCCGGATTACCAGCTAAGAGGGTAGTTCTTCAGAATCTTTGGAGATGTCAGCAATCAGCTATTCCTCCCTTTTTCTCCACTCTCTCACTCTGTGGGCTGGTCTCGTCCTCCAGTGTTCTGCACATCTTCCTTCCAACTCTCCCCCAGCTCTCTTCCTGTCCCCGGATTCTGAGGCTTCTGCATATATATATGCCTCACCCCACACGTCAGCTCCCCTGGGAAATGTAGTCTTCTAATTAGCTGACCTCCAGCAAAGTCCTGTGGTTCAGCCTACAAAATCCATAGCACTTTTTCCCAGAGTGTATGCCACTGAGTTGCAGGTCACTGCCACCTTGTGTCTCTTTTAACATCCTGCAGTCTGAATGATAGCAGGGTGTTACACATATATATTTTATTTTAATAATTCCATTTAAAGATTCAATATTTAATATAATTGCTGCAAAACCCTATAAATCTCTAATGTACAGTTTTTTTTTATGGATACTTTATTAAAAATAAATATACTGTGCATTTTGAAAAAAAAATCTGCATTCATATTTTGACAAGTTTTTACACTTACCATGCTTGTTACAAACCGATTGTATAATCTTTGTACAATCTACATACAGTTAGTGTCAACAAGTTTTTGGTTGCTTCAATCAGAACTGCTTCACCCCCCATGCATGTCTAATTCTAAATGATCTCAGAAGCATCTCAGACTGGTGTTAAAAGCACGTGTCAATTAAAGTACCTCCATATAGGCCCTTAGATGATTGAATGTATAGTTTAGGAAGGCCCTTATATTACAAAGTTACATAGTTATATGTAAATCTTAACAAAATAATATTATATAAAGTAAAGGGTAGGAAGGTATTAGAATGTTTGCCAAGTTTGTATTGCTTTCCGAACTGGGGAGATTCATTATCTCTATTGCTTTAGTAACTAGAGATGAGCACAGTGGAAAATTTTGTTAGGTAGAAATTTTTTTATTAATTTTTGTTTTGTCAGTTCAGTTCATTTTCGGGCTTCGATTCATTTCTTCGGGGCTCATTTTGTATATTTGTTATATCGGGTTGATTCAAAACGTTTTGATAAGTATTTATTCTATTTTTTGACCAATCCAAATTCATTGTGCATAATAGCTGGCTCTTAAGGAGCGGGCGGCCTCAACGTTCTTAGCAACCATGACTCATCTGCTGCCAGCGGGATTCCCTGCTGACAGCAGAATGTAAACAAAACAATAACTAAACAAAAAAAAAAAAAGCATAGGGGTCCCTTCTGGTCTGTTATGGATTTTGGGTGGAACTCATTGCCAAACATTTTTAAAAATGACATGGGATCCCCCCCAAAAGCCCTACCAGATCCTTATCCGAGCATGCAGCCCAGAAGGCCAGGTTGGGGGGGTGAGCGAGCATCCGCTCTCCTGAGCCATACCAGGCCACATGCCCTCAACATGAAGGGGGTGCTTTGGTTAAAGGGGGCTTGTTGGTGAGGACAAGGGCATCTTCCCCAAAAACCCTGGGCAGTGGTTGTGGGGGTGCAGGGGGTGACTTATCAGAAAATGGAAACCCCTTTCAACAAGGTGGCCTCCAGATCCTGGGCCCCCTATGCGAATGAGTATGGGGTACACAGTACATCTACTTATTTACCCCAAAAAAAGTCAAAACTAAATAAAAACCCAGAGACCGTTTTTGAGAAGTCCTTTATAAAAAAAAAAAAAAATAGAAATGTCCCCTGAAGTAGATCCAATGTCAACCACGATGATTTGACATTGTGAAAAAAAACACTACCCACTGAACACAACCTGTCCCATGGAGAGCCAGAGACACTCGTTGAACGACAGGTAAACATGGAGGTAAGGTCACTTTGTGACCAGGTGGCCCCGCCACCATGTTTGCCTGTCATTCAGTGAGTGACTTGTCTCATGGAGAGACACTTGCCGAATGACAATTTAACATGGGGGCGGGGTCACCCAGTGACATCACCAGGAGACACTGCCCCCATGTTTACCTGTCATTCGATGAGTGTCTCGCCACGGGACACATTGTGTTAGACGGGCGGCTGAGTTTTTTGGGGTTTTTTTCATGTGAGTCAAGGTTCACATGTCACATCTTGACATTGGATCTGCTTCAAGGGACTTTTTTTGGGTGGGTTAATAAAGGACTTGTCAAAAATTGATACATCCAGATCTCTGAATATGAAATTTTAATCTGAAAAATTTATTAAAAAAAACAAATTGCACATGTCTACTTGTGACCATTGTGAAAGGAACAGAAACTAATAGGAAGTGAAAATGTACAGTTGTCACAGGAAGAGTAATCTTCCAATGTGGACATCTGTGCTGTTGACACCTATCTAAGAATGGATTTTCCCTAATTTTTTAAAAGACTTCCTCACATTTCCTGTTGTGTCTCCATTACAAAAATAGGACAAAAACAGCAAACAAAAATAAAAGCCTGACAGATGTTCCTCACTTTCTCTTAATTTACAAGAAATTTAAATTGTTAGGCTGGGTCTCCACAAATGTAAAAAATGGGCATTTGGCAATTCTGATGTCCATCAAATACTTCCCAAATGCCAGGTTTGACAATGTAATTATATATATAAAAATTCTACGCTCAGGTACAAAAATAAATAATAGCAGCCGGCACAAACAGTGATGATACAAACAGGGGCGGACTGACAACTCATGGGGCCCCTGGGCAATAGGGGATCATGGGGCCCCTGTATCCTTGCCCAAACTCAAAAAAGCCTATGAAAAAGATACCAGGGGCATCTCATGGGGCCCCCTACTGACCCCGGGCCCTCGGGCAGTGCCCGAGTTTCCAAATGGTCAGTCTGCCCCTGGATACAAACTCTAAAAAAATCAAATACAAATATAAGTGCAGCACTTAAAGTAAACAAGTGATAATATTATAAAACTGTGCAATCTCATACAAAAACAAATATAATGCGAACGAAAAAGTCCCATAAAAAAGTCCACCATAAAAAGTGTAAATCCAATGCCGTCCTCAAAAAAACGAGAAAAAGAATTTTCCAAATTGATGCGAGACAAAGATGAGCAAACTAAACACTTCCATCAATCCACCACCGTGCATAACATTGGACCCTTTCCAGATGGTGCGACCACTGGTTAAGGTATGGTCAAAAAGGGTTCAAATCAATCTACGCTTGGGGTATGCATATCCTGAATAGCATGGCTCCTCCCGACATAGCATCTCAAAAATGTCAACAGAGATGGATAGAAACATCAGAGACTATCATAGTGTAGTAGGTTTAAAAAACTACACGGTGCATTTCCTCCTCCGCTTGTGACGTGCACAACTCCACTTCCTGGTCTCCATCGACGTAATGATGTCACATACCGTGTCCCCGCCCAATGCAGTTTACATCCTCAGGGGAAGTGGCCTAACAGAAGTGATGTCCCACATGACTTATATAGAAACCGAAAGGGCGGAAGAGCACAATAATGAGTACCTGCCCTATGCAGGTGGAAACAAGAATGGCAATCAAATGATCGCGGAAAACCAGAAATAAAACTCCTGCCATTCAAGGCCTGAAGAAAAAGTGCCAATTACACTGTCAGGAACCATCGCGACGCATGGGTCTACACATGCGTAGGTGTCTGCCGAGACGTATAGGTGGCAGGGCACTAGGACCCAGGCGCACCTGTCGTCTGGACAGTACTAGGCAGGCACTGGGACCCAGGCTACGCCTGTCAGGTGCAGGGCGGGCTATTTAAGCTAGCCCTGCACAGACACTTGTTGCCGAATGGTCTTTGTATCCTGTTACCTGTGTGTGAGTACTTCTGATCTGGATTGTTTTGACCTTGTTGCCTTCTCCCGTCCTGACCCCTTGGCTTGCCTGACTCTGCTCCCAGATGTTCCCGTTTAGATCTGACCTCCTGGTATTGACCCTGTGTGTGCCCCGACTATCCTTTGCCTACCGTTTTGTACCTTACCGATCCTCTAGTTACTGTCCCGGCCTGCATGACTCTGATTTAGCTCATCCATCCATCCAACCCGCAGGGATCACTAGGCTCCCTTACATCAGACTCCTAGCTCTCTGGAGCCCCTGTCAGACTCCTCTACCCCTGTTGGAGATACCTGGTAGTTGCGACCTGGTACCGGAGCGCTCCAAGTCCATCCCCACCATCAGGGGCCCTGGTGAACAAGTGCTCCGGTGCTTAGACTCCGCACGCTGGGGAGGCTCTACCGGGGGACTGATAGAAATGCTGTCAGGCGGTCCCTTACATACACCATCTTGTGTCCAGATTATAAATTGCAGATTACACAATATACGAAACTCTTAGGGAGAAAACGCAACAACACAAGCAGATAAGGACTACACAATAAATTAATATATAAAAATAATACAAATAAAAATAAAACATAAAAACATAGATTTTCCCAAAACAAAAAAAGAAAAAAGGAAGATAGTTCATACATTATTATACAAGATTTGTACATGAATGGAACATCAGCTGTTATTGATGAAACAGTTGATGTCCCAATCTACGTTCAACCCATGAGGCTTATAGGTCTTAAGGTCATATATACAACGTGTTTCTAATTTCGATATCTCCCTCCTAATAGAACTCCCCCTCCAATGGGGAAAATATCTGTCAATAGCCATAAATAATGTACCATCCAATTTTTTATCATGGTAACGGGCATAATGCCTAGATAAATAATGTCCACGAAAACCCCGTTTGATGTTAGCAACATGCTCATTGAGATGCACTTGCATTTGAAACCAGTGGAGGGAATGACAGAGGGGGGTGGCGGATATGGAGCGGTTGGTAAGGTGGATGAGTCTGGCCGCAGAGTTCAGAATAGACTGAAGCGGGGATAGTCTGTGATGAGGTAAGCCAGTGAGGAGGGAGTTGCAGTAGTCGAGTCGTGAGATATAAGGGAGTGAATGAGTTGTTTAGTAGTGTCAGGAGTTAGGAACAAACGTATTTTGGAGATGTTGCGGAGGTGGAGCCTGCATGAATTTGACAGCAATTGGACATGGGGCTGGAAGGACAGATTGGAGTCTAGAATGACACCTAGTACTCTGGCTTGCTGGGTGGGACTGATGATGGCGTTATTGGTCCTGATGGAGAGGTTAGGGGGCGAGCACGGGCTGGGGGGAAAACTAGGAGCCCGGTTTTGGAAAGGTTTGGTTTAAGGAAGTGGAGTGACATCCAATCTGATATGTCGTTCAGTAGGCTAGTGATTCGGGCGGAGACTGAAGGGGTGAGGCGAGGGGTAGAGAGGTAGATTTGCATGTCATCGGTGTAGAGATGGTAGTTGAAGCCGTGGGAGTGTATCAGTTGGCCAAGGGAGGAGGTGTAGATGGAGAAGAGAAGGGTCCCGAGGACAGAGCCTTGGGGAACCCCAACAGAGACGGGGAGAGAGGAGGAGGTGGCAGCGTTATAGGTAATGCTGAAGGAGCGCTGGGATAGATAGGAGGAGAGCCAGGAGAGAGCGGAGTCTCTGAGGCCAAGGGAGTATAGTTTTTTTAAGGAGGAGGGGGTGGTCGACTGTGTTGAAGGCTGCGGAGAGGTCGAGGAGTAGGAGCACTGAGTAGTGGCCATTAGCTTTGGCGGTTAGCAGGTCGTTGGTGAGTTTGAGTAGGGCGGTTTCGGTGGAGTGTAGGGGACGGAAGCCAGACTGTAGGGGATCAAGGAGGTTGTTGTCGTTGAGGTGGGAGTTTAGGCGATTATAGACTAAGCGCTCGAGGAGTTTGGATGTAAATGGCAACAGGGAGATGGGTCTAAGGTTGTTCAGGTCGGTGGGGTCCAGGGAGGGTTTTTTGAGTATGGGAGTGATGTGCTCGTGCTTTAGGGGGGAGGGGAATGTACCAGTAGAGAGCGAGAGATTGAAGATGTGAGTGAGGGAGAGTAGGATGGGGGAGGAGGGTGACCGTAGGAGTTCAAGGGGGCAGGTGGTGAGGCGGGCTTCGGAGATATGTTTCATATGAAAATATGTTTCTTGCACTGGACACTTTATAAATGTGGGAGAAGAAATGATCTGCTGCCCACATTTGTTTGCATTGGATTATGAACTTTATAAAAGCACATGACACTTTGATTATAACATTGATTTCACTTATTATTGCACTTTTCAAGCACTGGACACTTTACTGGGTTATGAAATTTAAATCTATTTTTAATTTTTTTATTGTTATTTTTGATACCTGTTGTTACACCTTATAATGGTTGATGAATTTATTGTGAATTTGTAGCACAACTTTCAATAGTGATAGTGCTGTTTCATTATTTATCAATGTTGGAATTTACCCACACAGTTGGCTTACATTGACTTCCTTAGCAGGAAAGCTTTTCATACATGAGGAGGAAAATAAATTTAATCTCCAAACACGGAAAGGTTTCTTCACAGTGAGAGCTTTGAAAATGTGGAATAGACTCCCTCAAGAGTTAGCTCTGGTCAGCTCAGTGGATTGCTTTAAAAAAAGGCCTGGATCCTTTCTTAGATACACAGAATATAACTAGATTGCCTCTTGGGGGATCAGGAAGGAGTTTTTTCCCTGCAGGAGCAAATTGGATCATGCTTTGCTGGGTTTTTTTTGCCTTCCTCTGAATCAACTGTAGGTATAGGATTATAACTTTTTTTTTTTATGGTTGAACTGGATGGACTTTTGTCTTTTTTCAGCCAGACTAACCATGTAACTATGTAAAATGAGAAAAGCTTAGCTTGATTCTGGCAACTTATACATTGCTTCTGCCCATAGAGGACAAGCCTTAGTTATTAATGTGGTAAGTCTTTTGCCATTATTCAAAAGAAGCATTGTGTTTGTTGTGGAAAATAATGTATTCCAATACCTCTTTGTCATGCAGAGAGATCAAGTTTTCCTGCAGAGAGATCAAGTTTTTGTGCAGACAATCAATCTAATAAACTAGGCCTCCTGTAGTGACCTTGCCCAATGCAGTAGTGTCTGTATTTAAATTTAGCAGGTTTTGTCTGGGCTGTATACAACCTGGGCAAATATTATCTTTCCTGGGCTCTTCAGGTCTTCCCTAAAACCTGATGCATTGATTGGTTTCACTTGTTAATAGGAAGAAGTTCCAGTAAGCAGTGTAGGAGAATCATCTCCATGGGTTATGGATATTTATCTGACCCAGCCAATCCTTGAGGAGCTGTATCAGAGGTAAGGCTCTAGGAGATGATAAATGTGTAAAAGTACCTTTTACAAACTCTCTTGCTCTTCTGAAGGCTTCTCCCTGAGAGGATGCCTGTGTGTAGAATTTCTGCTTGGGGTGGCCTCAACATGAGACCTGTGCTGAGGGCCCAAGGAAGCTGAAGTGTATGCCTGAAGGAAACTGGGCTAAAGAGAGGATCTTCTTGCTGAAGGGTGTCACAGAGGATCAGGTAGAGCTGAGGTCTGGAAGAAGGATTCTTTACCCAAAGGCTCAAGCATTTTGTCTGCTTACACAGAAACAGAATTCAGATTCAGGAGTAAGGGAACACTGTGACTGATCTCATAGGGTCACAGATTCATCTGGCTGTTCTCTGTCCCATCAGCATTTATTTTTAGTGATTTCCCTTACAGGACCCACTGCTCATTCAGTATATCTGTCCTCCTATTTTGTGCTTTTTTGGGTATCCTTCACCCCTAAACCCCTTCTCTAGTTTAAGTATTGCAATAACTTGTGAAAAGATCCAAGTGACTGAAGCTGATTATTGACAATGGTTTGTCCATGAGCTGTCCAGATAATGGGCTTGTAGCCATGGGACAGATAAGAGATCATTATTTTCAGAGGCTTCCTGGGGAGTTATCTCTGCATTCCTACACTTACTGTTTACTTTAGAAATTTGGGCTCTGCAAAACAATTTACTGTTCTGAGAGCTGATACCTCTTCAAGTGATACCAATGCCTATTTGCTCTAGTTTCTCTATCATTCTGCCAAACCAAATATTTGACACATGATTGCATTTTTTCAAGTAGATTTGTATTGGTTTGTATGACTTAAAGGATAAGTTCACCTTTTTAAAAAAGAAATAATAAATGCACTTTTTTTGCAGGAAAAAAAGGGGAATTAACTATTCTTTTCCTTAGGAGCCTGTAAAGCATTGCTCCCGCAATCAGTAGATCATGGGTGCAATATCAGACTTCTACAGACTCGCAGTGTAGCTGTCTGCCCATATCTCTGATACAGGCAGGCACGCAGTTACTTCAGTCCAGGAAGCTCATGAAACTATGAGAGCACTCATATGTTACATGGTATTGTAAGCATTTATTCACAGAACTCAGTTTGTGTGAAGAAGATTCCTGGCCCGCTGTCACAGGGAAGGGGGGAGAGAGGGGAGAGCTGGAGGTGCGGGAACATGTTGCATGTTCCACCCTAAAAACGGATGGAACATATAACATGTTCCCAAAGATGGACTTATTCTTTAAATACATTTGTTCACATTAATGTCTGCTGTTAAAATACAGAGGTCCCTTTTTCTAAACACAATACAATGGGTGAGATTTATTATATTCATACAGGATATATTAGAGTAAGGTGGAATATAAAACATATAGCACAGTGTGTGTTATAACCTGTGCAATATATATAACATATAGAAAATGTTGCATCGGTGAAAGGTAGTATATGTAGTAGTGTATAACACAGTCTACATAGGAGCAGAGTGGAATATATAATGGCAAATAAACTTTGGTGGATGCTACAGAGCTTAGAAATGAGGTGAAGCTTCACTTTGCATAGAATACCCATTCATGTGCAAGGAAAATTAAAAAATAAATATATATAGCATTTTTGCTTGTACATGATTTGATGGTGGAAGTCAGAAGAGCTTCCCCTCATTTACTAAGCTCTGGAGCAGCTGCACTTGCAGAGTGAAAAGTATATTTGCCTTTAGTAAATCAATTCCAATGGCTGGCCTTTGAGCCGATATAAAAATTCCTCTGGTCTCAGCCAAAAAGCCCAGCCCAGGAAGCAGGTCTGAAAAAGCATGCATTGAATGTTGTGACCAAGGTGCCATACTAAAAACATAGTGAGTTACAGTCAGCTTTTTGGCACCCTTGGACTGGCACTTCAAGAGCACAAGCACCACAGGCTTTTCTCAGCCCTGACCCCTGCCAAGACAAATAAAGTACCATCCCTACCAGAAGGGCATTAATACATAAGAAGAGCTCTGTCCTCAACCAGGGACAAGCATGGCAAACCAAGCCAGAGTCAACCTGGAAGGAAAAGCTAATTGCTAACCAGCCCCCCCCCCCCCCACACACACACCACCACCACCACCAATTGGGAAAGGAGACCAGCATTCTATGCCCTGGAGACTGATAAGAACAGATACTACACTTGATCTTAGCCAAAGGGCCAAGAGGGGCTCTGTTTATGAGGAAAAGTGTAATTTCTGAACTATTTTAATGAAGTACTGATTGTAGCACTCAACACCAGAGGGGCTGCTAGGAATGACCTGGGTACCTCCTTGTTAGTACAGAGGCTGCCAGTCACAAGCACAGTTCCATGCTCACCAACAATACAATGAATTTCTTTTAAGATTTTATTGTTGAATAACATGAAACAGAGGAGGGGTTCAGGGATAGTTTCAAGATACTCCAAAAGCAGGGGCGGACTGACCATTTGGAAACCCCATGAGATGCCCCTGGTACCTTTTTCATAGGCTTTTTTGAGTTTGGGCAAGGACACAGGGCCCCATGATCCCCTATTGACCAGGGACCCCATGAGTTGACAGTCCACCCCTGTCCAAAAGATACTACAATCAATGGAAAGACAGACTTCTTAGCGCAAATCCTTATAATATCAGGCACGCATAAAAGAACCCCATTTTTTACTCAGAATGTCCTATAAGCTGTCTGTCACTCAACTTTTAAAGTAGTTTGTCAGTGAAGGAGACAAAAGATCCTTCTCAAGATCATGCCTTCAGGACAGTGCCCTCCAGCAAAAATCCTTTAACAATATTCTCTAGGCCCTCAGCCAAACATTTGCTGAGACCCAAACTGCAATTCTTCAGCACACTCTAGCTGCCTCCGAGAGGCAGCAGCTCCAGGAAGAGGAACCCTCCCATCCTCTGGCCAGGACTCCCAACATTTATCACCTCCTCAGCCACCTTCTGTATGCCCACTTTCAGGGCTTGGCTGAAGCATGATAAATATTAATACCTCAATATTTGATCCTCCCTACCATAAATTCTGAAAGCTTCTCCCAGAACTAGGTAGGAAAATCAAACACACATCTTAAACTGCCCTGACCAGACAAAAACAATATATCACTGCTCCACTGACTACAATGAAGCCAAAAACATTTAGCCTAACTAGAGGAGGATGCTACATGATTGTCAGATAGACTCTTCGCTGTTATAGAACCTTTAGAGACTATGCTATGCAGCCAAGTTACACTGATTGAGCCCAAAAAAAACATATTTGTGCAGCTTTCATAATCTGTTTTGTATATGCAGTGTGCATGCTCTTTAACATCCCAAAACTGTTGCATTTTTGTTTTTTGCTTTATGTCTTTTTAGTTAACTGCAAATTACAGCTTTCTCATTATTTGTCTAATTACATATTCTGCCAAATAATTATTAAATTGGATCTGTACCTTACAGGGTGATTACAGGTTCACCATGTAAACTAAAAATCATTTTAATTTAAATACAGATTATAAATCACAATACAAGAAGATTTCGCTTTGCCCTTCCATCTGTGTACCATACACTGGGACTTCCTCCAGGTGTGTATTCATACAACCATTAAAATGTATATGTTATAGTCTGTTGTATAAAGCCAGTCTCTGATACTAAAATATAAAGTACAGATTTACATTTAAAAAATGTGTTTTTTAAAGGGGTTATCAATACAGTGAAACATACAGATGAAATAGCTGTACATTTTGCTTGTTACCACAAGCATTGTGAACATATGGAATGCGATTTCTGTAAAGAAGTTATTACAGATTCATTCAGCGTTAGCATTATAGCATTTGCTCATAGTTCTGTGTTACTTTGTTTATTTGAACAATCTTATTCTAATACACTAATGTCTAGTATATACAATGAGAATATCGGACGAATGATCATCAGTTATTTTTCTTTTTGCATGCTAGTCTCCATATTGCAAATGAAGAGGTTACTCAACGTTCAAAAATTCTCATATGACTGAATAGAATTTCAAAAGTGATGTCATGTATTTATATTGCATTTTTGGACGACTACTGTACTGATTAAACAGAAATCGTACGATCTATTATCGTATGAGAAATTTTCTCACTTGTCCCTTCAGACAGGGCTTGAAAAAGCCGCTCACCTGCTCGCCAAATGTGAGGAGAAACTCCTCTGTGGTGAGCGGCGAGTGGCTGCGAGCGGTAAGCACAAATGAAGCATGGAGCGACTGCACCTGCGCTCCAAGCCTCATTTTGAAGCCGAGTTCCGGTATACAACTTATGGTTCCCGGCTTCTGCGGCACCTCCGCAGAGGGGACAGGTGCAGGAGAGGTCCGCTCTCCTCCGCTGAGAGGCGTCACCCTCTCCAACGCCGCGGGGGACTTGGAGGGACAGTAAGTACTGTATACAACATGTCATATCACTATAATGGAGTACATGGGAGCTGGGATATACATGAATGTATACATGTCCTATCACTATAATGGTGTACAGGGGAGCTGGGATGTACATTACCGTATACACGCCATATCACTATAATGGTGTACAGGGGAGCTGGGATGTACATTACCGTATACACGCCATATCACTACAAGGGAGTAGAGGGGAGCTGGGATGTACATTACCATATACACGCCATATCACTATAACGGAGTACAGGGGAGCTGGGATATACATTACCGTATACACGCCATATCACTATAACGGAGTACAGGGGAGCTGGGATATACATTACCGTATACACGCCATATCACTATAACGGAGTACAGGGGAGCTGGGATATACATTACCGTATACACGTCATATCACTATAACGGAGTACAGGGGAGCTGGGATATACATTACCGTATACACGTCATATCACTATAACGGAGTACAGGGGAGCTGGGATATACATTACCGTATACACGTCATATCACTATAACGGAGTACAGGGGAGCTGGGATGCTGGGATATACATTACTCTATACATGTCATATCACTATAATGGAGTACAGGGGAGCTGGGATGTACATTACTGTATACATGTCATATCACTATAATGGAGTACAGGGGAGCTGGGATGTACATTACTGTATACATGTCATAGCACTATAATGGAGTACAGGGGAGCTGGGATGTACATTACCGTATACACGTCATATCACTATAATGGTGTACAGGGGAGCTGGGATGTACATTACCGTATACACGTCATATCACTATAATGGAGTACAGGGGAGCTGGGATGTACATTACCGTATACACGTCATATCACTATAATGGAGTACAGGGGAGCTGGGATGTACATTACCGTATACACGTCATATCACTATAATGGAGTACAGGGGAGCTGGGATGTACATTACCGTCTACACGTCATATCACTATAATGGAGTACAGGGGAGCTGGGATGTACATTACCGTCTACACGTCATATCACTATAATGGAGTACATTGGAGCTGGGATGTACATTACCGTATACACGTCATATCACTATAATGGTGTACAGGGGAGCTGGGATGTACATTACCGTATACACGTCATATCACTATAATGGAAATTCTGAAGGACCCTCTGCACACTGGTATATACCCTTTCAAGCAAACTATGCAACAAATAGGGATATTTGGTTCACACATATTGCAATACATGTTTAAGCTGGCCAACTGCGTCAAAGTAATCCCTCTATGGCCAGTCCTACTCTGCCCTGCCTACACAAGTGCTACTGTGGACACAATGCTAGCATAGGGGAAAAGACACAATGGGGAGAGCTACAAGGTTCAGGTCTGGCTACTGACCCAACAATACAACAAACAAGAGATCCCTGTGCTCAAATCCATACAGCTAGTGCATGCATTTATCCATCAGGTGCTAAAGGGGTGTAACCACATTAACTCTAGAAATTCTGAAGGACCCTCTGCACACTGGTATATACCCTTTCAAGCAAACTATGCAACAAATAGGGATATTTGGTTCACACATATTGCAATACATGTTTAAGCTGGCCAACTGCGTCAAAGTAATCCCTCTATGGCCAGTCCTACTCTGCCCTGCCTACACAAGTGCTACTGTGGACACAATGCTAGCATAGGGGAAAAGACACAATGGGGAGAGCTACAAGGTTCAGGTCTGGCTACTGACCCAACAATACAACAAACAAGAGATCCCTGTGCTCAAATCCATACAGCTAGTGCATGCATTTATCCATCAGGTGCTAAAGGGGTGTAACCACATTAACTCTAGAAATTCTTGTAAAAAACCTTGTAGCTCTCCCCATTGTGTCTTTTCCCCTATGCTAGCATTGTGTCCACAGTAGCACTTGTGTAGGCAGGGCAGAGTAGGACTGGCCATAGAGGGATTACTTTGACGCAGTTGGCCAGCTTAAACATGTATTGCAATATGTGTGAACCAAATATCCCTATTTGTTGCATAGTTTGCTTGAAAGGGTATATACCAGTGTGCAGAGGGTCCTTCAGAATTTCTAGAGTTAATGTGGTTACACCCCTTTAGCACCTGATGGATAAATGCATGCACTAGCTGTATGGATTTGAGCACAGGGATCTCTTGTTTGTTGTATTGTTGGGTCAGTAGCCAGACCTGAACCTTGTAGCTCTCCCCATTGTGTCTTTTCCCCTATGCTAGCATTGTGTCCACAGTAGCACTTGTGTAGGCAGGGCAGAGTAGGACTGGCCATAGAGGGATTACTTTGACGCAGTTGGCCAGCTTAAACATGTATTGCAATATGTGTGAACCAAATATCCCTATTTGTTGCATAGTTTGCTTGAAAGGGTATATACCAGTGTGCAGAGGGTCCTTCAGAATTTCTAGAGTTAATGTGGTTACACCCCTTTAGCACCTGATGGATAAATGCATGCACTAGCTGTATGGATTTGAGCACAGGGATCTCTTGTTTGTTATATCACTATAATGGAGTACAGGGGAGCTGGGATATACATTACCGTATACACGTCATATCACTATAATGGAGTACAGGGGAGCTGGGATATACATTACCGTATACACGTCATATCACTATAATGGAGTACAGGGGAGCTGGGATATACATTACCGTATACACGTCATATCACTATAATGGAGTACAGGGGAGCTGGGATGTACATTACCGTCTACACGTCATATCACTATAATGGAGTACAGGGGAGCTGGGATGTACATTACCGTCTACACGTCATATCACTATAATGGAGTACATTGGAGCTGGGATGTACATTACCGTCTACACGTCATATCACTATAATGGTGTACAGGGGAGCTGGGATGTACATTACCGTATACACGTCATATCACTATAATGGAGTACAGGGGAGCTGGGATATACATTACCGTATACACGTCATATCACTATAATGGAGTACAGGGGAGCTGGGATATACATTACCGTATACACGTCATATCACTATAATGGAGTACAGGGGAGCTGGGATATACATTACCGTACACACGTCATATCACTATAACGGAGTACAGGGGAGCTGGGATATACATTACCGTACACACGTCATATCACTATAACGGAGTACAGGGGAGCTGGGATATACATTACCGTATACACGTCATATCACTATAACGGAGTACAGGGGAGCTGGGATATACATTAAAGTACACATGTCATATCACTATAGCGGAGTACAGGGGAGCTTGGATATACATTATACTGTATACATGTCATATCACTATAATGGAGTACAGGGGAGCTGGGATATACATTACTGTATACATGTCATATCACTATAATGGAGTACAGGGGAGCTGGGATGTACATTACTATATACATGTCATATCACTATAATGGAGTACAGGGGAGCTGGGATATACATACTGTATACATGTCATATCACTATAATGGAGTACAGGGGAGCTGGGATATACATTACTGTATACATGTCATATCGCTATATAGGAGTACAGGGGAGCTGGGATATACATACTGTATACATGTCATATCACTATAATGGAGTACAGGGGAGCTGGGATATACATTACTGTGTACACGTCATATCACTATAATGGAGTACAGGGGAGCTGGGATATACATTACTGTATACATGTCATATCACTATAATGGAGTACAGGGGAGCTGGGATATACATACTGTATACATGTCATATCACTATAATGGAGTACAGGGGAGCTGGGATATACATTACTGTATACACGTCATATCACTATAATGGAGCACAGGGGAGCTGGGATATACATTACTGTATACATGTCATATCACTATAATGGAGTACAGGGGAGCTGGGATATACATACTGTATACATGTCATATCACTATAATGGAGTACAGGGGAGCTGGGATATACATTACTGTATACATGTCATATCACTATAACGGAGTACAGGGGAGCTGGGATATACATAATTGTGTACAGTTATATATTTTGGACTATTTATTCTAAAGAAAAATTTAATTTCATAAGCCCTTCAGACAGGGCTTGAAAAAGCCGCTCACCTGCTCGCCAAATGTGAGGAGAAACTCCTCTGTGGTGAGCGGTGAGTGGCTGCGAGCGGTAAGCACAAATGAAGCATGGAGCGACTGCACCTGCGCTCCAAGCCTCATTTTGAAGCCGAGTTCCGGTATACAACTTATGGTTTCCGGGTTCTGCGGCACCTCCGCAGAGGGGACAGGTGCAGGAGAGGTCCGCTCTCCTCCGCTGAGAGGCGTCACCCTCTCCAACGCTGCGGGGGACTTGGAGGGACAGTAAGTACTGTATACAACATGTCATATCACTATAATGGAGTACAGGGGAGCTGGGATATACATGAATGTATACATGTCATATCACTATAATGGAGTACAGGGGAGCTGGGATATACATACTGTATACATGTCATATCACTATATTGGAGTACAGGGGAGCTGGGATATACATAATTGTGTACAGTTATATATTTTGGACTATTTATTCTAAAGAAAAATTTAATTTCATAAGCTTTAAGAGGGCGTGGTTGGGGGCGGACCTGGGCAAGGTTGGGTGGGGCTACTGGTGGAGAGTAATTTTTGTGACCGGCTAGTAGGTCTGGACTCGAAATTTTAACCCCTGCCTTCAGATATTGTCGCATGAATTGTCGTGGTTGGCTCTCGAAAGCTGTGTACTAACGATCCAATTACTGGGCGATTGGCCCTCGTAAGAAAATGTTCGTGTGATTTTCCTAACGTGTGTATGGGCCTTAAAATGTAACTAAACCCACAACAGTAAAATCAGTCTGTATATGCAGTAAAGCATGCTTGTTATACTCACTGTGGAACCTAAAAGGTTAATCCTCTGCATTGTGTAAAAAGGCTGTTTGATCATTTCTTCTCTGCCCCTCCTTTTGTTGAAATGACTACCTGATACAGACTGAATCCGTAGTCACATGCACATTCTCAGTTTGGTGTGTATTGCTAGAGAGGTTTTTTTTTTCTTGGGAGAGTGCATGTGATCAGCACAGGGCCAATAAGCACTGTCCAGACAGAGAATCAGGACTTTCACATCCTCCTAGAGCAGAAAGAAAACTCCTCCTACAAGCTGTAACCAGTGCTCTGCTGAACACAGATAAAAGTCACAAGACTGTTCTACAGTAACTGCTGATGAGAAAATGTATTTAGCAGTTTATAGACAAATAAAATATTGGATGTGTCGCGCTCCTCAAAGGGTGTTTAGTGATGTATAATATATAATGTGTATAAATAAAATAAATAAATCTAAATAAATTTACACAAATATTAATTCATAGTGGTATGATTTAAATTAAATTTAAAACACTCCCAGTGCTATAATTAATTAAATTATAATTAGCTAAAAAATATTTAATAATGTGAAGAAATAATGTATTTAAATTATATAAACATGGCGTTAAAATAAATCAAATCAAGTGAACAAAGGAACCTCCATGCACAGTGGTATATATATTTGCAAAAAATGTGTGTGTGCAAAAATGCAAATATTGCCCAAAACAGTTATATATAAAAAATATATATATATAATAAAGTGCAATAACCAAATTAATATGGAGAGATAAATATTGATAAAACTGTGCAAATAATATGTTATAATCGCTACACTTATGCAACCTAAAGTGGTGATTAGAACTATATACTGCTTATCCTTAGCTTAGATAACATATAATCGTCCCAATCTGTTTATACAGATATATGGAAAGTATATTGCTGTTGAGGTAGACTGTGATGTTACTTTCCTTCCACTAGGTGGCCTCCCAGTTCCTTCTGGGTTGTGAGGGCTGGATGGATGGATATAGATATCTCCCCTCGTGTTGTTTGGGGTCTATCTCCTATCTCCTCTTCTTCCCTTTTACTCCTCCGATTTAGGCCATGAAAAAAAGAAAGATTCCCACATGGTGCTTTATCCTTTATAAAAGGTTTTAATGCGTCTCCAGAAAAATGCAAACTCACATTCCACAGAGCAATACAGAGCGTTTTTTTAAAATGTGTGCCCTCGCACAAAGACAGTACTCGCCGTTCCGCTGATAGTGGCGTCGTGACGTCAGAGCCCCTCCCCTATGCGTTACGCCACAGGGTCACGTGGCTTCCTCAGGGGGATGTAGTCAGGGGGATGACGCGTAGGGGAGGGGCTCTGACGTCACGACGCCACTATCAGCGGAACGGCGAGTACTGTCTTTGTGCGAGGGCACACATTTTAAAAAAACGCTCTGTATTGCTCTGTGGAATGTGAGTTTGCATTTTTCTGGAGACGCATTAAAACCTTTTATAAAGGATAAAGCACCATGTGGGAATCTTTCTTTTTTTCATGGCCTAAATCGGAGGAGTAAAAGGGAAGAAGAGGAGATAGGAGATAGACCCCAAACAACACTAGGGGAGATATCTATATCCATCCATCCAGCCCTCACAACCCAGAAGGAACTGGGAGGCCACCTAGTGGAAGGAAAGTAACATCACAGTCTACCTCAACAGCAATATACTTTCCATATATCTGTATAAACAGATTGGGACGATTATATGTTATCTAAGCTAAGGATAAGCAGTATATAGTTCTAATCACCACTTTAGGTTGCATAAGTGTAGTGATTATAACATATTATTTGCACAGTTTTATCATTATTTATCTCTCCATATTAATTTGGTTATTGCACTTTATTATATATATATATTTTTTATATATAACTGTTTTGGGCAATATTTGCATTTTTGCACACACACATTTTTTGCACATATATATACCACTGTGCATGGAGGTTCCTTTGTTCACTTGATTTGATTTATTTTAACGCCATGTTTATATAATTTAAATACATTATTTCTTCACATTATTAAATATTTTTTAGCTAATTATAATTTAATTAATTATAGCACTGGGAGTGTTTTAAATTTAATTTAAATCATACCACTATGAATTAATATTTATGTAAATTTATTTAGATTTATTTATTTTATTTATACACATTATATATTATACATCACTAAACACCCTTTGAGGAGCGCGACACATCCAATATTTTATTTGTCTATTTTTCACACAGCATTTTGAGTATGTGTTTTATGTGTTGATGCACCATCACATTTGAAGGAGCTAATTACTTATAAGTATCTCTATGCCACCATAGTAGCTCACAAGCACACACTTTCATAAGATATTTAGCAGTTTATATTTACTAAAATAATTGCATTTCCATGTTCTATGTACTGTGGGAGACCAGATATAGTGAATGCAGGGTCCTGGGAGAACAGATATAGTGAATGCAGGGTCCTGGGTTTAGTAACACTTTCAGTGTTATCCTAATCTGGTGATGTTCACTCTACTGATTAAGGGTGTGTTAGGCCTGGCTCACACCAATGCATTTTTTAGTGCTTTTTCCAGAAACACACTACAGTTTATTTAACACATTTACATCTATGCTTTTTTGAACCACTACATTTTTGGAAAGTGTCAGGGAATTTTTTTTGGTTCAAAAGACTTCAATGGAGGTAAGTGCCAAAAATGTGCTGCGCTCCACTTTTAAACGATATTAACAATTGCTGTCTACCACTTATATATGCATGTGCTCCTTTTATCAATAAGTGCAATAAAAGATATTACATAAATGAGTGCTGTGAACATCCACTGTGAAAATCAGTGTCCATAAGCATAACACACAAAAATGTCCATATAAAAACCCTTGGGGAGGGGCTTTGACGTCACGGCGCTCCATGGTTCCATACTGACATCAACTGGTACACATAGTATTTTCACCACTGCCAAAACCTCAGTAGGATATAATTTTTGCACAATCTTTATTCAGATATCATGTGAGTGTACTACTTTTCATTAATAAAATGTTATTTAAGGGTAATACACTATGATCTGATTATTTTTTATACTAATCATCGTGGGAGGAGAGCCAATTGGTGAAGTGAAAAGGATCCCATTCAGCAGGACACCACTCCATTCACATTTGGTACAATTAAAGGGACACAAGCGTTATTATTATTATTATTATTATAATAGAGTATTTATATAGCGCCAAAGGGTTTGCTCAGCGCTGTACATTAGAATGGGGGACAAGACATGAGACAATACAGTAGCAAAACAATACACGATACACGAGGGTTAGAGGGCCCTGCCCTTTCGAGCTTACAGTCTAGGAGGGAGGGGATGGTGATACAGGAGGAGATGGCAGTGGGGGATGGAATGGAGTGAGGAGTGGAGGGGATCGGCTGTTAGGTGAGGGTGGGGTAGGCTTCCCTGAAGAGATGGGTTTTCAGGGTGCGCTTAAAGGTGAGGAGGGTAGGGGACAAACTGATGGTTTGGGGAAGTGAGTTCCAGAGGATGGGGGAAGCTCTGGAGAAGTCCTGCAGTCAGGCGTGGGAGGAGGAGATCAGGGAGCTAGAGAGTAGGAGGTCTTGCGAGGAGCGAAGATTACGGGTAGGGTGGTATTTGGGTATCAGGTCGGTGAGGTTTGGGGCATAGCTTGTGTTGGGGTAGGCTGGTGAGAAGGGAGTTGCAGTAGTCCAGGCGTGAGATAATAAGGGAGTGAACGAGTTGTTTAGTAGTGTCTGGGGTTAGTAACGACATCACTTAACGGTTTGGTCATATATTTGAGGTGAGAGCACAACCGGTGGGGGTGCACAGATTTTAATGATAAGAAGCACAGAATATTATATGCCAAGTGATCACAAATTTTTTGAAGAAGCATATATAGACATTATTGTGTGTTATGCTTATGGACACTGATTTTTACAGTGGATGTTCACAGCACTCATTCATTTAATATATTTTATTGCATTTATTTATAAAAGGAGCACCTGCATATATAGGTGGTATACAGCAATTGTTATAATCATTTAAAAGTGGAGCGCAGCACATTTTTAGCATTTGTTACTGATTAATCACACTGGTTTGAGTATGTGTTAGGTGCAGGTGATCCATTAATTAATAATTGTATTTTGTCGAGATTTTTAGCAGCTCACAAGTTTTTATTTTATACTTCAATTGAGATGCTGCAGAAAACGCATGTAGTGCGTTTTTGATGCATTTCTGATGTGTTTTGTGTTTTTATTCTGCTCACCAACAAGTTTGTCCCCAAAAAAACACAACACACATCACAAAATGCATCAAAAACACACATGAAAAATGCACCACAAAAAGCACTGCTAAACGGACAAAATGCAAACTGCATTGGTGTGAACCAGGCCTTAGAGTGGTAAAAGGCAGTAGACTAACTATTTGGGAAAGAAACCCCTTTCAGGGGACTTCTCAAACAAGTGGCTCCTTACGACTTGATTATTCATAGCTTGACCACAGGCCGGTACTTCTGATGTCCTGCACCCTTTTTATAGCAACTTCATTCCTACATAGATGGACTTCAGCAATGGTTGCATGGCATTCTCAATGCAGGTTTCCCGATGATGACAGCAGTAGACTATGCCTGCATTGTGTGTTAAATTACCCACTTGTAGTCTCCATCGAAAACTATGTGACAAGGTTACAACCCAGGAGCATATTTGGGAGACAGGGACAGAATGTTGTCACCATACAACAGTAGGTCCCTGAACAAGAACCTTTAAGGTAGAATTACCATGTATTATTTTAATGAAAGCTGCAGATATAAAATTTTCAAAAAAGACATTTTGAAATTACATTAACATGTAGCTTATATGAAATTTTAATGTTGGAATTACATATACTGTAATAATACAATGTAATGAGTAGGCATCAAATTACACATACAGCATACATGGGACTAATGCATTAAAATAGCGTCATACTTTCATATAAAAAAAATAAAAAAGAATTCTGATTGTTGTCCGTCAGTACAAACTCCAATTTTTTTCTCTATTTTTATCAGCCCCACATATTTTCCTAAGCCTCAAAGGATAAGTTCACTTTAAAAATAAATAAATAAATGCACATTTTCTTTTCTTGGTAAAAATATGTGCATTTACAATTTTTTTTTGCAGAAACCTGCCTCTCACTCCATCTTCCACCCAAATTCTCCTGCTGTTGAGCAGGCTCGGTCACACTCAAGATCAGCAGATCGTGGGTGTCATGCAGGACTCCTACAGATTGTCAGTGTAAGCTGTCTGCACGTACATTGTTTCACACTGACAGAAAGAATTAATGAACTACCAGAACACTCAACAGCACCATGGTAGTTCATTGAGAACAACAAACTGACAGCTGCAAAGGCTGTCAGTACCTGTAGTTTCCCATTCACAGAACTCTGTGAATGCATGACCTTGCCGAGCGGACAGGTGACAGATAGCGGGGGAGAAGATCCCCGCTAGCTGTCACAATGGGGGATTAGGGGGGTGCAGGAGCTCTCAATATGGTTGTAATATGTAATATGTTTTTGTTTTTTTTTATTAGGGGGTATTGAACTTGGATGGGGTTGAGGGGTGCATAGGATACCCAAGGAACAGTAAACTGAGAACAACTCCTTAATAACTATGTACTGTAAGTCCAAAGACAGAAAATTCTCTTTTGGAGAGCCCTCCAGCCTCCCCTAGCCTACCACCGCAGACCCCAGATGAACCCTCTCCTCATCCAGCTGTACTGGGTGAATCCCTGGGCAAGGGGACCCGGGATTTGTCTTTATAAATCAATCAGTTCCAGATAGGGGCTAGTACGGTTTCCCACCCAAATTCCTTTTCCCCTTATCTGGCCCAGGGGGTATAGGACTACTTTCCCTCTCCTGCGAGCATACTGGGTTGTTGGCTGCCTTCAGGCCTTCCGCTGTGCTGGCTCCTTCCCTGCTGCAGAGGTGGTCCTCTCTCAGGGGACTGCTGAGGTTGAGAGATCCTCCTTTCAACTTCAGCCTGGAGGTAGGCCCCTTCCCAGTGGGCCCCCTCCCAGGCTCCTGCATCCCAGCCTCTCACTCCATCTTCCACCCAAACTCTCCTGCTGTTGAGCAGGCTCGGTCACACTCAAGATCAGCAGATCGTGGGTGTCATGCAGGACTCCTACAGATTGTCAGTGTAAGCTGTCTGCACGTACATTGTTTCACACTGACAGAAAGAATTAATGAACTACCAGAACACTCAACAGCACCATGGTAGTTCATTGAGAACAACAAACTGACAGCTGCAAAGGCTGTCAGTACCTGTAGTTTCCCATTCACAGAACTCTGTGAATGCATGACCTTGCCGAGCGGACAGGTGACAGATAGCGGGGGAGAAGATCCCCGCTAGCTGTCACAATGGGGGATTAGGGGGTGCAGGAGCTCTCAATATGGTTGTAATATGTAGTATGTTACGAAAGATGAAATTATCCTTTAGGTCAGCCATACACGGATAGAAAATTGTCCGGTTCAACAGGGACTGGCCAAATGTCGCTCCATGTGTAACAGTACCCCTTTAAGAGTCGCAAAGTTTTTTGGTTCCCATATAGTCTTGCACAGCCAGGCAACAAGCATTTTCTTCACACCTTGTACACAGGAAACAGCAAACAGTCCTTGAGTTTTTTTTATTTTTTATTAGGGGGTATTGAACTTGGATGGGGTTGAGGGGTGCATAGGATACCCAAGGAACAGTAAGGGCTGTCCTGAGCCCATGCCAAGCCTCCTGCCTGGGGATTGGTAAGGATTCCTTAAGTAAGCAGATCAACCCCTCCTCACCCCACCTACTGTCTTCTAGAAACTTCTCAGGTCTCTAGAGCAGGGGGAGGTATCAGGGAATTGATCTGCAGAGCCCTCAGGCCTGACCTAAGATGACCTGACTGACTCACACTCAGCCTTGCTCCCTAAAAAAAAACTAGCCAGCTCCCCTGGTTAACTAGAGGGGCGTTAAACATGTATGTGCAGGATGGTTGTACATAAGTCGATCTACCTATCTACCCTGTCAGGTTTTTCCTGATCAATCAGTGCCACCTGCTATAGCCAGCAGCACTAATCAATGTATTCAGATAGTCAGGAAGTACTCCCACTGCCAGAATACAATACCTCAGCTGGAGTGATTCCCCCATCCACATACACTCAATGTCAGGGAATAGGGTCATTTTTTTTTCATTCAATCTGCTGGTTGAACAAAAAACTGGTTAATGTATGGCCTGCCTTATTTTAAACAGTAATTATCTGTATTTCAGCTATGCCACTTTGTATCTTCTTAGGTAAATATGTTTACCTTTCCACTAGAATCAAAGGTAATCTTGTGGTCAGACCATATACTCCAGTGTCATGTGATGAAGCAGGCTATGTTGACTTCATAGTAAAGGTAAAGTCATACATAATCATGAATTAATTGTATTAACATGTACCAACAATGGTTTCCATATATTGTAAATGATGTTTAGAATTATTGATATGTCAACATGCATTAGTGTATGTATACAATAAATAACATTAGGCATTGTTCACACTGGGTGTTATGTGGGAGCACATGCAAAATCGTGCATTTTCCAGCACCATCCGAAAACACACTGTCTTCTGCAGATACGTGTAAGTGCCATTAATTCTTATGGAACCCCCCCCCCCCACACACACACACACACACACACACATCTGACAAACATGCATGCATTCACTCCCGCCAAAACGCATGGTACCACAGGTTTAAAAAATCAAGCCTGCACTATTTTTACGTGTTTCATATGCATAGGGCAGCCTATTTAATATTAATGGGCTGCCTTAAAATGCAATGTGCAAAACATGTGGGAACATACAATAAAACCACGCATGCTCAAATGCACCTCATGGTGTGAACGGGCCCTTAAGCCTATGAAAATGTGCAAAGCTTAAGGCTTCATGTACACAAGCAGCTCTAAACTCGAGTTTATGAGCTTTTTGCATTTTTTTGCCAAAGCTCCTAAACTCAACGCAATAAAAGCCTTTGTGTCCATGTACACATAGGCTTTTACCAGAGTTTAGGAGCTGCTGCATTTTAGGTGAGGTTAAACCTCCCTCTCCTGAACATAGAATAATTGTGTTCAGGATAGGAACGTTTTGACCGCTGACCATGGGAAAATGCAAAACGCTGCAAAAACGCAGCAAAACACGGCAACCATGGTGCCACGTTTTTGCTGCGATTTGCTGTTTCCCACAGCCGGCGGTCAGGGTAGGCTCGTGTACATGAAGCCTAACTCCAATTGTGAACTTCTAAATGATCCAAATGATTTGCAAATCTGTTGAGCAAGTCCAATTATCCTACAAACCAGCCTTTCTCAACCAGGGTGCAAGTTGCACCCTGGGGTGCTTTGAGGTTTCTTCAGGGATGCCTTGGCAAAATGTCTAAAAATTGCCCAAAACATGTAAACAAACCAGCAGGTGGAACATGCCTGCCTTTTAGTTACACAAACTTACAAGTTTTCATTGTGCACCATTGCGACCTTCTAGCCACCGGTGTCCTGACAATCAATGACATCATTAGTTGATAAGGAGGATGTCGTTTGCCTGCACAGCATCCTAGTTTGACGCTCTCCATCAGTGCTGGGGTCACATTAGCTCAGAGATGGAGAAAAACTGAGGGAGAAGAGAAACATTGGAATACTAGTCAGTACCAGTGTGCAAAAGTGTATTTGCTTTGGAAGAATAAATTACCTCTAATGTTGGGTGTCCTACATGTGTGGATGTTGCTGCATTATACAAACCTATTAGAATAGGTTTTCACATTTTAGAATGGGGTACCCTTTTAAAATTATGGACAGTCTTGAGGCACCCCATTTTAGAATGGGGTGCCTCAAGACTGTCAATAATTTTAAAGGGTGCCTCAGGACTGTCTATAATTTCAAAGGGTGCCTTGACTGACAAAAGGTTGAGAAACACTGCTACTGTATAAACCCTGCTAGACAGCACGGGGTTTATTTACTAAAGCTGGAGAGTCCAAAATCAGACTCCCTTCTGCATAGAAACCAATCAGCTTCTAACCTCAGCTTGTTCAATGAAGCTTTGGCAATGAAACCTGTAAGCTGATTGGTTTCTATGCAGAAGTGAGTCTGATTTTGCACTCTCCAGCTTTAGTAAATAAACCCTCACAAGTCCAGACAGACATCCATCAAAAAAGAAATACCTGTCAGAAGTTCAGCAGGAGATCATAGTTACCTTGTCTCATAAGTAAAATGTATAGTATAAAGTGAGCACATACTTGTGAAGAAAGCTGAATACCTACTTTTCCTTCTGTACGGTGCACTAAACTCTACTCAGTTGCTGAGAAATGGTCCCTTAAAGTCCTTTGGGACAAGTAAAGCATCACTTTACTTCTAAGTACTATACTGATGTGGAGTCAGTAGGAAGAACCAGCTGCGAGGGACCCAAAAACTGAACCATGCCTGATATGTCTGTTTTCCTGTAGACTTCAATAGAAGATTTCTACTAAATAGAACAACATTCATTTTGCTTACCATTAAGCTTAGCTAAAAGAAAAATTATTCCCTACAATTTTAGTCACATCACTTACCTGTAACAAAGGGGTTGATTTACTAAAGGAAAATAGACTGTGCACTTTGATAGTGCAGTTGCACTCTGCACATGCAGTTGCTCCAGAGCTTAGTAAATTAGGTAAAGAGTCACTTTGCAAAGAATACCCAATCACATGCAAAAAAAATGTAAAAAAAACTGCATTTTTGCTTGCACATGATTGGATGATGGAAGTTAGCAGAGCTTCTGCTCATTTACTATGCTCTGGAGCAACTGCTCTTGTAGAGTACAACTGCACTTTGCAAAGTGCACAGTCTATTTGTCTTTAGTAAATCAACCCCAAAGCATATGTCAAGATGTACAGGCAGCTGGCGCCTCAAGAAATCTTCACTGCAGGGATATTCAGGCTTCTTTCTGTCTTGGAACTTTCAGCGCTGCAATGGGTAACAGCTTTGGGCCTTCAAGAGGAACAGCAGTACAGATGGTCAGGCAGGTAAACTCCTCCTTTCTCCTCCATTGGGAAAAAATCTTTCATTGATTACACTGCTTGTAACATGATCTGTGAATGGGGAGAGAATATGGTGACTGATTGGTCTCTCCACCATTCACAGATCAGGCAATGTAATCAAAGAAAAAACTTTTCTCAAGGAAGGAGGGGGAATGTCCCCGTCGTACCATCTGCTTTGGAAAAGTGGTGCATGCGATACTTTTGGTGCTGTCCAATGTGATTTCAGCCCATTCAAATGAGTGGGCTGAAAATCACACCGCACCACACTGCAGATCATGTTCCTGTGCAATTTAGGTGTGAATCTGCCCTTACAAAAAGGGCATTATTATTCAATGGTACTTAATGATTAAAAAGAAATGCTGCATAAAAGTAAATTATTGCAGAATTATGAATACAGAGTATTTTTATTTTAAAGATCTATTTTCAAGATGAACATCCTGACTTTCCTGAAGGAGGTAAAATGTCCCAATATCTAGAGAATCTCTCCATAAGGGACAGCATTGAAGTTCAAGGTCCCAGAGGACTTCTTGAATATGAAGGAAAAGGTATGGGACGCATGATACAAAGATAGATAGATAGATAGATAGATAGATATGATCTAAAGCACCCTCCATGTTGAGGGCATTTGGCCTGGTATGGTTCAGGAGGGGGGTGCTCGCTCGTGCCCCCCCCCCTTTTCTAACCTGCTGGGCTGCATGCTCAGATAAGGGTCTGGTATGGATTTTGGGGGGGACCTCATGCCATTTTGTTTTTTAAATGTTGGTGTGGGAGTTCCCCTCAAAATCCCTACTACCCCTGAAGGGCTTGGTATGGATGGAGGGGGGGCCCACATCATTTTTTAAAATTATTATTATTAATTTAATTGCCGGCAATTCTTTCTTTTACATTCAGCTGTCATTGGGGAACCCTGCTGACAGCTGAAATATTAACGCATAGTTTTCACTACTAAAATACCACATGACTTGATAAAATAACTCATGTGGTATTTTAGTAGCATTTTTTAGTGAATTCAAAGGGTTTTTTTTTTAATGCTATATGGTATCCTACCACATACCGGATGCAATAAGATACCGCCCACTTAGTGAATTGTATCCATTATCCCTAAACAGAGTAAAGTGTAGAGAAATGGCAGCAAATGTTACCATTGTCTGTTTTCCTAAGGGCTTATTCACATGTGCATTAATACCGTGTGTTTATGTGGCATTTATTCAGAATTTTAAAGCATCATAACCACCCTTCAGTGCTTGCCATGAATATTAAAATGTCACACACAGCCACACAATGCTGTTCACATAGGAGCGGTAGTGTTAAAAATTAAAGGATAAGATCACCTTTGGGAACATGTTGCATGTTCCCATAGCTACAGCTGCACCCGCCGTCCCCCTGCCCACACGGCCACATCATTCATTCCTGGACTTCCGCTACCACTTCAGACTTACACAGGAGGTCTGGAGCTAGAATTACTGCCCTTGATCTGATGTTTGCGGTAATACCTCACATGCATGTTGCAATCTCTGTTTACATACTGCCACCAGCCAGCTGAAAAAAATTATACCAGGATGATGCCTGTAGCTGCACGCATCATCCAGCTATAACTACTCAAAGTCCCGCGATATACCAGTATGTTGCTGGTGCTTTTTGGGCATATATGTAACAGCAGAGAACATGGGCACATGATAAATGGGGTCTGTGGACCAATATGATCGCAATTTATTCTTTTTTGTAATGCCCATGTTGATTTCAGGCCCAAAAAAGTTTTATATTCGATAGGTTTCCATGCGAATTGTCTGGCAAGAGCAGCATTTGGGTGGGTGACGATGTATTATGCGTATACATTTTTTGACTCACAATCACTTCATACAAATCTTCAGTGAGAAAACAGTGAAGAGGATAAACGCTAGTGCTGGTAGCAAACGGGGCTGATCCTGCTAACACTGCATTTTGGGGAATACTATACTAAGGATGCACTAGTATAGTTCTGTTCGTGATCAATATATTGATCCATCAGGCAAAAAAATCTGCGAGCGCTCAGGAAACCAATTGCGCAAGCCGCATATGCACTGAAAAAAGGAACCCTAAAGCCTTGCAAATAATCAGAAAAAACAGTGCAGCGCTATATTATTAGACAGTGTAAGTTGGAATAAATAATATAAATAAATATAGAATAATAATCAATGAAATTACTAGATCATTATTCAATCAATCAATCATTATTAGATAGTGATCAATATAAGTGAATGAAGCGCTATGATGGGCGCCAAAAAATTCTGTGAAACTGTGAAAAGTCTTATAACAAAAAAGTGTTCATGAAATAGTGAAGGCTTGACGATCCATACCAGGGGCGAACTGACAACTTATGGGGCCCCCGGGCAATAGGGGATCATGGGGCCCCTGTGTCCTTGCCCAAACTCAAAAAAGCCTATGAAAAAGGTACCAGGGGCATCTCATGGGGCCCCCTACTGAACCCAGGCTCTTGGACAGTGCCCGAGTTTCCAAATGGTCAGTCCACCCCTGATCCATACAAACACTATACTAGTAATGGCGGTGATCAGCGACCTATAGCGTGAGTGCGATAGTGTGCGGGCAATCTAACACCTGACGTTAACTGTTGTCGCTAGTGGCAGTAAGACAGTGATCAGTGAAAAATTCTATATACTGACACTGTACTAATGGTACTAGCTGGGTTATGGGGTGATCAAAGGGTTAATAAAGGCGATCAAAGGTTTAAATGTGCTTAACGCATGTGTGTAAAATGTAGTGCTTTTACTCAGTGCCGTGTTCTCTGCATAGGGGGCAGTGGGGGGCACACGCACACCCTGAAATAGAAAGTAACATAGGGGTACATCACTTTGCCCAGAGACGCCACTTGCCAATCACATGATCACCAGGTCAGCATTACGCTGTGCCTGGTGGACATAGCGAACGTGGGGGAAGAACCTTGTGTGCCCGTTCAGGCATGCAGCACCCCCCTGTGTTGGTACAGCCCCAGCAATGTACGGGTATGTCACTGGTCTTGTAGCTGCCACCCGTTCACAGTCCATTGCAGAAAGTCGTTAAAAGATAAGTTCACTTCATTAAAAAAATTATAAATGCACATTTTTTAGCAGGTAACAAAAAAATGTGCATTTATTATTTTTTTAGTTTGGGAGCCTGTAAAACATTCCAGGATATTGAGGGTGCAATGTCTTGCAAACTGTCCGTATACTGCCTGTCTGTACCTCTGATATGGGCAGGCAGTTACTGAAGTCCACAGGTGCTCACAAGCGCCCTTGAAGTTCATTGAGAGCTAGAAGCCATCAGCAGAAAACCTGATGGTACTTGTAGGCATTCATTCATAGGAAATTGTAAATTAATGTTGCAGCCATGTGGACGGAGCCCTGCACAGCCACGTTATTTAACCGCTTCCATACCGGGCACTTTTACCCCCTTCCTGCCCAGTCCATTTTTCAAGTTTCAGCGCTCTCACGCTTTCAATAACAATTGCGCTATCATGCAACACTGTACCCAAACTAAAATGTTATAATTTTTATAATTTTCTTCACACAACTAGAGCTTTCTTTTGGTGGCATTAGGTTTTTATTTTTTGCTAAATTCACAAAAAAGACTGAAAATTTTGGGGAAAAAAAACACATTTTTCTTTGTTTCTGTTATAAAAGTTTGCAAATAAATAATTGTTCTTCATAAATTTAGGCCAAGATGGATTCTACTATATGTCTTTGGTGAAAATAACCCAAATTAGGATGTATTATTTAGTTTGTAGGAAAGTTATAGAGTACACAAACTGGCAGCCAACCTAATTTCTTGAGGTCCAAGAATGTCAGAACAGTACAGATATCCCCCAAATGACCCCTTTTTGCAAAGTAGACAGTCCGACGTATTTCATAAGAGGCATGGCGAGATTTTTTAAGTTGTAATTTTTTTGTCATAATTTTTCGGAAAATTAAAAAATTAAAAAAAGTATTTTCACTATTTTTTTTTACATACTGTCACCAGTGCAGTACAGCGTCATCATATAACTGGCATGGCGGTGATCAGGGACACTGACTAGTGACAGTACAAAAAAAAAAAAATTATAATTTAAAAAAAAAAAAAATTAAGTTTTTTATTAGTTTTAATTTTTTATTAAATTTGTTTCTCATATTTCACTATGACCAAAGTAGTATAATGTTACCATAGTAACCAAATGATATTCTTATGTGGGAAAAGCAAGAGTAGCTAAGTGATCTTCATCCAGGAAGGAAAAAAGTTACCAGATACAGTATATATTGCAGATATATTGACAATTCATGGGGCCCCCAGGCAATAGGGGATCAGGGGGCCCCTGTGTCCTTGCCCAAACTCAAAAAAGCCTATGAAAGAGGTACCAGGGGCATCTCATGGGGCCTCTACTGACCCCAGGCAGTGCCCAAGTTTCCAAATGGTATGTCTGCCCCTGGATATATGTGATCTCTAACTTTGCATGTGTAAAACCCTCCTAGGTTGCTAGAGTAGGTAAATTTAGTTTGGCATCTCTGTAGCCAGAAGAGCAGAGGTTAATTGTTTAGTGAAGCTTTGCAGGGCTTCATTGGCTGTGGCCAGGTTACCTCCCCCTGTCTTCTAGAACTTTCTGTAAAGCTCCAGAACAGGGGTGTCAAACTGACAGCCCTCCAGTCCTATCATGTCTTTGGGAGTCATGCTTGCAACTGTTAATCCTGCAATGCCTCATGGGACTTGTTTGGCAACAGCTGGAGGGCCAACAGTTTGACACCCGTGCTCTAGAATCTAGTAAGTGGAGGAACAGAGGTTGCAGATGAATATTCATGGAGTTTCCACCAATCCCTGAGGAGGAAGGACACAGAGGGGTAGTTACAGTCCATAAATTCCCAGAAGCCTGGCAGTCTGGTGAGCAGAGACTGGGGTGCCGTTGCCTGGAGGGGCCCCCTGTGTCAAGGAGGCTCTGCTCCTGAAGGGGCGGAAGTAAGAAGAAGAGAAGCAAGAGAGAGAGAGGGAAGGAGGAAAGGTCATAGGACTTCACTCAGCGTTTGTTCCAGCTAGATAAAAAAGCATGAGTAAATGAATGCTGAAACACCTGCGCTGGACGATGAGCTCCACAATGTCAATGACCCCACATGGAGTACTTTTTGAGAATGCAAGCCTTGCTGCCCTCAATGGACAAGGGAAATCCAAAGAAGCGGTGTGCAAAGAAACAAACAGAGGGCACACGGGCCTAGTGCATTACCTTCTAAAAATGAGATTTATTGAATAAAAAGTAGTATACTTAGTAAAATCAAAGGCACATCACAAAAAAGACAGCATGGTCCAATCTCCCTAGATGGTGGCTGTTGGGGGACTGTAGGCCTCCAAATGGCTGACGCGTTTCCCTTGCAGCAACTCTCTGGATTCTAGGAGCTCCTTAAGGGGACTGAGTGAGTATCTTTCAATCAACATACCCTTACTTTACAGAGGACTGTGTAGTGTAAGACCACACATTTCCAGAAACCTAGACGCATAGCCAAATGCAGTGCAAGACAGCCAGGAGCACCCCATATTATCTTTAGCCTGGGTCAAGAGCAGCCAGGTGCAGTGCAATACCACCAGGAGCTGTGTCTACAACTTGATCTTTTGGAAGTTTTGTTCATACACATGCTGTGACATCATTGCTACTGATGTGCAGCTCATTTTGAATCAGCCAAAAGCAGCCAGAGGCTTTAGTTTGTCCTCAACCAATTTTACAAAATTTCATCTACCTCTTCTGTACCCCTGATCCCTATCCAAGTTCTGCAAAATTAAAAAAACAAAATAAAACAAATACTACAGACTGTTCATTGAGCCCGTGAAGTGAAAGTGGAACATTCCTGTTGCCTGGCTGTGGGTGCTGTGTGAGGGGGAGGGGAGCTTGAAATCCAGAAGACCCTTGCAGGGCTAGTGCTACAGATGAATGTTATTTTAATTTAAAGTTTAGTGAATAAAGGACTAATACTAATTTTGTATTATGTACAAGCATATTCATTGATTCTGCCACTCTTTTTGTCATTAGGTTATTTTGCCATTCAGCCAAATAGGAGATCTCCAGCAGCGAGAAAGTTTGTCCGTCAACTGGGAATGATCGCAGGTGGAACAGGTATGTAAACTCATGACAAGGTCAAAGCATTACTCAATGTCATTCCTGTCATGAGACAGGGTGGAAATCTTGTTTCAGGTTACACCTACTTGTTAGTTGTGACAGAAAAGGTCATGATTGTGAAATAGGAGAGCTTAAAGTAAACCTGTCAAGACAAAATTAGGAGTACTTCCACTGTTACGCCTTTTTAAAAAATGTTAGTTGCTTGAATGTCATTCTGCCCTACTACCTTTAACGGCTTCCGTACCGCCCTATAGCAGAAATACTGCTACAGGGCAGCACAGGTGCGCGAAATCACGTATATATACATGATGTTGCAGTTGCGGGTAGGGGGCAAGCGCGCGCACCCTACCTTTGCTGCCTTTCGTGGCCTTGGCTGTCAATCACTGGGTCCCAGACAGTGATTCCTTGCCGGCACCCTGCGATCTCCGAGTATTTCCGACGGGAGAGAGACCTGTATGTAAACAATACAGATCTCTCCCCTGTCATCTCCTGCCCACTGCTTTATATGGCTCTGCATAGCAGAGCCATTCAAAGCAGTGGGCTTACAGTGTAAAGCACACACACAGCCCACACAGTAAAACAGCACAGAGTCAACCCTTGGATCGCCCCAGATCAAGGGCGGACTGACCATTTGGAAACTCGGGCACTGCCCGAGGGCCCGGGGTCAGTAGGGGACCCATGAGATGCCCCTGGTACCTTTTTCATAAGTTTTTTTTATTTTGGGCAAGGACACAGGGGCCCCATGATCCCCTATTTCCCAGGGGCCACATGAGTTGTCAGTCCGCCCCTGCCCCAGATCTTAACAACTTCCTGCCCAGTGCCATTAGTACAGTGTCAGTGCTTTTTATTAGCACTGATCACTGCATTGGTGTCACTGGGGATGTCAGTGACACCAAGTCAGTCAGTCCCCCCCCCCCAGTGTCAGAATGACAGCCGAAGTTCCGTTATAAGTTGCTGACTGTCACCATTACTAGTAAAAAAAAAAAATTCCAGTATATATACCGCCAATTGTAAACGCTATAACTTTCACGCAAACCAATTAATAAACACATATTGGTATTTTTTTTAGCAAAGGCATGTAGCAGAATATATTTTGTCCTAAATTGTGTTATAATTTTATTTTTTATTATTTTTTTAATAAAAGGAAATTTTTTTTTATATTTTTTTTCTGGACATGTTTAATAGCAAAAAGTCAAAAATAGTTTTTTTTCTTCAAAACTCTTGGTATTTTTTTGTTTTTAGCGCAAAAAATTAAAAACACACAAGCGATCAAATACCACTGAAAGAAAGCTCTAATTGTGGGAAAAAAAGAACGTAAATTTCATTTGGGTGCAGCATTGCATGATCGCGCAATTGTCAGTTAAAGTAACGCAGCACCATAACACAAAAAATGGCCTGGTCAGGAAGGGGGTAAACCCTTTGGAGGGCAACTGGTTAAGCTGAACTCCATGCAAATAGCAAATAAAGTTTAAATACATACATGTGCAAAAAAATGTTTCTATAACCCAGCAGCTAACACAAAATCCTAATATTGGAATTGATTAAATTTAACCATAAAACAGTGTAGCGCTCAAAAAAGTGAATACCCAACTCATACCACATAAGAATGCGAATAAACAAAACATGTGTCTCACTAAAAATCAACAAGATGAACAATTCATACATGTAAATCATTCATGCTCATAAATAAGTAAATATAAAATATAAGTATTTCATGCTCATAATTACCGTAAATAAATAAAATGTTAATCTATGAAAGTCCCGTTTCCATGTGAAAGTCTTCTACAGAATAACTGGATACTCTTCAAGTGGTGGAATGATGTAACCATGTTGTCAACACATCAACGTATCTCCATGAATATTGGGACCACACTCAGGGACAAAGAAAAGAAATGATAGTGCAGCACGTTTAAAACAAATATCATTTAATAAAAACTCATAGCACTCACAAGTAAGGTGTCCAGACTGACACCAGTATATACAGCATAGGCAATGGACGAGCCCCGCTCACCGCGGATCACCATCGACAGTCGCAGGGAGCATCCTGACGTCAACATCCAATAGGCCCGACCCTTCGCGTTTCGTCACCACGACGTCCTCACGGAGCAGTACCGCTGCTGTATATACTGGTGTCAGTCTGGACACCTTACTTGTGAGTGCTATGAGTTTTTATTAAATGATATTTGTTTTAAACATGCTGCACCATCATTTCTTTTCTTTGCCCCTGAGTGTGGTCCCAATATTCACAGAGATACGTTGATATATGAAAAGGCTCATCCTTGATAGATTGGCTGCAGAGTATTGCTCCTTATATCTGGAGATTGCCTACCAGTGCAGAGTATTGCTTCTTAGAACCTGGAAACTTGCTTACCACTGCAGAGCATTGCACCTAGAGTCTGGATACTGCTACATTCATCTCTCCCAGAGCAATAGCGCTTATGCTGGTCTATAACCTGATCAGCATTGAGCTCTGGTGAGTTTATCCAATTTATTTGGTGGTGGATTGATCACAGATGACTTTTAACAATAATTATAATTTTCACAAGATGACTTTTTGATATATTTATGGTGTTTGGACTTTCACATATTTAATTATGGACACTTTATTTTGTTGTTGTATTTAAATTATTTAGCGCATTCCTACATTCTTTTAATTTCTATGCCAAAATATTTTTTGGTTTTGGGAGTTGAGGCTATATTTGTTTATTTATATATGGTCAAAGGTGTGGCGATTTTCTAAGATTATTCTATTGTCAGTCACAGCTCCATCAGATATGACTCCTTAAATCTCGGCGTGGTTCGTAGATGACACCCACTCTCGATATATCAGACATCCAATTGTAACATATGGGAAGGAAAAAAGCTATCCATAGCGTAAAACCATAACTAAAAGCTTTTATGAAAACAAAATTGCACTTACAAGATACCAAGTATAAAACAGTGCTGTACAAACAAACTCCAGGTCAATCCCCACATCAAAGATGGCTGTGAGGATGCACACATATGTGGTGATGTACACCCTGGCTCCTCCCAGCGCGTTTCAGCAGAAGTGGATCAAGCAATATAGCTAGACCACCTCTTTTTTCTGAGCATGTGACTAAACATCAAAGCATCAGAACCAGATCAATGTGCTCATCCCTCTGCTCCTGTCAGCATGTTCATTGTAAGAACATGAGTAGTGCTTTGTTGGGATTTCAAGAGGCTAATTTCAAGTCAAATTAATTTTACACTAGATTAATTTAAAATACATTTATTCATTTTTAATGAACACGCAACTGCTTTACCTTTTTTCATATCTCCCTGGTGTTCAGATTCAATACCATTGCTAACCAAGAACAAGTATGTAGAGCTTGAAAGTCAGAGAAAAGTCCCTATTTATTACTCATTCCAAATCAATGAAATAAAATATAAGAAACAGAAGGTCAGCATGAGAACCAGACCAGTGTTAGCTTGAGAGCCAAGAAAGTAAAAACTTAGGAAGAACAGTTTGGCAAAGGAATTCACTATGTTTTTACCAAGACAGGTTCTCTTTAATTGTGGCAGTGAATGGATTGGGGTGTTACTCCAGGAAGTACAAAAGAGTGATTTGTTCTAGTAGGCACATAGAACTTTGTGTTGTGCTAGGTGCAATTTTAATAAATGGCCAATAGGTGGCAGTAACGGATAATATAGTAAAACAAGCACAAGTGAGCTGTTCATTGAGCACTAGAACATCAATTTGATCATTAGAATTGCACATGAATCTGAACATTACACATGTTGTAGCAATTTATGAATACAATAAACTTTAGCGATTGCAGCTTCCTAAGGGTCCTTTCATACGGGCGTTCGTTTTTTCATCACCTCAGTCATGTTTTTTCAAAGAAAAAAACAGGTGGGTTTGCATCCTTTTTTTCATCCACTTACATTAGATTTTTCATCTGTTTTTAGTCATCAGCTGTCAGTGGGGTTCCCCACTGACAGCTGAATGTAAAAAAAAAAAATTGCTGGCAATTAAAAAATAATTTAAAAAATGCTGTGGGGTCCTCCCCTTCATTCATACCAAGCCCTTCGGATCCGGTTTGGATTTTGAGGGGAACCCCCACATCAACATATTTTAAAAAATAGTGTGGGGGCCTCCATCCATACCAGATGTTTATCCGAGCATGCAGCCCGGCAGGTCAGGAAAGGAGGGGGATGAGTGAGCACCCCCCCTTACCCTCCTGAACCATAACAGGCCACATGCCCTTAACTTGGAGGGGTGCTTTGGGACAGGGTCTCCCCCCAAAGCATCTTGTCCCAATGTTGATGGGGACAAGGGCCTCTTCCACACAACCATGGGCTGTGATTCTGGGGGTCTGCGGGCAGGGGGCTTATTGGAATCTGGAAGCCCCCTTTAGCAAGGGGGCCCCCAGATCCTGGTCACCCCCTATGTGAATGAGTATGGGGTACATGGTACCACTACTCATTCATAAAAAAGAAGTGTAGTGTGAAAAAAAACAGGAGACAGTCTTTAAAAAGTCCTTTATTAAAAGAAGAAAAATAAAAGAATGTCCCCCGAAGTAGATCCAACATTAATCATGCTGCCCGCCGCTGCGGCCCAAAAAAAGAAAAAAAAACAACAAAGGCTACGCTCCCGACGCTGGCTCCAGGCCGTCTGACTGCTCCACTGGCTTGACAGTTCTTAAATATGTAAAACATAAGAAATTAACAGGCCAAATACCTCTTTTATCTCTGTGGTGCAGATGTACATATAAGTATGGTACTGACACAACTTCACACCTTCCAACTTTGGAACTTGAGAAAAGGAATATTTTGAGATGAAGAGATGTGGCGCGCTCTGTGCTAAAAATCAGTGTGGCTAAATTGTGCTGAAAAAAAAAAATATATATGCATAGATAGTTTGCATTTTAAGCCTACTGTAAAGAACTTACTTAGTTGCAAACTAGATTGAGATGAAAAAAAACACTTCAGTCAGGATTTTGCAATATACAACATAACATATAGAGCGCAGAGGTTAGGTGTATGTAATATAGTACAGAGCACATAGAGTACAGCAGTCAGGACAAAGCAATGTACAACATAGTGTATGAGTGTAAGGATTATGTATCATAGGGTCCCTTACATTGCTGGTCAGTGGAAGGGAAAATGCCCCAATGTCAGTTATGGGGGAAAAAGGATCAGTACAAAAAAAAATTAAAATAGTTGCAGTTCACAAAAAAGTGCACAGAGCAAGTGTCCATATAAAGGAATTCCGGAATTTCAGATGTGCTCCACTCCAAACTGAAGATGGAATCATGTTCAATCTGATATAACAATTAGTGTCTATCCAAGATGTATAAATGGGGCCCAGTCTAAATATAACATTTTATTGTGCTCCACCTGAAAGTGAAAATTTTAACTGTGCTCCACACAAAATCCAAACTTCAGTTGTACTCCACCCGCACTAATGCAGACTGCTGTGCTCTTATTATCCCCCTCTGGACAGCTATCAATCACCAGAGATAATGGACCTTATAATAACAAAGGTCTGCAGCACATGAGTAAATACACAATGTGGGCAAGCTTATCTGCTCTCCTCCTCCATACTCCAGGTTAGGTCCGATTCTAACCATCAGCAAAGCAAAAATGACTCAATTGCATAGGGAATGCCGCCAATGCTACCTCAATAACACAGGAGCCTGCATGCTTTCTACTGTGGCTCTGGTTGGAAGTTCGGTGCTTGGAAGAGACATTACCACTGAGAAAAAGACACGCCAATGCATTTCGCTGGGATTGACATCATGAGGAGGCACCACCTACCACACCTCGGTCCGACATGCGTATGTAAACTGCGATTGCACCCTATATGGGAGGTATCGCCGTGAACATCAGAGCGAGAGCAATAGTTCTAGTGCCATTTTTAAAGCGTGGCATGTTTGGTATCTATTTACTTAGCATAACACCCTCTTTTATATTTTACCATAATATTAAGTATTATATTTTTGCCACTTACAATTCATATTTGTAACTATCTTTTCAGAAAAAATTTAATTTGAAAATATTGTGCGATGTGAAAATATGTAACACCCACCTTTGTATTCTCTAGGACTTCTGCTTAAAAAAATATATAATGTTTGGGGGTTCTAAGTATGTTTTTAGGCAAAAAAAAAATACTGATTTTTACATAGAAGAGAAATGTCAGAATCGGCCCAGACTAGAAATCAGTTTTAGTAAATTTCCCTTTCAGTGTTTCCTTTTAGTAAAGACAATGTCTTTTAGCATATATATAAAATCACTTTGCAGTAAAATAAAATAAATTAGTGATCTACAAATATGTGCACTGTGGTATGTTGCTTCCAAAAGGCAAATCATCCCTAGTGCTGGGTGAGCAAGTTTCATTTTATTGCACAGTGATTGCATCTACTGTACATATGGAGATAGATAGATAGATAGATAGATAGATAGATAGATAGATAGTCAGCTTTTTTTCAGCGGGAGCATGGGGGAACGTAGTTCCAGCTCCTCCAGCACTGAATGTATATAATGGCAAGGGGTGCTGGGGTGTGCTGGAGGATCTATTGATGCTTGCTGCTATGGGATCTATTTTTGAGTTGGGGGTTTATTGTTGCTGATGGAGGATCTGTTGTTTCTAGGGGAGTCTTATCTTTCTGGGGGGCTCATTAGTTGGGAGGGATCTACTGTTGAGGGAGGGGATCTATTATTGCTGGCTGCTGTAGGGTTTATAGAGTTGATGTAGCTGCTGGGGGTGTATTGTTGCTGGGGGATCTATTGTTGCTGGGGATCTATTGTTGCCAGGGGCCTATTGTTGCTGACTGCAGGGGATCTATTTTACTGTTTTATCTTTAACAAATTTCAAATTACTTAGCACAACAATATGATACTTGGTTCTGTATTCTCTAAAAGGGGCAGTACTTGGAGGTGGACCAAGGGATGGTGCTTGGAGGTGGGTAGGGGTCAGAGACAAGGGGTGACTCAGAAGGAGGGAGTTCCTGCACCTATTCTCTGAGAAAAAAAATCCCAAGATAGATAGATAGATAGATTAAAGCACATCTATCTATCTATGTTATTTTAATTTTCAAGCACTTTATTTTGTATGTAACTGATATCATTTGTGGATTTATACAGCTGCTAGGAATTATTTTATAAATATAACAGCACATATTTTTTTTTTTCTTTTTTAGTGAAATTAGGGATTCCTGCATTGTTAGTGAACACAGTTTATTCTTTTTTAAGTGTGCTAGTCTGCACTCTCCGCAATACTTCTGACCCCTGCATTCTGTATGTTACACACTTCTGACTTCTGCATGATGTATGTTATGCAATCCTGACCCTTGCAATCTGTGTGTTATGCACTCATGACCAAGAATAGAGTAGGCTTAGGTCTTATTTAACCATATCCCTTTAAGCCCCTCCCTCTGTTACAGCAGTTTGGACACACCTACCAGACTATGCACAAAGCATTATTACGCCACTTTAAGTGCCCATGGGTGCCCCAGGTCTTTCACACACCTAGCAACACCCTTATTGAGAGAAGTGACAGCAGCAAGGGCGGACTGACCATTCGAGCACTCGGGCACTGCCTGAGGGCCCAGGGTCAGTAGGGGGCCCCATAAAATGCCCCTGGTACCTTTATATAGGCTTTTTTGTGTGTGTTTTGAGTGTGGGCAAGGACACAGGGGCCCCATGATCCCCAATTGCCCAGGGGTCCCATGAGTTGTCAGTCAGCCCCTGGACAGCAGTATCACTCCTGTCAAAAGGAGCAGGTGCCTGGATAGAGGGAGAATTTTGGTCTCCAATAGAATCCTGTAAAGTACACACAGGGGGGTGCAGTTTGCCATCTTCACCCAGGGCACTGGATGATCTTGTCCCATCACTGGCTGAAGGGGTACAGTAGTAGTCAGTGGAGGCTAGGAGGCTACTACAAAGGTAACATATATTGTAATATTGTATTTACTTGCTGTTATATCCCTGAGGGCTTGTATGTCTCAAAACAACAGGTCCTTTTCAATACTTTTTCCAATGTCACAAAAGTGACATTAGACTAGCACTTAAGAAAGGGAAACCTGCTGACCTGAGTAAACCTGTAGGGATACACTTCACAGAAAACAACCAGGGAGGCTGGAGGACCTCATTTATGAGAAAGGACTGCAAACATTAAACTAATTCTCTCTGGAGAAGTGATGCCTAAAAGGGGATATGACAGCGACATTGGGAGGAAACTTTTTAATCTTATGTCTCAAAAGAAGTCACGCAGCCATACAATGAAGTTGAAAAGTAGAAAGTAGCAAAAGCTTGACACTTTAGCACTCAAAAATTATTATTATTATTATAATTATACAGAATTTATATAGTGCCAACAACTTGCGCAGCGCTAAAGGGAGACAGTACCATTACAATACATTTCAGTACAGAAGGAATAGGAGGGCCCTGCTTGAGGAGCTTACAATCTAAAGGAAGGGGGAGGTGGTACAAAAGGTGATAGCTTAAGGGGATGATCTGATGGAGGTGGCTCAAGTACTGTTCTTAGGTGGAGGTGGGGTAGGCTTCCCTGAATAAATGAGTTTTCAAAGTTTGCCTAAAGGCAGACAGGGTGGAGGTTGACCAGACATACTGTGTTAGTGAATTTCAGAGATGGGAGAGGCTCTGGAGAAGCCCTGGAGGCGAGCGTGGGAGGAGGTGACAAGGGAGCTAAAGAGCAAGATGTCTTGGGAGGAGTGGAGTGGGCAATTTGGACAATATCTGCGGATGATGTTGGTGATGTAGCTAGGGGCAGTGTTGTGGATGGCTTTGTATGTTGTGGTTAGTATTTTGAATTTTATACGTTGGGTTAGTGGAAGCCAATGAAGGGATTGGCAGAGAGGGGCAACTCGCTGATCGATGAAGGCCCTCATCTAAACCACAAATGGACCAAAGTTAGGAAACCCATACTGGAAAGATAGGCGGTGCAGCACTTTTCGAATTTGGGAAATCCAATGCTAAAACAAAAATGGTGCAAACGCCTAGTGCATTATCTTAAGGCACTTTATTCTAAAAACAATTAAAATTGTACTTACAAGCCCAGTAGGCTGAAAGCATGTGTACAAAAGCACAAAGTCCGCTATTTCATCCCAGTAGATGAATGGATGACAAAGTCAGCTGATGCATTTTTGGGAAACTGGACCCCTTCTTCAGGTCTAAGCCTTAACTCTGAGGAAGGGGGCCAGTTTCCCCTTAAACGAATGTACTTTGTGCTTCTGTACACATGTTTTCAACCTACTGGGCTTGTGAGTATAATTTTAATTGTTTTTAGAATAAAGTACTTTAAGATAATGCACTAGGCATTTGCTCGCCTCTTGTTTTTTGTTACACAATGAAGTTGGACTAGAAACAGTTCAATCTTAAGCTGTGTAAGGGGTTCTTTATTGTTAGGGTAGTAAGAATGTGGAACTCCCTTCCACAGTTGCTGGTGTCATTGGAGAGTGTAGATAAGTTCAAAAACCTTTTAGATGTGTTTCTTATCAAACACAATGTACAGGATTGGCAGCACTTCTCTTTTCTCTCTCTTCCCTCTTTAATATCTAATTTTTCTTTTGCTTATCTTTTTGGTTTTAGGTTCTGATATGGCCCTCAGGACACTTGCTGTGAGGTGTAATCGAATAAGTCAAACTAGACCTACATCTTAGGGGAATAGAGTGGGCTTCCAGTACTTGTCATGATTTTCATGATGCTCCCTCCCCTGCGTTCACTGATCCTACAGTGGACGACATGACCTCTTCGATTACCAATGTGGCACCCTCCCATTGCCCTTTCCCCAGCTGGAGGGAGTTGAGGACAGACATGGGGGCATTCCTGGGTCTAAATCCGTATATCCTCACAGTATAAGGTTTACAGATTTTTGGACTATGTAGAAAATAGTGTTGATAACATGTTACCCTTTTTGCTTAATCGTTGATGTACACTGTAAAACGATGCACATGTATGCTTTTTCCTAAAATGTGTACTTATTGGATTTTTATTTTCCTATTGAAAATCTAATAACAATTTTAGAAAAGAAACACATTATACAGGGATTGGTAGTGACACACACACACACACACACACTCTTTATAAAACATCAACAACTATGTAACTATGTAACCACTAAGTACACAGGTTATGAGGGGTGGTCTAAGAACACGTTGACAGATAATGAGAGGGCAACAAAGATCACTTCCTCTTATGCTGGGAAGCTATACCCTCTGTAGATGAGGGTTATAGAATACAATTGATGGTCATGTGGTGCTAATGCTAATATAAATGCACATAGCCTCGCCAGGCTCATTAGTTCACTTGCATGAATTATCCTGCTGTAGCTGGACACTGTACTGAGTAGAAGTATTTTTTATGAAGTAGTGATGGACCTGCAGAGTCTACTGCAGAGGACATATCAGGGTGAAATTGCTCAGTAGTAGGACAATTGTAATCAGTGATAATAGACCAAAATACACTAAAGACATGGAGTAAAGGCAGGTGTTTTACTTAAACAATAAGTAGACTGCAAATGGTACAATTATCCAGCAGTAAAATTATCCAGCAGCAGGACAGTTTTATTCAAGAATAGGTATAACTGGTGAATGGGAAACACGTACAAATGAGCACAGGGAGGCCATTGCAGGTGGAAACGTGCACAGTTAATCATGAGATCACTACTGCTACCTTGTTAATCATTTGCATGATGAAGAGAACTGAAAAGAATAGGCGCTGTGGAAAATGCTCTCAGTCAAGCACCTTAATGAAGGTGCATTTTTATTGGGTGAGACAAAGTAGCAAATATAATAAAATTTGACCAGCCTGAAGTGAACAGTGTGACACCAACAGACGACCCGTCTGCTCTGAAGGGAGCTGAGATCGGAGAACGCTCCTTTCTACTTCAAATCACGTGGTGTCAGCGTCCCGGCGTCCCGGGTGGCGTCATCACGGCGTCGGCTTCAGCTGGGAGCGTATGCAGGGTTACCAAGACGACATGTTACACGTAGTTGCGCTTTGTCAAGTCTCTTGTAACCCTGGCCGGCGGCCATTATATAGAAGACCATTAGAGGGAAGGCTGGCTGAGTGTAACTAACAGGGGATGGGGTGTCAATCAGAGCGGACGACTCGTCCTGAAGCAATGATGAATACAAATTTAAAAGTACAAATTGCAAATTATAGAAAGTGATGCCAATTAATGGAGTGATATGTATAAGAACACTATTGGAAAACATGATATACTTTTATCTTTAGCAGAAATAATTTAATAATAAAATATTAAAACAATAAAATAATAAAGGAAAAACTTTCTCGTGGGAGAACTCTAAGTTAAAAATGACATCGCTGGTACATGGAAGCTATGTCAAAAAAAATATGTATCGTCATCCCGCCGTGATGATGCCGGGACGCTGACACCACATGATTTGAAGTCGACAGGAGCGTTCTCCGATCTCAGAGCGGATGGTTCGTCCGTTGGAGTCACACTGTTCACTTTAGGCTGGTCAAAATTTATTATATTTGCTGCTTTGTCTCACCCAATAAAGATGCACCTTCATTAAGGTGCTTGACTGAGAGCATTTTCCACAGCACCTATTCTTTTCATAACTGGTGAATGCCTAACTTTTATTTTATCTATCCCTATTTAAAGATAGGGGAGTGCAGTGAATGTAAATTTATATTAAAATGCAAGGTGGTTTAGGTACACGATGGAATGGCATGCTGAATACAAAAGGCAGCTCCAAGAACAGATGGGCAGTGACAAGTGAATGACCACCCCAACCTAAAGAAGGTTCTATCAACATAACATATAAAAAATATAAAATTAAAATAAAAAAAAACTCCCAAAAATTAAACCCCTAACATACCACCTCTGAAATAAAAGGCCACTTTTTTCAAAGGTAGACCTTGCAGCAAAATGCAAAACTTGCCCCAAATCAAAACTTTTTTTTAAGGAAGAGCTGACCTCAAATCATGGACAAAATAAAATAAAAGACAAAAAGCCTAATGCTAAAAACAAAAAAGGAAGCAAAGGGGAAGGGGTTGATTGCCCAAATAGCTAGCAATCAGAATGAAAGTACAGTTTCCTATCCAATCATAAACTCTTTCCCCTGTTATAGTGAGGGGGCTGGCTAATTGAAAAGTGAAATGGCTCTTCTAAGGCTAAATGGCTCTTCTACGCCTATTGGCCATAGTTTAAAGGCCATGCAGTACATACAGTAAATACTACCAGTACATAAAGTATATAAATTCACTGGGGCAGTGAGATTCACCTCAAATCCATTGTACCAGTGACCTTGAACCTATTTTGAAAAGAAAACAAAAGAACATTTTGTTTTGATTCCAGTGGTTACAGTTCTAGATTTTCTACAGGTTTCTTTTCCTGATTGTCAATCCTCTATAATAAACCTGCTGGTACTCAGTAATCCTGTTCCAACTGGTTTGATCATTTTCAAGCAAGGCATATGAACAACTATGATATAAGCACATATGAACAGAAAAAATAGACAATTGGGTTGGTCTGGTTTAGCCATTAACTCATATCCAAACATGGGAAGACATTCCCAGAACAATTTCTGTCATTGCCCAAATATTCTGGCCATTACAAAGCCAAATGACAGAGTCAGCTCCCCTGTTGATTTTCTATAGTGCAGAGTAGGCAAAGAACTGGGAAATCTAGCTATGACAGAGTGACACCTTTAATTTAGTCTTGTGGGATGAAGTGAGACATAAGCTAGAATGAGGAAATTGGCCCACTGAAGCCTTCTAGAGCTATAGAAAGCTGTTGGGTAATTCAATGCAAAATCTAAGGGGTCTCAAATCTTACAAGAATACATTCCAGCACTGTGCAAGATTTGGGATCTTCAGCTTTCACAGGATTCTATACAAAGACCCAGTAATGTCACATAAGCCTACGTGCCCCTTTTTTTTTTGCATTAATCTAACGTTTTATAGATGGGGTGTTGCCACATAAGTGGATCTTGTATTTTAGTGTAAAGTCCCCTTTATCCCATGCATCACGTGAATTGAAGTGTGAGTACATGATATTTGCACAGATGAACAGATTTATATACATAATCGATTTTTGCTTACTTTATTTAACTGTGCTTTGTTACTTTCCAGGCTTGACTCCAATGCTGCAGTTAATCCAAACTATACTAAAAGACCCAGAAGATGAAACAAAATGTTTCTTATTGTTTGCCAATAAAGTGAGTACTTTAGATAAGTGAGAGGATGAATATAATCCTTATGTGTTGCATGATGTAAAAATAGGGGATTGTGACAGTTGTGGTCAAAGGCTAAAGCAGGAGCAGGTCCAACCTTTTGCCCGATTAGGATACCATATACTCCAATGCTCCTTCCTCACAGCAAAGGCAAACCAGTAGTGTAGATCTTGTTGATCCATAGTTAACTCTTTATCCATAGCATTAACCAATAACAGCATCAATGTCTCCAGTCAGTAAAACATGGGCATCACTAAGGTTAGTTAGAGTGCTGGTTTTAAGATGTGAGTTGGCTTTTTGGTTAGTTTGGTTAGTTGGTTGGTAGGTTTCTTATAGAGATGTATTATTGTAAATAATATAGTAAAAACATAAAAAGCTATTTACTGGTACATGGCTATATTACCAATTGTTAACATCTAGGGGCTGTTATGTAAGAATAGAAGCATGTTTTGTAATATATGAATTCCATTCTGGAGATCTATGCAGAATCAGTTCATGAGAAAAGTGTATTTATAACACAAAGATGTGATAAAAGTGACCCTCTGTAATTATGACTGCTGTTTGCAGTACAATGGTATTGTGAAAACAATTACGTCTTTGAAATGCTATGTTCTTTGTACATTAATTATTCAATACTATTTCAAACACTAAAATACAATCTGTGGAATTTTATGCTAATTGCAATCAAGCACAACCATTAAATATATAACAGTTCTCACACAGAGTCACTGTATATTATGGTTGTGCTGCAATACCAGATTCAGCTTGGGTTAAACAGAGAAACAGAGAAAATGAGAGTTATTACTCCTGTATTCTGGTGTAGGATCTACACTTATGACTAATCCATAAAAAGATGACATTGGAGTAAATGAAATTACATTTTTACATATGTAATCCCACTGAAACCCCAATACAGGCACAGGACCAAATACTTGACAGAGGTTTAAACCTATTCCCAACTCCTTCCAAAACATAAAAATAAGTTTTGGCTGGAATTAGGCTCTAAATATATGGAACAAAAATCCATAGCTACAACAGCAAGAGTCAGAAAGCTTGAAACAATGTTTCTCTCTTTTCAGTCAGAACAAGACATCATACTGCGGCATGACCTTGACAAGCTACAAAACGAGCACTCCGAGCGTTTCACACTCTGGTTTACTGTAGATAATGCTCATCAAGGTAAGCAAGTGTCATTTTCCGGTGCCTCTATCACCATACTACTACTCTCTTCTGGAACTCGTACTATTATTCTACATTATATGGAGTACAATAGGAGAAGTGGTACTTCTTGCTGCTTAGAGAGCCTAAAATTATATAAACCGGTTGGCTCACCAAAGGCCCTTAGAACCAAATACTGTCTTTACTGCTTTAGCTACAGCAATAGTAGCTACAGCAGTAGTAGTAGTTGCAGGGCTGAGCTCCTCAGGTACAGGCCTGTTACAGCAGACTGTGGCAGTCCAAAAGTAATAGAACTGAGCAAAGTCCTTTGCAGTAGCAATAGTTGGACAAGCTCTACAGAACACCAGCCAGTGTTCCCTTTTTTTCACAGACATATGCTGACTATCAAGCACCAGAGGGGTAGCAAAGCACACAGAGTCCACAAGATCTCTCAATGTTTGTACTCACAATTCCAAGAAAAGAATGGCAACCTCCTTCCAATCTTCCAAGCAACTCTCTCCAGTGATAACAGACAAATCTTTGGCAGACAGTTCCCCTCAGTCAGCTTACTGTAGTACCAGGGTCACTCTTTCTAACTGCAGGCCCCCACCCAAGGCCCGCCCATGCCACTTGTTGCCATCAGCAAGTTCCAGGTGAGGCAAGCCTGCCTCAAGCCTGGCTTGGTGCAATTCTCTCCAGGAAAAGACATTGAAGAAAGTAAATACCACTCCCAGTATACAATCTAAGCAGAGTATCCCACAAACTTGGAGGGGGAAAACGGAAGCAACATATGTACAGACTCAATAAAGGCAAATAAACTAGCATTGCAAAAATAAAGTATCAGCTGTACAAGTATATACACAGGAGCCCTATCAAGTGCAACTTTTGTGTGCACCCCCCCCCCCAAAATTGAAGTAATTGGTGGGATGAAATAAACACATACCTGACTACACTTTAACAAGTCTAACAAATTTTAGACAGTATCAGCAATGTACTGCACAATATATTACAGTAGAGTGTTTCAGCCAAGGCAGAGTAGTTCCTCGCAGTCCTGCAGGGAAAGAGAAAAGAAAACATAGGTACACATTTTGCATCCTACTCTACAAGCTAGATGTGGAGGCATCCTCTCACTAAGAGGTGACCCTCCCACTAAAAAGGACAACAATGAAATCTGCTCTAACATTCTCATAGCAGACAAAAATCTACAATGATGGCCCCCAAAGGGCAACTCTTGACACTCCCTGAAAGATAAAAGGTAGACATCCTGACTAATATGGCTACGTAAGCATGTCATGAAAAATAGACTCGTCAAACTTTAAAGTCCTTTTTCAAAGTTGAGGCCCAGACTCTGCTGACTAAAGTCCATGGCACTCCCACAGAGGATTGGGAACCTGGATCTCCCAGCACTTACTGCAACACCGCTTCCTGCAGTGTCACGGACATCCTTTAAGTGGCAGTAAGGACTCAGTTAGGGATCCTTCCCCCACTGGGCAGAACAATTTCACAGCAAATATCTTCGCAAAGTGTCCAAGAATTGAAGATCTTCGCAAAGTGCCCTTTCAAAAGAAGAACTAGGAATAAAGGGCCTTTGTCCCTAGGCCAGGATTCCACAGAACTTGGCAAGGGATCCTTCGCCTGCTGTGTGGAAGTGACTTTCTGTGGAAGTCCCTGTTGATGAGCCATTAACTGCCCCTTAGGCAACAGCTCAGAGGACATCTTCCGAAAAATAACAAAGGCTGCCCCCTGCATTGTGCAACAGTTTAGTTTCTATATGTAGAACTTGAAGAACAAAGACTTCACAAAGGTTTATTTCCTTTGAGCAAACTTTTTCTTGTAGCAAGCCATTGCCCGGCCTCACAGTAATCACTCATCCCAACTTATTTCAGCATGGCATGTCCAGGCATGAGTCAAAGTACCCTTCCTCTTTGTCACATGAAGATAAAGAAAGGTATTTAAAACTAGGGAGTTACCCCTTTAAGTTGCAGTCCAGTTAAAACTTGAGCTTGAAACAACTAGATAAGCTTTTAGCAGAATGTCTTTCCTCCTGCACTTGAGCAGAGCAGAAATGAGCAGCTGTCCTTTTTGCCATGACAGTAGCCCACATAAACTTGACTTGAAGAAAGCAGTGGCTATTTGGCCATATGTCTTTGCAAAGAGTTCTCTGAGTGCCAGGGGTTTACCCCTCCAGGTTGTAGTCCTGGGTGTGGGATAGAAGACGTCCTCATAGTAGAAGTCCTTTTTTCCTGAAAATAGCAACAATCCCCAGATGGACCCTTCTTCAAATTGTATGGATAGAAGGGATGGGGAGATTTGGGAATAGAGGGTTTGCCCTCTCATCGTAACTGCAACAATTTTTGAGCATAGATTTCTAACAATGTTCCTTAACAGTAGAAATCTGGGTGTGGTGTCTGAACCATTTTTCCATCAGGGCCCCAGACATTGCTGGCCCACACTTAACTCCGCCAGCTTGATCACAACTTTATCAATGAAAATATACCTTCCCAGACACCAGTTCTCCTTGACGGATTGGAATTCCTCCCAGAGTGAAGGTTTAGATCTGTTGAGGAAAAGATTGAGAATATACATAAAGTCCCATACTTCTTTGTCACACCACGAATCACTCTTGGACTCTATTTCCTCCATAACTTGGTGCATAGGGATAGTCCTACCCATACTCCAGGGCTACTTTCCACTGCACAGTGCGCTGGAGGTGAGAGTTTCTTGGCAACCTTTGCATGTCACTTCTCCCAGGTGGAGCAGTTGGGGTTGTAGCCTTTGCAATAAGGATGCTGTAGGCCTCATTCTGTGCTTGAGCCCGAGCATAGCTCTTAGGAGGGAACAGATCAGGCTTCCTGTTTGCATAGGCCTCACAGAATCCTAGGTTTCTTGTACATTGAACAAGAATAGTATCTTCCTCTATCTCCTCATCAGACATGTCGAAACACTGAGAGCCCTTCTCCTCTGTAATCTCATGGACCCACTCAGTTTCCTTAACTGGCTTCCAGTCTCCTATCCATTCTTCTGGGGATCCATAGTGGTACTGGAACCTGGGTGACCCCATGTTAATAGCTCCTGGCTCCTCCTCTCCTGAAGAGCCAGAAGATGCTTGTCTTTGCACTCTGTAGGCAGTTGTGACTTGGGTCCACACTTGCGGGTGACTAATGGAAACTGCTGTTGAGACAGCTTGCTACTGTTCAGCCTTAGCTGGATGGGTGTCTCACACAGAGACAATGCTAGTCTCCCTGGTCAGATAGTAATATGGCTATGCACCACTGGCCCTGGCCCCAGTGGCATCTGTCTAGCTTCACTGTCTCACCTGAGAGCTGAGTAGGCAGCTGCAGCAGGTGGTGCTTCTGTGCTGGACCCTGTTTCCCAATTTACTAGTAGCAATTTAGGCTGGCAGTCACTATTCACTCGATCCTGCAACATGTCTCTGCAATGACCACACCGGCCCCATGCATTTAGCTTCACGGTTACACACTGGCATCTGCCACATACCAGTCCCAAGCAGTCTTCGTCTTCTCTGCTGCACAAGGCCAGACTCCCGTGGGGATCAAACACACTCCGGTGTCAGTCAGCCATGCTGAATGTTCACCAACTTGCGACAGCACCGGCAAGCGTACCTGCTTCCGGCATCTTGATACTCCTCACACGTGGTTCTCCCTCGGCTACACCCAGAAATGGTGGCTTAGCTCTGCCCCGTCTCCGGATTGGCTAACCTTGGGTGCCAACTCCACCCGCTCTCCCTGATGGGCAGACACTTCTGCCACTGCCCCTCCTGTTGAGAAAGTACTTCCAGCAGGTTGATCCTTTCACTGCCACCACTTGAAAATGCTCTGTCACTGGCAACTACATAGTAGACATCACACTCTCATGCCACACATTAACTCTTCAGCTGCGGCCACTTGGAAATGCCTTTGTTCAGCAGTGTCCATTACTGTAAAGCAGACATTCTCCAACTTGACACAACAGTTCCCCAGCACTCCGATTGCCTCTTCGCAATCCTCAGCACCGACAACAACACTGATAGTCTCTTCCGTTGCCTATAACAACCACTGCGGCTTCCAAGGGGAAAATCCCGAACCGAGCAACCATGTATAGAGCTACCCCGGAGGAGCTGCTTGTATTTTTGCCCAGGTCTCCCCTTGCTTCACCCCAAGGTGTTACACTGATAGTCAGTTTTTCATTATTGTGGTATTAAACCCAAAAGCAAATTTTTATTACCGGTATATTGCAGCTTACCAGTCCTTAAATATGGTGACTGCATTAGTTTTCTTTTTAAGTTCTTTTTCCCTTTATTTTCACCTGGTGATCTGGCTGTCCTGCAGATGTAGCAGTTGGAGGGCTAAGACAAATCATTTAACACTGACAGGGGTGCTTACAACATTCAGAGTTTATTTATTTATGTAAAACCTTTAGGCTAGGTTCACCCTGCTGCAATCAGATTTTTCCATGTGATTTTGTAGTGCAACTTGGATGCAACGTCGATATGTCTAAGGGGCCAAAATCGTGCTGTAATCCCACCAAAGTAGTACAGGAACCTTTTCCAAAACCACACTGTGCTGAGTTGCATTGATGTGAATGGCCACCATTGAAAACAAGGTGATTTCCATTGTCATGCAATTCTGAAGGACCCAAGCCACATCTGAAATCACACTAGTGTGAACAAAGCCTTATCCCAAAAGGAACAAAACTGTTGCTGTAAATACTTATAACTTATTAACTGGAGTTTGGCTTCAATTTATTAGTGTATTTACTGTAAATCTGCTAGTATATCTAACACTCCCCTCCCCCCTGACTGACAGTGCCGTTGTTCAAAGGTGTGTCTCTTGGTCCTTAATCCAGAGTGTAGAAACTCTAATATGCAAGAGGTGTGTTAATGGCCAGATCACCAGGTAAAAACAAGAAGGAAAAAAGCCTAAAAAGAAAGGAAACTAATGCAGCCAACACATCTGGTAAGCTGCAATAATAAATTACATTTTTGGTTTGGGGCTTAATACCCCTTTACGGTAAATTAATTTTACTGTCTTGTTGTCGGGTCCAAAATTAGGTACATATGGAAAGTGCATGATTTATTTTAATGGATAAGTTCACCTTTAATAACACGTTACATGTTACACCCATATTCATGGTGTAACATGTTACGAAAGAACTTGCCCCCGCACCCCCCCCCCATTCCCGGATCTTCTCCCCCCGCTAGCTGTTGCAATTTTAAAAAAAGTGGTCGTGCAGGGCTCTGCCCGCCCAGCGGAGTCACTCATTCATAGTATACTGTAAATGAGAAAACTACAAGTTCCAACAGCCTTTGTTGCTGCCGGTTTGTAGTTCTCAATGAACGATGTGGTAGTTTATTGAGTCTTCCTGTCAGTGTGTATCTGCTTGCCCATACGAGTTATGAACACACAGATACACTGACAGGCCTGTAGGAGTCCTGTATGGGACCAGCAATCTGCTGATCGTTGATGCAATGCTTTCCAGGCTCCCTAAACAAAAAATAGTAAATGCAGATAAAAGTTAAAAGGCGAACTTATCCTCTGCCATGAAGTACAACATGCCTGAAAATGTGTATATATGACATATTTGTTTGGCATTGTAAATATTATCAATTACTAATTTACTATTGTCTGTTTTTACTTTGATTTTTTTAAGATTGGGAATACAGTAAAGGTTTAATTGATTCAAATATGATCCGAGAGCATCTACCACCACCAGCTGATGACACCTTCATTCTGCTATGTGGACCTCCCGCCATGATAAAACTGGCCTGTGAACCCAGTCTGGACCTTTTAGGATATGAAGAAAATATGTGTTTTGTTTATTAACAACATTTTGATTAATTAAAAATCTCTAAAGTATCAATCCATCCAGTATTTAAATTTCACTTCCAGGAAGATGCCAGTAGATTACTTAACCCCCTGGCTTATTACTGGCAGCGACTCCACCAGTGAGCCCCAAATACCATATTCCCATTGATTGCCACAGATATAAAAGAGGTATGTCATAATTCATTTTGAATTGTTTAAATTACATCATCAGTGGAGTGAATAACCGTAGTAGATGATGGTGGCATACCAAAGATATCAAAATCCAGGGGGTGATCCAACCCGCTATTATCTACCTTGACATCTTATGAGTTTGATTATTGTTTAATTTTCAAATAAATTAAAGTGCTGACGATGTAAAAAAATCTACTTATTTAAAAAAAAAAAATAGCTATAGCTTACTTTATTCAGTAGTGGGTTCAATATTTACTACACTTAATATCCAAGATGTCTTCAATGCTAAATAAAAATGCATGCAGTGTATACTATAACTCTATACCTGGTGTTATACAGGCCATACATGGGTTGAATTCTGAACTACCGTAATTTTCTTTAGAAAATCTGAATTTTCGTGCATTTTGTAATCCGTTGGTGCCACCATTGATTTTGAAATTTGACCAACCAAGCCTTCCATTTCACATCTTGCTACAGAAAAGAATTTTCATGGCCAAGAATTTTCTTTTCTTTCCAGGTCACAGCTCATGCTTGTTTCTCCCATCATTGATTAGAAATTAATTCGTTTTTCAAAAAATTTCCAATGTGCCAGACCACTCAAATTCAATGATTGCACAAAAATTGGATGTTTCTCTGGCCCACTAATGGTGTGAAATTCAAACGAAAATTCTTCAAAAAGATTTTCAAAAGAAAATTCTTTCGGAATTCGACCCGTGTATGGCCAGCTTTAGTGTGTTAAATGACTTACAGACTTCACATGCTGGTAGTCTGGTTTTGCATAATATTACACACAAAAGATCATTCTTTAAACCATGCAGAATGCACATATTAACTCTGCGAAGAAGGAGGGGATGCCCACAGATACTGGCTTACTTTGGGGAAAATCAATATAATCAGCTGGTAAAGAGTGCAGCCTATAAGAAGGATGAGAATCTTCATGACATGGAAATATATGAAAAAAAGAAATGTAAAAAAGAAATGAAAGTGATCTAGCTTATATTTGCTTACTAACTTAATTTCCCGTAACTATTGGCCATTTTGATCCATGCTTGTGGAACTTCATGCTAGGAAACCTGTGTATAAAGTAGATGTAAACCCAAACTAAATGATGTTAAGTTTGCTTAACCACTGTGATTCATAAAAAACTGACCTTTTCTTAAAAAACCAAAAAACTTATTTTCACTTTTTTCCCATATTTTGTTGCATCTTAATACTTCTGAGTTCAACTTTTATGTGTCCTCTTCCTATCTACCTATGCATTCACTTCTCTAAAGGCCGAATGGCAATGCTCGGGGCATCTTTTCCAATGGTAACAGCCAGGGGAAGACTGGGAACCTTTGTCTGGGGATGGCCGAACACAACCAACTAGCCATTTAGGGCAGATTCCCTTGGGCTAAAGAAAGTATGCAATTTAAAAAATGTTATGGTGCTCATTGATTACTGGGCATGGAGAAAGGTGTTCCTAAAGGACATGGTTTTATTATGGCACACCTTCACATCTTCCAGCATCAGCTGGATCCTAGCATTATAAAATAAGTCAATAATGGATGACTTCTCTTTGGCAGACGCTGCAATAACACTTCTGAATGCTGAGCCAGTAGCTATATAATGCCCAGCATAAGTCACCAATGGTTGCCCCTTTCGGACTGAAGTCTAAATGATAAAGTATCTATGTTAGGGCCACAAGCCCAACATTTCTTAATAATACTGGCCCAGGGGCAACTGCCCCCCTGTCCAGTTTTTCCCTGGTGACATCAGTTGACAATGCCTGCATAATGTGTGTTAAAATAGCCACTTGTCTGTATTGAAAGCCTGTGTGACAGGGTAACAACACAGGAGCACAACTGGGAGACAGGAACAGAGTGTTGTCATACTATTAGCAGGAAGTACTTCAACAAGAACCATTATGGCAAAGTCACCATGTGGCATTCAGGAGTTTTGGTGTAGAAAGTTCACCAAACTCACAGGATACGATAGAGGTCTATGGCTCAATGCAGCTAACCCGCGGGACTGTGCTGCACCCGTGGTTCAGTGTGAAGGTAGCCTAATAGTTGTTAACCCTTTTATAGGTGCTAATATGACCATTGAAAAAGCACAGCATATGTGATATTTGATACACTACCATATTCCTCTTCCAGCTTCTGCTGACTTCTCTTTCCATGCTGCTACAGAGGTCCCAGGCTCCTGGGACAGGAGTCAGCACTATAAAGGAAGCATCAGCTTATGCGGCTCCTGCCCCCTCCGTGGCTGCTTGCTTCCTCCCCTGCCAGCACTGGCTCCATGCAGTCTGATGCTTTGGGATGGCAGGTCGGCAACGTGTTGATCGTGATCTGGGTCTGCCAACCCATCATCCCAGATCATGAGGTCGCAGGCCACCTCAGAGGGCTCAGGTTGAGCATCCCTTCTTTAAGCAATCTTCCTAGGAATATCTTCAGATCTGGAGGAATGCGTGGGCAGGGCTCAGATTTCCCAATGGTGGAAAAGTGACATTGATTACTTAGTTCCCTTTCCTTACCTTCCATGACTCCTTTACTCCCTACCCATACATCTTCTTCTTTCTCTCTTTTTCACTTTTATTCCTAATGTTCTACTGTTTTGGACAACTATAGCAAGAAGTTTTCCCAACTTACGTTAATTGTTTTCATATGCTAAAATCAAAAGGAATGCATCTCCTCTACTATAATGGTTATTGGTGACTGTGGTATTTTGCTCTCATACCTTTATCTTAGCTTTTTTATACCTTCTTGCACACTGCTGCTTAACAATGCAGTGTTTGTAGGCGTACAGTTTTTTTTTCTTTTAACTGATTTAAATGCAGACCATTGTTTTCAACCTGCTAGTATGCAAAGTGCATAAACATGCACTGTGTATAGATCAGTAAAAAAAAAAAAGTCAGTATTTCTACACACATGTATACCACACTCTTTGATTAAAATAAGGCTAGAAATTTTTACGTGTGTGTATGTGTACACACAAATATGCAAAATCAGTGCAGGTGCTATACTGTGTAGCCCATCCTTGTGTTTTTTATGCCAGGAATGCCTGATGTTCATACACTATTAAACTGTGCAAGTACCCCTAGGCTTCACAACCTAATATTATTTACATCTGTCAGGTCTATATTACCAATTGTACTTTTACCTGACAGCACTCTGATTAGTCTATGCAACCTAAATCATTCTTTATGTTGAGATGTATTGTTTGATTGTTGTCCTTTATATTTGACAATTACTGTATTTTTCTTTTCTTATTGTGAAAAACTACTTAAATAAAGACAGTTATTAAAATTACATTAACATGTTAAAGCCGCTATGAGTTTTTAGTACTTGGGTGCATGTATTATCTAAAAAAATGTCCTTGCCTTCCTACACTGAAACAGTTGTTCTGTGGCTGTAGTAAATTTGCAAAAACAGGAGCCGCAAACATGGTATATTCTTTTATGGATGGCTGTTTTCACAGACATTATACTACATTGAAAATGGCTATATACAACACAACTTTAAGGCCTCATGCACACTGGACATTTTTACAGCTGCTTTTAGCATTTTTTTCTACAGCTAGTAAACTCCCCAGCATGTTATCCTATGTGTCAATGCACACATAAGCTTTAATCAGCGTTTTTTGGCTGGAAAAAAACCCCCAGAACTAGTGGGTTTCTAGCTGTAAAAACGCTCTAAACCAGCATTTTTGAGCTTTTAGTCAAAATGTTTTGGGTTTTTTTTTTAAAAGACGCGGCTAAACGATAATGCAAAAACACTAAAAAACTTGTGTTTTTAACACGACTTATACAGCTAACACTAACACTACCAGCGTTTTTAAAACACCCAATGTGCATGAGGACTAAGTTGTGATAGATCCAAGCATTTTCTTCAATAAATGGACAATATAAGAACATTTTACAGCATTCTGTAAGATATCTGCAAATGTTTCATAATTCCTTTGGTTACTTAGAAAATGGAGAATTACATCACCAATATGCATATAGCAAATAAATTATGATACAAGCAAGCAGGAACAGCTCTAGGTAGTTACCAATCTTTTTCATAAGGGCAGATTTCATCAATCCTGGCCGAATATTACATTTCTTTTTCTCTTTGCTGTGTCAATGATTGCTTTTTTAATGATAGATAATTTAAAGCTATCAGATCTATTGTGGTCTGACCTTTATTAATACATTCTGGGCTGCCTATAGGGGGGCACAGATCCCAAGAGTATGCCGCAAGTCCACCTAACTCACTCCCTGAGACTCCAGTGACAGCCTACATCACAGGTCGATCATGCTTGTATTTTGTATGCCATGCTTTGGACAGAAGGAACTGTATGCTATGATTGGTTGAGGACCCATTCAGAAGTCTCCCACTAGTCCCATCCCTGTCTTTCACCCCCTGATTGATTGAACTAGACTTAAAGTAGAAGGAAAGGCTGTGCAATAACCCCCTGTTAAATGTTTCTATCTCCTCACTGCTCTTATTGTTGCTGCATACAGTTTGTAATAAATTTCAAAGTAAATACTTGTTTTTCATTTATTTCTAAGCCGTCATGATTGCAATGTTCCAGCCAATGTGTCCATTTGTGCAGCTGGTGGGCATTAACTTGTTAGAGCTTTGGACACCAGAAAGATGACATCACTGCTCTAAGGATTCAGCGGAGTTGACAAGCCTGCACTATCCTCCTGCTCCTCAACCTCTCCGCGGCCTTCGACACTGTTGACCACCCTCTCCTCCTTGCCAAACTGCACTTCCTTGGCATCAAGGACGCTGCTCTCTCCTGGTTCTACTCCTACCTTTCCCAACGCTCCTTCAGCATCACCTACAACAACGCAACCTCCCCCTACCTCCCCCTCTCTGTCGGGGTCCCCCAAGGCTCTGTCCTTGGGCCCCTCCTCTTCTCCATCTATACCTCCTCCCTTGGCAAACTTATTCACTCCCACGGCTTCAATTACCACCTCTATGCCGACGACACCGAAATTTACCTCTCCACCCCCAACCTCACCCCCTCACTCTCTGCCCGCATCGCCCACCTCCTAAACGACATATCAGACTGGATGTCGCTCCATTTCCTCAAACTTACCCTATCCAAAACCGAGCTCCTGGTCTTCCCCCCACCCCATTCCCCCCCCATCCTCTCCATCACTACTAACAACGCCACCATCTCTCCCACCCCACACGCCAAAGTCCTGGGTGTCACCCTGGACTCCCACCTCTCCTTCCTACCCCACATCCAACTGCTATCTAGATCTTGCAGGCTCCATCTCCAAGATACGCACATTCCTCACCCCAGACACCACCAAACAACTCGTACACTCCCCCTTCATCTCACGCCTGGACTATTGCAATTCCCTTCTCACTGGCCTACCCAAACGAACGCTATCCCCACTCCAGTCGATCCTACACTCAGTGGCTAGACTCATCCACCTCACCAACCGCTCCACATCTGCCTCCCCCCTCTGCCAATCCCTTCATTGGCTCCCGATTGCCCAACGCATCAAATTCAAACTGCTAACTCTGACCTACAAAACCACTCACAACGCCGCCCCGAACTACATAACTGACCTGATACCCAAATACTACCCTACCCGTGCCCTCTGCTCCTCACAGGACCTCCTACTCTCTTGCTCCCTGGTCTCCTCCTCCCACGCCCGATTGCAGGACTTCTCCAGGACTTCCCCCATCCTCTGGAACTCCCTACCCCAATCCATCAGACTGTCACCCACCCTCCTCACCTTCAGGCGCACCCTGAAAACCCTCCTCTTCAGGGAAGCCTACCCCAACCTCACCTAACACCCGACCTCATCTAACAACTAACCTCCTCCACTCCTCCCACCACTCCATCCCCCACAGCCTTCTCCTCCTGTACCACCTTCCCCTCCCTCCTAGATTGTAAGCTCGAAAGAGCAGGGCCCTCGAACCCCTCGTGTAGTGTATTGTTACTGTCTTGTCTCATGTTCTGTCCCCCTTGCTACTGTACAGCGCTGAGCATACCCTTTGGCGCTATATAAATACTGTATAATACTAATAATAATAATTTACGGTCACATGACCGCTTGGAAAAAGTTTAAAAACAGGTATTTAGATAGAGATTTTTTTTTAACCTGTGTACAGCAAAAATACAAGCAGTGAGGAGGTATCATTTACCAGGAAGTTATTGCATTGTCTTTCCTTTTACTTTAGGATGTCATAGGGTCACCTACTAGCATCCAAGCAGATGTCTGCACTGACATTTAGGGCCTGTTCATACTATGGAAAAACATGTTACATGCAGTGATACCTGTGCATTCATTCTGAATGGCACCCCATAGCACTTTGCAATGGATTTGTGCTGCAGGTCAAAAATGTGTAGTGCGCTGCCAAAAAATGGTGCATGGTCTGTCACAAGATGCCAGAATGAATGGCAACATATTGTGTGAATGCATGTAACATGCATTGCGGTAAAGCGCATAGTAATGTGGGAGAGGAGCCCTGTCAGGTAGGCCATACAAAGCCCTATGATTTCTAGTGGTGGCTCTGCATGTATGGCCAGCAGTTTCATGTCTCTTCCCTTCATCAGGAAGCAGCAGTCCAGGAGAGTATGACCTGGAAGAACTCAGCCAAAACAGGGGCAGAGATATTACTGGGGACACTGCACTGCCGAGCCAAGGATGGGAGAGTGATATTTCCAGGAATATCCTGCTGCATTGGGGATGGGGGAACACTGGCATTAGCAAGTAGGGATAGTTCTAAGGTACTGCTAAAACAGATAAGAGGAAAGTGTTCAGCACCAGATTTCCAACAATGGAACCTGAAAACAATACCTTTGGTGCCCTAAGTAATTCCTATCTGCTAATATGACCTCTTTTACACAAAATATATTTAGACTAGCATGGACTTCACTAAAAAAATTCATCTACCACCCAGGGGCGGACTGACAACTCATGGGGCCCCATGGGGCCCCCGGGCAATAGGGGATCATGGGGTCCCTGTGTCCTTGCCCAAACTCAGAAAAGGCTATGAAAAAGGTACCAGGGGCATCTCATGGGGCCCTCGGGCAGTGCATGAGTTTCCAAATGGTCAGTCTGACCCTGCTACCACCTGAGCTAACCAACCCCTATTTCAAACTACAGAAGCACATTACCTGTATAGGCATTTTTGTGGTAAAAGGTGAACTAATCCTTTACTGGTACTGTGACAGACCCAACCAGGACAGGTGCTTTTGGAGGGGACTAGGGGTTAGCCTTCTACCCACAAATTATGGCCCATGGAGAAAACAGATCATTCACTAATGATGGACAACAATATGATGAACGATGAGAACGAGGCTTGGATTAATTCTCACAGACAATAAAGACAATACAGCTTCCCTTCTGGAGTGGATGAAAAGGTATAATATGAATCTTGTACAGGTTAATGGTCAGAGGAAATATGGAGCCCTCCTGCAAACAAGGTTGGAAAAGTTCCTTCACTTGGAACAGAAATATTTATCAACAATCTCCCTCAAGAAATTTATGAGGATAGAATTCCACTTTTTCAGACTGTTGTAATATTTTTATGGAATTTTGTCTTATGATGGACAGATTGTACAAGTAAAAGCAAACACCCGAAAGACAAAATGTGTAATGTACTTTGTGTTTTCAGGGGTGGGTTTGTTGCTGGGCTGTCTGCGGTGGACTCCCTGATTAAGCAAAGCATTGTCTGGTTGCTTAGCAGTTCATTAGCTTACTGTTAATTAGATCACTGTTTGCTGTTGGCTGTGCTGTTTACCGTCTGCACTGATTAGGATAATGTGATCAAGCTTTTATCTAATCAGTGTGGGGTGTTTATCCCACTATGTAACATTTGTTTTTATTGTTCATATGGAGACTGCCCCATTTCTGAGTGTATAAAAACCTGTATTTCCGTTGAATAAAGAGTTCCAGTTTTGCACCTAAGCTAGTGTCACCTAGTCATGGGTGAGATGCCCAGCTATAATACCTTGGTCCTGTGTCCCAGCGGTAAGGAAGCAGTTCTCTGATGGAATTACCCAATTGGGGTGACAAGCGGTCCATCACAGATACATTTGGGGATATGTTGTGTTCTTGTGCACAAACATTTATTGTGTTTTTATTCTATTTTAATCTAGATTTCATTGCATTAGCGCAAATGTTTTACAACCCACTACGTAAAAACATGTACACATTATCCAATCCTGGGGCCAGAACAACTAGGGGAGTCAATGCTCGAGATGGATCTGAATGTTTTGGTAGATCATAAATGTAACCCCTTTTGTACACATATATGCGACCTCACGGAAGTGGGCCTTTAGCCGTGGGCCGCAAATATGCGTATCTGTCTTTATGCAGGGAGCACACTCTCATTAGGAGCCCCTGGTCCTGTAATATTGACTGGGGCCAGGACTCCCCTGATCGCTGTGATAGCCTCTGATCGGATATCACAGCGATCAGACACTGCGCAGCCTACCCCTATGTTTTCTTTCTCTCTGAATGGACGAAGTGATACATTGTATCAAAAAATGTGTGAAAATAAAGTAATTCATTAAAGTGATATTAAACCTTTTTTTTTTTTTTAAATACCAAACATGTCTATACTTACCTACTCTGTGCAATGGTTTCACACAGAGCAGCCCTGATCCTCTTCTTCTGGGGTCCCCCGTTGATGCTCCTAGCCCCTCCTCTTTGGTGGGTGCCCCCACAGGAAGCCATTTTCCATGGGGGCACCCATGTGGGCTCACGTGCCCAAGCCGCCCTGTCTGCATCCATTGACACAGAATGGGCGACCCTGCCCTGTGCTCCCGTGCCAAAGCATTTGTTTGACAGCAGCGGGAGCCTTTGGCAAAATGGCACAAACAGCCTACTGGATGGGAATCCTGTGTCAGTCTTAATAGTACTTCCAAGGGCTAGGCAGTCTCACCATAGTGCCATTATGTTTCCGGGCAGCCACTGAATAGCTACAGTTAGACTGGACAGCTTTAACCACTTGCCCTCCAGAGGATTTACCCTCCCCCCCTTCCTGACTTGGCTATTTTTTGAGATACGGCACTGCGTTATTTTAACTGACAATTGCGCAGTCATGCAATGCTGCACCCAAATGAAATTGATGTACTTTTTTCCCACAAATGGAGCTTTCCTTCAGTAGTATTTTTATCACCTCTGTGTTTTTTATGTTTTGCGCTATAAACAAAAAAAGACAGCCAATTTTGAAAAAAAAACCTATATTTTTGACTTTTTGCTATAAAACATATCAAGTAAAAATTTGTAAAAATCTAATTTTGTCATTAAATTTAGGCCAAAATGTATTCTGCTACATGTCTTTGCTAAAAAAAATCCCAATACGTGTAAATGAATTGGTTTTCATGAAAGTTATTGTGTCTACAAATGGTGGTATATACACTGGAAATTTTATATTTTTAATTAGTAAAGGCGGCGATCAGCGACATATTGCGGGACTATGGCGGGCATTGTAACACTGGGGGGGCTGACTAACTGCCACTGCACTGTACTAGCATAATAAAATGAAATATTGCTGCGCTACAAAAAACTACTAACCCCTACATAACAGGCATGAATAAATGGTAATTATATATATCCAACTCAAACCTTGAAAATAATAACCTTATAAAAGAAACAAACAAATTATTTAGTGTATTCCCACCTAAAAATAAAAATAAAAAGTGGTACAGCCCAATTAATGTGAATTAGAATCCAAATAGTATGAACCACTAAACCGTGATAAATAATAGATACACAAAATTATTACAGATAATATAAGTACATAAAAGATCATTTAACTATTGTGAGAATAAATGCAAAGTGACAGTCCATAATAAAGTGAATAACAAGATGTAATTCCGTGAATCTTCAACTTTAATATATATTTGTGATATCCGCCACCACCAGGCATAAACGCTCACCTCTAGCAATTGACCCACATCACATAGGTCAAATCAAGCAATACTCCAAATCCTCCTTTCCTCCATATATCCTGGTCACAAGAGGCTCCACATCTCTGGAACCAATGAAGCATGATGTATGGGTAAATAAGAGAAAAAGGGTGCAATAAAGTTAATTTATTTTAAAAACTTCATTAAAAAACAAGGGTGCACTCACAAGAGCAACGGGCTAATCACCCTCAAACAGCATGGAAATATTGTAAACAAAGGTGGCGGCGATACCTGCTGGTTTGGGCACAGAGGCCCCAAACCTGTATCCTGGTCCTCAAGTTCTCTGTGTTTCATTGAGACATGGGCTTGAATCTGAAGTAAAAGTACTCCAAAGGTCCCCCCAGGCACACACCTCCCAAATAAAAGAGCCCACTCAGATACTGGGGCCATGGTCAGAAGGCAAGAGGCTAGCCTGCAGTCCTCTCCAAAAAGTCCCTGTCCCAGTTGGGTCTGTCACAACTATCACTTTAACATTTGTTCTATGCTCAGTCACTAAGGGATTGATAACAGTATGCAGTGTCAATCTACTACTGTGCCCTATAGTGAAGTAGAAGTCAGCGGGAGGAAACACAGAGTGTGCAGTGTTAACACATGAGCTACTGTAACATGTTAACGCATATTACATGAATTAGTGTGTTGCTGTGCCTTTAATTTTTTATGGAAACCCAATGCCCTAAAGTGGAACTAAACTTTCCAGTTCTCATCTCCTTTCCAGCGACTATGACATCAATGAGCTCCCTTAATGGTGCCGACATCTTATCCCCAACTTTTTCTGGGTTTAGCTCTGACTAAAGTTGAATAATATCCTTGCTATTCAGTAGTTGTAGCCCACTTATGTACTTCATAAGCCTGACCTGAAAACTCCCAGGATGTTGCTAGGTCATTGGTAAGTGAGACCCAGCTGTTACTGTTCACCTTCACCATAACAGGAGTGTGCTATGTCTCTGATTGAAACCACCTCACATGCTCTCTGCAGTAGCTTTGATCTCAGCTTTTGAGAGCTCTCTCCTGTGATGGGCGAAGGTAAACAGTGATAGCTGGGCCTCCCTCTAGCAAAATCCTAGGAGTTTTTCAGTCAGGCTTCATAAGGTACTTGAATAGTCTACACCTATAGCAAGGGCATTATTCAACGTTGTTCAAAGCTACACAGTTTTCCTTTATCTACAGATGCCCCCTATCTGTGTAGCGGACCTACCAGATTGGTCCCACTATATTTGATCCCAGGTTATCATCCCTTAAGCGTAGAAGTAGCCAGGCACAAGGTATTTCCATCTAGGGGTATCAAATCTCACTCAATCTTCAGAGAGTAACCAGGCAGGGGTTGTTCTTTTTTGTTGCTTTGTTTATTTTGGAGGAATTAGGATAGAGATTAGAAAAAAAAGGCTTTGGGATGCCCAGAACTTGTTGAGGACATAAAAAGGAAAAAGGAAAACACAAAGCAAAGTAGCAACAACTTTCAGCACAGGGGGGATTCCTCTATGGTGCAGCACTGGCAGCTAGGTCTGGAATGGTCTCTCTATCCAGAAGGGGTGCACAAGCAACAGTCACTCTATCTGGATTCTCTGTGGCCTACTTGCTGTTATCCGTGTCACAAGGTACCCCAGAAAGATCCACTCCAGACTTTGCTTTGGCATTCCTGTGACTTCAAAACAATGACTCTTCTGCTCCCTGGTGAGTTATGACATCTGGGGTTTCTTTAGGCCTCTCCTAAGTCTTCGGAAGGTTTGATGGCAGTTCCAGGATGGGTCAATCTCCTACCAGCGACGGACCCTGCTACTCTCTGCTCTCACTCTTATATACCACTCTCAGCCCTCTAGTGGTCACTTGCCTCAACTAGGGATTGGCTGAGTGTGTATACAGAGCCAGCTAAGACTCTACCCTCTCCTTTACTATGTTTCCAGAAGGTTCTGGAAAGACAGGGGGAGACAGGCATGCTTGTAGCTGCAAAACCCAGAGCAAAAGAGCAACATCAGAGACAAAAAGCTAAATTTGCCTCATTTCTAGCACCTAATCTAGGAGGGTGCTACATTTACCCCCCACCAAAATAGGCCCTGTCCTCAGGGGCCAGCTAAGAAAAAACAATGCTCCTCTGCCCAGGAGCGTAGCATCACAAAACTAACTGGGAGGGGGTTAAGGCAATGAACTATGTACAAATCACGTGTGGCGTTACACAAGGCAGTAGAAAAATAAAGCTCTCTGTACAAACAATTACGTCAGGGCTGGACTCCTGCTACTTAACGAGCACCTCTTTTCTTTCAGTGCTCGGAAGCTTCTCGGCTGTCAGTTAATTACCAGCTACTCGTCTCCACAGTGACTCACCTGGATACCATTACCTGCCTCATTAGTCCAGCCTACAGCCAGCCTCACTTTGCTATTTTAGCAGCTTAACTCATTTCCTCCTTGCCCTTGAGTGGTCTGTGATCTCCAGTGTGTTCCTTCATGTGTACAACTCGGTCTGGCTGACTTCTCTTCTGATTCCTGTTCCTGATTTTTGGCTCCTGACTACACTGACTTCTGGTTTCCTGACCTTGGCTCACCTGATTACCCGCACTGGCATCCAAATCCTGGCTTCTGTTTTGACTATGTTCTGAACTGTGTTATTTTTGCTATTTCATGAAAGGTGTGATTTTAACTGCACTTTCTGTCTCTGCCTGGTTTGTGGTTCCTGACATTACATTATATAGTACATAAAGGGAGAATCACACCTGGCCTGTGTAAAGGGGACCCCGCAGCTAGATAACTTATCATTCCTATCAGCTAGCTACAATCCTACTGTTTCCAAAACTGTTGCAAGGCTTTGTGCGCTTATGCACAAAAACGTGCATTAACCGCTTCTCGACCACCCTACCCGTGCTGCCATTGGCAGCTTCAGCTATCGATCACCGGGTTCTGGCTGGAGATTCCCCGCCGGCACTCAGCAATCACCAAGGAACAGTGAGAAGAGAGGTCTGTATGTAAATAATACAGATCTCTCCACTGTCAGCACCAGCACGTTGTTTTGTATTGCTCTGCATAGCAGAGCAATACAAAGCAGTGTGCTTACACAGTAAAGCACACATAGACAACACAGTAAAACAGCACACTGTTAACCCTTTAATAATTCCAGATGTTAACCCCTTCCTGCCCACTGCCATTAGTACCGTGTCAGTGCTTTTTATTAGCACTGATCACTGTATGTGTCACTGGGGATGTCAGTAGCAGTTAGTCAGTCCCCCCCCCCCCCCAGTGTCAGAATACCCGCCACAGTCCCGCTATAAGTATTAAAAAAATAATTCCAGTATATATACCACCATTTGTAGATGCTATAACTTTTATGTAAACCAATTAATTTACACGCATTGGGCGTTTTATTAGCACTGATCACTGTATTAGTGCCACTGGGGATGTCAGTGGCAGTTAGTCAGTTCCCCCCCACTGTCAGAATGTCCACTGCAGTCCCGCTATAAGTCACTGATTGCCGCCATTATTAGTATATATAAAAACATATTCCAGTATATATACCACCATTTGTAGATGCTATAACTTTCACGTAAACCAATTAATTTACACGTATTGGGATTTTTATTAGCACTGATCACTGTATTGGTGTCACTGGAGATGTCAGTGGCATTTAATCAGTTCCCCCCAGTGTCAGAATGCCTGCCGCAGTCCCGCTATAAGTCGCTGATTGTAGCCATTACTAGTACAGTATATATATAAAAAAGGAAAATCCCAGTATATATACCGCCATTTGTAGACGCTATAACTTTCATGTAAACCAATTAATTTACACGTATTGGGCTTTTTATTAGCACTGATCACGATATTGGTGTCACTGGGGATGTCAGTTGCAGTTAGTCAGTTCCCCCCCAGTGTCAGAATGCTCGCTCCAGTCCCACTATAAGTCGCTGATCGCCGCCATTACTAGTATAAAAAGAAATTCCAGTATATATACCGCCATTTGTAAATGCTTTAACTTATGTATAAAAGATGTAGCAGAATACATTTTGGCTTAAATTTATACCAAAATTTGATAGTTTACATTTTTTTACTGGATGTTTTATAGCAAAAGTCAAAAATATTGTTTTGTTTTTTTCAAATTTGTCAGTCTTCTTTTGTTTATAGCGCAAACAAAAACAAAATCACGCAGGCAATCAAATACCACTGAAAAAAAGCTCAATTTGTGAGGACAAAAGGACATCAATGTAAATTGCGTGCAGAATTGCATGACCGCGCAATTGTCAGTTAAAATAATGCAGCAACGTAGCGCAAAAAATGACCTGGTCAGGAAGGGGGGTAAATTCTCTGGAGGACAAGTAGTTAACGCAGGACACGGGCGGAATGACCATTCGAGCACTCGGGCACTGCCCGAGGGCTCGTGGTCAGTAGGGGGCCCCATGAAATGCCCCCGGTACCTTTTTATAGGCTTTTTTGGGTGTGCTTTGGGTGTGGGCAAGGACACAGGGACCCCACGATCTCCTATTGCCCGGGGGCCCCATGACTTGTCAATCCGCCCCTGGCAGGACATCAGGATGCCAATTAGTGGCTAGTGGGCTGCAAAGCTGTTAACCTGCCTACGTTCCTGTTTGGACTTATCCCGGCTCTGATTTTGAGGAAGACTTTGACTTTTTAGTACGTAGGGCTACACACAAATGCCTCCGCCTAATTTGGAGTATGATCATGACGATTTATGAATTCAGAGCAGTTTTCTATTCACATGTCAGAGTCAGCTCTCCTGTCACTGCTGAGTACAGCGATCAGGGCGGGGTTAGCAGGACTCCGCCCCGCCTCCTGTCACAGCTGCCATGTCAGAGCAGCGGAGGCCCTCATCTATACACCGTGAGGTGGGCGGGCGGACTCTCCAGTGCTGCACCGGAAGTAGCTGAACTATGTTGTCATTTCCTAGGCAGTGGTTGTTCCGGAGACATTTGTTGGAAGCGTTAGGTAAACAGGTCTTTTTCTAGAGCGACTATTCATTATGAACGGCAACGGTATTGTATATATGGGGTGTCTTATTGGAGGAGGGGCTTATTGTACGGGTGTGAAGGCTGTGCTGAGGCGTTGGGGGGAGGGGGTGACAGACATTGTAATATGCTGGTTTCTGCAGGTTACCACAGGGCTGCTTCTGCCCATCAGACCCCTCTATATTCTTTGTGTTTGGCTGACCTGTTTTTGCAATGATTTGACCTCAGTGTAATAATATCTGCGTGCTGTAGCCGTTGACAAGCATTTGTTATTGTTTCAGGGTTGCAGATGACAGATTATCACAATTTTATATTCCGATGTTTATTTTAGGAATAGGAACGCTTGGATTACAGTTTGCTTCGAGTGATGATGAAAGACTGCACTGAACACATTTCTGATGTGAATGCAGTCATCAATGACACTTTTCCTGTCATACGGTCCCTTAACCACTTGCCCTCCAGAGGATTTACCCCCCCTTCCTGACCAGGCCATTTTTGTTATCCAGCGTTGCGTTACTTTCATTGATAATTGCGCGGTCATGCAACCAAATTAAATTTATGTCCTTTTTTTTTTTTTCTCCCACAAACAAACAGAGCTTTCTTTCAGTGGCATTTGATCGCCTGCTGTGCATTTTTTATTTTTTGTGCTATAAACAAAACATTTAAAAAAAAAAAAAACGATATTTTGGACATTTTGCTATAAAACATATCCAGTAAAAAGTCTCATTGTCATAAATTTAGGCCAAAATGTATTCTGCTACAAGTCTTTGCTAAAAATCCAAATACTGGTGTACCTCGGTTTATGAATTTAATGCGTTCTCCGCGAAAAATTTGTAAACCGAAACGCGGTTTCCCATAGGAATGCATTGAACTTCGTTCCGGAGGTCAGAAAAAAGTAAAAAAATAAAGTCGCTGTCACTGTATGTCAGTGCCGGTTTTTAAATGTAATTACCGGTTTTTTTTTTTTCTTCACTATTATTATTATGCCAGTATTTATATAGCGCCAAAGGGTTTGCTCAGCGCTGTACAATAGCAAGGGGGACAGAACATGAGACAAGACAGAAACAATACAATACACAAGGGGTTCGAGGGCCCTGCTCTTGCGAGTTTACAATCTAGGAGCTCAGAGAATCAGCTGTCACTTTTCCCCCAGCTAAAAGAAAGAAAGTTTCCTTTTAGTTTATTTCCCCAAGTTAAAAGAAACGTTTCCTTTTAGTTTGTTTCTGAGATAAAAGAAACAAAGTATCCTTTAGCTCCAGGGAAAGTGACAGCTAATTCTGTGAGCTATCGTGAAGAAAAAAATATCTGGCAATTGCATTAAAAAATTGGCATCGACATACACTTCGTATTGCGAAAAATTTGTAAAAGATTTGTAAATCAAGGTATTATTTTCAATGGATTTTCATTCGCAAACAAAAATTCCGTTAACCGAGGTATACCTGGGGGTGGAACTGACTAACTGCCACTGACATCCCCAGTGACACCAATACAGTGATCAGTGCTAATAAAACGCCCAGTACGTGTAACTTAATTGGTTTACATGACAGTTCTAGTGTCAAGCAATGGCGGTATATAGACTGGAGTTTTTATTTTTTTATACTAGTAATGGCGGCAATCAGCGACTTATAGCGGGACTGCGGTGGGCATTCTGCCACTGATATCCCAATGGCTGATAAAAAGCACTGACACTGTACTAATGACACTGGGCAGAAAGGGGTTAACATCTGGGGCGATCAAAGGGTTAACTGTGTGCTGTGTGTGTTTTCAATTATGTGCTGTGTGTGTTTTACCAGGGAAACATGCTGCTGTGTATTTCTCTGCTGTACAGAGAAATAAAAAGCAGCATGTGCTCGCTGGCAGGAGAGAGACCTGTTGTTTACACACTGGTCTCTCCCCTGTCAGTTTTACTTGGCGGTAGGTGGGGAATCTTCTCCAGCCGTACCCGGAAATGCAAATCTCGTGATTTTGCGCAGCCCTGACGCCCTGTAGCAATACTTCTACTATAGGGAGGGGGCAAGCAGTAAAATGTCCCACACCAAACTCATAATAGCCTTGGACAGTTTTGGAAACCGTACGGAAAACATGTTTCGTTCTTTTTTGTAAATCACTTTAGAGTGTGTCATGCGTCAAAACTGACAAGGTCAGTGTGACATGCGTTTAAATCCACTATCTCGAAAAGCAATCCAAGCTCAGAACGCTTTTCAGAGGCCATTGACAGGCAGTGAGGAGGTGATGTGACATCTCCTCACTAATTCTTTTAACCCCCCCTGTTGGCCAACAGGTGTGCTGCAACTTGCATTCAGTCTGCTGCATTTCCCCGTTCACTTGAATGGGTCGCATTTAGTGGACTTGCCGCCTGCCGATCACAGAATGTTGGGTAGTTTTTGCGAAAGGGGGAAGTGAAACATCACAACCGTGGCATGTAAATACCCCCATCTGCAGATATTTGCAGCTTTAAAGGGGGCGATTTGGGGTGCTAAAAAACAAGGCTTATCCATTCATTTTTACTGCCACCCCAAACCACACATCTAAACTTAGCCTATGGCTGTGACAAATTCATGAAGTTTCTGGGCTCTTTTGCATAATCCCCACATTAAGCCTTGGTTCACACTAATGCGGTGCAGGAAACGCAGTGAACCACATTGCCATCGCACGGCGTCCATGCAATCTAGTACAGGTGTCAATGTTAAATTAACGACACCCCGAAACAGATCACAAAATGCAGTGCGATTACCAGAATTTGCATCGCATTAGTGTGAACACCCATGCGATGCAAATCAGATGTGGGTAAAAAAAGGGCTCTGCACCTTTTTGGTTCGGGTGCGATTCGAGCCATACAAAATCTATAGCTCAAATCGCACCACACAGACATCGCATGTGATTTGCACAAGAATGCGGTGCGGTCCCTGCGTGAATCACGTGCAATGTGCCACATCAGTGTGAACGAGGGCTCAATGTTTAATCCCACTTGTGAGTTTACAAGCATTTGTAATAACTTTTGGTGCATTTTCTGTGTGTTTTTTTTAGACATCATTTATGATTTTTACTGAGTTACATTTACATAAATTTGTGGTGTGTTTATATGCTGCATGCTGTGTTATTTTTTAAATGCATGAAAGCACCGCAAAGGTGTTTTCTTGCATGCGTGTATGTAGTGCATTTAAGTACTTCAATACTGGGCCTATTCTGAGACTTCTTGCATACATGTAAAAAAATCAGAAAATTAGAACCCCCAAACAAATATTTTTTAAGCAGAGGCCCTTGAGAATAAAATGGTGGGTTTTGCAATTTTTATGTTACATGGTATTTGCGCAGCGGATTTAAAAAAAAAAATACATTTTAATGAATTTTAGTGCACACAAACACAATATAATACCCATTTCATTGGTAAAATATAAAAGATTGTGTTACACCAAGCAGGGGCGGACTGACAACTCATGGGGCCCCCGGGAAATAGAGGTCATGGGGCCCCTGTGTCCTTGCCCAAACTCAAAAAAGCCTATGAAAAAGGTACCAGGGGCATCTCATGGGGCCCCCTACTGACCTCGGGCAGTGCCCAAGTTTCCGAATGGTCAGTCCGCCCCTGACACCAAATAAGAGATCAGTTTGATCAAATGCCTGTAAAAGCTGGTAGCAAAAGACCGAAACCAAAAGTGACAAAATCCTCATCATTTGCGGTTTCTGATCTAACAGAGAGAGAGGAACAACATCAGTTCCTCTCTCTCTCTGTGCAGAGCACTATATGCTGCCAGTCAGAGCAGTCTCAGGCTCCCTGATGGGGTAAGAGAGCCTGGGGATCACCTATGGGATAGGAAAGCCCAGGGAAGGCGTCAGTGGGAGGGAGGCAAACATCTTTCTGCCACCTGTAGAAGTGGTTGAGTGGCTCTATAGGCACTCAGATCACTTATTCATTATGGGGAATCACCGTCTGGACATTTTGATACCACTACTTCCTCCCATTCTTACCTAGCATTGGTTGACAAGGACGCTGTTGGCTTTACAGCTGACCAGCTCTTGGCAACCAGTGATTATTAGCATGCTGGGGAAGCTGAGACACTAGTTCCCCACCAAATCTACACTCTCTGTGTGATTGACAGCGGGCATTAGGCGGGTTCTATAGCCAGTAGCAGGCTGTCCACTGACTATGGATCTGCCCACTGTCTGCTATTTATATACTTGTTCTGAGGTGTACATGAATTTGTGGTGCAGAAATCTGGCAGAATTCTGAAAGGCATGTAAGGTGTCTTTCACACTATCTCTATTGAGCTGCGTAGGTCAACGCAGACTTATTGCAATGGCACATAGAATACAATGTGCCCTGTTCACACCACAACACTGCGGGGAGGTGGGTTGTGTTTTCCATAAAATTGCAGACATGCTGCATTTTTTTCACAGTCCAACCCACTGCACCACATTGCAACTTGAACGAAATGTAATTTTGGGCCACGTCAACAAAGTTGTAACACCAAAAAAAAAAAAATAGTAAACAGTGTCTTGCGTTGTATCAGCACAGAGCTCCAGCCCTATGTAACGGACACCATCCTACACGTGTTTTAACATGTGGACTGGTGGGAATGAGCCATAAGCGGAGTTATACTATCCATCCTGTTTATTCTTTTTGAGATGTTTTAGGCTCCATGCACACTGGCTTAAAAATTATTCCTTCTACAAGAGTTTTGTATTATACCTGTAGAAGCAGCTCAGTGTTATCCTATGTGTCCATCCACATTAGCACGACTAGAGGCATGTTTTAAACATGTTTTTCATTAGAGCTTTCTAGCAAACAAAAATGCTAAATGCCTAAACTGTGTGCAAAAACGCTCTCTATGGTTCCATCCACACTAGCGGGTTTTTTTTTGTTGTTGTTTTTTTTTTTAATGCTCAGAAAACACTGTGAAAAAAACTGGTAATAGCATTGGCGTTTTTACAGTACATGTAGAGGGGGGAAAAAAAGCTATAAAAAAAGTTAGGATTGTTTTAGTAGTGTTTAGCAGCGTTTAGGAATGTTTAGCATTTTTTTTCTGCTAGAAAAACACTTTAAAAAAAACTCTACAAAAACAAATTTTTTTTTCTGCTCCTAGACACTGAAGCTCAAAAAATGGGAGATTGCATAAAATACTTACAGTAATTTTCCTTTCCTGACGCCAATCGATGGCAGCATACATATGATATAGCTTCTCCCCTATATCCACCCACAGGACCTATGTAAATCTATAAAAGTCTGACTGAGAGTAACCTCCCCCATTCTCCATACAAACAAGAAGAAAACAAAAGAAGGGTTCGTTTGCTGCCATGGATTGGTGTCAGGAAAGGAAAATACGGTAAGTAATGATACAATTTTCCTGATGCCAACATGGCAGCATATATGTGATCAATAAAGAGCTAAACAGGGAGGGCTAAACTGTATATTCAAACTTTATTACAATAGACATGGAGGCCTAGACTGCCATTTTGCTCAAGTCCATTGACGTACAAGCCCCTGGATCTTCCCTGTAGTGCCTGAGGCAAGTGCAGTATGGCAACTAGCCTGCTACTTTGCAAAAGTCTCCATAGACACTTTGCATGCGCTGCCCTAACATAGAGATGGACCTGGCTAAGGGAGCTCCTACCACTTCTGGAGACTCTTGCTTGGCTACATTGTATGTTTTCAGGATGATCTTGACACTTCAAGATGACAAGGTTTGCTGCAGCTTCCTCCTCCGATTTTGCTTGATGGAAACATGAACAGCCTTAAGTAGGATTTAAACTAGGAAGCAGCTTCTTAGACACCTGGTACATCCCAGCTTGTGTAGGTTAAGTACTGTCTGTGCTAGAAAGGATGGAATCACCACTTTGTAAGGTGAAGACTCAAGCTACCTGGGGACAAAGGTGCTTGAGCGGCATAGGCCCCAACTTGTTCAGAAGAAATAAGATGTAGGACTGAATTGCTTGCAGATCCAAAACTGCCCCCTGACGTTATCTCCTTAGTTATTGAGATGCTGCTTCTCGAGTGATGTCCCACTGAGGACTACTTTCTGTTGGTGCAGAGTCCTGGAAGGAAATCCAATACCAGAATAAAATCCCAGTAGGGAACATTATTCCTCCTCAGGGCAAAGTCTCAGTACCAACCTCCTGAAATACTCCCCTGGTAGCTCACACGCTCATATTCCCTGTTGAAAGTTGAAATGACTGAAATTTGAGCCCTTACAAAACAGGGCTGAGCCCCAAATCCAGATCTGTGTGAGGAAATTATAGCAACTGGGCGACTCCCGGCTTGCTAGGATCAAAATCCTGCTCAGCTGCGAAGACTGTGAACCTGTTCCAGACTTCGGAGTAAATAGCATTTGTTGACATCCTTCCTGAAATCCTGCCAGGATTTACCACTGCCAGTCCTCTGATCCTTCCCTCTCATTTTCCAGTCCATCCTGGGCCAGGTGTCATGGAAACACTGGTAACTGAAGTGCTTGGTCCAGACTCCAGTTCCATGGCTAGGGTAAAACTCAGACCTACAGGCCAATCGGGCATGCTTATTATCACAAGCAGGGCCCTCAAATCCCTTTTGTATTGTTGCTGTATTGTCTCCTGTTATATTGTAAAGCGCTGAGAAAACTGTTGGTGCTATATAAATCCTGTATAATAATAATCACAGTGAGACTCTCGGACAACAGTCCCCCCTGGAACTTTATGACCAAAGGCAGTAGAGGAAAGCCATTTGCTAGGCGACTAGGGTGAGTGAGAGCATCCACTTCCTCCACCAACGGATGACGGTAGCAAGAGAGGCACCTTGTGAAAGGATGGTGATGCAAACAGGATCAACTGAGGGAGGCCCCATGCTTGAGTTATATGGGCAAGATCTTTTCAATTAAAGACCCCTTCACAGGGAAGCAAAAACAGACCCTTCCTGAATTCCAGAAGAAACACCGCCTCTAGCCTCTGAAGATTACATTTGGTCAGGGACAAGACAGTTTGATTTCCATTGGAACCTGGCATTTAGTTTCCTTTATTTCTAAACACATGACACTGCTGTTGTGTTGACCACCTGCAGAATATCCAGTCAAGCCTGAATGTGAGGTGACAGCACACATGGAAACTGTAGGTGGTGATCCATCTTGTAACACAGGCATCGGTGACAATGGTCTGGGAATATGAACCTATCATACGGGATCGAGTTATTCCCCTGTCACACCCATAACCAAAGGCTTCTGTGCATCTGATGAGAAGTCCTTTGAATTGGCTCAAGTGCCACCTTCTGTGTTGCAAAAATTAAACTCTTTGGAACATCCAGAGAATCCACTGTGCCCAGGGTTGCATAGGGATGCAAGATATCGTTTCCAGGAGACCCCTGCATTGGGAAGCTTGACAAAACTGACAGAGCTACCACATACTGAAGATTCTCCCTGCTGCTTGGCCTATTCTAAAAAGGAGCAGAGAAGTACTCATTCGAGCATTGAAGTGGGCTTCTGTACTGATGACTAGATGGGTCTACTCCAACTGTTTTGACACCTCCTATCCAGCCAAAACCTCTTAGTCTGGCTGGATGAATACTTTTTTGAACTAGTATGTGATCTGGGCTCTGGGCCAACAGTAGAATACCATCCAAATAATGATGTATGCAAAGCACCCCATTTTCTCAGAGAGGCTACACAGAGATTAGGACCTCCGTAATGGTCATCTGTGAGGTGGGCCATGAAGGAAGGTATATGAACTGGAATTGTCTATCCCCCACTGAGACTCTGTTTCTTTAAACTCAGCACCAGTTGGGACTTTGGTCTTCTTTGTACAGACACTGAAGAGAATAAAAGGTCTGTAAGGGAGGACTTAGAATCATTACCCTTTGCAGCTGTATAATATTGATGTACTGAAAGAGGACATCCACTTCCTTTAGCGGAAAATATTACTCTAGTCGGGATGAAGGAAAATTCTAGAGGGCGATGTCTGAATCACCAAAAGTAACCGAGTTTTACCATAGAAGGCACCCATGGATCCCAAAAATGGGCTTTACCATCTGTGCGTATAATCAGCCACTCTGACCCCCCACCACACAAGCCTGGAAATGGGGTCTTTTCAACAAGACTCCTGTAGGGGATATAAGGAATTAATAGGACCATGGCTATTCTTTCTTCAGAAAGATGCACACTCTTCCATCTGCTCTTGAAGTTTCTGGCAAAGTGGTCTTGAGTCCTGGAATGTAAAGTGGGCTAAACTAGTCAAAAGAACTCACCTGAGCCTTGACCACCTATGAAGAGGAAGACCAGACTAACCACTGACCGCTCTTGGAATAGTTCTTAGCGTAGGGATGTACGTGTAACTCTTAGTTGTGATTAATAAAGAGTATATGACATTCCAAGGATATATGCTGCTCTATGAAACTTAATGTTATACTGCAATCAGAAGCCAACTGCAAGCTCCATCCATCTGCAGAGCAACTGAGGACATCTAGGTCTGAGCAGAGAATAATCCCATCCAATCTCTGGTCAGAGGAAAGCTTATCATTTAGGCACTTACAACCACCCTGCCTGTGGACAGGAATGTTGACCAAGGACAGGGCCTTTTAGCCCTCCTTGCTGTCACTGAATGCAATGCCATGGCTGCTATGCTGCTTCCTCGGCTGGCAGTGGGTGCACAGGCAGCTTCCTATGAATGACCCGGAAGAAGATCATCAGAACGGTTGCTTGTGCTGGAGGGAGCAGGAGAGAAGTATGAATCCTGAGGAAACGGGGCTGTGCAGAGCAGGCCGGACACCATTATAGTCTTAAACCTGTATCCGGCTGGTGGTTTTTTTATCAATGAATAGTCCCAGCCAACACCAGTATTTTGAAGCTGCCAGTATATTTGCACTAGCTGCTGGTGACTAGTTGCTAAGGCCTCATCCACATGGTGTTGGTTTTTACCAACAGGCAGGTGAAGTTAGCATTGCTGTGCATATGGCTGCAATGTTGTGTTGTTGCCAACATTTTATAAAGCATGTAGTGATTGGTATTCAGTGCTGCCTGTCAAACATGAGCATTAGGGCTTGTTTGCATGTTCAGCAAACATAGCAGCTCCTCTGAAAAGTGGTCCCACTAGTCACTATTCGGAGGACATTTAACAGTTTCGAAGCATCCACAACTTTGCAGTGGAGTGCAGTGCTGTAATGTGTGTATTACTGCAACGCATGTTAGGTACATCAGCATGTGGCAGTGCCATTATTTTTAACAGACGGGTGGTATTTTTCTGCTGGATAGAGTATAATTTTGCTGCTGCTTACTAATGAAAAACTTCATACCAGTACTGCCACTCCTCTTGAAACAACCTCTTCTTCATCCTGCCATTCAGGGGAGAATGGAAGGCCGTGCCTTGAAAACGTGAAGCATGTTCTGACTTCAAAAGGCAGTCATCTGGGTCATCCCATTCTGGGCCTGTTACCCTAGTGAATGACTAGACCAAAGAGACACTTGAACCCTGCTTAGCCATTTCAAAGAGGATGATCGACCTCCTACCTCTGGTGAAGCCAGGTGCAAGGCAAAGGTGAATGGCTTGGATAAAGGTGTCCTCTGAGCCAGGATGGCTGTGATGGGCTCAGGGCCTCTTTGGTTAGGAGGGCTAACTGTGGTGCTCTGTACTCTTCTGCAGGGCTGTGTTCATGACATTGTGCCCGGAGTCCGCTGGCATAAGTGGCTGGAAAACTCCGAGGATCATTAACTATTTGTCCATGAAAGACCATGGCTTGCTGGCTCCCAGTGTCCTTTGTCCTTCGGTCTCAGTGAAAATATCAACAGACATGTTAGTATGGTAATAGGTCTGCACTGCAGGCTTAGCACTTCTTATCCTTTGTCACTGTTTGACAGGAATACCAACACCCACTGAGAACTTTATGTGCACCCTGGGTGAGACTTGTGGGGCTGTATGAGACGCTGTCCACACTGGACTCGTCATGACATGGCAACGCTCTTTTCGTTTGACCTTAAGCAAGAGTGCGAGTGGGCTAAGTTGTACCAGCAGATGAAGGCCACGCTCATGGAAAGGCAGTTTTATTGCCCTCTTCTTACCACACTGATGGTCCCTATCTGAGCACATGGAGGTCTTGTTTAAGAGGCAGAAGGCTCATGCTGGAGCAAGGATGTCCGCACTGCGCAGAAAGTAAAATGAAAGAGACTCAGAGAAAGAAGAAGACAGATTATAGACATGTGCCTGAAGCACATCCCTCCTCCCCCATTCACCTGCAGTGTAAGCAAGGGAAAACAGAAGATGTTTCCAGTGCAAACCCACCTTGCACATGCGTGAGCCTGGACATGCCATAACAAAGATGGTGGTCACAAGAGACCTTGTGCATAGTGTATGCATGGACGCAATAGCCAGCCATGAGATGCAAAACCCGGACCGGATTGTGCACGCATGCTGGTCACAGGAAATGTCACAGGTGAAAGGAAAAAACTGCTGACAAAAGAAAACATCCCAATCACTCCCACAAAGGAGAAATAACTAAACCTAATGGAGGTAGAGGCAAGGGAGGAAAACAAAAAGGGATAGCACTAACCTGTGGGAGAAAAGAAAAAAGGCAGCATTAACTCCAGCACCATGATTCTGCTCAGCTGTGCAGAGAAACACCTGTAGCATGGACTGCAGCATACAAACGCCAGCTCAGGAGCAGCACATGAGATTCTGACATCTCTGGTTAGTGAGCTGCTCAGCTCCAAAATACCACCAGAAGGGGCTCCCCACCTAGTACATTTAGCAACCTAAGATGCAGGCCTGCGTCTGAACCCAGACGAACTCCGACTCAGTCGGCAGGTAGGGACGTATTGTAACATCACGGTCTTGCAGGTGTAGATCTTGAGGGCAAAAAGAAGATTGGGGGAGGTTGCTCTCAATCAGACTTTTATAGATTTACACAGGTCCTGTGAGTGGATATAGGGGCGAAGCTATATCACATGTATACTGGCATTGTTGGCATCAGAAAAATGCTAATAGGCTAAAGCAGTGTGCATGGACACATAGGATAACACTATTTAGCTTCCAGAAGCAGAAAAAAATGCTGATAATAGCTTCTAGGAGCTTAAAAATATGCTAATGCGCATGGAGCCTATATCGGCGTTGTTTTGGGGATTTTTTTTGTTTTCTTTTCTGCCAAGGGAACTGGCATTGTTTCTTTATCTTACATCACAGGACATAAAGCAGGCTATAATAACGACTGTCAGTTATATGCCATCTTTAGGTGAATGTACACTGGCTGACCAATCAAACAGAAAGTCCTCCCCCATATAACCACACAGGAAGTACTCCGTTTTTCACTGGAGTCTGTAATGTGGATGTTCACTGAACATGTGCTGCATATGGTCTTCAACGATTCTACTGAGAGTCAAGGGCCTCAATCAGATCCATAAGTTGTTAGCTAAAATGGATGTTACCCGTGCCTCGCTGGATAAGGAGAAGAATCCACGGGGTTTTGCCTGTAATGCGGTTTTACGATGCAGGACCCTGCATTCTTGGTACCCTATGCAGTGTGATCTGAGCAATGCGCTTCTGGTAGGGTGCTCTATGGGTCCAAGGCTGTGGCCCCCATTTTCTATGTATATGTGTTTATGTATGTAATACCTAATTTTGGCCACTTGAGGAAGTTTGTTACTACCTGTGCGTGCGTGTGCTCGCGCATGTGCAGTAGCAGCAAGAAGAGGATGTCGGCCATATTGTTTACATAGGACGCTGCCTGTTACATGTGAGCTTTTGCAGTCGCTGCTGCCTCTGCTGTTACTGCTGCTGGACCCTGGAAAGATAGCCAGGACACAGGGCAGGTTATTCTAAAGGGCACATGAGTACTCCCCTGGGAGGTCAGGCAGGAGGGTTGTGCTGCTACCTTCTGTTTTTCATTGGACTGCATTGGAGTGTGTTGCTTCACTTTTAAGCAGGTCTATTGTGTATACTGTGTTTTGATTAAATTCTTACACAGTTCTTGCAACACTAGTTGAGGTAATGTCACCCAGAAAGTGGTGTGGGGAAGGTACAGCAGCAAAGGGTGCAAATGCACCAGCGCCAGGTCCTGTGGAGCCTAGCTGAAGTTCCACTATGTTATATCCTCTCCTGAAACGCCAAGGGCAACAGGTCCACCTGAGACGCTGCGTTTATCCAGCTTTATGGCTTCTACCGGTGCGTCCTTTTCAGTGTATATAACTAAGGAGGATCTTGCATCAGCTTGAGCCGGGTTAGAAGACAAGATTGCTGGGATGGTTGCATCGGTGGCTCAGGGGGTAAGAAGCGGGAAAGATCCCCATCTTTGGACCCACCAGTCCTTGAACAAAAGTGGTTGGAACCTGAAGATGAAGATGCAGTAGAAGATCTTGAAGAGGGTCAAGCGATTGATTCTCTGTCAGAGGAGTCACAGCCTGATGAGAAGCAGGGGGTTTCTGCTTCTCAATCACAGATGTTATTGGTTAAGACACTCACTGAGATGGTTCAGTCAGGTTTCCAGTTACCCCGAGTAGAGGCATCTGAGGTCTCTTATTCCTCTTTGGGTTCATTAAAGCCATCTCAAAGTATTCGGGCATTTCCAGTGCATCCTCTTTTGGAGCAAGTTATGTATGCTGACTGGGAGCAACCAGACAGAGGTATTTGTTCCGCCTAAAAGAGTTTGTAAGAAAGTGGGGCATGCTTGGGGTAGACGCAGCTGTGTCTTCCCTGAATAAACATTTAACTTGTCCTGTGGATAATACCCAGGTGTTTAAGGATCTAGCAAATAAGAAATTAGTATCGCTCCTCGAGGCTTCCTTTTCCCTGGCAGGGGCTACCATACAACCAGTGGTTGTTGCTGTCGGTATCTGTAAAGAGTCTGAATGACCATGATAAACAGGTGGTTAAAAGACCATCTATCTTGGAGGAAGATACGGCTGTTTGGCAGATTTATGACCAGCCTTGTGTTTTGCAGTTGATGCCCTTAAGGATTTGATTCAGCAGATCTCTCGCATGGCCATTCTGTCGATACACATGCGCAGGATCTTGTGGTTAAAGAGTTGGGTGGTGGAACTACTGTGCAAAAGATTGTTTGCGGGTTTTCCCTTTCATGCAGAACATTTGTTTGGGGAAGACCTAGACAAGTATATCCAGAAGATCTCAGGGGGGAAAAAGTACGCTTTACCCTTTTAAGAGAAAGTCCAAACATCCAACCTTTTAAGGGGTCAGACCCTTCGGTGGTTGGTGCATCTTCTGGTAGGTAAGCATTTTGCTGTACACAGGGCTATGCATCTAAAGAAAAATTTCAGGGCCAGGGCCAGAAAATACCCTGGGTGCAGAAGCCCGCCAGGTCAGATTTTAAGATCGCTTCACTTGTGTGGTGGAGAGAAGACTTTTTTTTGTTTTTTGCGGAAATCTGAGAAGAGCTGATCCAGGACAAGTGGTCACTGCTATAGTTGCTCAGGGGAACAAACTGGAGTTTCGGGGAATTTCTCCTCTCTGTTTCTTAAGGTCCAATGTATCCACAAATCCATTGAGAAGGAATTCTTTGTTTCACGCACTCGACCGGCTGTTGTTCCAGGGCGTGATTGTGGAAGTTCCAGTGGACTAAAGGTTCCAGAGATTTTATTCAAATCTATTCACCGTTCCAAAGTTGAATGGGGATGTAAGACTTATTCTAGACTTAATGGGGCTGAACTGGTTCCTAAAGATTCATTCATTTTGGATGGAGTCAGTCCGGTCAGTAGTTGCATCTTTACAAGTGGGAGACTTTCTAGCGTCCATAGACATCAAGAACGCACACTTGCATGTGCCAATATTTGCATTTGGAATTTTGGTCAAAGCAGTGAATATTGCAGTGCAGTGTTTTTTAAATGTTTAATTATGCACTTGGGGCAAAATCCTTTCATAGAGTACAATATTGAGGGTAGTGTTAGCCATAAATACAGAAGACAAAGATTTTGGAGTGCTTATTAAAGGTGATTGCAAATAGAATTCTGGGGTGCTTCACTAGAAAGGTCAGCAGCAGGTGGAAGGAGGTCCTAATTCCCCTATATAGATTGTTAATGGGATTTCATTTAGAACACAAATATATATTGATAAAAATGGAACAAGTCCAGAGACGGGCAACAAAATTGGTGAAAGCTCTAAGGGAGAAACTTCATATGTACAGTTTGGAGAAAAAAGAGGGAAAGTTAGGGGGGGACATAACTAAAACTTTTAATCCTTTCATTGCCAGTGATCTAAAAGCTAGGGCAGCACAGAGCTGCTTCCAGCTGGCCACCTCAGTAACTTTTACATAGCTGGTGTTCCCTCTTCTGCTATAAGCTCATGGTCACTTCAGTGACTACGAACTTCAGAAGACTCTGAATAAAATAATATCTGTGGTCTGTGGCTGACAAGCTGCTGATCGCAGCTGTGCACCTAAAATGTGACTCCCTGCCACTGCTCTGCCCTGTCTCTTCTGTTCTCCAGCTGATCCACGATCCCCTGCCACTGTCATCTCTCTCTGCACCCTACCTAAAATGCTCCCACCCTGCCACGCTTATCTGCCCCCCCCCTTCCTGCACAGCACCAATCCCTCTGTGGCCATCCCGCAGTGCTGCCTGCTTCCCCTCCTCTGTTTCCGCTGACTTCAGCTGCTGTAGGGGAGTCTTAGGGAGTTTGAACTCTCCAAACAGATATAGACTCTGTCTTCAGTCCCTGTCTCTGTCTCAAAAAAGAGATATAATGGGTCTGTTTAGACCCCTGATATCTCACCAAAATCCCCCAAAAGGGCTGTAAAAAATTAATTTAAAAAATTGTATAAAATTAATAAAAATATGTAAAAAAAAACAATAAAAAACCATAGTAAGGTCTCATTCAACAGTTTACACCTGTGCAAGGCCGTGTTTACCCGCATGGGGATGCACAGGTGTTTCCCCATGCAGACAGTCCCATTACTGTCAATAGCATCACTTACTGCTCTTTCCATCTAAATTGGTAACATAACTTCAGTATGTTTTTATGAAAACTACATCTTTTTTATGAGAAAACACTTGACTGCTTATTGGGTCCATATGATGATATGGAAGAATGTTTAAAAAGTGTGTGAGTTGCTTCATAAGACAGTTGTAAATGGTGGATGTTAGCACAGACACATATCATGTTGACTAGTGATATTAAAGTGAGATTGGCCCAGACCGCAAACTATTGGGAGTATTGCTTTAGGAGATTAGCTAATATACATGTTAGTAGCCCTTCCTTCTTCTGAAAGGCAAAATTAAAAGGCTATGTTTAGGGATGTAAGCAGGTCTACCATTACAAATTGTACCAGGTTTGTTGTTTAATCAAGCCTTCAGCACATTTGTGGACTTTTTCACATGAGAACTCGTACCACAAAAACAATCATAATTTCATTTCTTTATCAAAATGCATGGCAGCTCTGTGCTATTCCAGTACTATGCCCCAAAACATAGCACTTACTGTGAGTGTGCTAGTAATTAAATATATCTGGCTATTTTGTAGAATATTCATTGCAATTTTTTGTTTCAGTGGGAGCTGCATGATGCCTGTAATGTAATGGATGAATTTCTGTGTATAGATAAAAGCCACACTTTTTTTTTTTTATTGTTTTGAATAAGTGAGGGTTAGAACCTCTCTTAGGTCTTTATTGCCATTTTTGTCCCTGCTGAAAAATTTATTTTTCTTCTTGTCAGAACAAAAAGTCATTTGTCTTTTCTCCCAATGGAAACACAGACAAAAACACATTTTTAGTAGAGCGAGAAAGAGTTAGGACTTCTAAGAATGGTTTTATTGCTGTCCCAATGACAACTGCACCCCCAATTTCTTGTACAGACGTCACATGGACCAAAATCTCTTCACTGTTGTCTGCTTTGCTATATCCAAATCTAAAAAAATTCTACAGCAAAAAAGCATTCATACCTATACACCTGTTTTTCTTTTTTTTGTGCACTATTATAAAAGTTTGTCACGAGATGACATGGCTTCAGTGGGCCTCCAACACGTGTAAATGCAATTTTTTCGCAACATGCAGCAACGTGTCATGGGCAGCTGACTGAGCACCATTTAAATAAGTGGTGTGTGTCAGACAGTGCATTGCTATTTTTTATAGTGTGTGTTATAATGCATAAGTATGAATGTGGAGCTCAGACCCAAGCACTGCTTCAAATGTGGCTAAATAACTGGTATTCTTTTAAAGCTGCTCTTCTCAGAACAGCCACTGTATTACACAATTGCAATACACATTTGCATATTTAAAAATATGAGATATATAATATGTGAGAAAATACTATGACTTGCTATTGAAAAAAATCATTGTGAAAATTTATATTTACATTTTTCACTTTCTCCAAGCATTCGGAGAACTATTTTTTGTGGATGAGCCACATTGTATGTTTTTCCAGGTCCTGCCAAAATGACAGCTTCTTAAAGTGAACTTTCACTTGCCCTGGCAATTCACCTCACCAGGAACCTCATGGCCAGAGGTACTTGGGGAGAAGAGGAAACCTAGGCTAGGCAACAATCCCATGGCTGAGTTTGTGAGTGTCTGTGCTCTCTGCCAGCTAGTAAGGGTAGCAAGTAGGAAACCTGGATGCCATGTGGTTAATTGGGAAGCCAAAGAAACTTGGTTGAGAAGAACCCCATAACTGAGTGATCTGTGCAAAGGTATCCGGATCCACTCGGGATCATGGAAAAATCTGAAGAGACAGTCCACCTCTACATTCTCAGAACCTGGAGGGCATGCTGAATGAAGATCCTTAAGATTTTCTTGTGCTAAAATCATAGCAAGTTCCATTTCTCTGAGGAGGGTCCTGCAGTGGGTCCACCCATTCTTCTCTTCCGTTCAATAACCGGCCTCCAATCTCGAGTCTTCTTTTGAAGGAGAAACCGAGGAGAGTAGAACCTTATATATCTCTTGAGTGGAGTACTGGTACTATCACCTGCTGACCTGGAACTTGAGTCCCTAAATCTGGATTGGGCTAATTTAGTAGATCAAATCTGCTGAGGCCTCACGCGGAAGGTCTTTACCACCACTTTAATGCATGTAGTGCAGGGGTGTCACTGTGGCCCTCCAGCTGTTGCGGAACTACAAATCCCATGAGACATTGCGGGGCTGACAGTTAAAAGCAGGACTCCCAAAGGCAGAGGCAAGATGGAACTTGTCATAGAAAAAATAGTGTAGCGCTCTTATCATATAAAGAAATATGTGCCAAATACACAATATAGAATCCTAAAATAAATAAATAAATATATTGTATTCCTTCATAAATAATAGTAAAAAACAGATATAATTAGTGCCAGACTAAAATCTATCACCCACTTAAAAAACACATACCCATATTTGATACAAATAGTAAGTGACTGACTGATAATAAACACAAATATGTACCGTATATACTCGAGTATAAGCCGACCCGAATATAAGCCGAGGTACCTAATTTTACCACAAAAAACTGGGAAAAACTATTGACTCGAGTATAAGCCGAGGGTGGGAAATGAGGCACCCCATTATTGGTGTCAGTGGAATAGAGCCCCATCATTGGTGTCAGTGGGAGGAATAGTGTCCCATCATTGGTGTCAGTGGGAGGAATAGTGTCCCAACATTGGTGTCAGTGGGAGGAATAGTATCCCATCATTGGTGTCAGTGGGGGGGTGGAGGAATAGTGCCCCATCGTTGGTGTCAGTGGGGGGTAGGAAAAGTGCCCCATCAGTCAGTGTCAGTGGGGGGGGGGGGGGGAATAGTGCCCAATCGTTGGTGTCAGTGGGGGGGAGGAAAAGTGCCCCATCGTTGGTGTCAGTGGGAGGAATAATGCCCCATCATTGGTATCAGTGACACCAATGATGGGGCACTATTCCTCCCACTGACACTTGCTGACCCCTGTTCCAGTATGGTGCTGCTGCAGCCAGCATATGTGGTTGCAGCAGCACCTAAGCACGGCACACTTACCTGCATCTCCTTCACTCGATTTTCGCGGGGCCGCTTAGCTCCGCCTCCTCGCCGGTGATCGGCCGCCTGTGTGCCTTTCCTGAGCTACAGTTCTGGCGGCCAATCACCAGTTAGAAGGCGGAGCCGAGCGGCCGCGCGAACATCCAGTGGACGAACCGAATGAAGGAGCAGCCGCGCTTCCTGGACCGGATCGTCGTGGGACCGGAGCCAGGTAAGAGACAGCAGCCCCCTGCCCACTCCTGTACTTAGTTTCCCTTCCGTTCTGTCCCCCTGCTAGACATCTGCAGACGTTGACTCGAGTATAAGCCGAGGGGGCCGTTTTTCAGCACAAAAATGTGCTGAAAAACTCGGCTTATACTCGAGTATATACGGTATATAGTGCACACACACCTATATTAAACAAGAAAAATCCAAAGAAACTATATCCAGTAAGAAAACTATACAATATAATTCACAGTGCTCACACAGTGCAAATAAAATGTGTCCTCTCTGTTGAAAAACACTCTTAGCAATGTCCTTTGTGGAAAAAAATAAAATCATGCAATGTGAAATGGTGATACATCCGTGATTGTGTCAAAAAACACTCTTCTAATAACGGCTAGATTGCCTCCTCACCTCCTCCCAATGACCCCAAAGGGCCAACAGGCTTGCAGGATCACCCTGGATCCTTGGTTTATAATGACCAGCAGCTTCCTTCCTTCCTTTCCTGGATCTCCTTATTGGGGCTCCTATTGCCCCTGATCAGCCAAGGTGGTTTCTGAAGGGTAATAGCTCACCAGTCCAGTGAGCCAAGAAAAAACTCTAAGTGTAGTACTTCAAACCACTTGTTTATTTAAAAGGTCAAGAGTAACACTCACATTTTAAGCAGTCCTCCCTCCTCACTGATGTGTGGGTACACTGCATGTGAATGGGACTTCCTGGGTGTAGCAAAATGGCGTCGCACGCCGGAAGTGCGTCACCATGCACCGGAACTACGATACCCCGAGGAAGTCACGAGCAGACGGTGACGTAATACGTAGGTTCGCGAGTCCGTAGTTCCGGTGCGTGGTGACGCACTTCCGGCGTGTGACGCCATTTTGCTACACCCAGGAAGTCCCATTCACATGCAGTGTACCCACACATCAGTGAGGAGGGAGGACTGCTTAAAATGTGAGTGTTACTCTTGACCTTTTAAATAAACAAGTGGTTTGAAGTACTACACTTGGAGTTTTTTCTTGGCTCACTGGACTGGTGAGCTATTACCCTTCAGAAACCACCTTGGCTGATCAGGGGCAATAGGAGCCCCAATAAGGAGATCCAGGAAAGGAAGGAAGCTGCTGGTCATTATAAACCAAGGATCCAGGGTGATCCTGCAAGCCTGTTGGCCCTTTGGGGTCATTGGGAGGAGGTGAGGAGGCAATCTAGCCGTTATTAGGAGAAGAGTGTTTTTTGACACAATCACGGATGTATCACCATTTCACATTGCATGATTTTATTTTTTTCCACAAAGGACATTGCTAAGAGTGTTTTTCAACAGAGAGGACACATTTTATTTGCACTGTGTGAGCACTGTGAATTATATTGTATAGTTTTCTTACTGGATATAGTTTCTTTGGATTTTTTTTGTTTAATATAGGTGTGTGTGCACTATATACGTATTTGTGTTTATTATCAGTCACTTACTATTTGTATCAAATATGGGTATGTGTTTTTTAAGTGGGTGATAGATTTTAGTCTGGCACTAATTATATCTGTTTTTTACTATTATTTATGAAGGAATACAATATATTTATTTATTTTAGGATTCTATATTGTGTATTTGGCACATATTTCTTTATATGATAAGAGCGCTACACTATTTTTTTCTATGATGTATTGACACTGTTTTGGTATCCGTTTTTGAGTGTTGGCAGCTTTAGACTAGGTTGTATACTTTCATTTCATAGCGCAGGAGGATCTCTGACCATTTGTCTATCTCTTTAAGATGGAACTTGTAGTTTCTCAACAGCTGGAGGGCCGCTGTTTGACAGCTGTGATATAGTGCATTCATTTTTGTATATTAATTTTTAATTTAATTTCTCTTTAAGAACTATTTGAATATTATGAACTATATAATGGAATGTGTTTAACCATATATTGATCTTACAAAAGTTTTTTCAACACACATGTTTTTCAAACTATTTTTAACAAGAAAAAAAGGTGGAGCTAGAAAAAAGGTTAGAAAAATGTTGACCTACAAGTTACACATAAACCTTTATAATCTGATAAGTTCAAAGACAAATTGTACTGAGCGCTCTTGTATGAGTATAGCAGATAGAACACCTAAGGCAACCACAATGCCTTTAAATGCAAAGTATAAACGTAAATAATATAGCGCAGCGCTTAAAATTAGAATCATAATGCAGCAAAAGACAGCACAAAGCAGCAAATAAAAGTCAATTAAGTATCCACGGTGCTCTCTAGAATGGTGAAAATATCCAGAGCTTTTCTGCCTCAAATGATAGAAATGCGCACTTACCAGAAACGCATGGATTATGCGCATGTAGGAATAATCATCCTAGATGTTAGATCCGTCAAAGACCAGGTGGTAGGCATCCTTCTCATGGTGGGTCATCCAGAGCTCCAATTCAGGTCCAGAGATCCCCTTAAGGTCAGCCAGGTAATCCTCTATGGTGGTGATGATCCCTCCTCTAGATGGTACAGGCACCTTCTCTGTGGGGGTAATAGCTCCACACAGGAGCCCCAAAAACAGGTGCCAGAGATAGTGTAGTATGTTCCCAAAAAGTATTTATTGGTAAGGTAAAAGCAGAGTAGTATGCATATCACAAGAACTGAATATCAGTGAAAACAGCAATACTGACACCAACAAAGATGGCCGCCGGGCCTCCTCGTGGCTCTGGCGGTGAAATGTCACGCTCTGCACAGCTGGATATTTTCACCATTCTAGAGAGGACCGTGGATACTTAATTGACTTTTATTTGCTGCTTTTTGCTGTCTTTTGCTGCATTTTGATTCTAATTTTAAGCACTGCACTATATTATTTACGTTTAAACCTTTATAATCTGTTTCACTGTCTGACCTGAATAATTTGTGAAAATAATATTAACCACATTTATTCAAGCTGTTTGTTTCATAGGTATAAGTTATAGTTGATGTCCTGTAAATGACCTTGAAAAAGTTGCACTTGTCTGAACTGTTTAAAGCTGAACTCCAGGCAAACTGCTAAATTATAGGTATATGAGCTATTTTTTACTGGCCAGATGATCTGTAATTGTCCCATTACTTTTGTGATTCATACACCTCTGTCTAATGTATTCCAGCTGTATCTATTCAGGTAGGCCCTTGCAGTACATACTTGTTAAAAGATCTAAAGGAGATTGTACAGGCAGATTGGAACATGTATGGTGAGATTTATTGTGGATTCCTACATGTGCGTTGCGGATTGAAGCTCAGGTTGCACAGCTAATTGACACAGTAGTTCAGCAGTTCAGGCCAGGTTTAGATCAGGTTTAAGTCAGGATTTTATCCTTTTCACAACTGATGACGTGTGGTTTAGAAACGGTTCCCATAGAAGCCAATAACCTGTAATCTGCACCTGAACCAGACTGCACTGCTCAGAAATCATTCAGGACTCTTTCTGAATCCGCACTTCCAGTGTACTGGACATATCTGAACAGGCACCATAGGAAGCAATATTATTTCACATGTCATGTGGATTGGATGCGGTTCAAACCGCATCCAATCCACATATATCTGACCCGGCACTCATAGATGCTGGACACGGAGAGGATAAATACTATTGTGCAACCAATTTAAAATTCAGTTCCTCATATTTTTCACTAATAGGAGTATGGCAAAACCTCAGTGCCATGACAAAGTCATCTAGCACCCAAGGCAAAGATACCAAACCAGTCTTTCTTCCAGAAAATAAAATCCTCTCTGTAGGATCCCATGCTTAGATCTTAACAAGAAGTCATTCCTCAGTGAGATTTTCTATGTGAGTTATGGGCCTCATGGTAGCTTCATTCAAGGCTGTCCCCTTTGCTCAGTTCCATTCAAGGACTTTCCAGTGCAGCATCTTGTATTCCTGGAACAAGCGTGTTCTTTTTCTTGTCCTCTTTATGCACCTCTCCAGTCAAGCAAGGCACTCCCCTGCTTGGTGGATTTCTAATCCAGCCTTGACAATGGTGAAGTTGTTTCTACCATAGCATTGAAGGATAACAACAGATCCCAGCCTCACAGGCTGGGAGGACTGTTCCAGTCCCTCACAATTCAGGAAACCAGGTCATCCAAACCAAGCTCCCTATCAACAGCCTGGAGTTTAAAGTGATATAACTAGCTCCAAATCACTGGACCCTCTTCTTCAGGGTCACATGATCAGGGTACAGTCAGACATCTTCAATCCTTGGCTTATATCAACCACCAAGGGGTACCAGGAGTCAGGCAGTCTTAATGTAAGTAACTCTGGTCATTTCATAGGAGAGAAACAACGTCCAGCCTTCTCTGTTATTCACATCACAAGTAGACATTTGGAAGCTGGATTACCTCATCGGTCACTGCCTGGACCAAGGGTGATAGTCTTTTCTTCCTGACATCTTCAATATCCTCTGGCAGAAATGGGGAACTCCAGATGTGGACCTCCAGTAACGAGTTACCCGTGTTTGTAGCCAGGACCCTGAAACCTTCAGCATTGGCAGTGAATGCATTGATAACTCCCTGAACCTCATTCTTACAGCACCTCGTGCTTCCTTGGGATCTCTAATTTTGGTTCTCTCTGCTTTGCAGAAACCACCCTTTAAACACATCAGGGAGTGATATCTCCTGCACAGTATCCTTCTTAGTGGTCATCACATCTGAGCTAGCTACTCTTTCTTACAAGGAGCCATTCCTAATCTTTCACACAGACAAATTTTATTGCGCCCATGACCTCCGTTTCTATCCAGGGTGGTATCTACCTTCCACCTTAATATAGACACAGTCATTCTCTCTTTGTATCCTGCTCCAAAGCACCCCAAAGAGATTGCACTTCATTGTCTGGATGTTGTCAGATCTATCACCGCTTATCTAAAAGCCACAACTTCCATAAGAAAGATGGACTCTTTGTCTAGTTAGAGCCTCACAAAGTACATTCTGCTTCAAAATCCACTATTGCCAGGTAGAGAAGACAGCTCCTCTCAAGAGCACTCTAAAGCAGTGGTCTCCAAACTGTGGCCCGAGGGCCAGACACGGCCCTTTGCTTGCTTTGATCCAGCCCATGGGGTACTATTTTGTCCACTGATACCAACAATGGGACATAATTCCCCCTACTGACACCAATGAAGGGGCACAACGTGTCCCAATTACATCAACGATCGTGCCCTGTGACAACAGTAATGGGGGACAATTCCTCCCAAAGACATCAAAGATGGGGCCTAACGGCAGTAATGATGGGTCACAACAACCTTCCAATGACACCATTGATGGGGCACAATCCTACCACTGACACCAACGTTGGGGCACTATTTCACTGACTTCAAAGATGGGGTATTGTCTATTCCCACTGATATCAGGACTTTCTTCCCCCAATAGTGAGAGTCCGGCCCCCCTAAAGTCTTAAGGACAGTAAACTGGCCCTTTGTTTAGAAAGTTTGGAGACCCCTGTTCTAAAGGATTAGACACCACCAGCACTCTTACATGCTCATTCCACTAGATCATTCGGTATTGCCTAGGCATTCCGACACCAAGCTTCTGTTGCCCGGCTTTACAAGGTTGCCACCTGGTGTTTAGTTCATACCTTCACCAAGTTCTACCAGGTGAACATCCAAGCTTCTAATAATGCATTTTTTACCCACAACATTTTTGTATCAGCACTCTGAGTTGGGTCATATAACCTTTGTTTTCATTGAGCCTGTTGGCACAGTTGTTTGCCTTGTTGCCCATTCTTTTTATTCATTGGTTGGGGATGTATCAGGGTCTATGAATTTTGAGCCTGTACTGTTATGATTAGGATATGAGAAATTTTGACTTACCTGTAAATTCCATATCTTGGAGTACAGGGCATAGGCCACTCTCCATTCTGTCCCCGTGTTACTCTGCATTGCTTGCTAAAGAAAACTAAGGTCTAATGCACGGCTGAAAATTTCTACTTGCCTGCTTGGATTTGGCTAGTGGACATGTGGGGGTGAGTGTGTCCATGGCTAGCGCCAGGATAGGAGGGGCGATTAAATGCACTTTCCCCTGAGAAAAATCCTTGCGTTCAGCTAACATCCCTCCGGTGCCTTTTCCTGCCCCCATTCACCGCCAATGTTTTTGCCCTCTCTCCCTTCTCCCCCACAACTCTGCCCCGTCCCCTCCCTCTGCTTATATTTCCTGCACTGTTGGTCCAGGCTTGGGACTTGGTGCTCTTATGGGTCCCTGATTGTGCACCGGCTGTGGCGTTGCTACAGGGGGGGCAATTGTGCCCCCCATTCAGCTTATTCCTTCCCCCCGGGCAGACTATAGCAGGTGAAATCAACTGTCAGGAATGATAGGTGTGGCAGTGGGGGCAGTTGCAAGCACCGATCTCCCTGTATGGCTTTCAATGAAGCAGCTGAAATCCGAGTGGAGGAGAAGCGGCTTCCACCTGCTTAATTGAAAGCCATTATTATTATTATTATACAGTATTTATAAAGCGCCAACAGTTCGCTCAGCGCTGTACATTACAAAGGCCATACAGGAGGGTCAGTGCTTGTAACTTCCCCACCGCTGCACCGATCACCCCTGACCAATCATCCATCAGATTTTCCTTCTTTCTGAGTCCCCCTGTGTGCTCCTTAGTGCCCAGCCCCTTGCCCCATCCTCCTCACCAGTAGGAGAGGAGAGAGGCTGAATCTGCTCTGCCTCCCCCTATGCCCGACCACACTCCAGTTCGTGCAGCTTCTGAGAAGGGGATGTATGGGCAGGAAATTGTATCTCTTCCCCTCCCCTCTCTTCCCCTCCCTCTCTTCCCCTCCCCTCTCTTCCCCTCCCCTCTCTTCCCCTCCCCTCTCTTCCCCTCCCCTCTCTTCCCCTCCCCTCTCTTCCCCTCCCTTCCCCTCCCCTCTCTTCCCCTCCCCTCTCTTCCCCTCCCCTCTCTTCCCCTCCCCTCTCTTTCCCTCCCTCTCCTCCCCTCCCCTCTCTTCTCCTCTCTTCTCCTCTCCTCTCTTCCCCTCTCCTCCTTTCTCTTCTCTTCTCCTCTCCTCTCTTCCCCTCCTCTCCTCTCTTCCCCTCTCCTCTCTTCCCCTCTCCTCTCCTCCCTTCCCCTCTCTTCCCTTCCTCTCTCTTCCCCTCTCCTCTTCTCTTCTCTCTTCCCCTCTCCTCTTCTCTCTTCCCCTCTCCTCTTCTCTTCTCTCTTCCCCTCTCCTCTTCTCTTCTCTCTTCCCCTCTCCTCTTCTCTCCTCTCTTCCCCTCTCCTCTTCTCTCCTCTCTTCCCCTCTCCTCTTCTCTCCTCTCTTCCCCTCTCCTCTCCTCTCTTCCCCTCTCCTCTCCTCTCTTCCCCTCTCCTCTCCTCTCTTCCCCTCTCCTCTCTTCCCCTCTCCTCTCTTCCCCTCTCCTCTCCTCTCTTCCCCTCTCCTCTCCTCTCTTCCCCTCTCCTCTCCTCTCTTCCCCTCTCCTCTCCTCTCTTCCCCTCTCCTCTCTTCCCCTCTCCTCTCTTCCCCTCTCCTCTCCTCTCCTCTCCTCTCTTCCCCTCTCCTCTCCTCTCTTCCCCTCTCCTCTCCTCTCTTCCCCTCTCCTCTCCTCTCTTCCCCTCTCCTCTCCTCTTCTCTCCTCTTCGCCTCTCCTCTTCTCTCCTCTCTTCCCCTCTCCTCTTCTCTCCTCTCTTCCCCTCTCCTCTTCTCTTCTCTTCTCTCTTCCCCTCTCCTCTCCTCTCCTCTCTTCCCCTCTCCTCTCTTCCCCTCTCCTCTCCTCTTCTCTCCTCTCCTCTCTTCGCCTCTCCTCTTCTCTCCTCTCTTCCCCTCTCCTCTTCTCTCCTCTCTTCCCCTCTCCTCTTCTCTTCTCTTCTCTCTTCCCCTCTCCTCTTCTCTTCTCTTCTCTCTTCCCCTCTCCTCTTCTCTTCTCTCTCTTCCCCTCTCCTCTTCTCTTCTCTCCTCTTCTCTCTCTTCCCCTCTCCTCTTCTCTCTCTTCCCCTCCCCTCTCCTCTTCTCTTCTCTTCTCTCTCTTCCCCTCTCCTCTTCTCTTCTCTTCTCTCTCTTCTCCTCTCCTCTTCTCTTCTCTCTCTTCTCCTCTCCTCTTCTCTTCTCTCTCTTCCCCTCTCCTCTTCTCTTCTCTCTCTTCCCCTCTCCTCTTCTCTTCTCTCTCTTCCCCTCTCCTCTTCTCTTCTCTCTTCCCCTCTCCTCTTCTCTTCTCTTCTCTCTCTTCCCCTCTCCTCTTCTCTCTCTTCCCCTCTCCTCTTCTCTTCTCTTCTCTCTCTTCCCCTCTCCTCTTCTCTTCTCTTCTCTCTCTTCCCCTCTCCTCTTCTCTTCTCTCTCTTCCCCTCTCCTCTTCTCTTCTCTCTCTTCCCCTCCCCTTTCTTCCCCTCCCCTTTCTTCCCCTCCCCTTTCTTCCCCTCCCCTTTCTTCCCCTCCCCTCTCATTTATTCTGCACATTATTTCTTGTGATTCAGGCATCTATGTTGGAAGAGTCTCATCCCCAACCTCATTTGCAGTAGCAGTACAACTTAGTCATGATTACTGGTCAAGATACATCCCTGACTTGACAACGAAGGTCATCTCTCTGCTACGGACTTATCCCTCAGCTTCTAACAGCATGTTCCCCATAGGCACATGTGCATGCAGCAGAATCTAAATGGCTTCTAGTGCACACCCTTCTTTTACCAGTCAGCGTGCTACTGTGCAGGGGCATACAGGTGTTTTTATATCTATACACATTCAATTACTTGTACTAGTTGCAATTAAAACAAAATTCATATATTTGTTTAATCGTTCTGCATTAATTGGCATTCTTGTTATATCTGTTTGCAGTTTAGCTTTAAGTGCACTAAACAATTTTTACGTGTATCAGCTGCATGGCCAGTTATTGATCTCTATTTTTGTACATCAAATAAGGCACACCTCTAATTTATGTTTTTGTATTTTTAGGTTAAAAATCAATACATAAGGAGGAACATAAGTGCCAACCAGCAAAGTTCTCTCTCACCCCTTCATAAACAGGCCTCATGGCCACTTGCAAAGCCTCAGGACAAGAAGGTGGCTTGTCCAGCAGCCCCAGAGGTGATGCTGATGATTTGGAGCTAACAGAACTAGGACCACTCCTTGAAACAGGAAGAGAGAGAATTGGACAGACTTCAGGCTGTGTGAGTAAACAAGCATACTGCTTTCTGATATTACTTAAGATACAAAATATGAAAGTAACAATTACTATTGTAAGGATTCCAAGTGCTGATATCCAGCAAAAGCAGGGGTGATAGCTTCTGTGTATCAGAGACTGCTTCCAAACTAAGTTCAATTATACTAAAGTTTATTTAATAACAAAGCAAAAACCTTCCAAAACCATATACAAAGAATAGTGAGGCACACATGACAAGTGAAATCTACTACTAAAACTACCTAACAAAACAACTATTATACACTTTTATACAAAGCAAAGGGACAGATTGAGTAAGGAAGGGTCAGGCAAGCAAAACAAACAGCGTGTGAGGTGGGTCAGGAAGGGGGCCAGAGCAAAGATCAGGTACAGTGCCACTAGCAGGTGCTGTTGTTCCTGACAGTTCTCCCTCTTTAAGGAGCAGCCCCATGACGCTCCAATATGTCTTGGGCACAAAAGTCCACAACGTGATAGTGGTAAAACAGACAGTCTTTGAGAAGTCATTGGTAAATTAGTAGTACTCATCCAACCAGCTCTTGCAGATTGCCCTCTCCTGTAGTACAAGGAATTAGCAAGAAGGCTTGACCCCATGCATGTCCAATGAGAAGACTTCCCACTGTCAGAGTACAGAGATAAGCTGGATGCCCCACCTTCAGGGTCTGGCAACAGGCTTTACTATAACACATGACTCTTGATTTTCCAAGTCCACCAAAGCAATGGATTATCCCAACATTTCATGGTTCATTCAGAATTTAGCACTGGGGTCTTTAAACAGCACAGGTACTGTGATGCCAGGGTGTCTCACCATATTAGGACACTCCACGCCTGGGTAGCTAGACTTGTCACTAGTACCAGTTCTGCATATTTGAGGAAAGGATAGTGCTGGACACATAGGGTTATCTCGCTGTTATTGTTATCTTGAAGTATTGATGGTGATCCAAATGATCTGGTTCCCAGGCAGGTACCTTCTACACCCCAGAGGATCTGCACATCCTCCTTGGCTTGTAGTGCAATGTAACAAAAATTTAAATTGAAGTGCCAGACCACTACTAAGAGGCCCAGGTACACATTTATTCCAATAAAATCCAGGGATACAGTTCATAAAGTAGCCAATGCGTTTTGGGGGTCCAAGAGCACCCCATTCATCAGGGCTAGAAAGAACATATCAATCCGATAACCATACAATATCCCCTCCATGGGATCAGATTTAAAACCAAATAGTCAATAGTATTGGGGGGTGTAAAAAAAAAATTTAAAAATGTAGACAAATTTTGAGCCATTAAACTATACCATTTTGAAAAAAAAGATACATTTTGGGTAATAAGTTGACCTAATAAGAATAAATATATTAAAAAAAGAGTAAAATATATCTAAAAACTATATCATATTTTATTATAACTTTTCATGTGACAACACTGAAGAAATGACACTTTGCTACAATGTAAAGTAGTGAGTGTACAGCTTGTATAATAGTGTAAATTTGCTGTCCCCTCAAAATAACTCAACACACAGCCATTAATGTCTAAACCGCTGGCAACAAAAGTGAGTACACCCCTAAGTGAAAATGTCCAAATTGGGCTCAAAGTGTCAATATTTTGTGTGAACACCATTATTTTCCAGCACTGCCTTAACCCTCTTGGGCATGGAGTTCAACAGAGCTTCACAGGTTGTCACTGGAGTCCTCTTCCACTCCTCCATGACGACTTCACGGAGCTGGAGGATGTTAGAGACCTTGCGCTCCTCCACCTTCCATTTGAGGATGCCCCACAGATGCTCATTAGGGTTTAGGTCTGGAGACATGCTTGGCCAGTCCATCACCTTTACACTCAGCTTCTTTAGCAAGGCAGTGGTCGTCTTGGAGGTGTGTGTTTGGGGTCATTATGTGGAATACTGCCCTGCGGCCCAGTCTCTGAAGGGAGGGGATCATGCTCTGCTTCAGTATGTCACAGTACATGTTGGCATTCATGGTTTCCTCAATGAACTGTAGCTCCCCAGTGCCGGCAGAACTCATGCAGCCCCAGACCATGACACTCCCACCTCCATGCTTGACTGTCGGCAACACTTATCTTTGTACTCCTCACCTGGTTGCCGCCACACACGCTTGACACCATCTGAACCAAATATGTTTATCTTGGTCTCACCAGACCACAGGACATGGTTCCAGTAATCCATGTCCTTAGTCTGCTTGTCTTCAGCAAACTGTGTGCAGGCTTTCTTGTGCATCATCTTTAGAAGAGGCTTCCTTCTGGGACGACAGTCATGCAGACCATTTTGATGCAGTGTGCGGCGTATGGTCTGAGCACTGACAGGCTGACATGAGAAGTTGGCTCAGAAACAGTCTGGACAGGCGCAGCTGTCATGGACGCAGTCTGGGCAAGATCAATGAGCACAGACTGGACTAGAGCTGCCGGCACTAGAACAGATAAGACTGGAACAACTGCCCTGAACGGTCTGAACTAGAGCTGCTGACATGGAGGCAGACTGGATTGGAGCAACTGGCATGGGAACAGGCTAGACTGAAGCAGCTGGTAAATGACAGGCTATACTGGAGCAGCTGGCATGGGAACATGCTGGACTGTGGAGCAGCTGGCATGGGAACAAGCTGAACCATGGAGCAGCTGGCACAAAATAAGGCTGGACCCATGGAGCAACTGGTGCGGGAACAGGCTGGTCTGAGGCAGCAGGAGCAGAGGCAGGCTGGTTTTAGACTTGAAGGCAGATGGGTCAGTCAATGGTTATCAATGATACAGGCCCACTGGCAGCTGATGGAAACACACACATCAGAGCTTGGAGCAGGAACAAGGTTCAACTGTATGAAAGCTGGAACTAGCACAGGATCTGGCTGAACAATGGTTAAGACGAGAGTGGACAGTGACAAAACAGAGTAGGTTGGGAAAAAGTTTGTTTCTGTTTTTAGGTTTGGACACGAGTCCTGTGGGTGATTTCAAGGCCTTCAATCAGCTTGTACTGTTGGTGGGAAAATTAGAACAGTGAGAATCTGAGAGGGAGAAGTAGCAGGAAAGGGGTCTGAGGGGTTGCCATAGGTAACAGGGCTGTGGAAAGAAACATCAGTTACAGGGACAGTACAGCTGTTTGAGCAAGAACAGGAAGCACTGATACATGGTTGGGACTGAAGTGGTTGATATGGGTAACAGAGAAGATCTTTGAGGAAGTTGGTGTCTACAGGCAGAAATTAATTGCTGTAAGTTGGCTGCGGATTAAAGTTGGTTGAGCAAAACATACCTTGCAGTTTCCATCTGACTAGATAAATATACCAGCGGAGTCTCCTGTGCATATACTGAATTTATGCAAGAAATTAGGGTTTATCACCTTTCAACGGCCACACCTAAGACACACTAAAGGGAGGAGAAAAATCGCACAAAACCAGTTCACAGCAGATTTGAATCAGTGGCTGAACTTCACTAAATGAAAAGCTGCCCTGATAAACTAAGGAATGAGCAGCATGAAAGTATTCCAGCAGCTGCTCACTATTTAAATCCTGCAATATCTAGAACAGGAGTGTAAACCGTAATTTCATTGCAGGCCACATCAACATTATGGTTGTTTTTAAAGGGTCGGTTGTATCTGTAAACCATAAAACAGGGTGAAAACCACGCAAAACTGTGCAGAAAATGAATGTGAGCAGCAAACACAAAAAAATTTATGCTCTGTAATTACATGGAATTCAAAAATAAGTGTTGTGCTAAAAAATTAAAACAGAGAACAGAAATTGTTCACAAAATATTATCATTAAAAGGTGCCATAAACGAAAGTCCAGAGTAAATGAAAAGGGTATGAGTCCCCTCCAGAAAAAACATAAATATAATGTTGAACTAAAAAGACAGTGGAAAAAATAGTCCACAGTGAGTGAATCAAAAGTGTGAATACTCCACAGATTCTTGCTTTAACCCCCAACACCAGTGTCACCCACCACCACAGTAAGGAGAAGATGTGGGCTTACAAGATGCAAAGACCCCCTTATTCAGAGTGCTCATAAGCATTCTATGTGTTCAACATCAATAACAATTCTCCACGTCAATCCCAGTATTCTTTACCAGTATTGTTCCTCAGATGTATGGTAAGCTCACACAGGTAATAATAAGCAGATAAAACACTTCTTGCAGTGTAAAAAGCTTAAAACAAGTTGGCAAAGATGGCGCCAAGTTCCAGTTCATTTCTTGTATGTGATGACATCACAGGGAGGCTGTCACCAATCACAGCAGATCACGTAGCAGTTGTACACAATGAATGACTTCCATTCAAACCATTAATTGTGTACTATTGTGTTGATCTCTGTGATTGGTCAAAGTGATCACATGGTATAGACAGGGCCAATCAAAGCCCATCTGTACCATGTGATTAGCTGTGGCTAATTACAATAGTACACACTGAATAAATGGATTTCATTCATAAAAAATGGTTGCGTATAACAATGATTTTTACTGTTTTATAAGCAATAATAGTGTGTAATCAAATTATATATGACACACACAGACACACACACAGACACACACACAGACACACACACAGACACACACACAGACACACACACAGACACACACACAGACACACACACAGACACACACACAGACACACACACAGACACACACACACACACACACACACACACACACACACACACAGACACACAGACACACAGACACACAGACACACAGACACACACACACACACACACACACACACACACACACACAGACACGCAAACACACAGACACACACACACACAGACACACACACACAGACACACACACACCATTTTTGGCTCTATACACCACTACAATGGATTTGAAATGAAACGAACAAGATGTGCTTTAACTGCAGACTGTCAGCTTTAATTTGAGGGTATTTACATCCAAATCAGGTGAACGGTGTAGGAATTACAACAGTTTGCATATGTGCCTCCCACTTGTTAAGGGACCAAAAGTAATGGGAGAGAATAATAATCATAAATCAAACTTTCACTTTTTAATACTTGGTTGCAAATCCTTTGCAGTCAATTACAGCCTGAAGTCTGGAACGCATAGACATCACCAGACGCTGGGTTTCATCCCTGGTGATGCTCTGCCAGGCCTCTACTGCAACTGTCTTCAGTTCCTGCTTGTTCTTGGGGCATTTTCCCTTCAGTTTTGTCTTCAGCAAGTGAAATGCATGCTCAGTCGGATTCAGGTCAGGTGATTGACTTGGCCATTGCATAACATTCCACTTCTTTCCCTTAAAAAACTCTTTGGTTGCTTTTGCAGTATGCTTTGGGTCATTGTCCATCTGCACTGTGAAGCGGCGTCCAATGAGTTCTGAAGCATTTGGCTGAATATGAGTAGATAATATTGCCTGAAACACTTCAGAATTCATCCTGCTGCTTTTGTCAGCAGTCACATCATCAATAAATACAAGAGAACCAGTTCCATTGGCAGCCATACATGCCCACGCCATGACACTACCACCACCATGCTTCACTGATGAGGTGGTATGCTTAGGATCATGAGCAGTTCCTTTCCTTCTCCATACTCTTCTCATCACTCTTGTACAAGTTGATCTTGGTCTCATTTGTCCATTGGATGTTGTTCCAGAACTGTGAAGGCTTTTTCAGATGTCATTTTGCAAACTCTAATCTGGCCTTCCTGTTTTGAGGCTCACCAATGGTTTACATCTAGTGGTGAACCCTCTGTATTCACTCTGGTGAAGTCTTCTCTTGATTGTTGACTTTGACACACATACACCTACCTCCTGGAGAGTGTTCTTGATCTGGCTAACTGTTGTGAAGGGTGTTTTCTTCACCAGGGAAAGAATTCTTCTGTCATCCACCTCAGTTGCTTTCCGTGGTCTTCCGGGTCTTTTGGTGTTGCTGAGCTCACCGGTGCGTTCCTTCTTTTTAAGATTGTTCCAAACAGTTGTTTTGGCCACGCCTAATGTTTTTGCTATCTCTCTGATGGGTTTGTTTTGTTTTTTCAGCCTAATGATGGCTTGCTTCACTGATAGTGACAGCTCTTTGGATCTCATCTTGAGAGTTGACAGCAACAGATTCCAAATGCAAATAGCACACTTGAACTGAACTCTGGACCTTTTATCTGCTCATTGTAATTGGGATAATGAGGGAATAACACACACCTGGCCATGGAACAGCTGAGAAGCCAATTGTCCCATTACTTTTGGTCCCTTAACAAGTGGGAGGCACATATGCAAACTGTTGTGATTCCTACACCGTTCACCTGATTTGGATGTAAATACCCTCAAATTAGAGCTGACAGTCTGCAGCTAAAGCACATCTTGTTCGTTTCATTTCAAATTCATTGTGGTGGTGTATAGAGCCAAAAATGTTAGAATTGTGTCAATGTCCCAATATTTATGGACCTGACTGTGTATATATGTATGTGTGTATGTATGTATGTGTGTATATATATATATATATATATATATATATATATATATAAAACTTTAGCTCCATATATTTATTTTAGTTTTTCTCAGGCATTTACCAAAACATATTCAACTATAGTTATATAATGGATGTGGGATGAAAGTGCACACTCTCCGATTTAATTTGAGGGTATGTACATCCAAATTGGAGGAAGGGTTTAGGAATTACAGCTCTTAAGAGTAGCCATCCCCCCCTTTTTCAAGGGACCAAAAGTAATTGGACAGTGGAATCAAAAGCTGTTTCATTGCCAGGTATGGGCTACTCCTTTGTTATTTCTTCATCAATCAAGCAGGTAAAAGGTTTGGAGATGATTCTATGTGTGGTATATGGATTCGGAATCTATTGCTGTGAACCTATGTATAGGCATGACAAAAGGTTCCAAGGTTTTTATTCAAATCTTTTCAGAGCCCCTATGAACAGATTTCTTTGTTTACCAAAATTCCGGAGCAATCTGGCACAGGGTACTTGGACGACCTTTTACTGATGGACTCCTCTGCCACAACATTGTCAGCCAACGTCAAAAGCACTTTCTATTTCCTTCCAACCTTTGGCTGGTTATTCAATTTCCCAAAGTCTGCTCCCCAGTCCTCACACCACCTGGAGTATTTGGGTCTAGTCTTGGACACATCCCAAGCCAGAGTGTTCCCTCCTCCATAAAAGACTGCCTCTCCAAGGTCCCAGACGCAGACTTGCTGAACCAAATAGCACCCGATCAGATTGCTTCTGCATGAAGGATCTAGGCCTAATGGTAGCCTCATTCAAGGCAGTCCCCTTTGCCCAATGACTCCAGGACACTTCAACTCACCAGCCGCATGTCATGGATCAAACAGATCCACTCTCTAGACCAGTGGTCTCCAATCTGTGGCTTGCCTCTGCCCCACCCTTGGGACACTATTCCTCCAACTGACACCATTAATGGTGCTCTATTCCTCCCACTGACACCATCAAATGGGCAATTTTTGTCCTTTCTAACACCAATTATGGGGCTGTATTCCTTTCACTGACACCATTGATGAGGCACTATTTCTCCCATTGACACCAACTATGGGGGCACTATTCCTGCTAAAACCAACAATGGGACACTATTTCTCCTGTTAAAACCAATGATGGGGCAGGATTTACTCCCACTGATACCAGGACATTTTCTACTCACACTGGCCACAGTCTGGCCCCTCTGGAAGGACAATAAACTGGCCCTTTGTTTAAAAAGTTTGGAGACCCTTGCTCTAGACTTTACTAGGAGTCTATCCCACCAGACAAATCTTTCCCTGGCATAATGAATTTCCAGCTGTGCCGTGGAAGTTGGGAAATTCATTCCTATGCTCTGGAAAATGGTGACAATTGATGCCAGTCTTGCCTGCCAGGGGATAATTTTACAACTCCCTAACTGTCCAAGAGACTTTTTTTTTCTCAGTGGATTTAAAACTCCCCCTTCAACATTCTAGAACTGAGAGCCATCTGATTTATCTCTACAACACTGACTTTCTCTTCTGCAAGATCATTAAGTCAAGGTGCAGTCAGACAATGCCACAGATATGATGAACAGAAATCATCAGGAGGGCACCAGAAGCCAAACTTCTTCTGAAATTCACATTCCAGCTCTCTATACCCTACACATCCCTGGTGTGGACAATTGGCAGGTCGAGTTCCTAGACTGTCTTTCATTAAACAAGGAGAATGGTCTCTGCACCCCAGATCTACCAGAATCTCTGTCAACTATGGGCGAACCAGATGTGGACATTCTGGCCTCCAGATTTAGCAACAAACTACACAGAACAACAGATCCTCTAGTCCTTGCAGTAGATGCTCTGGTGATTCCTTGGGCTTAATTCAAGTTGATCCTTTGCCTTCTCTTTGGTAAAGATTCTTCCTCAACTGGCACAGAAAGACATCATACACCGACAAACTCAGAATCCTGGAAAATGTGCCTTGGCTTGTTCCAAACACACCAGATCTGCTAGTGGCAGACCCTGTCTTCCACAATTGCTTTATAATTGCTGACTTTAATAACTTGGCTGTTGAAACCCAGCTCCTGAAGGATAGGGCTGTATCTGATTCAGTCATCCCCATCTTATTCAGAGTGAGAAAATCTACCTCCTGCAAAATCTACTGTCACACATGGAATGCCTATTTATGCCTCATGGGAAGACAGATATCTGAGTCCCAAACAACTCCTTTGATCGAATCTTGGCCTTTTTCAATTTGGTCTCGACCAGCATCAGTGCTGAATATCCTAAGGAACAGGTTTCAGCCTTATCCATTCTTTTTTAGAAATCTCTTGCTTCACAGTCCTTAATCAAGACTCTTCTTCAGGGAGTATTTATATTCATCCAAATTTGACCTCCTGTGCCACCATGTACTCTCTGTACTCCCGTGACACCCATTTGCGCTAACATAGATAACCCTTTGGAAGACTTCACATGTAAGGTTGCCTTCCTAGCGGCCATTATGTCTGTTATGCATGATTCTGAGCTGACAGCCCATTTTTATAAGATGGCCTTTTTTGTCAAGCACATTGACCAGGTGGTCTTGAGACCAAGACCCGCTTTCCTACCAAGGGTAGTTTCTTCTTTTAATCTCAATGGGAATATTGTCCTGCCTTTCCTCTGTCCCTCTCAGGAACATGCCAGTGACATTTCCCTGCACTGTGTTGATGTCGTCTGGTCAGTGAGGGTCTACTTAGCAGCCACAGCTTCAATTTGAAAAACAGAGTTCCTGTTTGTTCTGCCTGTGAGCTCTTGTAAAAGGCACCCTGCTTCCGACTCCACCATTGCTAGATGGATCAGGCAACTTATCTCCAGAGCTTATGCACTTAGGGACAGAGTTCCTCCTCTCAGAGCTCATTACAACAGATCAATTGTTGTCTCTTGGGCTTTCCAGCATCAAGCATCTGTTTGTTAGATCAAGGCTGCCACCTGGTCTTTTGTTCACATGTTCTCTAGGTCGATGTTCAGACCTAAACTGATGTGTGCTTCAGCCACCAGGTGCTTTAACTTGTTGTTTTAGGGGGGGTTTTTTGGGGGGGGAATTGTTCTAATGCTTCTTTTATGTGGGCCCATGGGCACCTCTGTTTGTTGTGTTGTTGCCCAAACCCCAGTGTAATGATTGGGGACATCTTGTAGTCTATGTATTACAAGCCCTTTGTCCTATACTGTACAATTTAAGATACAGAATTTTGACTTCACTGTAAACTGTTTTGGAGTTTAGAACCGAACACAGGGCCATACCATCTGTTTTCTGTGGTCACTTATTGCTTGCAAAAAACTGGAGTCTCAGAGTAGGGAGGAGTTGTGTGCACTAGGGGTGGCCCTAGCAAAGTTCGTTGCCAGTATGCAGTCACCTGCAGGTAGCTTGCATATAACTCATGGTTTATCAATGCAAGCCCTGTTTCCTGCGCTGTACGCCCAAGATACAGAATTTACAGGTAAGCCAAAATGCCTTTTTTCATTAAGTCTCTTATAATTTTCATAAGTTCTTTCTAGTTTTGCAAGAGCACTGCTTAGTTGCTCTACACCATTGCATGTTGCATCAGCAACAATTATTCATTGCACAGTCTTTTTTAACAAATCAGACAAATTTCAGACATCTCTATATTGTTTGTTTCATAATTATCTTTAAAAATGTAGTTAAACAAAAATAAAGATTTCAACTAAACAAGGAGCCAGCAGCACAAGGGACACATCAGAGTAATAGTGAGCTTGGTCCAAACAAACTATTTAAAGAAGAAATCCGGGTCAGTTTCTAATTTTCCCATACAGTGGGGTTGTGCCTGCTTTTTATGGGTTAAATGCTCGTTTTTGTCTATGGGCTCAGAAAGTAAAGATATGCTTACCTAATGTGCCGATCCTCCAAGAGCAAGACCGGTTCCCGCCGCTGCTGCCCCCCCTGCACATTAGCGGTCTTGTGAATGGGTTGTTCCTGACATCATCACGCCCATAGACCAGCTCTGGAAGCGAGGACGGCAGGAACAGTCCACCGCAGGCTTTGGGAGAGTACAGTTTTCTGAAGGATCAGAGGAATAGGTAAGTATAGCTTTACCTTGAGCCCCTAGACAAAACGAGCACTTAACCCATGCAGTGCGGGCACAGCTCCACTGCATGGGAAAATAACATTCAGTTTTAATTGCCATCGTTCCACTGGATCAACTGTGGGTATAGGATTATAACTTTTTTTATTTTTTTTGGTTGAACTGGATGGACTTTTGTCTTTTTTCAGCCAGACTAACTATGTAACTATATAAACCCAGCACGTTTGTTTAGCTTTCTGGAAGCCCTAACACCTAGGATGTTCAGTTATGCTAAATAGAGTTCTGGCATGCCACCTCCTACCCCTTGCTGTTGGTCAGTAAATTGTCAAACTGAAGATAATATTTGCCAAACGGAGCAACATGGACTATGGGGCTCTTCAGGAGCTGTGAAGACTATGAAAGAATAACCTTTGATGCCTGCTGGAGGTTTAGCATATTAAATGAATCCTTCCTTTTAATTATAATCTAAAGACATATGAGCATTTGCTTCTTCTTTTTGATGGTTCTGTATTTTTAATGCCTACAGAGGGACACATATCAAGCAAGTTATGGACATAATGAAACACACATCTATTGCAAATCAGACTCTCTCCAACTTGGCAACAGTTTGTTGTTTATGTGTTCTCCCTTTGGAGCGTGAGGGGAAAAAAGAGGAAACCCACAGAGGCAAAGACATACTGCTAGGTTAATTGGTTCCTATCTAAATTTGACCCTAGTTTGTGCATGAATGTGAGTTAAGGACCTTAGATTGTAAGCTCTTTGAGGGCAGGGACTCTTATGAGTGTATAATATACTGTATGTGTAACGTGCTGCATAAAATAATGGCACTATACAAGTACCTGTAATAAAGAAAATAATTAATAAATGTGTGTATGCAAGCATATGCAACAATTGTTGTATATGTGTGACCCATGCACTACAATTCCTGAGCATTTAGCCAAAACACTTTACCTGATACAGTCTGATACAGCATTGATAATGGACATGAGATTCTTTATTCAAAATACATGCACAATCAAGAAATGACAGGGGCAGATTTTATTTTGTCCTCCTGATACTTTAAAGCAGTAGAGAGAGCAATATCCAATTCAAGCTGCAGTCTTTTAGTACATTTGTCACTGGTCCTGTTTAGTATTTAATAGTACAATTTTTAAATGCTTTTGCTGCAGGGAAATGAAAGTCAGCAAGCCAAGGGGCCACAGGAAGAAGAAGAAGAAGAGGAGGAGGTCAGAGTACTGACTCTACCTTTGCAAGCACACCATGCCATGGAGAAGATGGAGGAATTTGTATATAAGGTGAACAGTCATTTGTTCTTAACCAATTAAATGTTTAATGCATAATATTTTTAATTGGCATATTAAAGTAGATATAAACTATAACTGGATGATTTTGCTTAAACACTGTGTACCATAAAGAATACAATGGGACAAGTGCATTCAGAAAAACCACGGATGCTTATGGTCTCCACTGGTAGAGCAGGTGGCAGGGTGGCCATGCAGGAGAAAAAAAAATCTGAGACCGGGATAGGGCTTTTTCATCTCATAATAGACAGCATGTAAATAAGAAACTTCATGGCAGTATCACCAGGTATTTTAATGAAAGCTGCAAACAAGACTAAAAATTCATTTTTCAACTATGTTATGGTAAAGATTATATGAGAGTTTAGTGATTTTTGGTTTTGCATACCTCCTTGTTTTACATTTCCTAATTCGGATGTGAATTTTATAGTACTAATCTGCAGCAGCTAACTGCTTTCCCTGGAAATAAAGTGTTAAATATGTCACAGAATTGCACAAACCATTTTTGTTTCTTTTTGTAAGTTTAAGCTGGCTATACCCTAAGTTGTCCTGCTTGCTCCCTTTTTATAAATATCAGTTTAGTCCATGAAGCATAAAGGATAGATTCACCTTTCCTAACATGTTACGCCTGTATTCAGGGTTACTGTTGCAGCAAACCCCCCCGCGCCCACTATTACAAGAGTTCTGTGAATGGGAGAACTATAACTATCGGCAGCCATTGCAGCTGACGTCTTGTAGTTCTCAATGAACTACCAGGGCACTGATGAGCGCTCTTGTTAGTTCATTGATGCTTCCTGTCATTCAGTAACTGCCTAACCATACAAGTTACAAGGGCATTATTCAAATTTGGTCAGAGCTGCACAGCTTGTTTCTATCTACAGACGCCTCTGCAGTGGCAGTTTTTTTGGTAAAGTTGAACTAACCCTTTACACCCTTGACAGGGTGCCTTTCAACTTGAAAACCATTGCCCCTTGCTTTAAAAATTAGCCCAGGACATGTTTGTGGCCAAATGTTACAGGTACATCCACATTTAAGGTTCCAAATAATTTTGGTGGACAGTACAATTGGTTATGCCATGATCATACATGTGCAGACTTCATATGATCAACAGATTTTCTTTCCTGCTTATTTTGTATCCAAGTATATTCATTAAGGGGAGCTGTGTGCACAGCACACACAATCCAGATATTTGCATTCTTATTCAATCTTTATTAATTTGGTTTAAAGGTGTGGGAAGGACGGTGGAGAGTCATTCCATATGATGTACTTCCTGATTGGCTTAAAGACAATGACTATCTTCTTCATGGACACCGCCCCCCAATGCCATCATTCCGTGCCTGCTTTAGGAGTATTTTCCGAATACACACTGAGACTGGAAACATATGGACCCATTTATTAGGTAAGTGATCGGGGTGAAATCCAAAATATTTGGGAGGTTTAATCATGATTGTAAAGTAACCAGTTAAATTGGGTTAATTAGTACATGTTCTCAAGAAGACCCAATGCAGTGTTTTTTAACTTTTTGACAGATACCTTCTTGAATTGGTTTTCCATACATGACACTTTTTTTGTACCCATTCAGGTTTTTTGCTGTTCCTTTTCCTTGGGGTCCTGACTATGCTTAGACCAAACATGTACTTCATGGCTCCTCTCCAAGAGAAAGTGGTCTTTGGAATGTTTTTTCTCGGAGCTGTCTTATGTCTAAGTTTCTCATGGCTTTTTCACACAGTGTATTGCCATTCAGAAAAAGTGTCCCGTACCTTTTCAAAGTGAGTATGTGGCTTTCAAAATCATTTGTGAAAATTAACCTATTCCTTACTGAAGCAGTAAAGATCCTGGTAGAAACCTTCTTCTTCTTTTTTTTTTTTTTTTTTTTTTTTTTTTTTTGTGTCATGGTTTTCCAGTATGAAATTGGATCGCTCCAAAGATGGACATGATGCCTTTCAAACCAAGCTTGTGGCATGCCAGCTTACATATTGTGATTTTGTTGATGGCTGCTACAACAATTATTGGGGAAGTTATGTACATCTGCCCTATTCTTCTATTTTTATATATGCATAAAAAATTGCAGCAGGAGCCTTGTTGTTTTCAGCAGCTCAAATATCTTGTTTGCACAAAATGGTTACTTTAAAAACTACCATATGAACCAGGATGGAGTGCTTACTCCTGCCGTACTGTGACTTCAACGTATATACTTGTTAATTTATTACAGGCTATTGTATATATTGCTGACAGTTTATGCAGCTTGTTACATACTGTATATACACATCAGTCCCTGCCCTCGGGGAGTTTACAATCTGAGCTCCTTGTCTCAAATTCTTATCTAAACACACACACTAGGGGCAAATTAGACAGCAGCCAATTAACCTACCAGCATGTCTTTAGAGTGCAGGAGGAAAGCAGAGAACCCAGAGGAAACCCATGCCAGCATTAAGAGAACATGCAAAACTGCCTTTGGTCTGATTTTCAGAATGTCTGAGCAACACCATTTACCATGGTAAATAGCTGGCAGTTTCCAGTTTATTGCTGGACAACTGGAGCGTGGACATATGTCAAACTTGGTGCTATGTTTTTATTCTGGTACATGAGTTTTATGGCTGTGCATGGTGTAATTCTATGGTGAACTTCCAGTTTCAGGTAGTATTAAAGGAGAAGTGTGTGGGAATCAATAGTAACAGACATACGTACTCCCCTACCTGCTGCAGCATTGGTCTGATGCTGCAGCTGTCTCCCGCCAGCTCGATTGCTGGCTGGGGTGAGCACACTCTTTGATCCTGGGACAGGTGAGTTGCTGTTTTTTTAAAAATCAGCAGCTACAATTTTTGTACCTGCTGACTTTTATTTTTTACAAAGGAGACTGGAGCTCCTCTTTAAGAGCTGAGTGCAATTCTGGCAGATTAACAGGCATTTTTTTTCATACTTTCAAGGTCTTTAAGGGGATAAAACATGGGAAAATGTTCCTGTATTGCAGACATGTACTATATATATTTACATTTTTATATAATATGATTCAGTAGTTACGGTTTCAATGTTTAGTAAAACCATATAAAGCACAATAATTTCTTGGAGTTTATAGTGGGGCTTTTTTCGCCATTGATGTAAATGCATCAAACAGAATTGCTGTCCAGTGGCCATGGTTTGAGCCTACAGAAGATGTTGCACCGGCTCGGAAGATTGCCAGCCACTGGTTGTGCTTTCAGTTGGCTAAAAATGCACTGCAAAAGCTTATTTGCAGTGCTACACCATGGCTGTTCTTTACTCCTTGTCAAGTTGCAAGTCAGCCAACTCACTGAAAACACAGAGGTTCCCTTTGTGGTCAGTATCCAACCTCAATGGTAGCTTATCTGGAAATCTCTATATGTAGTGCAATAACAAAATTGTGAAGAGAAATGACCCTGCTATGTGTGACTGCTTTGTGCTCACTGAAAATGTGCTGTATGTTTCAGTCCGATTCAGTTACAGAAACAATTATTATTTGTTTTCCAGGCTTGATTATTCGGGGATCGCGCTGTTGATCATGGGAAGTTTTGTACCCTGGCTGTACTACTCATTTTATTGCTCCCCCCAGCCACGGCTCATATATTTGTCCATCGTCTGCGTGCTAGGAATCACAGCAATTGTTGTAGCACAATGGGACCGCTTTGCGACGCCAAAGCATAGACCAACACGAGCAGGTAAACATTTACTGTCTGTTTTTGTTTTCTACCATTTTTGGAATGTAGGTGACTGCTCACATTGCCCTTTTCATTTTTATTACAGATGTCTTTGTTCCTGGCAAGCACTTACTATAAAAATTGGAGTAAACCTTTTAGATGTTGTTCTGAGCTTTTTTAAAATGACTATAGGCTTATATTGTTGACTTTATGGCTATTTAACTGTAATGATACCTTCTGTTGGTGAATCATGTTAAAAGTTTAACTTGGTCATGAAGGCAAGTGAAAAATAGCATACTGATATAAAAATGTTGTATTTGAAAAAAATACTAACGGCTAAGTCCACTTTTTACAACAATAAATAAATACACCCATATTAACTGCTTCAGTACCACCGTACGTATATATACAGTCTCATATTATAGCACTTGTACCGGGATCATGACTGCAGCTGCAATCATGATCCTGGTATTGGTTTTTTTTTTTTGGTCCAGCGATTCTGCAAATTGTAAAAGTAATCCTAGAGGCTATACAGCCACTGGATTACTTTCGCTGCCACCTTTACTGGGCTCTCCTGAGTGATCTGGAGCCTGGTAAGGATGGCATCAACGGCATTGGCTTCCCCAGATACAGTGAGAGGAACTGATTTTGCTCCTCCCGCTGTGTGACATCACAAACTGCAGTGATGAGGATTTTGTGAAGTAACAGATAAAATTGATCTCAGTTTGATCTGCTGCTTTGAAGGCCAGTGGAGACATCTGGGGTCTAATAAACTATAAATAAAAGTGATAAAAAAATAAGTGTAAAAATACATAAAATATTTTTTTTTTTAAATTTAAAGCTCCCCCACCCCCTTGTGCTCACTCGCAAAGGTGAAAGCACTTGTTGGTCGTGCACGCATACATAAATGTATCTCGCAAACATCAGAGCGAGAGCAATAATTCTAGTACCAGACCTCCTGTGTAACCCCTAACTGTGATGACCTGTAAAGGCTTTTAAAGTGTTGCTTATGGATAATTTAATGTATTGCGGTTTGCCCACATTCCATGGGCGTTTGCAATTTTAAAGGATAAGTTCACCTTTGGGAACATGTTACATATTCTGCCCATTTTTCGGGTGGAACATGTAAAATGTTCCCATAGATGCAGTCGCGCCCGCCGTTAATTTATAAAAACAGTGGGGGGGGGGGAGATAATGTGGAATCTGACCATTTTTCATGTTTAACCCTAAATATTGGCGTCACATGAAATATGCTCGAAAGGAACTTGACCAACTTCAATGTAACTATTAATGTAATAGTCACGTAAAAAAATGTAATGCCACAGTCGTTATTCTCCATTTGTGACTCAACAAGAATGTTGGAAACTTCAAACCAGTTACACTTACAGTCCACTTATAAAGACAGTGTTAAAGTGTTTGCAAATGCAAAAAAAAAAAACATTGCACTGGCTCGTTAAATTAGTTAACTGTGATCTGTCATTTAGTAATTTATTTCTGCCTGCTAATGTACTAATTTACCTGGTTGATCCTGCCTGTGCTGCTCTTCCTACAAGCAAACTGACCATGTTAGCATGGCTGCCCATCCATGCTAGCGTGGTCAGTTTACATTTTGCCATCATCAGGTTGAAGCACAGAATGCCTGTATCTTCCATAATCAGTACACAGCCACGGTGGCGCATACCCTTTCAGGGGGAAGTGACGTTATGCCGTTGGGACTGCAATGTCATTTCTTATAATGACATGCATGCCCCAACACTGGACACTCCCACCACCATGCTTGTGCATCGCTGTGAAAGCAATAGCAATCACGTGACCTGCACTTGTGAAGCTGGACAAACTAAAGGCAAGCTTTAAAAAAAAAAAACACACAATCAATGCAGGCTTAATTTTACCTATTGAAAAAGCAGGGTGTACAAGTACTTTTAAATTTACTCACTATGTTCTTTGTTGCCATAAAACTTGTCTATGCTTTAGCAGTTTGTGTCCCACCATTTCTCAGGCAGCCCATAGATTTAATCTTTTTTTTTTTTTTTTTTTCTTCGTTCAACCAGCGAGTTGAACTTAAAACAAAAAATTACTCAATATTCCCATTCACACATTTTTAGCGTGGGTGGGGGACTTCTCCCTGCTGAGCCTTTTATATTCTAACAGTGAAGAGACTTCCCTGCCATCAGAATACACTGATCGGTGCCCCCTGCTATAGCCTATAGCGCTAATTGAGTGGAAATTTTCCAATTGGCTGGTTTTACAGATGAGTAGATGGACTTCTGTACAACCACGCTACCCATACATTGATTGAAAGTTGGCTGGTCCCTGCTGCACTGGCGGGATTTCGATCCATGTATGGCTGGGCTAAGGACTCATGCACACTGGGTGTTAAAAAATCCATATTTAAAGGTGTTTGACTTTTTTTTTTCTGCCTCCAATTGCCCTTCCTTGTTGGCTTATATGTCCATGCACACATTGTCGTTTACAAGCAGGAAAAAACCCAGAGCCAGTGTGTTCAGAAGAGGAGCTTTTTGCTGCTAAAAAATGCCCAATATGCCTAAATGTGTGTTAACACATCTAAACGTGTGTTAATGTTAGGTGTGCCAAGCCCTTGAGTGGTCATTAATTTCAATGGCCAGAATACATTCATTTTCTGGCCAGTGAACTCCCAAGTGCTAGATGCACCTAAATGCTTTTGCAAAAATGTGACTTTAGGCACATTTTTAACATTGCTTTTCTCCTGCCAGAAGAAATACATTTAGAAGAGCTGGGAAAATGCTTAGTATCCATGAGGCCACTACCTACTCTTTTTGAAATTTGTGGACAAAAAACTGCTCACCATTAAATATTAACCATGTTATCTGCTGTAAACCTTGTACGACTGATATAAAAAAATTCTCACGCACTGGCACCAGATATGAAACTGATGAAAAAAAACAAAAATCCCAGCTCTTTAGATCAATATTTATGGCAACTTTTATATGAAAGTTTGCTTCTGTCTTCAGACTACTTTTGCATGGGCATGGATAGGTTAAAGTGGACATAATGCTGTCCATATATGTTACAGCTTGATTGTATGAGCTCTGTACCGCTACCTCTTTTAGATTTAACAACAAATGTGGCCAGCTTTAACTAAAAATTATAGCTGTCAAAATTTTGGTAAATAAAAGACAGAGATGTTGGCTTATATCAGCAAAGCTGCTTGGTGTACCTGTGTTTAAAAGGCTAGTCCAGCACGCATAATATTTAGAAGCCTTTTTTCACAGTAGAAATATAATTGGTGTTGTCTGTGAAGGCTTCAAATATTATGTCATTTTAGTTTTGTCTAGATTATTCTATGTATTTATAAATCCTGCTGGTCTTCTTGTCTTGTTACTTAGGTGTGTTTCTTGGTCTTGGTCTGAGTGGCATTGTTCCAACCCTCCACTTCACCATTGCAGAGGGCTTTGTTAAAGCAACTACAGTGGGTCAGATGGGCTGGTTCTTCTTAATGGCTGTAATGTACATAACAGGAGCTGGGCTGTATGCAGCAAGGATTCCTGAACGTTTTTTCCCTGGCAAATTTGATATATGGGTAAGTGTTTTATGTTAACATATTGTTCTGAATATGGTTTGTTACTTTTGTGTTATGACCGTAAATTCTGAGATGGATTCTACAGCATTGATGCTTTATTCACTGTTGGAAAGTGTTTGTGGCCTTAGGACAGATGCTTTACTGTTTCCAATACCTATGTAGACTTGGTGATTCTCTGTATGATGTATGTGTGTATTAGTGCCTGTTCACATATGACCAATGCACTGGCGGTTCGGATTCAGTGCGGTTTTAAAGAGTCCTGTCTAATTTCTGAGCAGTGCAGTCGTTCAGGTGCAAATTACAGGCTATTGACTTCTATGCGAACTGTTCCTAAACTGCATGTGTGTGAGCAGGACAAGATCCCGAGCTAATCCTGTTCTGAACCTAATGTAAAACTTACGTGAACCTGTCAACAGCTACTGTATCAATTCGCTGTGAAACCTGAGCTTAAATCCGCACTGCATATGTGTGAATCAGCTCTTAGTGTTTTTCTGCAGTGTACCCTAACTTATCTTTTCTTGTTTCTCTTTCAGTTCCAGTCTCACCAAATCTTCCATGTTCTAGTTGTGGCAGCTGCTTTTATCCACTTCTATGGAGTATCCAATTTGCAGGAATTCCGTTATGGGCTGGAGGGCGGTTGCACAGATGATTCCCTTCTGTAGTATTTGGAACTATATTAGACTCTGCATTGGGACATGTACAAGGGAGTGGTTTAGAGGACTTTTAAACTGGTTTATTACCTATCTGTATTTAGACAATGCAAAAGACCTCAGTTACAAGGCAATGGTCACTGTTACCTCCTCATTTGGAATACCAGAATCCAGCAAGTATAAGACATATACAAGGAGCAAAGATGTATTTTGACCATAACCTTTAATTGCCTTATATCTTAAAAAAAGAAGGGGCACTAGTTGTTTTAATTTGTTTTATATTAAGGTCTGTTCAATTAAGTCACATCCTCCAATCATTTGGGCCTTTCATTCATCTGGAATCAGTTAGAAATGGAAAATACTAAGTCATCACATTCTACACGATTTCTTATCTCATTGTACTAATGACAGTACTGTACAGTATGTGCTAAGCATTAGTGGACCCAGGAATCCTAGGCCTCTATTGCCTTCAGATTACTACTTCATGGTGGGATATTAAATATTCACACCTACGGTATTACATAAAAACATACAAATGTCCATGTATATTTACTTATGTCAAAATTTGTTACCTTGGTAAAGCCTAACGGAAAAGTTAAGAAATAAAGTTTAACATTGTGAAAATTAAGTATAATTAAATTTTGATATTTATTCCAGATGTGCATTTAAAGTTTTAAAATGCCTTGGTTATATCAGGAGCTTAGAGTTATTCTCTACAGCTGTAGCCAAATGTTTTGAGAATGACACAAATATTAATTTTCACAAAGTGTGCTGCCTCAGGTTTTATGATGGCAAATTACATATACTCTAGAATGTTATGAAGAGTGATCAGATGAATTGCAATTAATTGCAAAGTTCCTCTTTGCCACGAGAATTAACTTAATTCCAAAAAAAAAATTCTACTGAATTTCTGCCCTTCCGCAAAAGGACCAGCTGACATGTCAGTGATTCTCTTGGTAATGCAGGTCTCAGTGTTGACAAGGACAAACCCGAAGATCACTCTGTCATGCTGATTGAGTTAGAATAACCGACTGGAAGCTTTAAAAGGAGGGTAGTGCTTGAAATCATTGGTCTTCCTCCGTTAACCATGGTTACCTGCACGAAAACACATGCAGTCATCATTGCTTTGCACAAAAAGGGATTCACAGACCAGGATATTGCTGCTACTAAGCACCTAAATTAACCATTTATCAGATCATCAAGAACTTCAAGAAGAAAGATTCAATTGTTGTGAAGAAGGCTTCAGGGTGCCCAAGAAAGTGCAGCAAGCTGCAGGACCGTCTCCTAAAATTTATTCAGCTGAGGGATCGGGGCACCACAAGTGCAGAGCTTGCTTAGGAATGGCAGCAGGCAGGTGTGAGTTCATTTGCGTGCACAGTGTGGCGAAGACTTTTGGAGGATGGCCTGGTTTCAAGAAAGGCAGCAAAGAAGCCACTTCTCTCCAGGAAAAACATCAGGGACAGACTGATATTCTGCAAAAGGTACACGGACTGGACTGCTAAGGACTGGGGTAAAGTCATTTTCTCTGATGAATCTCCTTTCCGATTGAGACATCCCAAGAAGAAAAGGTGAGCGCTACCATCAGTCCTCTGTCATGCCAACAGTAAAGTATCCTGAGACCATTCATGTGTGGGGTTGCTTCTCAGCCAAAAGAGTGGGCTCACTCACAGTTTTTCCTAAGAACACAGCCATGGATAAAGAATGGTACCAAAATATCCTCCGAGAGCAACCCAACCATCCAAGGACAGTTTGGTGATGAACAATGTCTTTTTTTAGTATGATGGAGCACCTCGCCATAAGGTAACAAAACTTCAAAATTTTGGGTCCATGGCCAGGAAACTCCCCAAGCCTTAATCCTACTGAGAACTTGTGGTCAATCTTCAAGAGGCAGGTGAACAAAAAAAAAACCCCACAAATTCAAACCCCAAGCATTGATAATGCAAGAATGGGCTGCCATCAGTCAGCATGTGGCCCAAAAGTTGATTGACAGCAGGCTAGGACAAATTGCAGAGGTCTTGAAAAAGGTCACCATTGCAAATATTTTTTGCATAAACGTAATGTAATTGTCAGTAAAAGCCTTTGACACTTAAGAAATGCTTGTAATTATACTTTGGTATACTATAGTAACATCTGACAAAAATAACTAAAAACACTGAAGCAGCAGACCTTGTGAAAAATAATATTTGTGGCAATCAAAATTTTTAGCCACAGCTGTAGCTTTTCTCCTGATCATTCCTTTCCTACCCAGCGAGTTATTGCACTGAAAGAGTACAGGACAGTAGGTTGGATTTTCCTACATGCTTGTCCTAGATGGTAATATAATGAGTTTGGATCAGGATGACATGCTGGAGCCTGAACCTTTTTCAACAATATGTATGCATTTATAGGACATCAATAAATGTATATAAGTGCATGTAATGATTTTAAATGGTTTAATTCGCATCAGGTTTAGGTGCATTCAGTTTATCTGTGCTAAGAAAATAGATATCTGTGCCTCCAGGGGCAGATTAGATACTTGGAACATGTCTAAACCCATACAAATGCAAGTACAATTTAACGCAGGAGAACTTGGTCAGTGACACAAAGTTTGTTTCTTCTTCCCCTGATCATTTTGTCCTGCATTAAAATAAACCAAATGCAGGAGACCAGTTCGAATGTAGCCTTAACATGTCAACAATCACAGCTCTATTAGTTTTACAGTCACGGGTTCACTATACGTGACTTATTATTTATGGGCTGCATATGCGGTTTTAGGTTGTGACATTGCAAATGGTGAGCTGCATAGAAGTGTAAGCTTGAAGAATTTTTGAGATTGTGTACAAAGCACAAAGCATGCCCTCTGGCTTGGTGATCTGTTGGCACATACCTCTCAGGATTGCAAATAAATTCCAGAACTCAGTAATTATTGCATATTACACTAATGAACATGAGTGAGGTTGAGTAAACTTCTTACTGATTGTAGATGTCTGTAATTCTGGATACTATGATCCACCTGTGTATGAACGCTGTAGCTTAATAGAAAACAGGGCTTGAATTATTTCCCAGTAAAAACATAATTTAATTACATATAATGGAAATTATAATGTCAACATTATTTCAGACATTATTATTATTTGCCTGAAGGTAATTTTCTCTTATAGTTTATTGGGAAACACAGTGCTTAGGAGGTTTGACACTGAGTAAAAAGTTGTTACTTCCTGTGGGCCATACTTTTCTAGAACAAGGAGTTAGAACCTCAGTTCCAGGTTAGGTTTCTAGAGGTTGGATGTGGCAGACTATTTTTGACAATGTCTCCTGCTGGTTATTTTCCAGTTAGTGCAGACTGTAGCTGCTCTTTCTGTACTAGTTAAAGGGTTTTCCTGCACAGTTTTGCAACAGACTGTCAAACCTGGAGATTCCCAGTCAGAAAACTACTACTAGCAACTGGCTACCTGGAGCCCTTGTTGTTTTTCTCTTTGGTCTGCTTTGTCTCTAATGGAGTCTATAAACATAAAGAATATCAGCTGTTTGCAGTGCAAATGAATATTCGTCGCTCGATAGCGACTTGTCCACTAAACTCAGAATAAAATTGTTTCCATGATCCAAAGTGATCAGTTGATAATAACAATATATATACATTTTTCAAACGATTACCAAAACAAAAGAAATTTATGTTTGTGATCCTGGAAACACAAACTCCATGTAACCCACATACGACTGGATGTTTGTGTGTGGGCTGTGCGGTGTTCTTTTGTGGAAAACAAACCTTGGTTTGTCTCCTGGATATTGTGAGAAATGGATATCGTTGATGAACAGATGTCCAGATCAATTGCAATAACGATGCTTAGGGTAATGTCCATTACTCTGAAGAAAAAAGATAAGAAAAAGAGGAGTCGCCGGTTTTGGTCCAAGGAGTGGTTGATTAACCGGGACCAGTATTCACATATGGTTCTGCTACGGGAATTAAAGGACAAAAAGCCAGATGACTATACCGCAACAATCTACGTAGATTCCAGAGGAATCCTGCAGTGATCCACTCACATTGAACAATAACTAGAAACAGTTTCAAAATAGTACAAAACTTTTTAGAAACTATAGATTTACAATTGTGCATATGTGTACTTTCTTGACCAAGAATTGTTTCTTTCTGGTGTTCCCACTAGAGCATGCCTGTTTGATGCCTGGGGATCTGCTTGTTGAACCTGCTGGGTGTAACTAGTATATTCAGCTATGTATGTATTACTATTAATTTCACCTTTCAAACCTTTATTAAGCAATTGCAGGAGCAAAGGTTCAACTAGTTGTTTCTGTTGCTCTGTCATTCTTTACATCTTGTTTGCAGTTAAGCAGCCAAAGGCATCATAGCCATTATTAAAAAAAAAAGAAAAAAACCTTTTTCCCTGCGCTTAGTGATCAAGTTAAATAATCCTACAGCTGCACTCGAAAAAACATCCATCATATGTTTAAAGTATGCTATCAAAAACAAGTTGCGCTGTAAATAAATAAATTAAAAATTAAAAAATAATACTGAAATGAACGTGATATATTCTTACGTGACATATAATAAGTCCAAATCATTAAAATTTTCCTGTGAAAGAAGTGTCCATCAGCTTCAATCCATGTAAGAAGTGCATCCACCACCAATATAACCAGCCACTTATCGAATCCCTAGACACCAAATTTATAGGAGGACTATTTGGCATGATGCTGCATAGATAGACTGATCCTTTTTGGATGAAACGTATGTTGGGGGTAGGAGGAGTCTGTGCTGACGTTGTCATCGCTGACTGGAGCCGGCACCAGCAGTGTTACGTGTGGTTTGATTTCATTACTTTATAAGTAGAATATTTGTGGTTTTCATCAATAAATTATTGGCGATAACACACTGATGGATTTCTTTTATATGTGAGCGCTCTTGGTGGCAAGATAAAGGATAAACTGTCGTGGCCTGTTTGGCATGACGCTGTATACATAGACTGATCCTTTTGGTTGAAACGTACATCGGGGGTAGGAGGAATCCATGCTAGCGTCATCGTCGCTGACTGGAGCCAGCATCAGCAGCGTTCATTTACATGTTGTTTGATTCTATGACTTTGTAAGTAGAATATTTGCATTTTTTTAATCAAATTATTGGCGATATCACATTATGGTGGATTTTTTATATGTGAGCACTCTTGGTGGCAAGATAAAGGATACGCTGTCATGGCATTGGAATATTTCATCAACATCTACTTATACCATGAAGATGTATGCAGAGTCATGCCAAATAGACCTCCTATAATTTGGGGTCTAGGGATTTGGTAAGAGGCTGGTTATATTGGTGGTGGATACACACTCAGGCTCATACTATTATAATTATAAATGTTTCTTTAGCATAGTATTGCTGGCAGTGGTGAATGCGAAATAAAAGTTTCTATTTGTAGATATAGGAAACAATGGTTGAAATTCAGATGGATGTACCATAGAAAAAAAATGTATTCTACGCTTGCCTGAGGAATGGAAATTTAAATTTGTCAACCAACGATGAAACTACTGAGGGCCTTTAATTTTGTATTCATTGCTGATAATGCATTTTCACTAGGGGAACATTTGCTGAAATGCTACCCAATGAAAAATATGTCAGAGGAGTAAATAATTTATAATTACAGGCTTTCACATTCAAAAAGAGTTATGGAGAATGCATTCCGCATCATGTCAAATCAATTTAGCGTTTTGCATATCCAGATCAATCTCTCTATGCCCAAAATTGATGTAGTTGTGCACTGGTGCTGTGTCTTACACAGCTATTTGAGTTGCAATACTGCCATGTATATACCACAATCCATGTTAGATCGAAAAAAGACACATCGCAAGGCAATGTTATCCCAGGAGACTGGAGAAATTAAGGACAGTCATTCACCAATATTGCTGCAGCACCACCATGAATGCCAGACAAAACAGGGAGAATTAAAAACTATACTTCTGTGGACCTGCAGCTGTCCCTTGGCAAAACATGATTGTGTGATGACTTTTCTCCTATTTACCTGGAGCTGTCTTGAGAAAACCTGTTTAATAATTTTTCCTCCGTTGTAATCTTTCCACATTATAACTGTCTACTTTGTACATTTGATGTCTTTTTGCTTTATGAATTCCAATAAAAAAGTTTGTCGAAAGTACCTTGCTATTTTTGTGAGATGTAAAGCTGTAAAATATAGTTAAAAACAGTTGCATATTTGTAATAAAGATTTTGTCTCCTGATATTCTCTTAACTGAGTGTCGTCATTGTCCTCTGTGGATCAAGATCTGGTGAGAAGAGTTGCAAATTTTGATAACTCTGATATAAAAAAAGAAAAAAAAAAGTTATCAAATTTGCAATTTTATTTTTCACATAAACCTCATCAGCATTCTGATTCAATCTCTAGCATAATTATGCAAGTTTTTTTTTCTAGGCCTCATGTTTTTTTGTTCCTATCGCTGTATCCTTTAGATTTGATCTTCCAAAGACATGGGCGTTTTCGATAACTAATAAAAGGAGGAAGGAATTCTGGTGAAGTAAAATGATCAGACAAGTTCCCTGGAAGAAAATAGTTTTTACCAAATGAGGTGCAGAACAATCATAAATGCATGGTTCAAAAGCATGTGCAGCTCCGCTTGTACCTGACTCACAGTTCCAAAACTATTTTCAATACAACACTGATGTTCTAAGCAGAATGATTGCATGTACCCAATTATATGAGTCAATGATAATTTATTTTCAAATTGCAAAGGGTATATATAGTGTCTGCAACGACAATTGTAATGCACATCAAACATATAAAAGTAGTTCAAAGTACATTATTATTATATTATTATTATTATACAGTATTTATAAACCGCCAATGGTTCGCTCAGCGCTGTTCATTACAAAGGGGGACAAAACAATACAAATACAATGCAAAACGTGAGGGGATCGAGGGCCCTGCTCTTTCGAGCTTACAATCTAGGATATACATATATTCACAGTACAATATGTTTAGTACATGTCCTAATGATAGGAATCTTTGTTGTTTGCAAACACCTACCAAGTGATCATTTGCATGTTTTTCCAGTGGCAAAACGAAACTTCAAATCCAGCTCATAACCATCTTTTAGTACATATAAAGTAGGCATACATATAGTATGTCTACCTTCTTAAATTTTAGTGCAAAATGAAACCTCTTCGAGTGAACCGTCGAGCAGAAGTGACATCATACAGAAGTCCGCCTATCCTATTCTGGTCACCATTTTCATGCCACGATGTCAGAAACTGGAAAGCACGCTTCGGAGGAGGGCTGCAGCTCTCACGAAAGTACTGCAATCAGGACCATGCACAAACATAAAAGAAAAGTGAAGGCATCTTCTACGTCATTAGAGGATATGGTGGAAGTGCTGGAAAAGAGGGACTATGATGGTAAGTGTGTGCATTACACCAGGAGCAATGCAAGAAAAGACTGCATTCTGGACAAGATTGTGACGATACTGCTAAGAAATCATGGTGCCCACTGTTCAAAAGATCAGCTCAGAAAAGATTGGTCTGATCTGAAGTATCCTGAACAGGAACAATACCACAAAATAAAAAATTATTTAAAAAACAAAAGTAAGTGTTTTTCCCTAGTATCTTTAAATGTTTTATTATATGTGCAATATTGTTTGAATATGTTCTCACTTTCCAGCTATCCCTATAGTCTCTATATGCCACTGATACTTTTTTTTTTTTTTTTTAACCGTATTGCCATGCCTTCCAAAGATGGGATTATACATAATATTGTTTTTGCTGGAATATTGATCATGGGGGGGGTATCAGTAATTTTTTTTTTTTTTTTCCTTTGTGGTGTTTTGTGGAATTTCATTTTTTTTTTTTTTTTTTTTGAGAATGGTCATTTCTGGGTGTCGAGGAACAGCAGAAAAGTGTGAGTTGATCTCCCTGTAAAGGCTTTTTTTTGTGGGGGGAGGGGGGGGATGGGACTGATAGACCTTTCTTAGATAACATACTGTAATGCATACATTTAATTGCCCTTGCAAATATTAACATTTTTTTTATGCCCCAATAGGAAATAAAGATAAACTTCAAGACATGTCATACGGACAGGATAGTGAAAGACAAATTAAGAAATCCAGGTCAAGTGAGAGCGCTAAAGATGGCTGTGCTGACTTGCAAGATGTCCAGCATATCCCAAAAGGGTCAGATGATCCCTGCAATATTCCACAGCAAGAGCAATTAGTTTACAAAGGCATGGTTCTTCTCTGACTGCACACCGCCAAGCTCTGGAAAATGCTTGTCCAACTGCTTGTAAAATATAACTGAAATCTAAAGTAAGAGTGCTGTTTATAATGTGTCAATATCTTTCTACATGTGTAATGGGTGCCTATAAAAATAAATAGATGTAATGTCTCATCACAAATTTCATATTTTAATTTTATTTTTTTAATTACAACTCCTGATTTCTCAATCAACAGCCTGGCGGCGAACAAGCTGGTGAACATCGTGATTCAGTGACCTGGAGCAGATGAAAAAACATAACCAACCTAGTGGATGTCCTAGAAATCCTCAGAATTGGTTTAACCTTTTTTTTAATTAACACACCTTTTTGTTTTTTTTGGCATATTTTTTTGTTAGTGTACCATGTTGGTCTGACGGAAATTGTTCTTGTATTTCAAGGAATATAAATAACTACCTTGTTTGATGACATGAAGAGAAAATTTGAATTTCCCTTTGCAATTTTTTTCAACGTATTGTTACCAATGATCTGCTATGCTGAGCAATTTTTTCGTGTAATGGCAGATCAATATCAGTACTTCTTTTGGACTAAAAATTTCTAAATGGAGTGTTTACTTTTGTCTTGCAATGCAAACCATTACATGACCAATGACTTTTGTGGTTATTTAGAATGGGAAATAACAATTTTATTTGTTTGTTCTACTGATTCCTGTTGTTTATTTGCTAATGTTTACACTTTAAATTACACCACATTCTTCTGGAAAAGTATATTTTAACCACTTGCCCTCCAGAGGATTTACCCCCCTTCCTGACCTGGCCGTTTTTTGTGATACTTTGCTGCGTTACTTTAACTGGCAATTGCATAGTCATGCAATGCTGCACCCAAATGAAATTTACGTCCTTTTTCCCACAATTAGAGCTTTCTTTCAGTGGTATTTGATTGCCTGTGTGTTTTTTTTTTATTTTTTGCTCTATAAACAAAACAAAAAAATTAAAAATAAATTTCTTCAGAAATTAATTCAGCATTATTCTGCTACATGTCTTTGCTTAAAAAAAAAAAAATCCCAATATGTGTAAATTAATTTGGTTTATGTGAACGTTATAGTGTTTATAAATGGCGGTATATATACTGGATTCTTTTACTAGTAATGGCGGCAATCAGCGACTTATAGCGGGACTGCGGTGGGTAGTCTGACACTGGGGGGAACTGATTTGGTGTCATACACGCCCCTTACCCCGGAATGGCAAAATCACGTATATATGTGATTTTGCACACCCATGCCGCCCTGTAGCAATATTTCTGCTATAGGGCAGTGCGGAAGCAATTAAAGCCGAACTCCAGCTTTTGTTACCCTTTACCTAGTTCGTTTGGGCAAAGCAGGCCCAAACTAACTGTCTCACAAACGTGAGACAACTGGATGTTCTAGATCAGGGGTGGCTAACCTGTGGCTCTCCAGCTGTTGTGGAACTACATTTCCCATGAGGCATTGCAAAGATGGGAAGTTACTGACTTGCAGAGGCATGGTGGAACTTGTAGTCCTGCAGCAGCTGGAGAGCCGCAATTTGGCCACCCCTGTTCTATATAAACAGCTTGTAGCTGAGGCTATATACAGTATACAGCACTGTGTTCTGGGTGCGAGCCGAGACCTTCCTGCCTCATACCCAATAGAGTCTATCTGAGCATTACTCAGCCATCCATAGAAAGCGATGTACACCCTGTTCCAAATTATTATGAAAATTCTATTTAAGTGTCACGAAGATTAAATATTTTGTTTTTCAGTTTAACTCATGGATGGCATTGTGTGTCAGGGCTCTTGTGATCACTGAAAACAATCTTGGACACCTGTGATAATTAGATTGGCAGGTGAGCCCAATTTAAGGAAAAACTACTAAAGGAGGGTGTTCCACATTATTAAGCAGAGCACCATTTTCAAGCAATATGGGGAAGAAAAAGGATGTCTCTGCTGCCGAAAAGAGTGAAATAGTTCAATGACTTGGACGAGGTATGAAAACATTAGATATTTCACAAAAACTTAAGTGTGATCATCGCACTATTAAGAGATTTGTGGCTGATTCAGAGCACAGATGGGTTCATGCAGATAAAGGTACATTGAGGAAGATTTCTGCCAGATCTATGCATCGGATCAAGAGAGCAGCTGCTAAAATACCATTACATAACAGCAAACGGATATTTGAAGCTGCTGGTGCCTCTGGAATCCCACGGACATCAAGGTGTAGAGTCCTCCGGAGTCTTGCAACTGTGCATAAACCTTCTATTCGGCCACCACTAACCAATGCTCACAAGCAGAAACGGCTGCACTGGGCAGAAAAATACATGAAGACTCATTTTCAAACAGTCCTGTTCACTGATGAGTGCCGTGCAGCCCTGGATGGTCCAGATGGATGGAGTAGTGGATGATTGGTGGACAGCCACCCTGCTTCCAACAAGGCTGCAACGTCAGCAAGGCGGTGGTGGAGTGATGTTTTGGGCCGGAATCATGGGAACAGAGCTGGTCGGCCCCTTCAGGGTCCCCAAAGTGTAACGATGACCTCTGCAAAGTATGTGGAGTTTATGACTGACCACTTTCTTCCCTGGTACAGAAGGAAGACCTATGCTTTCCATAATAAAATCATCTTCATGCATGACAATGCACCATCTCATGCTGCAAAGAATACCTCTGCATCAATGGCTGTTATGGGGATAAAAGGAGAGAAAGTCATGGTGTGGCCTCCATCCTCCCCTGACCTCAATCCTATTGAGAACCTTTGGAGCATCCTCAAGCAAAAAATCTTTGAGGGTGGGAGGCAGTTTACATCCAAACAGCAGCTCTGGGAGGCTATTCTGACATCATGCAAACAAATTCAAGCAGAAACTGTCCAAAAACTCACAAGTTCAATGGATGCAAGACTTGTGAAGCTGCTATCAAATAAGGGGTCCTATGTTAAAATGTAACGTGACCTGATAAAATGTTTAAAAAGTTAAAATGTTGTTAAACGTTTGATTGAAATAGCTTTTGATTTCAGTAAATATGCTGCAAACACAACAAATGACAATTTTCAGTTCTTTACAACCTATAAAGTGTTTTGAAACTTACTGTGCGTAATAATTTGGAACAGTGCATTGTAAGTTTTTTATGTTTAAAAAAAAATACTGTTATTTAGGAGGTTTGTTCAATAAAATTTGAATTGTACTCTTAATAGTTGATAACATGAGAATTATGCTGACTGTTATTTACATCAATTATTTAGGTAAATGAGAAAAATATCATTTGGATAATAATTTGGAACAGGGTGTACTCTAACAAAGGATACAAAGCTTACTGTGTCCGAGAGGAGGGCTTTGCACTTATGCCATAATATCTCTGCTTTATATTGTAAATGCTGCTACAAATCTATTTCCCCTTACGTCTTTCAGGCCAGCACCTTGAGAGACCTCGGCTCCTCCCCATCTGAGGAAACACCTCCACCCTAAAATAAAAGACCTCCACTCCCCTCCGACCTCAGTTCAGGTGTTTCCTCCGGTGGGGAGACACAAGGAAGCTCAAGGTGCTGTCACCCAGATGGCAGGGGGGCCTAGGGCCGGATAGCCGGCTGTCAGGCCTATCGCAGCCGGGAGTGAAGGCCGGAGGGTCCAGCTGCTCATCCTCCCTAGGCAGGCTGTGTGGCAGAGGGCGCGCACCCCGGGTGACGGGGCTCGGCACGTACCTGCACTTTGCCCCCCGACCCCTCCGTCTAGTTGGGGTGTCGGGGTGGCCGTGGTACGGTCTGGTGAGGATCGGGGTGAGGTCTCGCTCCTTCCCATGCTGGCAGGCTTGTTTGCTGGGCCGGATGCCGGGAGACGGTGAGTTCCGGCGGAAGGGGCGGGGCTTCACCCCGGGCCGCGACTTCCGCTTCCGGCCGCGGCCCTAAACCACGGCGCGCAAATTTCAAATTGGCGGTGCGGTGCATAGTAGCCTGGGGGACAGGCCTGCACCTAGCGACCACCCTCCCGGAGTGCGATGTCGGAGGCACCGGGACCAGGAGACGCCAGCACCAGCCAGCTGCAGGTAAGGTGCCTCAGTGGAGGCCTCCCCTATCTGTTGCCCCCTAGCTCCAGAGGCATTCCCGGTAGGTAGGGCAGGGGGTCTGCGGTGGGTGCAGGCTCTGGTGCCTTCTCAGAGGATGGTTTATCTGGGTTACTCTCTGGACTCTCAGGCAGGTCATGTCAGTGCTGGGTCTACTGACGGCTTCCATCCCGGCAGTGCAATGGGCGGGTCTGCATATGCGTCCCCTCCAGTTTTGGATCCTGAGCGTTTGGGACGGGTGTACTCTCTCCTTGGAGGACCGAGTACTGGTTCCCCCCAGTGTAAAGAGGTCGCTGTGGTGGTGGAGACGGGCGTCCAGTATAACCAAGGGGTTATTATGGTGCTTCCCAGTATCCAGGGAGGTAACGACGGATGCCAGCACCAAAGGATGGGGAGCCCACCTGGGAGGATTGGTGGCTCAAGGGGAATGGTCCTGGGAACAGAGGAACATGTCCTCGAACTGGAGGGAGCTGAGGGCAGTGGCAGAGGCTCTTCAGGCCTTCCAGGGGAGAATCAGGGGCCACCATGTGCGAGTCCTGTCGAAAAATGCCACGACAGTGGCGTACGTAAACAGGCAAGGGGGAACGAGGAGCAGGAGCCTTGGCTGCGACGCTCTTGTCCTGGGCAGAGGTGACCTTAGCATCCCTGTCTGCGGTGCATTTAAGAGGAGAGCTAAACCGGAAAGCGGATTTTCTGAGCAGAACACGACTCAGGGAATCGGAATGGGCCCTGAACCCGAGGTGTTTCAGGAAATTGTGCTGAGGTGGGGGTCCCCGGACGTGGACCTTTTTGCCTCAGGAGGGAACAACAAGGTCCCGGCCTTCTTTTCCCTATCTCGCAGAGACGGTTCAAGGGCGGTGGACGCGCTGAGTCAAAGGTGGGACTACCGGCTGTGTTACGCCTTCCCCCCGGTTCCCTTGCTTCCCCTAGTTTTGAGGAAATTCAGAACAGAGAGGACCTCATTGATTCTGATAGCTCCCTTCTGGCCACGGAGGGCTTGGTTCGCCACACTGAAGAGTTTAACCTCCCGTCCGCCCTGGGAACTGCCACCAAGGGAGGATTTGTTATCACAGGGACCGGTCCTTTGCCCCAACGTGAGGAAGTTGAGGTTAACCGTTTGGTTTCTGAGCGGCAACTCCTCTTAGGGAAAGGTTTTTCACCCAGGTTAGTGGCCACGTTACTGGCCAGTAGGAAAGAGGAGACCCAGGCCATTTACGGTAGGGTCTGGGGTCGCTTTACTGCTTGGTGTGATCAGATGTCACTGGCATCCCACAGCTTAGTGTCTGTGTTGGAATTTCTGCAGGCGGGGGCTGACAAGGGGTTATCGGTTAGCACGCTCAAGGGACAGATCTCTGCTCTCAGCGTTTTCCTAGAGACACCCCTGGCCAGGGAGGCACTGGTGGCTAGATTTTTTAGGGCTCTAGTTAGACTGAGGCCTCCAAGGGCCAGTCCGTTCCTGATGTGGGATTTAGCCAGGGTTCTTGGTGCGATGACGAGGACGCCATTCGAGCCCCTGGAGTCCTGCTCGATTGATGAACTCACCATCAAGACTGCCTTCTTGGTAGCGGTCACCACGGCAAGGAGGGTGTGTGAGTTGGAAGCGTTGTCCATTAGGTCGCCCTATCTCCGTGTTTTTCCGGACATGGTAGTTTTTCGAACATCCTTCATCCCAAAAGTGGCACATAGATTCCAGAGGGAACAGGACATAGTCCTTCCCTAATTTTTTCCGGACCCGGTTGGGGATGATCAGAAAAAGTTTCATTTATTGGATGTCAGGAGGTGCGTACTCTAGTATCTAGAAAGGACTAGGGAGTTTAGGAGCACCGAATCCTTTTTTGTTTTTTTTAAGGGAACTAGGAAAGGGAAAAAGGCGTTCAGAGGGACACTGGCAGGTTGGTTGAAGTTGGCAATTTCTGGAGCATACCAGGCGGAAGGCCTGGAGGTTCCGGACGGTATCAGGGCGCACTCCACACGAGCGGTGGCGGCTACTCAGGCTGAGTTTGCAGGGGCGTCTCCGGGGCAGATCTGCATAGCGGCAACATGGTCCAGTTATGACACATTTGCCAAACATTACAGGTTGGACCTGGTCTCGGTGCAGGAGCAGGCCTTTGGTCGTAAGGTCTTGCAAGCAGTTAGCCCGCCCGAGGGGTGAGTACTCGCTTATCCTCTCAAGGTGCTGGCCTGAAAGATGTAAGGGAAAAATCAAGTTACTTACGGTAACGTCTTTTCCGGGAGTCTTTCAGGCCAGCACCGGTTTCCCACCCAGTATTGATATGGTTTATGTGAGCATGATTTGCGGTGATTACGTTGTCTAACGTTGTGTCTCCCCCAGGTGACCGGAGGATGTTTGGTGAACTGAGGTCGGAGGGGAGTGGAGGTCTTTTATTTTAGGGTGGAGGTGTTTCCTCAGATGGGGAGGAGCCGAGGTCTCTCAAGGTGCTGGCCTGAAAGACTCCCGGAAAAGACGTTACTGTAAGTAACTTGATTTTTTTTATTAAGTTAATGTTTGGGCCTAGAACACACTTTGAAAATTCTGCTGCTTCATTTCAGCCTCTGGAATGAATATATATATATATATATATATATATATATATATACATATACACACACACACACAGTTGTGTTCAAAATGATAGTGGTGTGTTGAAAAAAGTGAATAAAGCTCAAAATCCTTCTAATAGCTTTTATTTCCATACACACAAATGCATTGAGAACACTACACATTCTATTCCAAATCAAAACATGAAGAAAAATATATCAAATTTGTGTTGTTCCTCTAAAAAAAAATTGAAGAAAAGTGAATATTAGACTGTTCAAAAAAATAGCAGTGTTTTGTATTCTTCTTTACAAACTCAAACATTCACTATATAAGCTAAAAAATGTTTGAAGATTTTGCTTTCCTTTGAATCAATTAATATTTAGTTGTATAAGCACTGTTTCTGACAACTGCTGTACATCTGTGTTGCATGGAGTCAACCAACTTCTGGCACCTGTGAACAGGTATTCCAGCCCAGGATGATTGGACTACATTCCACAGTTCTTCTCTATTTCTTGGTTTTGCCTCAGAAACTGCATTTTTGATGTCACCCCACAAGTGGATTAAGATCCAGGGATTGGGCTGGACACTCCATAACGTCAATCTTGTTGGTCTGGAAACAAGATGTTGCACATATACTGGTGTGTTTGGGGTCGTTGTCTTGTTGGAACACACATTTCAAGGGCATTTTGTCAGGGCAGGGGCTGTGGAACGAACAGGCAGGCCTCGTGGCAGGGTAACGCACTGACTGACGACAACCACCACCCACAGACCGAAGTCCCTCAGGGAGCGGAGTCTAAGTCCCAGGCTGCCCTTCACCAGGGCCCCTGATGGTGGGGATGGACTTGACGCAGCAAGGAACCAGGTCACGGCCCCTGAGACACCTCAGCTGCGGTAATGGCCGCCGCCAATGGCGTGTAGCTGGTAGGAATGACAATACCGTAATCAGGCAGGCCAGGTCGACAACAACGGGACAAAACGGTACAGAACAGTGGACAATAATCACAGGTCACAGGCCAGGTTCAGCAACGGAAGGTCAGATCAAAGGAAAACACAGAGAATGGTCTAGTCACAAGCCGAGTCAGATTCCAGGAGAGTCACGAGAGTATGAACAGAGCTGTAGCAACACAAAGACACAAGTGCAAAGGGCATGTGCGGATCACAGGCTTATATGTAATCAGCCACACCCCTCTGGGGGATGGACCTCAGAGGCCTGAAGGCATAAAAGACTCCCACCATGCTCTGCAGAAACCCAAGATGGACATCAGCACATGAAGCAGCACAACCTCTGGGAAAAGGTAGGGCCTTGACACATTTCCTCTTCAGCATAAGGCAGCATGACCTCTTCAAGTATTCTGATGTATTCAGACTGATCCATGATCCCTGGTATGCGATAAATAAGCCCAACACCATAGTATGAGAAACATCCCCATATCATGCTTGCGCAACCATGCTTCACTGTCTTCACAGTGTACTGTGGCTTGAATTCAGTGTTTGGGGGTCGTCTAACAAACTGTCTCCGGCCACTAGACCCAAAAAGAACAATCTTACTTTCATCAGTCCACAAAATGTTCTGCCATTTCTCTTTAGGCCAGTTAATGTGTTCTTTGGCAAATTACAGTTGTGGCCAAAATTATTCAACCCCCACTGAAATTGAGTGTTTTGGCCAGTTTGACATTGCTTTTGATCATTCAGTCATCTTGCTTACATTTACATTAAAGAGGCACTTGTAGGTCAGACAAATATAACATAACAGTTATAATGAAATAACCACAAATGTCTTTTCTGTGCTCACAGCATTATCAGTTTTATTCAACCCCCAAGTGACATTCAATCTTAGTACTTAGTACAGCATCCTTTTACAGTTATAACAGCTTTTAAACGTGAAGCATAGCTTGACACAAGTGTCTTGCAGCGATCTACGGGTATCTTCGCCCATTCTTCATGGGCAAAGGCCTCCAGTTCAGTCACATTCTTAGGCTTGCGCACTGCAACTGCTTTCTTTAAGTCCCACCAGAGGTTCTCAATCGGATTTAAGTCTGGTGACTGCGATGGCCACTCCAAAATGTTCCAGCCTTTCCTCTGCAACCATGCTCTAGTGGACTTGGAGGTATGCTTGGGATCATTGTCCTGTTGAAAGGTCCAACGTCTCCCAAGCCTCAGGTGTGTGACGGACTGCATCACGTTTCCATCCAATATCTCCTGGTACTGAAGAGAATTCATGGTACCTTGCACACGCTGAAGCTTCCCTGTACCTGCAGAAGCAAAACAGCCCCAAAGCATGATTGACCCTCCACCATGCTTCACAGTAGGCAAGGTGTTCTTTTCATCATAGGCCTTGTTCTTCCTCCTCCAAACATAGCGTTGATCCATGGGCCCAAACAGTTCTAATTTTGTTTCATCAGTCCACAGAACACTATCCCACAACTTTTGTGGTTTGTCCACATGGCTTTTGGCATACTGCAGTCGACTCTTCTTATTCTTTGGAGACAGCAAGGGGGTACGCCTGGGAGTTCTGGCACGGAGGCCTTCATTACGCAGTGTGCGTCTTATTGTCTGGGCTGAAACTTCTGTACCCACATCTGACAAATCTTTTCTCAGTTCCTCAGCAGTCACACGGGGACTTCTCTCCACTCTACGCTTCAGGTAGCGCACAGCAGTCGAAGTCAGCATCTTCTTTCTGCCACGACCAGGTAGCGTTTCAACAGTGCCCTTTGCCTTGAATTTGCGAATGATGCTTCCTAAGGTGTCTCTTGGTATGTTTAACATCTTTGCAATCTTCTTATAGCCATTGCCCTTCCTGTGAAGAGAAATCACCTCTTCTCTTGTCTTCCTGGACCATTCTCTTGCCTTCACCATGTTTGTAACCACACCAGTAAATGTCTAGAAGGAGCTGAGTATCACAGTCATTTTAAAGCTGCCTAATTGGTGCTTATTATGCTTGATTGCTGCTCGGTGACATCCACAGGTGTTTTCAATACCTGATGGAAAGCACCTGTATGAACCTCTGTTCTTCAGAGTGGTAGTCTTTAAGGGGTTGAATAATTGTGGCAATGAAGAAACCACATAAGAACCATTTACTACTGTATTACATAAACAATTGATGTCATTTTAGTTGCATTTGGGTAGTTACAACGTCCTTGTAGGATTTGATTCTGAATACAATTCCAAATGTACACTATAGTCCCTAAACCCCTTTACAGCATTGGGGGTTGAATAATTTTGGCCACAACTGTATAACTTCTTCAGCATGTCTTTTTTTTCAACAGTGGGACTTGCCATTTTGGCTATTCTATCCATTCGAATTATAGTTTTTCACGTTCTTCCACGTCTTTCAGGTTTTGGTTGCCATTTTAAAGCATTTGCGATCATTTTAGCTGAGCAGCCTATCATTTTCTGCACTTCTTTATATGTTTTCCCCTCTCCAATCAACTTTTTAATCAAGGTACGCTGTTCTTCTAAACAATGTCTGGAATGACCCATTTTCCTCAGAATTTCAGAGAGAAATGCACTGTAACCAGCATGTACAACATTTGCTGCCTTCCTTCTTTAAATAAGGGCAATAATTGCCACCTGTTTTTCAAAGAATGAATGACCTCACTAATAGAACTCCACACTGCTATTATTTTGAACATGCCCCTTTCAATTAGTGATTTAATTACACAGAATCAGCAGCATGCATGTCATGACTGTTGGGTCTGTTGGATTTCTATTACTCTACTACACCTGCTAGTAAATTACCGTATTTGCCGGCGTATAAGACGACTTTTTACCCCTTAAAAATCTTCTCAAAAGTCGGGGGTCGTCTTATACGCCGGTATACGGCATACTGACACTTTTTAGGGGGGCGGCGCATTGCTGCCGCCGCCGCCCCCCCCCCCTTCCCCCAATGGAAGGGACACTAAGTACAGGGGTGGGCAGCGGCTGTTTCTTACCTGGTTCCGGTCCCACGACGATCCGGTCCAGGAAGCGCGGCTGCGCCTTCAGTTCGGCCACTGGATGTTCGTGCGGCTGCTCGGCTCCGCCTCCTCACCAGTGATTGGCCGCCAGAACTGTAGCTCAGGAAAGGCACACAGGCGGCCAATCACCGGCGAGGGGGTGGAGCCGAGCGGCCCCGCGAAAATCGAGTGCAGGACCAGCAGGTAAGTGGTCAGTGTAGAGGTGCTGCTGCAACCACATATGCTGGCTGCAGCAGCACCATACGAGAACAGGGTCAGCAAGTGTCAGTGGGAGGAATAGTGCCCCATCATTGGTGTCACTGATACCAATGATGGAGCACTATTCCTCCCACTGATACCAATGATGGGGCACTATTCCTCCCCCCCACTGACACCAACGATGGGGCACTATTCCTCCCCCCCACTGACACCAACGATGGGGCACTATTCCTCCCCCCCACTGACACCAACGATGGGGCACTATTCCCCCCCCCCCACTGACATCAACGATGGGGCACTATTCCCCCCCCCCACTGACACCAATGATGGGGCACTATTCCACCCCCCACTGACACCAATGATGGGACACCATTCCTCCCACTGACACCAATGTTGGGACACCATTCCTCCCACTGACACCAATGATGGGGCATTATTCCCCCCACTGATACCAATGATGGGGCACTATTCCCCCCACTGATACTAATGATGGGGCACTATTCCCGCCACTGATACCAATGATGGGGCACTATTCCCCCCACTGATACCAATGATGGGGCACTATTCCCGCCACTGATGCCAATGATGGGGCACTATTCCCGCCACTGATACCAATGATGGGGCACTATTCCCGCCACTGATACCAATGATGGGGCACTATTCCCGCCACTGATACCAATGATGGGGCACTATTCCTGCCACTGATACCAATGATGGGGCACTATTCCTGCCACTGGTACCAATGATGGGGCACTATTCCTGCCACTGGTGTGCATTGGAAGAGGGGTAGTCTTATACGGCGAGTATAGCTCAAACACTAAATTTTAGCAGGAAAAGTAGGGGGGTCGTCTTATACGCCGGCAAATACGGTATTTGCCATGTAGAAATATCATTTCTACCAAAAACAGTGATTGATCAGGTTAGTGATGTCTGACTGCTATTATTTTGAACACAACTGTGTGTGATATATACACACACACACATATATTATATTATTATACAGGATTTATATAGCGCCAACAGTTTGCTCAACGCTTTACAATATAATGGGAGACAATACAGCAACAATACAGTTCAATACAAGAGGGCTAGGAGGGCCCTGCTCCTCAGAGCTTACAATAAATACACACATATACATATATACACACACACACATATATATACACACACATATTCTAGCAAAAAATACTGATGATTTAAACTTGTAAACAAAACATGCCAGAAAACCCTATTTTGAAAAACTATTGAAATTGTCTCTAAGGCTCTGACGCAAACTAAAAGAATCCCTGTCTATTGAAGCGCACTACTGAATATGATACATCTCTGAATATACCTGTCTGTGGTGACAGGAATTTAAAATAAACATCTGTGCAGGCGGTGGTGGCAGTTTAATGCATTAATTGCTTAGTTAACTAAACCTAGTAACAAATCGCTCTCACTACACTATATTGCCAGAAGTAAAAATATGAACTTTGACATCCCAGTCTTAATCCACAGGGTTCAGTATTGAGTTGGCCCACCCTTTGCAGAGGCCGTAGGGTTTTTCATCGCCTTTTAGAGCAGCCGGCTGCACTGTTGGATCATTTCTCGGGCATGCCAGTACCGGGGTTATGGCTGATATCTTCAGCCATAACCCTGGTAAACCACTTTGAAAACCACAACATTTATATACATAGTGCGGTCTTTAAGTGGTTACTAAAAAAAGGTCACAAAGGTGGTGGCATTTCACTTTTCTTCACATCAAGGGGTGTTGAAAGACCATCTGACCAATCATCCGATCTAAGGGGAGATTGCTGGGATGTCACCATGTTAATGACCAAGTTCCAGATACAGTTTTCTTATCTCTGAATACCTACTGTTTACAGACAGCTAACATACATAATATTGTCTAGCATGAAATTGGTTTCAAAATGGCTATAAATATAGTTACATAGTCTGGCTGTAAAAAGACAAAAGTCCATCCAATGCAACCAAAAAAAAAAGTGATAATCCTACACCCACAGTTGATCAAGAGGAAGGCAAAAAACCCAGCAAAGCATGATCCAATTTGCTCCTACAGGGAAAAAAATTCCTTCTTGATCCCCCGAGAGGCAATCAGATATTCCCTGGGTCAAATTTACCTATCAATGTTTGTGACCAGTTATAATCGGTGTATCTAGGAAAGAATCCAGGCCTTTTTTAACCATTTCAATACCGTGCAATTTTACACCTTCCTGCCCAGGCCATTTTTCAGGTTTCAGCGCTCTCACACTTTGAATGACAAGTGCGCGGTCATACAACACTGTACCCAAACTAAAATTTTATCATTTTGTTCACACAACTAGAGCTTTCTTTTGGTGGTATTTAATCACCGCTGGGGTTTTTATTTTTTGCTAAATTAACAAAAAAAGACCAAAAATTTTGAAAATGTTATAAAAGTTTACAAATAAATAATTGTTCTTCATAAATTTAGGCCGAGATGTATTCTGCTACATGTCTTTGGTGAAAATAACCCAAATTAGGATGTATTTTTTAGTTTGTAGGAAAGGTATAGAGTTCACAAACTATGGGATAGATCTGAATATTGATCAATCCTGAAGTACTGATAGCCAATCTAATTTCTTGAGGTCCAAGAATGTCAGAACAGTACAGATATCCCCCAAATGACCCCTTTTTGCAGAGTAGACAGTCCGACGTATTTCATAAGAGGCATGGCGAAAATGGAAAAAATTAAAAAAATTATTTTCACTATTTTTTTTTTTTATATACTGTCACCAGTGCAGTACAGCGTCATCATATAACTGGCATGGCGGTTAACAGGGACACTGACTGGTGACAGTATGAAAAAAAAAAAATATATATTTTTTTTTAATTTTTTTTTTTTTTATTATATTTAATTTTTTATTACTTTTTTTTTATTTTTTTAAGATTTTTTTTTCATATTTCACTATGACCAAAGTAGTACAACGTTACCATAGTAACACTGTACTACTTTGGGGAAGTGATCAGTATTTTTTTTTTTTTTTTTTTTACACAATTTGCTTACCTGAACGAAGCAAGCCTTTACCTGAACGAAATCGATTCATTCAGCTTTTTTTTTTTTTTTTTTTTTTTTTGTGCTTAGCTGTGATTTGGTCACAGCTAATCACATGACATGTGCATGTGATTATCTGTGACCATTCACAGCTAGGCACTAGTATACAATGGATGGCATCATGAATGAAGCCATCCATTGTATACAACTGTCATGTGACCTGCTGTGATTGGTCACAGCAGGTCACATGGTACCAGCAACGGGAGCCGGTACTCGGATCTGTCATCGGCCGTGTCCGAGGTGCACGGCCCGTGACAGATCCCGCTGCTGCGCCGCTCTGCATTACCGCAAACGGCGCATGTACGGGAGCACGCCAAATGGCGTGCACCCGGGATGAAGAGGCACATCTGAAGCCGCCAAACGGCCATTGGCCGGGCGGCTAATGGTTAAAGCAATCCAGTGAGCTGGAGCTGTATCATTACCATGCCCATTATGGACAAGAGCTCCCCCATGCTCCTTTGTATACACAGAGCTGAAGAAGGTATTTAATAAATTTGCCTTCTTTGTCCCCAATCACCCATTCTATATTAATTTGTAAAGGGTCTATATGCTCAGACCTGACCTTTTTATTATTAATATATTTGAAGAATTTTTTGGGGTTTGTCCTGCTATCTTTTGCAATCTGTCATTCGTTTTCAGTTTTTGCGGCCTTTATTTCCTTTTTGCATATTCTGTTATATTTTTTGTAATGTTTAAACAATGATAGTATTTCTTCATTTTTATATTTAATAAAAGCTCTTTTCTTATTTATAGCTTTTTTTAATCTTTGGCCATAAGCCACATAGATTTGATTTTTAGCCTTTTAAACTTGCTGCCCATTGGAATATATTTTGCAGTGAACTCACATACAGTCTTTTTGAAAAACTCCAATTTCTGTGTTGTGTTCATCGATGCCAATATTCCCTCTCAGTCTAAGTATTGGAGAGCAGCTCTCAGCCTTGGAAGTTTAACTCTCTTAAAGTTGAGCATTTTTATTTTTCCCGTATGTGCTTGATATTTACAGCTAACAATAAATGAAATCATGTTATGGTCACTGCTACCCAGATGTTCTTTTATATGGAAATTCGTAATTAGCTCTGCATGGTTTGAGATTACCAGGTCCAGCAGAGCACCATTCCCAGTTGGGGCCTCTATGAACTGTACCATAAAATTGTCCTCTAGTAGGTTTATACATTTTTGCCCTTTTAACTGGTCCTGCAGTACCATTACACCAGTCAATTTCTGGGTAGTTAAAATCCCCCATTATCATCACTGTCCCAGCCCTTTCAATCTGCTCAAGGAGCTAATATGAATGGGTATTAGGTGCCCAGTTGGCCTAGGAGAGGAACTGGGCCGGTACTCCTAGGTTATTGATGTGTGGGATGAAAACACTACAAATTAACTAAGGGAGGTAAATCTGTCTATATTCTGGCTGTACTGTTATTTCATGAGCTATGAAATATACTGAAGTTTTAGCGGTTTGGCTCATGACCACTATCAGAAATATGAATTGCTACAGTATTTACTAGAGAGGGAAGAACTGGAAGTGTGTGGTAACGCTCCAATCATTCAAGCTTGCGAGGGTGATTAGTTTATTAGGGTTTTCACATGGGGATGTGGACTGGGTAATAGAAAAGGTCTGTGTGTGTTCGATTAATGGACTGAAAAGAAGGTTCTGGCATCCGTTATGTGTATCTGTGAATTGTATAAACTGAAGCAAGGAAGGGAGAAAAGGTCACTGTGGCTATGCCTTCTTATGACAAAATGGCATAGGGGACTTGTGTAGCAACCTTTTTGTTCACGTCATAACAGTTATTCGGGTGGATCTTGGATCCTTGTAGTCTCTCTAGGCAGCCATTGAGCGCATGTGTCTCCACTGATTTCTGGATGCACTATGACAGCCCTGGTCTCTGTAGCAGTGGTAGCGTACTGTGTTCTCAGACACAATGTCTTCCCTTTTGGCTGCATTGCCTCAGGTACCTAGAGCCTGTAACATGCTGTCTGGATCCTCGCTGATGAGTGGTTGCTTATAGGCCACCCACGATCAAGGCACTCCTTCATTCCCAACACCCTTTGGTAGCATGCTTTAGCTTCCTGTGGGTGACCGGCGCCCTAACCTCTGCTTTGCAATCATAGGCTGCAGTAACCCTTGTTAGGCTCGTGGGAGCTGCAGGAAGTGGGCAAAGACTCTTTCCATGTGACTATAACAGCAAAATTTGGAGTCAGTGTTGCAACCTAAATCTATCTGTTATCTATCAAGTTCCTTCAGACCTGATCGAGCTTACAGATCAGATAGTACAGGGTTTGAGGTACCTGAGTGACAGTACTTGACTTGTGTACTGCTGTCATGCACGACACTGCCTGCATTGGTGCTTCGCAGGATCCTTCTGCTGAAGTGCTGGTCAGCGAACCTGGTGGTTTTTTTTCTTTAAAGGCGATTGCATTTTTGGTGCAAAGATGAACAAGATTATCAAAATTATTACAGAGGACAGAAGTACCCTTTTGCCCAAAGCTCACGAGGGCAAGGGTGTTAAACAAAAATCTTAAATGGATTACAGGTGTTCCTTTGTCCCTAAGGGCACTAGGATTAACAGAATCAAGTTCACAAAGCTCCCTACCTCTGTGGGTGCCAAAAGACACTGGCAAAACAAGACATCCAAATCTTGTGAGAAGCTTCAACATAACTTGTAACTCAAAAGGTGGGGAGACAATGGGATTGATTTACTAAAACTGGAGAGTGTGAAATTTGATGCACTGGAGCAGGCTGCAACTGCTCTGTGTGTTTATTTACACATGGAGCCATGGCTTGGCCCCACCCACTCTCTCTTCACCTTGGCTCACTGGCTGTGATTGACAGCAGCGGGAGCCAATGGTTCCCGCTGCTGTCTCAGCCAATGAGGAGAGTCCCCGGACATCGCTGGATTGAGAGGGGGCTTAAGTGAGTATTGGGAAGGACTTGGGGGAGGGGCTGCTTCACATAGGTTTTTTACCTTCATGCATAGTACAAAGCTGGGTAACAAGGGCTTGATATTAGGATGCTCAGGAAACACCCACTGATCTGGGGGAGTTTGCATGTAAACTCACAGGAGGAGTTTTGTTCTACAGAGTGTAAGCTCTGGGAATGAGTTGGCCCATCTATTTAGTGATGGTGAACTTGGAAGCAGGATGAATAGGGAGTTGCTTTGAGATAGATTCTGATGTTTCTGAATAAGTCTGGATCAATTTCCTCTGGGTGCTTTGCTGCATGGCACAAAGAGGGAAGGTCTATGTCTTTCCATTGGGGTGAAAGACTGATACCACTTGAAGAAGAAAGTATGGTCTTGACCATTAGATTAAAAAAGGCCACTTTGCAGGAGAGATCATATAAGGATATTTCCCTAACTAGTTCAATGGGTGGTTTTTGCAGGGCAGAGAGAGCCAGACTGACATAACTACAAAGGTCTGTGACACTAGCGCCCAATTTCCTTCAGGTGGGGTCCTGGTTGCCTACGGAGATCATGAAGCCACTACAACCTGAGCTAAGTAAGCATATTTTTACTGTATACAGACCAATATTCATGCTTATTCACTAGGAAGTAGGGAGCAAGTGATGTATGTATATCTGTTAGTCTTGTATTGTTTTCCTATAATTGTAAATGGTTTGTATGTGTGTCACGGTGTGCCTGCCAGGGAGCTTCCACCCCCCTTCTAGTGCCTGTGTCCTTCACCCCCCCCCCCCCTTTTCTCATCCTGTAGCGGCCCTTTGAAGCCGGGCCACACAGGATGAGAAGTGTTACTTTTCACCCCTGCCGTGGTCTCCTTCCTCCCATCCAGCACAGCTGGGTGGGAGGAAGATGACCCCCTGCAGCGAGATTCACACCGCTCCTGGCCATATGGCCCAGAGAGGGGTGACCTCAGGGAGGTTCCAGGACAGGGCCGTCAGCTTGACACCACACGCCCCCCCGGCAGGTGCAGCGCGGGCACGAGGCTTCCCGCAAAGGCTGCGCTCTTGAAAGCGCGGCCACGTTGAGGGGGTGTGCCTCATTGCCAGGGCAACTGGGAGCATCCTGCAAAGCCTTAAGAAGGCAGATGCAGGACTCTCATGGTTCTGTTCCACTGCAAGCTGCTGGGAGGTCTCCGCTGAGGCGAGACCCGCCGCAGCCACTCTGCTAAGACCCAGGGATCGCAGGATCATTACCCACTGAGCTCCTCCCTCATCTGCTGTTTGCATACGGGGAGGTGCTGCAGGAGTCAACGGGGTTTTCCTCTTTGAACTCCTATACGGGCGGAAGGTCCGAGGTCCCCTGTCCCTGCTTCGGGAGCATTGGGAAGGGAAGATAGAGGACACGGGTACCCTGGTCATCCCCTACATACTCGAGTTCCGGGAACGACTGACCCGCCTGGCCGCTGTGGCCCACGGCCACCTCCAGATGGCCCAAACACGCCAGAAGGTGTGGTACGACCACAGGGCGTGCGAACACGAGTTCGCCGAGGGCCAACAGGTCCTTAACATAGTCCTCCACCCTCAGAATAAACTCCAGCACACTTTGGAAGGACCCTACAAGGTCCATTGTAAACTAGACGAGACCAACTATGTCATTAGTCTCGAGGCCCGGGACTGCCAACAGTGCGCGGTCCACATCAACATGCTGAAAGAGTATCATGATAGGACCCTGCCTGTGCAAGCCATTTGTCCCGCCTCCACGGATGGGAAGCGGGGCAAATCCCAGTCGGATCCCCCTTGCCGGCACTTGTAAAATGGAGGGGGGAGGAGTTGTCATGGTGTGCCTGCCAGGAAGCTTCCTCCCCCACCCCCCTTCTAGTGGCTGTGTCCCTTCACCCCCCCTTCTCATCCTGTAGCGGCCCTTTGAAGCCGGGGGAAATACAGGATGAGAAGTGTTACTTTTCACCCCTGCCGCGGTCCCCTTCCTCCCATCCAGCGAAGCCCGGCGGAAGATGACCCCCTGCAGTGAGATTCACACCGCTCCTGGCCATACGGCCCAGAGAGGGGTGACCTCCCGCCGGGAGGTTCCGGGACAGGGCCACCGGCTTGACGCCACACGCCCCCCGGCGGATGTAGCGCAGGCACGAGTTTTCCCCACGCCTGCACCCGCCAGAGACAAAGGCCACGCTCTTGAAAGATTTAGGGCTCTCCTGGTTGTTCTGTTCTGCTGCAAGCTGCTGGGAGGTCTCCGCTGAGGCGAGACCCCTGCAGCCACTCTGCTAAGACCCGGGGATCTCAGGATCATTACCCGCTGAGCACTCTGCATCACCCCAGGGAGATTGAGGATTATTACCTGCTAAGTACTCTGCATTACACCAAGGAGATTGAGGATTATTACCCGCTAAGTACTCTGCATTACCCCAGGGATACCAGGACTATTACCCGCTGAACATTCTGCTAATATTCAGGGCTCAGGAGGAGTATCCGCTGCTACACTGCCCGATACTGTGGGGCCAGGATTGCCCATGCTGCTGTGTGCTGGAAATACCCACTGTGTGGATTCTCTGCTGTGTGCTGAGAAGTATCGCTACTGGCTGTCGGCTGCTGTGAGCCAGGAAAAACCCCTGCCAGAACTGCGTGTCCTCTGCCCGTTTTCCCCTGTACGGACTGTCCGTGAACTTTCCCCCCTTACCCGTTCCTTCCTGGATTACAATTATTTTGGCCCTTCCCTGCTCCTCCCCTGCTCCAGAGACTTGGACGGTACCCTCAGACCCAAATTGAGTAATTTTCATAATTCAATAAAGCTTTGAGTGTTTATCATCTCCTCAGTGTGTTCTGTCCTGCCTACGCTCCATCACAATTTGCATTTGTTCAGTAAAAGCATGTTAAAGTGGTCCTAAAGGCTCAAGGTTTTTACCTTCATGTATTCTATGCAATCCCAATCCTTACCTGACCCCATTCCGATCCAGTGATGTTCTTGACAGCCTCTGCTGTCTGGAGACTCTTCCTCCTCATTGGCTAAGACAGCAGCAGGGGCCAATCATAGCCAGTGAGGGGAGGGTGGAGCTGAGTATGTATCTTATGGATGCATAGAGCAGCAGCTTTGGGACGAGCGAGCAGCAGCTTTGGAACGAGCATGCAGCAGTGCCCCCAGGGTAAGCAGCTTTCGATGAGGGCGCTGCTCGAGGGGAAGGAGCCAGAAGCGCCGGTAGGGACCCAAAATGTAGAGGATCGGGGCTGCTCTGTGCAAAATCACAAAATCAAGAAAAGAGGAAAAGCAAAACACCAAGCTAAGGAATTCCTTGCTGGGGTGGATAGAAGTGTGGGTAATTCAAGAGAAGGAGCACAGTTGTTCCATGCCAACAGGATACTGTGTTGGAGAGCTTGCGAATGAAATTGTCTGACCATGATGGCCTTTTCAAGGCTGTTCCTGTTGCCAAAAGGAATGAAAGAACAAGGTCCTGGTTAAGGCAAAAGAAAAAAACCCAGTAAGAAGAAAGGAGGTTCTAGGCCTCAAAACAGCTTTGTGTAGAAAATTAAAAGGTCCTTTACAAGACATTGACGCTAAATAGAACTATGCCTTACAGAGGTAATGGCAATTAGGAAAGCAACTTTGTGAGTGAGAACTGAAAAATATCTCTGATAGGTTCAAAAAGTGTTCTTTGAATCGTCAACAGAACCAGCTAGAGATCCCAATCACTGGAAGTGCTACAGGTGGGACTATAAGAGTGACACTTATGGAAAGACAAGCTATTTTTGGAACAAGATCAGAAGAGCCAAGAGTTCCCCCTTGACCGAAAGTCCCAAATACTGTACTGAACTAGAAGTGATTGCAGAAAGGTCAGGATCCTTTCTGCAGAGCTTTTTTTGCTTTCAATGTGATGGTAGACGTTGCATGACATTGAATTCCAAGCTTTTAAAAGAGGAAGAATCACCAAATCAGAAGGAACCCAATTTAGTACCGGGGCTTCAACAGCCATCCAGCAGGTTGATAAATCAGTCTCTGGGACAGAGGATCCAAACAATCTGGAAGAGTCCACAGAGTGTCTGTGGACAGTCTGAGGAAGTCGAAGTACCCCATCCTCCGGGGACAGTTTGTTGTGATAACAACCACTCTCATTGCTGTGGTAAAAAGGAGTAGTAATGGATGGCAGTACAACCTAGAGGCCATCTGCTTCTAGATACAAACTTTCTCAGTTTAGTGTTGAACTTGGAGGCCAGGAGGACTACAGCAGGTGTCCCCTATTTTTGGCATCAGTTCTGCAACACCTTTTGGTGAAGAGTCCATTCTTCTGAGTCCAGACATTGTCAGCTTCCTAGCCTTCCTGCCAGTTGTCCACACGTGGAATATGGATGGCGGACAAGACTGGAATGTGAAGTTCTGCCAAAGACTGAATCTTTTCTGCTTCTCTTTCTGCATTTTTGGTACCTCCCACCATTGAAAGGTTCCTTTCTATTGGTCATACCTGTGCAGTACATCCCCACAGATTTTTATTTTTTTTATTTTTATAGGGGTCATTTACCTCCATCTGCCAGCCAGGCAATAGTCCCAGAAGACTGGAAAATTGGGATGTGTAGGTAGACATCCTTGATGTTGACTAATGCCAAGAAGTCTCCCTGATGAAGCAAAGCAGTCATGACTGGGAATACACCATCCTGAATTTTTTACCTTTCAGGAACTTGTTGAGACCTTTTAGATCAAATATAGGATAGAAGTCTGTTTAGCTTGGGAACTGTGAAACAGTTTTGAGTAAAAGCCTTGAGACCTCTAGCACAGGTGAGACGACCCCTTGGGACAGTAGTCTTTCCAGGGTCACAAAGAAAACCTCTATTTTTCATGAATAAAGGCACTCTTGAACACATAAAATGGCAATAGAAAAATCTGTGAAATTCCAGCTTGTATCCTCTTGACACCACAGTGTGGACCCAGTCTTCTGACATCTTCTAAGTCCAAGTGGCTGCAAAGGCCCTTAGATGATCCCCCCACCCAAGCAAGTGGTGACATGCCTTCATAGAGAGGATTTGCCTCCGGGTCTGGAGGGCTAGGGGTCCCAGTTGCAAAACTGGAATGCCGGCTTTTATTTGGAGCCTAAGGCTGGTTGCCTACAAAGTCGTTAATGGGCTCTGACCTGTAACCATCGCCTTCTTAAGGAGTAAGAAAGTACTCTTCCCCACAGTCACCTTCTGGAGGTAAATGGCCTAAATAAGCATCTGCCCTCAAAGGGCAACCTCTCAATGTGCTTCTTGTAGGGAAATTCTGCCAACCAACTCTTAAAGCCCGGTAGACAAGAATCAGCAGGTTCATCAGGAACCTGCGTACATCTCTCTGTTCAATAGGAATAGTCACGCTGGAAAACCAGCATACGATCAGCTTTCTCAGCCAATGGGTGCAAGTACTGATCAGTGTATTCTGGAAGAGAGTAAGCCTCATAGTGCCCACTCATGAAAGCTGCCTAATGGAATCTCCAAAGACATCTACGGAATACTCCTCAGAAAATCTTTCAGTTGCTGCCAAATGGCTGGATCTTCTGGAACAGCAGCCACCACAGGCTGTAGAGCCATTTCCACTGGGGACAGTGATAATTTAAAGAGGACTTCCAACCTCTAACTTGTGGTATTTTTAAAAACCATGACATTATCCAACAGGACCATTAGGGTCTTATTCAAATGGGAAATATCCGTATCAACAGGCTGAAACCCCCTTTTTTTTTTTCCCTCTTTCTCATGGCGTACTGGTTGCCAACTACTTCAGCAGCCACCATATATCACTTGCTAAAAAAGTGAGGGTGCACTTTATTAGGATTCAAGTAGCGGTACTTAAGATTAGTGTGCTGCATCTGCATTCCTAGTAGATGCAGCACACTAATCTTAAGTACCGCTACTTGAATCCTAATAAAGTGCACCCATTATAGGCTGTCTACACGCTTGTATGTGAGGTTCGGGTATGGTTGCTCTTGGCCCACTGACCATAGCGACCAATCTGAATGAAGGTGATGGATGCTTCTCTAGCCTAACATAAAACTAAGCACAGTTAAGCTGCTCACCAGCTCGCCAAATGCGAGGAGAAATTCCTCTGTGGCGAGCACAGATGAAGCATGGAGCGACTGCGCCTGCGCTCCAAGCCTCATTTTGAAGCCGAGTTCCGGTTTACAACTTCCAGCTCCGCTGAGAGGAAACACCCTTTCCACCGCCGCGGGGGACTTGGAGGGACTAGCAGTAAGTGCTGTATAGAACATGTCATATCACTACACCCTGTTCCAAATTATTATGCAAATTCTATTTAAGTGTCACAAAGATTAAATATTTTGTTTTTCAGTTTATGGCATTGTGTCTCAGGGCTCTTTTGATCACTGAAAACAATCTCAGACACCGGTGATAATTAGATTGGCAGGCGAGCCCAATTTAAGGAAAAACTACTAAAGGAGGGTGTTCCACATTATTAGGCAGAGCACCATTTTCAAGCAATATAGGGAAGAAAAAGGATCTCTGCTGCCGAAAAGAGTGAAATAGTTCAATGCCTTAGACGAGGTATGAAAACATTAGATATTTCACAAAAACGTAAGCGTGATCATCACACTATTAAGAGATTTGTGGCTGATTCAGAGCACAGACGGGTTCATGCAGATAAAGGCACATTGAGGAAGATTTCTGCCAGATCCATGCATCGGATCAAGAGAGCAGCTGCTAAAATACCATTACATAGCAGCAAACAAATATTTGAAGCTGCTGGTGCCTCTGGAGTCCCACGGACATCAAGGTGTAGAGTCCTCCAGAGTCTTGCAACTGTGCATAAACCTTCTATTCAGCCACCACTAACCAATGCTCATGAGCAGAAACGGCTGCATTGGGCAGAAAAATACATGAAGACTCATTTTCAAACAGTCCTGTTCACTGATGAGTGCTGTGCAACCCTGGATGGTCCAGATGGATGAAGTAGTGGATGGCTGGTGGACGGCCACCCTGTTCCAACAAGGCTGCGACGTCAGCAAGGCGGTGGTGGAGTGATGTTTTGGGCCGGAATCATGGGAACAGAGCTGGTTGGCCCCTTTAGGGTCCCCAAAGGCGTAAAGATGACCTCTGCAAAGTATGTGGAGTTTATGACTGACCACTTTCTTCCCTGGTACAGAAGGAAGAACTATGCTATCCGTAATAAAATCCTCTTCATGCATGACAATGCACCATCTCATGCTGCAAAGAATACCTCTGCATCAATGGCTGCTATGGGGATAAAAGGACAGAAAGTCATGGTGTGGCCTCCATCCTCGTCTGACCTCAATCCTATTGAGAACCTTTGGAGCATCCTCAAGCAAAAGATCTTTGAGGGTGGAAGGCAGTTTATATCCAAACAGCAGCTCTGGGAGGCTATTCTGACATAATGCAAACAAATTCAAGCAGAAACTGTCCAAAAACTCACAAGTTCAATGGATGCAAGACTTGTGAAGCTGCTATCAAATAAGGGGTCCTATGTTAAAATGTAACGTGACCTGTTAAAATTTTTAAGAAGTTAAAATGTTGTTAAAAGTTTGATTGAAATAGCTTTTGATTTCAGTAAATATGCTGCAAACACAACAAATGACAATTTTCAGTTCTTTACAACCTATAAAGTGTTTTGAAACTTACTGTGCGACTTACTGTGCGTAATAATTTGGAACAGTGCATTGTAAGTTTTTTATGTTTAAAAAAAATACTGTTATTAGGAGGTTTGTTCAAAAAAAATTTGAATTGTACTCTTAATAGTTGATAACATGAGAATTATGCTGACTGTTATTTACATCAATTATTTAGGTAAATGAGAAAAATATAATTTGCATAATAATTTGGAACAGGGTGTAGAGTGAAATTTGTTCCCATTTTTCAAAATAGCTCAAGCTGTCAGATTAGATGGATTGTGTCCGCGAACACCAATTTTCAAGTCTTGCCACGGATTCTCAATTGGATTTAGGTCTGGACTTTGACTGAGCCAATCTAACACATGAATATGCTTTGATGTAAACCATTCCATTGTAGCTCTGGCTGTATGTTTAGGGTCGTTGTCCTGCTGGAAGGTGAACCTCTGCCCCAGTCTCAAGTCTTTTGCAGACTATTAGTTGTTCTTCTAAGACTGCCCTGTATTTGGCTCCATCCATCTTACCACCAACTCTGACCAGCTTCCCTGTCCCTGCTGAGGAAAAGCATCCCCACAACATGATGCTGCCACTACGTTTCACAGTGGTGTTCAGGGTGATGTGCAGTGTTAGTTTTCCACCACACATAGCATTTTGCTTTTAGGCCGAAAAAGTTAAATTTTGGTCTCATCTGACCAGAGCACCTTCTTCCACGTTTGCTGTGTCCCCACATGGCTTCTTGCAAACAGGACTTTTTATGGTTTTCTTTCAAAAATGGCTCTCTTCTTGCCACTCTTCCATAAAGGCCAGATTTTTGGAGTGCACAACTAATAGTTGTCCTGTGGACAGATTATCCCACCTGAGCTGTGGAGCTCTGCAGCTCCTCCAGAATTACCATGGCCTTCTTGGCTGCTTCTCTGATTAATGCTCTCCTTGCCCGGCCTATCAGTTTAGGTGGACAGCCATGTCTTGGTAGTTTTGCAGTTGTACCATACTCTTTCCATTTTCGGATGATGGATTGAACAGTGCTCTGTGAGATGTGGAAAGCCTGGGATATGTTTTTATAACCTAACCCTGCTTTAAACTTCTCTACAACGATATACCTGACCTTTATGGTGTGATCCTTGGCCTTCATTATGCTGTTTACTAATGTTCTCTAACAAACCTCTGAGGGCTTCACGGAACAGCTGTATTTATACTGAGATTAAATTACACACAAGTGGACCCCATTTACCAATTAGGTGACTTCTGAAGGCAATTGGTTCCACTAGATTTTAGTTAGGGGTATCAGAGTAAAGGGGGCTGAATACAAATGCACACCACATTTTTCAGATATTTGTAAAAAATTTGAAAATCACTTATTTTCCTTTTACTTCACAATTATGTGCCACTTTGTGTTGGTCTATTGCATAAAATACCTATTGTACTGTCACAGCATTCAGCATGCAATAGAGACATTTGTTTGGTGAGTTTAGCTATTTGACAAAGACTATCCGTGGGGAGTGTCTCCACTATATACAGGATAGAAAGATTAAGACAGGGATAGTCACTATTACAACAATCAGAGTTGGAATAGTTTGTTTGAAAATCTACAAGTGAATGGCCAGATTTACTAAGGAATCAGATATTGCTGTAATTATTCTAATATATTGTTACAATATGCCTAGCTACACAAAGCATTGCAAATATAACATACAAACATTAGTGGTTTCCTACAAGAACATTATTTACTGTTCAAATGTGGCATTACATACATTAAAACATCTGACATTAAAAATAAAAAGCTGTTAAGATTAACCAGTGTTTAGAGGCGTGGCCAGTGACCCAGGACATTGTGGCCTCACACAAAGCAGGCATTGGTATCACAAATTAACCACTTGCCTACCAGGCAATTTTACCCCCTTCCTGCCCAGGCCAATTTTAAGCTTTCAGCCACTGCAGCACTTTGAATGACAATTGTGCATGCAACACTGTCCAGAGCTTTCTTTCAGTGGTATTTAATCATCACTGGATTTAATTTAAAAAAAAAAAAAGACCAAAAATTCTTGAAAAAAAAGTTTGTTTCTATTAAAAGTTTGCAAACAGGTGAAGATGTTTTTTAGTATAAAGTCCATACGTCTCTTTTAAAAGTGGTTCTAAAGGCTCAAGGTTTTTACCTTCCAGCATTCTATGCAGGAAGGTAAAAAACCTTCCGTGTGCAGCATCACTCCCAGCCCCCCCTAATACTCACCTAAGCCCCATCTCAATCCAATGATGTGCACTGGAGTCGTGGCTATCCCAGGACTCCCTCTTCTCATTGGCTGAGACAGAAGCGGGAGCCATTGGCTCCCACTGCTGTCAATCACAGCCAGTGAGCCAATGAGAAGAGAGGGGGTGGGACCGAGCCGCAGCTCCGTGTGTGAATGGACACACGGAGCAGCGGGTGCCCCCATAGCAAGGAGAGAGAAACCAGGAGAGCCTGTGGGGGACCCGAGAAGAGGAGGATCCAGGCTGCTCTGTGCAAAACCCCTGCACACAGCAGGTATGACATGTTTGTCTTAAAAAAAAAAAACAAGCCTTTAGAATCACTTTAACCACCCTTTTATTAGTCAATGTCCTTGTCACCACCACCACTTTAAAGCTGCATTAACAAGCTGTTTATTTGTGACACAGTGCAGCTCTTGTGCTCAGTGTAATGTTCCATTAGACTGGGAGCTTTAAATGACCTACAAGACCACTGCCAAGAGGTAAAAGTCAATTACTACTTTAATATCTGAAGAAAATGTAGGAATTTTTTTAAATTCGGCACCTATCCTATCTAGCCATTTTGCCACTGTCAAATCACAAGGAATCTAATACATATCATAAATGCAGACAGTAACCGCAGTGTTCCTGGGCTGTGCTCAGCTACATGCAGTGATTCAGAAGTATCTCCTGTGGATTAACACATATTTAAATAGCAGTGTTTCTGTCTCAGTGGACTTTGTTGAAAGCTCCAAGGCAAGTGAAATAACGTCGGTTTTGTTTGTTCTATTTCTCAAGAAAACTCTGATTTATTCCCTCCCCCCACCATAACCCTAACTTATCTCACCTTGATGAGTGTTTGGAGGGCATAGATCTTTACCAAAAGGGCCAGTAAATCATAAGCATGGATCAAGCATGCAGCTTGGGATTTCAGATTTGTTCCAAATTAGTGGCTCAGTAAGTAGCAAGCAAAGATCAGGATAACAGTCCCAGACATTTACTTTTTAAAACTCATTAAAAAAAGGCAGTCATGGTTGCTTTTCAAATTTCTTCCATCACAAATTTACTATACAAAAATTAAAAGGTAACCTGTACCTATCGCTCCTGACCTCCTTCAGAAAATGCTAATCAGCTACAATTCAAGATAAAACCATAAGGATGGAGTTATACATCTCATTTTACATAATTCGTAATGCTTTATTTGATATGTTGTTCTTTAGAGAAACCTATCATGCGAGAAGCATAGAAGCTGCCACTGCTTTTCTCTCCTATAAATCCTAGTCACCTGTCTGTCAAGCCACTGACCTTAAAGAAGAATTTAGACAAAGACTTTCATAATCTGCATACATTTCCTATGTCAGTGTTAATGCATTAAAGCCATATGGAAAGGATAATAACTAATTGGCATTTTTAACCACAAGCTCCAGAAGATTTTACCCCCTTCATGACCAGGCTATTGTTATAGGTTATAGTTTGCCACTGTGCTACTTTAACTGGAGACTGCGTGGTCATGCAATGTTGTATGCAAATTAAATTTATATTTTTTTCACACAAATAAACTTTTGGTGATATTTGAACGCCACTGGGTTTTTTTTTTCGTTTTTTGTGATATAAATGAAAAAAGACCCCAAAAAAAAAAACACAGTAGTGCCTACTTTCTGCTATAGAACATATCCAATAATTTTCTTTTTTAATCAAATTTCTTCATAAATTTTGGCTAAAATGTATTCTGCTATATGTCTTTGGTATAAAAAAAAATCCCAATAAGTGTATATTAATTGGTTTGCGTGAAAGTTATAGCGTCTACCAACTATGGACTGTCTGACACTAATCAACGCTGCGGGGTGGGGGTTTGGGGGCTAACTGCCACTGACATCTCCAGTGACACTAATACAGTGACCAGTGCTAATAACATACACTGTCACTGTACTAATGACACTGGCTGGGAAGGGCAATCAAGGGGTTCATTTTTGCCAAAAAATGTTTACTGTGTAGTGTTTTACTAAACAATGTGCCGGTTTTTACTCCCTGCTTGGCAGGGACAATAAAAATGGTACATCACTGCTGTATGAAGAGAGCTCTGTGCTGTTTACCACAGAAGTACATGATTGGGCCTCTATGAGCTGACCTGTTTCAGTAAATATACTGCAGCAGGTCGGCAAGCGGTTAAAAAGGTGGTCATCAATGGCACCGCCACATGCCTTGTGTTATCAATTGGCTCTAACAGTAAAAGGATTTCCAGTCCAGATGAAATTTTAGCATTCTAACACTTTAAATAATCAGCTTTAGCTCTTAAATATGCAAAAACATTTTGTTGTAACCAAGGATTTTTATTCCACAATATAAACTGCAAAATTTGATACAAGCTACAAGAAAAGCCAAAACAAACAAAGAAATAATAATAATTAACAGGATTTTAAGGAAACTTTCAGAGCTCAGTTTGCTATGTCTAACACGCTGGCTGCCCTAAGCACCTACTAATCCAACATTCTGTACAAAGGCCCACTTCATTGCAGTGGCCACTTAAATCAGAGCAACTGGTTCAGTATCTCAATTCAGATATTGGAATTAATGACAGGGAGAAAAAAATAAAGTTATTGCTCAGGAAACATGTCCTACATTAAAGACAAAAACAGAAACTAGGTGCTGTTTAATGAAACTGAAACCTCAAAATCTTGGTACCTTACCACAAGTTAACATTTCATTCACACTCCTTCTAATGTACTGCACTGACCATGGATCCATACAGTGAGGTATGAAAGGGATGAAAGCTCATCTTTAAACAGCAAAACAATCTAGAACAATTCATTTTGCTGGAGAACCAGCACATCTGTAACGTGTAACAGTTGAAAAGTTAAGTAAAATATACAAAACAATTTGTATTTTTATTAAATCCCAATTGTCTTGAAGGAGTGAGAAATTGTTTTTCAGGGTCTGAAAAGCACCATCAGGGGCCGGATTTGAAAAGAAAACCGGGCGTATGTCTAGAGGAAAAAAATCCTGAAGTCCTGGGAGCAGTACAGTCAAATCTGAGTGGAGAACTTCATTTGTGTGCAGCGGCAATTGCGTCAATGCAGTGGGCACACACATAATCCTCCTTCTCAGCAGCTTCAGCAGAAAGACCAACACAGACTTGATGAAACCAGCGGTTACAGCTTCCATCACATTGCACCCAATCAACCTGCAAAAAATAAAAAATATTGCCACCTTGTCAGATAATAAAAAAAAAAGGCATTTTTTGCAATAACGTCATCAAAAATCTTACAGCAAATGGCTTGGTGCATGATAATCAAAAAAAAAAAAAAAAACACAAACACAGAGAAGGGGGGGGGGGGGGGGTTGCTACAGAAAAAATAAACACTGGCACAATGGATAACACCACACAACCAGAATGCTTCTGTTTTATAGCAAAGTAGTACAGACAGCATGATCATAAAACAGAGACTCTTTAATGAACTCCACAAAAAAAAAAAAAAAAATTTTTTTTACAGTGAATAGTTAATTTTCATATCTCATTGAGTGACACAGGAAGTCTAAGGCTTGTTCAAATCAGGTGCAGTGTGAGAATACGTGCAAAATTGTGTGTTTTCCCACACAAAATCGTGCTGCCCTTTACAGATGCATGCCCCTGCCAAAACGCATAGTACTTCAGAACCATGTATTTTGGTGCAGCGCAATTCTAAAAATCTATATTTTTTTTGCATTTTTCTCTTGCATATGGTAGCCCACTGAAAAGTATGTGTGCTTGGAAGCACCTCTTGGTGTGAACAAGGCCTTAACCTCAGTCCCATAATCAGACTGTCCAAAAGCAGTCCAATTGAAGGTTGGGTAGCACAGCAAATGAAAATTACCAGGCCCAAGACAAAAAAGAAAACTGGGGTGCCGCCGGAAGGACCTTACACTCAGAGCTGGTATCAGATTAAGCCTTGACATAGGTCTGGTAGAACGCTGTAAATGGGTGACCAGAGAGCTGCGTAGCAGTCTACTGAGAAACAGCTGTTTGATACCAAAAGAAAGTCCAAACAGCCAGTAGAGAGCCCCTAGGAAATGGTGGAACCTGGTCCTTGAGACTAGAAGCTTGGATAATGGCTTGAGTGAGCAACCTAAGGAATGGGAGGCTGGTGCAGCTTTACAGGGACCATCCAGGTAGACTCTCACAGCCTAAACCAAATGCAGACAAAGGGAAATTTTATTTTGGTGAACTAGAGCTGGACTGAGGAATGAAAAATCAATTGCCTTGCTGAGGTGAAAGGTCAAATTTACCGTCGGTAGGAAGGAAGCCTCTATATTACTTTGTTCCGATTTGCAAAACTAGAAAGAAAAAAAAAGGGTTCCTGCAGAATAAAACTCATCTCATAGAGGTAAAGGCTACAAAGAAAGTCATCTAGAGGGTGAGAGTAGCGAGAGGAATGTCTCTAACCAGTTCAAATAGTGGTTCTTGAAGAGCAGAGGACCCGCGTCTTTTTTAAAGTTATGTAAATATTAGAGAACGAGATTCAGAATCCATAGAGTCATAGGAGAATGAAAGAGAGCTACATGGAAATCTCTCTATACAAAAGGTCACAAAACAAGGAGTAAAAGGCCAACTGTATCAAAAGGAATAGGAAAAGCAGAAACCTGGCCCTTAATTGTACCAAAATCCAAAAGCAGGTCAAGGTTTAGCTACAGGAAGGAAAGGATCTATCCTATGGAGAAACTCCTAAGGTGGAAGCCCCATGACCCCATCACCCCAAAATAAGTATATCTTCCTAGCAATTGGCTCTGAATCACAGATTCAGATAAGCTCCTTTTTAAAAACCTGGACATCAATAGCCAAGCCATAAAATCCAGCAACAAGGAAGCAGGATGGTAAATGCAAATTCTAACAATCTGGAAGATCCCATGGAGCGACCTCTAGGAGTCTTCATCTGTTCAGATATCTAGTCCTTCATATATTTTTTGAAGTACAATTTCTACATCTGTTGAATGTCTCAGGGCTATTGGCCACATCTGCCTGGACAAGTCCAGAAAAAAGAAATCAGCTGAATGGTCTCCATCTTGAACCTGCAAAGCCTCAGTACTTAAAACAGAGGAAAGTTCAACGTAGCATAAGCCTCCTGGAGCTCACAGCAGTGAGTGTTAGAGACAGATGAACTGTCTCAGCTTTTGACTGATAACTCCATCCATGTCCACTGATGCCAGCAGATCCCCCTGCTGCAGGATGCAATGATTAACCTGGCTGACTCCATACGAAACCCCTGGATTTTAAAGATATTCAGGCACTTCAGGTTCAAGAAAGGATGAATGCCACAGTTGGCTTTCGGAAATATGAACAAGTTGAAGTAAAAACCATGAAACCTCTCCCATGCAGGCATAGGAACAATTACCCATGAGGTGAGCAATTGCTGAAAAGCAGCAAGCAGATCATCCAGCGTCAGCAAAGAAGTAGGCAGACTAGAAGGCATGGATCAAGGAGGAGGGAGAGAGCAATACTCCAGCCTGTATTCCCTAGAAACGACATCCCTGACCCAGAAATCTGGAATGTCTCAAATTCAGGCATCCAAGAAAGTTAACAAATTCCCGCACTTAAGGATCTATGGGCATTAAACCCAGGTAATGAACCATATGTTTGTCCCAGGCTACGATGGTCTCTCAGATCTCAACGTCAGGCTGCGCTGCAGATCCCAGTAGAGTAAAAGAAGACTTAAACAGAGTTTCAGGTTTTTTTTTCGACCACTGCATCCTTAACCGCCTCCCGCCCGCCATATAAGGTAATGACGGGCACAAGGTGATTCTCTTGTTCTGAAAGGACATCATATGACGTCCTCCCACTCTAGCCGCGTGTGTGCACCCACGGGGGTATGCAGCGCAGCGATCGGTGGTGCGCTGTGTCCCTGAGACACAGTGGCTCACCGATCAATGGAAAGAGCCGAAAACCGTCAGCTCTGTCATGTGATCAACTGTGTCCAATCACAGCTGATTGCATGTAAATAAGGATATGCCGGTTATCGGCATTTCTCTCCTCACAAGCTGTCACGCTGAGAGCCGTAATCTGCATTACTCAGAGGGGACATGTACACTGATCATCAGTGTAGCCCCATCAGTGCCAACTGTCAGTGTTCATTAATGCCAACTATCAGTGCCCATCAATGCCACATATCAGTGCCTATCTGAGCTGCCAATCAGCGCCACCTAACAATGCCCGTCAGTGCCGCCTAACAGTGCAGTCTATCAGTGCCCATCACTGCAGCCTCATTAGCGAACATCAGTGAAGGAGAAAAATCACTTATTTACAAAACTGTATAACAAACTAAGAAAAAAGTTTTTTTTCCACAATTTTCAGTTGTTTTCGGTTTGTTTAAAAATAAAAACCCAGAGGTGATTAAATAGCACCAAAAGAAAACTCTGTCTCAAAAAAAATATAAAAATTTCATATGGATACGGTGTTGCATGACAGTGCAATTGTCATTCAAAGTGCGACAGCACTGAAAGCTGAAAATTGGCCTGGGCAGGATGGAGGTATAAGTGCCCGGTAGGCAAGTGGTTAAAGATCAGGACATCATCAACAGGAACTGTAAGGCAGACAGGAAAGCAAAAGCAGAATTCAAAGAAGGAGCTGGCCTATTTTTAAAAAAAAAACTCCTCTTCCATTGGATGTTGCTGAGAAAAGCATTTTGGAGGTAGAAAAACCTTTTCAGGTTATCAGTCACTGTAAAAAATTTTCTCCATCACAGAGCGCATAAAGAAAGGTCTTAAGCCATCTTGGAGTCCATACTGATAACTTTTGGTTAGACAGAATCCGAAGGCTGTTTTCAACAGCAGTGCACCTCATCAACCAACACTGCATTTGATGGAAGTGGCCTCTTTCTGCAGAGATTCTTCTAAATCTGAGGAAAGCACTCCCTCTTCCCCTTTTTCAGGAAATAAATCTTCCTTCTACTCTCTGGAGCCAAAACTAAGTCCCAGAGACAGTGAGGGTTTCTAGCATGGCAGTGATTTTGCCCATAAAACCCGCCATAGAGGCAGAGAATTCCTCCATGACCCAAGAACACTATGATAAAACTGAGGATAATTGTATTGGGGTTCTCATAGTTGTTTGTCAGTGTCCGGTCACCTGAAGATAGCAACATATAACCCAGTGGTCTAAGAATATCCTAACTAACTGTATTGAATCGATAAACCGCATGGGTGGTAGGCTGCTTAGATTCTAGTGATAACTTACGATTTTTGCAATGTTTTCTTTATTTTTTAAAGGCCATTTAAACACATGTAGAAAATTGTATTATATTGCTGTTTACAATTCTTTAGATATAGTGACTGCATTAGTTTTAATTTTTTAGGCTAACAATATTTTCAGCAGGAACAGAAAATACCTGTTGATCTTACCAGAAACAGAGTTATTGTCACTTCAAGTGAGCTGCAGTAAAAGCACATTCCTACCCTGCTTCTGTAAACTACTAATCTGTAATGAAGAAGTGAGTGAGCATAGCTGCCCTGGGACAGAAGTATGTTATTTGCAGGATTTCCAAGTGAAAATAAAGGGGGGGGGGGGGGAAACTTACCTCATCTCCTTCAGGTTCCATGCAATGATCTGCTGGACAAATTGCATTTTCATCCTCTGATTCAGATGTGAAAGAACTATTTGAGTCACTGTCTCTATCAAGACGTTGCTCTCTACTGCATAAGCCTTTGGACTGTAGAGTTTTCACCCTCTTTTTCCGAGGAGCTGGTGTCTTCCGCATCCTCCTCTCTATACCCTCATGACGCCTCTTTAACTTCTTCTCTGTGCTGTCTGATCTCTCCTTCTTGGTTATGCAGTACACAGCCTTAGAAAAAGACAAACAATCTTTACTGTAGTCAAACCAACTCTCTATGTAACATTTGCTCTCTAAAATTTCTTTGTTCAGGGCACAGCATTGACCTGTATGTAGCAACATATAATGGTGAGGGACAATACAAACTGTACTGGATCCCAATAACTGGCTCACACAATGCCCCCAAAATTACAGCTACTGACAGCAGAGTTGCTATTCTCATAAAATCTTGTGCCCCTAAATGGGCCAGCAGTTATCTGATCTGAAGCCCAGTTCCATTTCCTTCAGTGCAGAGGGATAAATGCAGGTAAGTAGCTTAACATTCATCATCTACAAATTGCTCAAATTTTTTTCCAGTATTTCATTGGCGAAGCAATAAAGGAACCAGGTACATTTTAATGTGAGAAAACCTATAGATGCAAAACAAATAGTCAAAATCAATTTCTTGTTACCTCAGAACGTGCCGCGTTCCATTCTGTTCCCTGCTGTTTATTGGGTCCTCGATCTCTTCCTGAAAGAGTTAAGTTGCTCTCTGGGTTTGTTGTGCTTGGTTGGGTCATAAGCGCCTGATACAATTCTTGTACTTCGGGAAGTGAGACTTGTAAAAGCTGAGCTTCCATCAGCAACTCATCTAGCTCAGCACTCAGACCTAACAGAAGGAAAGAGTATTTTAATATTAACTTACTATTCTTTCACATTATTGGCAGGATTCTTGTAACCTCTGGCTTGAAAGCCATATGTTTTAACAGACAGTATCCGAAGATTTAAGATCGGACCTAGAACAGGAAATGTATGTGTTATATTAAGCATATTAACAAATCTTGTGGTTATCCAGTATCTTATTCTTCAGTTGTCACTAACATCTCATATGGTGTAACCACAGTGCCAATTTTCACATAGGGATAGTAATCTCTGCATCACTTAAAGCATTACTAAACCCAGGACCCTGCATTCACTAGATCAGGTCTACCACAGTACACACAACATGGAAATGCAAGGAGCTTACAAGCCAAGGTCCCCAACTCACGTTCATACATACAAATACCAGGTCCAATTTAGACAGGACCCAATAAGCCTACCAGCATGTCTTTGGAGTGTGGGAGGAAACCAGAGTACCCAGAGGAAGGCAACACAGGCACAGGGAGAACATGCAAACTCCAGACAAGTAGTGCCATGGTTAGAATTCAAACCACTAACCCTAGTGCTGCTAGTCGGAAGTGCTAACCACTTAGCCACTGTGCTGCACTATCCAAAGTCTAGAATTTATACAGCTGAGCATTCAGAAAAAAAGGGGGCAGAGAGCTAAAGCTACACTCTGCAGAGCTCAGTGAGGAGAGCTCTAAGAGCTGATTGGAGGGGAGGGACCACACCCTCCTTTCACACAGCAGACAGGAGTTGAGGCAGTTAATCTGCTGGAGGTTGCTCCTCTGTCATCATTTTTCTCTTGGTGTCAGGAAAACTTGCCAGAAGTGACTCATGGTGATATCAGAGGAACAAGGCAGCAGACACAAATTACACTTAGTGCTCTTAACTGAGAAAAGTACACACTATAGGAAGGTATGGTTTGTTCATATTTCATGTCTAAGGTTTATAATCACTTTAAAGAAACTGCAACATACAAAAGAGTAAGGGCCACCAATGCAGTTCCCCTCCATCACCCTACTCTATTCACTTTTATTGACCACATAAACCGAGTCTCCTGGAGATTACTATGTTCCCTGAATAGCATTTGGAAATACTTAAAATGTCATCCTTGTCCTCATGCTACTATGTATGTCTGTTACAAGTATACTGTACAATAAAAATGTTGAACAAGATTCTCTCATCTATGTCATCAATAGGAACCCATAGTACTTATTGCTTTCCCTGTGAGCCAGGAGTGCCGGTGGGGGACCCGAGAAGGGGAGAATTGGGGCTGCTCTGAGCAAAAATCACTGCATAGAGCAGGTAAGTATGACATGTTTGTTGTTTAAAAAAAAAAAAAAAAAAAATCCAAACCTTTAATACCACTTTAAGGTTAGGTTCACATATGTGTGGGTGGTGTCACTGTGGATCCGCACACAAATCTGTGCAGCCGACCACCCGCACAGAGGAATGTAGACCCGCGGGTGGGTGCCATTAGCCCGCACTGGAAAACGCAACCATACTAGGAACTGAGGTTCCCGTGTGGGCTGCGTTTTCCAAAGAAGTGCAGGGACTTTTTCCCTGTGTGTCACGGGGCACAGAAGTCCATTCAAATGAATGAGCTCTCGTGCCTGAGCAAAGTGCAGCCCGCATGGCCGCATATATGTGAACCAGGGGTAAGATATACTTGGGAGTTGGTAGATCTTGCCCCTTCTTCCTGATTAAGCTGGCATACAGTTTCTACAGACAATGAAAAATTTAACAAATTACTCCATCCACACTATGCAGAGTAAATTGACAAATCTGTAGTGCCAGCTCTTGTATTCTAACAACTAGTGCCAGAAAATATCAGAATACCTAAACAGTGGTTGTATCTGACTGGATGGAACTCCTGTTTGGCTAAAACATTTCTGTCTGAGTCGTTTGATTTTTCAATTTGAAGGATGCTGGGTAGGAGGGTGGCAGCTTTCATTCATTCCATCAAGAATACCCAGCTTTAGGCAAAAAAATGCATTCTGGATTATATAATTGTTAAAAAGTAAAAAGAAATATCTTTTTGGTTGTTGGGGCATGTTTAAGGCCAACTAAAATCTTCAATAGAAATGTATTATCGTAACTAACCATTTTAATCTGTGTGTGCAAAAGGGATGATTAAAGTCTCTATGAGCATCTGTGACAGAGCTTAGCTATACTAAACTACATAAATTCCTGTAACCAGATGGCCATAGTTAGAACCTTAAGAAAAAACCCTCCCCGGCAGCTTCCAAATCATACTTCAGTTTTTGGCCAAATCAATAATAGAAGGAGGACCTTATCATCAGGATCACCTTTGAAGCCATTTCAGTTTATAGCAGGAATTGAAATAGACCACCCATTACTTCCAATCTTACAGGGACTCCAAATGAGATTTCTTTCATGCCTTATTGCAGTGGTTAACTACTCAAATAACTCAGTTTTGGGTGGAACTGGCCTTTAAACATAAAATATTTAAATTTTTTAAAATCATTCTGATATTGTAGCAAGAGCATGAATATCACTTATGTAGATGATGAGGGATGTGCCACCTTTTGTTTGCAATGATGAGCTGCTGTGAAGTTAAGGTGGTTATGAAGCATATTGCTGCCTGAAAAGCAGCCCAGAGTCAGCATTATTCCCTACCTGATAACTGAACTGTGCATGTTTCAGAGCTTGAGCCGACAGCTTGTGGCATGCCCCCATATGCATTAGTACCATTGGTAAGGACAATGTACACCGAGAGGCTACCAAAATTACATCAGGCAGGTACTGTACTGGGGCTGGTTATGATATTTGATGACCAACCCTATTTTACAGGGCATTACAGTGCCAACCCCTTCCCCTTAAGCAAGAAAGTATAGAGTGTAATTTATGCATAAGTAAAGCATGCCTATACAATAACAAAAGAAAGTGTTTATTATAATTCCCTTTTATTTGGTTGTTTTCCAAAAACTATTATCTGTGCAGGCAGTTATGCAAAGATATACAGGTTACAAACGTTTGCAACTTACTGTTTAGAGGGATACAATTACGGCCAGGAGAAAATGGAGAGGTGATGTATGTTGTCCTGTTGTCCCACTCATGGGGCAAAGAAAAAGACGTAGCCCCAACACTTTGTGACACCTGAAGAACAGGTAACTTACATTAAATATTTACATTTCCCCTATGACACAATTGCCTAGCTGAAAATAAGCACAGTCTATCCGAATAACTACCTACATGCAGTCGATAGTAATGAAATAATAAATTCATTTTAAAGATAAATTAACATTAACTCAGACTCTTACATTAGAAGTCTCTGTCAGCTGCCCAGCAGTGGCTTGCCATCTGTTGTAGAACTGGCTTGAGCTGATCCTTTCCTGTGCCAGTTTTAGTTCTCCAGAAGACAACATATGTTGTGCCCGATGCTGCCAGTTCACTGTCCTCTCGATTAGATAGCGGAGGGCATCCCCCTCTGGTAGTCGAACACGTAAACGTTGTAGAGATGCCAACAGAGGGAGAATCTTTTCCAGAGGTGGTTTCTTTGAGCGATGACATTGTGGACACAGCCAGACTTGGGATCCATGCTTTGGGGCAGTAATGCAGCTAGAGTGAAAGCAGGCTCGACACAGCTCACACTGGATCATGGGGGCAATGGGTGCTCCCTGACATATGCACACTTTCCAGTCACTCTGCTCTTCCCTTGATAAGATTCTGTTCTCATTAGACATGCGTACAGCATGTAAAGACTCCATTTCATGCAGTCTTGCTTGACCCAGAGTTGCCATCTGTTTGGATGTGCAATTAGAGAAGATGAGACCAAAATACTCTTAAGATCAAATCCTTGATTTATACACATAGGACACCTCCTTTAACCCTTTCACTGCCAAAAACCTCGCCCCCCCACCCTGTCTTTTGAGCACATGCTAAATAGCACTTTTGAAATTAAAACACTTAAAACTCCAAAATATTATATCATTTCTAAAACAAATGGCCTATAGAATAAAACAATGGTAGTTTTTGTTGCATTATATTAGTGAAACTGTTAATCAAGGCAAAAAAAACCAAAAATACCACACATTTTAATTTAATGCACACAAAATCTCCAAGCATTCTGTAAAATATAAAAAAAAAATAAAAAATAGACATGACTAAGCAGAGTAAAAACTTACCAAAGATGTCAAAACTTAAAATTGTCTGCAGCCTTGAAACGGCAGTAAATTACATGCCCCAAATTTTCCAGAGGTGATGCTTACATAACTTGCCTGCCACCCCATAGTACTGCTACAGGGCGGCTTCACTGGGCAAAATTACGTAAAAATACGTGATTCTGCATTATCGAGTAGGGGGGGCACACACGCCACCCTACCCACGCTATTATTGGCTCAATTACCGGGTCCCACTCGATCACCGGTGAAGCTGAGATGGGAGAGATCTATGTGGAAACAACACAGATCTCTCTCCTGTCAGCATGGACATGCACAGCAGAGGGATAGAAAGCAGCAGGTCTGCTTAGTGAAACAGCACATAGTACACAATAAAATCACTTCCTATCATACAGTTAACCCTTTGATTGTCCCAGATGTTAATCCTTCCTGTCCAGTGTTGTTAGTGCAGTGTCAGTCGTCCTTATTAGCAATGATCACTGTATTAGTATCACTGTAGATGTCAGTGGCAGTTAGTCAGTTCCCCACAGCCATCCCGCTATAAGTCGCTGATCGCTGCCATTACTAGTATAAATGAAATAAATAAAAAATTCCAGTGTATCTACCGCCATTTGTAGATGCTATAACTTTCACGTAAACCAATAGACACTGATTGTGATTTTTTTTTTTTTTTTTTTAAAGAACAGACATGTAGCAGAATACATTTTGGCCTAAGTTTATGATGAAATTTTTTTTTGGATATGTTTTATAGCAAAAAGTCAAAAATATATTTTTTTTCAAAATTGTCAGGATTTTTTTAATGTTTATAGCGCAAAATATAAAAACCGCAAAGGTGATCAAATACCACAGAAAGAAAGCTCTATTTGTGGGAAAAAATGTGAGATTAATTTACATACAGTGTGGCATGACCACGCAATTGTCAGTTAAAGCAACGCAATGCCGTGTTGCACAAAATGGCCTGGTCAGATTTATTTATTGGTCATATATATATATATATATATATATATATATATATATATATATATACACACACATACACATACACATATACACACATACTAAAATTAGATATTCATACACACACAATTATACATATAGAGTATTTAAACACACACACTGAAAATATAGAAGTCAAGGCAAAAATATTTCACTTACAGCAGTAGCAGTGTCTTTACTTTCATTCAGAGCTTTCTCAAGCTCCAGTAGGCCATCTGGCTTTGGGTATTTCTTCTTTCCCCCCAAAGCGGTCTGCTCCTTTATCTTTCTCATTTTTCTTTTCAATCCTGGAGAGCCAACATCACATCGAGGGCAGAGAACCTGGAAAGATGTTTAAAAAGATAAAATTATACATACGCTAGAAACTTCCTGAATTAGGAGGTTGATAAATGAGTATTGTTAGCATTTGTACCCATACAGCCTAAGTTTGGTGACAAAAGTAACAAATCTGAATGTTCAGTAAAAAGAAAAAAGGTAAAGTAAAAACTGTAACAAAATAAATACGCACTGTGGCAGAAGATGGGCATATTAACACAATGACGACCAACCTAAACTTCGCCCTCATGTATGAGATGACAGCTGTCTTTTAAGATGGCATAGTGGCTTGTACTCTGCCCAAGCTCCAACATGTGCCTCTGTGTGCAGGTCAACCCCATTTACTTCTATGGCTAATGCACAGATAATACAAATCTCTGCTTCAACGCACATATCACTGTGTATTGTGTCAGAGTTGAGGAAGTCATTGCTCATCAACCTAAAGTCTACATAAGCAGAATGTCCCCACTAGTATCTCCAAATGATTACTATTAGTATTATTGTTGCATATTACTGATCCAAAATTAACAACTGAACCCGATTCTTTTTGGAAACTTACCTCTAACAAAGTGTAGGGAGAGTTAGATGTTAAAAATGTGCTGGTGGCACACTCTGTCCAAGAATGGACTTCACCTACAAGGGCTTCAAGTCTTGGCAAAGGACCAAGATGGACAGGAATTGCTCTACCCTGATTCACAAGTTCAACCAATCCTTCCAGAACAGGAACTCTAGGTCCAGTCTTAAAGCAAAAAAGATTCAGCGTTATTAACTTATTTTGCAATGATCTATTAATGTAACATAAAGAGTAAAACTAACCTGCAATGTCTCCACCTTCTGCAGCCATTCTCGAGCTCTTTCAACAGCATCCCTTAAAGATTCCACACTTGGAAGGTAAACAGGAACACTTTCTGCTTCCCGAAGGACAGTAGTCACAGAACTAAGATTATTCCGGGGTCTAAAGGAAACCAAACATTTATACATTAAAAAAGGAACACCTACTATGCTCTCCTAACTTTCTAGCAATTGAAAAGCTGAAAAGCCACAAGTTGATGTAACTGACACCTAACCTTGCTTTGAGCAGACTTTTGCACCGGTCATCCATATGTTCTGACATAGTCAGGAGCTCCTGAAGCTCAGCCATTGCTTTCTCCACAGTAGGATGAGGAGCCAGGCCCACACCCAAATCTATAAGTCTCCTCATAACATCCAGTGTCAGTGTCCCAGGATCCTGGCAGGCTTGCTGTTGTTCCTCTAACCAGCGGGCCTGTTCCAGGCGCTCTCGCAAACTTTCTAAGGGTAATTCCAGGTCAAACTGAAAGCTGGAATCAAGAAGCTGCTGCAAATCACTTGCTCTGGGCATATCTGTTGCTAAAAGCTTCTGACTGTGCATTTGGAATTCCTCCACGCGGGTTAGGAGGTCCTTAGGAAAAAGGGTAATAAGAATGTCACTGGAGGTATTGTAAAAAAAGGAATACAAAGATAAGGAGGGGGGGTGAATAAATTGAAGAAATATGCCGATTAGCAAAATCAGACAATAACTCTAGTAAGCACATATGCAAATCAAAAACTTGCATATGCGTAAAGAGGGAAGTTGAGAGGTTCCAAAGGATCACACATGAAATCAGTCTTACAATATATCATACATTAAATAACATAATACAATAAAGTACATCATCTTTTGTATGGTTTTAAAGCAAGCATGGAAAGTGTCTACTGCAGTTATGTTTTATGCTTAAAAATTTTTATTTTTATAAATATATAAAATACCTTGAGCTGAAGTGTCTGGTTGATGCTACATGGGAGAGAATGCAGCTGCTTTACAAAAGACTTGAGCTCAGCAACAGTTAGTTGATTCTGAGACTTTCCACCCCCTGACCGGAACCTGCAATGAGGACAGGCTCTATTAGTCACCAACAAGCAACTAGCTACATAAGAATGGCAGAGGAAAAAGTCAAAACTGCAGGCTTTGGGCCAGTGTCAATGGCATCAGTTTGACATAATTGTGAGACACTTCTAAGATCATTTTTTCCTTCACTGACCCATGCCTTTGACCTCCTTTCAACCTATAGTAGACCTGTTCTAGTGGATTTTGCATTTCTATAGATTTTTTACAGGTATGCAAAACCCACTTGGAGGTGAACAATGGCAAGTGGAAATAGTTCCTTAAAGAAGAACGCCAGTTATGTGGAGTAAAAGTAGTAGTAGGAGGAGGGGGGAATTCTTCCCAGAGTGGCACTAACATGATGCAAGCACTGCTCAGCTCTGTGATGATGAACTTCCAGGGGTGTGTCAGCAACAGTGTGGGCTCAGAGGAAATGGACAGAATGACAAGATTGTCTCTGTGCCTGAAGAGGAATGGCAGCACTGAACCGAGGATGAATCTGTGGACAGCACTGGAGCATGGAGAGGATGTGTAACTCCTGAGGAGGTTATGGTGACCTTAAAATGAAGTAGTTGAAATTGAAAAAAAACTCATAAAAAAAATAAAATGTTAATACACACTACATTTGTGAGTTAAGTCTAATACATACAAGCTCCAGAAAACAGATTTTTGGAATGTTTGGCATCATGCCTCACTGTATACAAACTGCTGTGTGCACTCCTCCATTTAGACATTTGGCTGCATCCCAGCAGCCAACTAAAGTAACTCCCTCAGTAGGCTGACAATGCTGATAATTGTGTCTTATCATTGTCAGATGGCAAGTACTGTTAATGGCAAAATTTTCAGGTAAAGAACTTTGCTAGACTTACCAAAAAAAAAAAAAAAGGGATTTTTGTCTTACCTGTAAAATAATTTTTTGGGGAGTACATTAGGACACATAGGATGGTATTCTGGAACCAACAAGCTATGCAGATGACTCCAACAGACAAGATATTGGCAAGCAAAGCAGTAAGGACAGCCCTGCAAAACCTCTTGTACTACCAGCAAGCGTTAGTTATTTGGCAAACAATAATAAGAGTGAATCAAAGAAACAGGGGGAAAAAGGATTTAACAGGCAAGACAAAAATCCTCACTTCTTTATCATACATTACAGGGCACAGCATGGTATTCTAAAACCGGCAGGACGTTCAGAAGCAGTCCAACTGAGGGGTGGACAACAATGAATGGCTAACAGGCCAGGTAAATTAACAAGGGAACGGATAAGGCACCTGTTGAACGAAAAAATTAATGTATGGCTAGCCTTACAAAAAAACTGTAACAGAGAGATAAACCCAAAGACAGTGTACCAACGTAGACCAGAGAAAAAACATGATTGGCCCCTACAAAAAAACTACCTGGGATGGAATTTCCTTGCCTTCCACTAAGAAAAGTACACCCTCTAAGTGCAATGGCAGATCTTGAGCGAAATCATACAAAACACTTCCAGGTGAAGAGACTATACCATGGAATCCAGAAATTGATGACCATGGAATTTAGTCTGTCCATTTTCTATGCCTGGGATGCACACAGGGCTGAAACGTGAAATTCAGCCAAACTTGAATCAGGTTTGCTTCTTTTTAACTAGTTTCAGACTTTGGGCATGCTACACACACACCACAAAAAACGTAATCATTATACACAAAACGTGTGGCATATACTTCATATACATTTGAATTAAGTTGTTTTTATTCACATCTTTGTTATGTATAACCTTGTTATCTTAAGTAATGACAAAGTTATCACCAAAACAGGTCAGTAGTAGAAATGTAAAAATTGCTCTGGTCCATAGGGGGAACAAGTGTGAGAGGTGAATTGTCTCCCTATTTAAATGATGTAAGCCTCTGCTGTGGCATTGCCCAAATCTTATCAGGTGATCCTGCAGCCAAGAGGTCCATCATCAAAAAGATGACCAAACTGCCCTGATATCCATTAAACTGATCCAGAGCTATGCTTCCCCTGACGATCAAATTCCCTCTAAGAAAAGGGCATCCAGAAATCCTTCCCAGCCTAACAGGCTGGCAAATGTAGTGAGCTACCTTCCAGACCATCGTGAAAAAGAATCTGCCCTAATTACTACGATGGACTGGAAACCCACCATGCCAGACTGCCTGTCCCATGCTGCCAGAAAGTTGAGTTGCATATCTGGAGTGAAAACTGGACACATGGGAATATGACACCATTAGGCCCAGAATTCCCATGCAAACACTAATGCTGTATTGTAGGGTCCAAATATAGGAGCGGGGAAGGAACGCCCCTGGACAGGGACATATCACATATTCAGCCCAGATAATCCAGGAAAGGAGTCAGATCGAATACTGATTTCTGGAGCTGTAGAATACACCTGAATCATTGCAAGGTCTGCACTGTCCATCAGACATTGGCTGCCAAGAGACTGAGCCCACTGTTCCCTCAGGTGCAGACTGTCCTGATGTCCCACGATGGGGATAAAAGCAGAGTGAGAACAGGGGTAGCACCTTGGCGAAAACCCAAGGTGCAGTGGACAGGCCAAAGAGAAGGTCAACATATTGGTAATGTTGTGTGCCCACAGCAAAATGCAAGTAGCACTGATATGCCAGAAGAAGATGTGGAAGCAAGAACGCTTGATGTCTACAGAGGTCAGACGGTCATCCAGATGAAAGGAAGCAATGACTGACTAAGCAGATTCCATACAGAGTTGCGGAACCCATAAGAATCTGCTGAGAATTTTTAGATCCTCCTTTCCTCCTCAAATTCCTCCTTTGGCCTTGGGGATGGGTGAACAAGTTTGAACAGAAACCCTAGAATCTTTTCTTCATCTGAGCCAACAGCTATGACTTCTTGAGAGTCCAAGGATTTGTCCCAAAGGAGTTTCCCTTTTTTTCACCACTCTGCACAAACGGCTTTTTGCACAAAAACTCTGCAGACCAAACATTTAGCTTAACTTAGCTAAAGGATCCTGCTCATAAGTGCCAAAAAGAGACCCATCTTGGATAACTGGTAAAGTGTATCCTGTAGCCCTTCAACTCAAGAACAGGGCCATAGACAAGAGTATTAATTGGAGGACAGAATGATCCATCAGTATAGATCCATGGTCCCAAGCCATGTCCTTGTACCATAAAGCTGGAGTCTGGCAGATGGACATTGTCATAACAGGCAGGGTCCGCCAAGGCAAACAAGGCCTCAGAAAGGTCTTCTAACCCTTTAACCACAGGGTTCACGAAAACTAGTACATCCTCATTTGGAACTGTTAAGGTTTCATTAAAAATTAGTTCACACTGAAACATGAGTGAATGGACTCTAAGACAGGAAGTGGCTGGATCTCTTACCAGCTCAGTCCACTTTTTCGGGAACTGCTGTTCAATAGGATGATGTCAGGCACTGTACAATACAGGCTGCAAAAGTGAGTGTATGGGGCGGTTTTAGAAGGTTAAGGTATTTTTAGGAAACTCAGACAGGTGACCTTTAGCACTAGGTCAAAGTATGTATGCACTGCATTACTAGAGATAGAAATAGTATCCTTAAAGGATGACCATAATCTAAATGTACAACTTTCTTTAGGTACACTATCAACTATCTAGTGATATGATACAAACAGATTTGAAACAAACTGAATGGGCAGTTTAGGTGTATCCTATTATAGTTTTGATCAATCTGAAGGAAACTGTACAGAGATTGTACAAACGGACTGTATAGTGTTTAGCCAGCTTAAGCTTGGGAGATATAATTAGGAGACTGAGCTTCTTCATGTATTGAATCGTCTGAACCAGGCAAGATACCATCATCATCCCCCACTTCATAAGTGCAGAAGCAGCTAGAGGAATATTAAATATGTACTTTGAATTCAGACATTGAGACAGTTTACTCTAGATAAGTAAGATTACAAACTTCCCTCAAGAAGGACTCTGGGGATGGTAGCAACTCAGTTTTGGGAAAAGATATTCAGACTTGCAGAATCAGGACCCTTAATGGACATACTGCAAACTATCCTTAAGTGATTAGCTGAACACCGCCCACTCACCCTGTACATTTGATGAACCATAAAGTGTGGGGAATGTCCCACTAGGGGTATTTGCAACCATATGCTACAGAGCAGGAAGGGTTAAGACTTTCATGACCAGTCAATGTACTGTACAGTAGGGAGACCAGGAACATCCAGAGGATCACTGTGCAGAGGTGAGGAAGGTGTGACCAGAAGTAGTTCATATAGGACGCATGTGTATATGTGCAGCACACCCATCTCAGAAGGAGACTGCAACCACAGTTGGACACCCAGGCCTGAAAGCCTGGTAATTCAAACACTGGGCCAAATTTAAAATTGAACTGGACTTCTCCCACCATCACCTGTGAAAGAATGAGCTGCAGACACGCTACACTTTTTTAAAATTCTTGGAGACAGAAGAGCAGGCTCTTATATAGGGCAAAGCTTTGACATACAGCAATGGTGCACCCTGCAGTTCTCCCAAGTCAACCTTGAAGGATGTTGGGAAAAAAGTCTGATCAAGGAAATTCACCCAGAAGGCATACCCCCTATGGAGTCTTTAGAACCAGGGTTCCACTGATGGGTGTACCACGGTCCTGGACATGTAAAACACATTTAAGCAAACTCAATACGGCACCACATTGCCTAGGTGTGCGCCTAATACAGAGCCCATTGCCAAAGGGAAATAATACAGGCCAGCTCTGCATCTTCTTCCTGGTGGGGTCTGAGTAGGCTCAGCCAAGGCAGAGCCAAGGAGTTGAAGAAGCTGTCAAAATGATCCACAGTTGCTCAGCAGCAGCAAAAGAAACTTGCTGGTGCCAAAAAAAAAAAATAAAACAATCTTAGGAAAAAAGCAACAAAAAGGATAGTAACAAAAAAAAAAAATAAAATAAAAACTGAGGCTTGCTGGGAAGGGTTATATAGGACTGTCCTTTGTTTGCCTGTGTTCAATTTCCTGATGGTAGCTGCAGAACCCATTGGTTTCAGAATACCATCCTTTGTCCTGTAATGTACCATAAGAAAAGAGGCACAACATTAAAACATACTAAAATGTATTTACAGTTTACATATACTATGTACAGATACATTTTAACCAGCTCTTTTAACCAGTGTACATAATTCAGTTTTATCATTCCCTAGCTGTATAACCTGGTTTGGCGTTTTCCATTCAACAGTTGCTGTGCAAGAGTTCCGCATTTCTCTGCATCTTGCACAACGGCACGCAAGTGTCGTAAAAGGTCATTTTCAGGAAATTTCCTAGATTCAGATTCTTCCACAAGCACTCGAAGACTGGGAAGGCCTAAAAACAATGATCAGTCCATCAAATTTATTTAAGGTAAATAAGAAATCACAAGCAAAAGTTTTTCAAGGCACAGAAAACTTCCCAACTACATTCCTGATTGAAAAGTAATCAAGTGGCTACAGTGTCATTTTTAATTTAAGTCTTTCATTTAAAAAAAATGGTTTTGACTAAAGTGAAAAAACTTGAGTTATGTATACGGCTCCTAATTATGCCTCAACGCTATGGTGTCTTCTGGTGATAAGTCAGATTGTGTGTGACAGAATCTGCATTACTATGGGCCCCCTTACTGTCTATACTAACAGGAAAGCACAGTGGCTAATTGGTTAGCACTTCAGCCTGGCAGTACTAGGGTCGCTGGTTCGAATCCTAACCCCCGGCACCACCTGCCTGGAGTTTGCCGGTTCTCCCTGTGACTGCGTGGGTTTCCTCCGGGTACTCCGGTTTCCTCCCACACTCCAAAGACATGCTGGTAGGTTAATTGGCTCCTGTCAAAATTGTCCCTAGTATGTGTATGTATGAATGTGAGTTAGGGACTTTATATTGTACGCTCCTTGAGGGTTAGGGACTGATGTGAATGTACAATATATGTATGTAAAGCGCTGCGTAAATTGACGCGTAAATTGATAAGTACCTGAAATAATAAATAAAGGCTGGGATGACAGATCAGAAGACAACCATTAGTGCCAAGGATATAAAAAAAAAGTGAAAAGTGCAGCGCTAGTGGACAATATGCAAAGGAACAGGCCTGAGGCTGACCAAAACCTCAAATGCAGTGAGTATAATCAACAGTATAGTCCAAAGATAGTAGTGTCCAGTGTGTAGTGAAACGCATCAAGGAGGAGCCACATACTCCTGAGACGTCACGCCACCAGATCAAGGAGGTCCGGTGGCCCCCATAACTATCCAGCTGGTTAGTGATTTGAGCGGTTTCCCGCTGTACGCTTCACATCTACTTTTATACATTAGCGAAGGCCTTTTATGCTCTTTTATGTATGTTCATCTCTTGATGCATTAATAAACATTTAAGATTTTGATCTACTATACTATGGATACCATTCTCTGCTCCATGCCGAGCATTTAACTCCTAGGATCCTATGGTGACTACCCCTGAGGCCCAGAGGAGAGGGATTCAACTGTACCGACCCCCACTGCAGCTCCACCAGTAGAGAAGACCTCTATAGGCGCCAATACTGAGAGAGGGTCTACCCAGTGTGAGCTGCACCTTCCATAGGACAAGAGGGGACCTCTGGTTTATATCATTGCGCTTTCATACTGCGCATCTGGTGAGTGCGCATTTCTCATATTTCCTGCACGTCACCAAGTGCATGCCTCATTGGGAGTAACAAAGTCACCAATTTGTCAGAGATCACTACACACTGGACACTACTATCTTTGGACTATACTGTTGATTATACTCACTGCATTTGAGGTTTTGGTCAGCCTCAGGCCTGTTCCTTTGCATATTGTCCACTAGCGCTGCACTTTTCACTTTTTTTATATACTCAGAAGGTTTTTAGGTTTCCTTTAGTGTATCAGCTGCTTCCATATACTGTTTAGCGCTCACTGGACCACCTTTATATATTAGTGTCAAGGATGCTTCTCCATGCTATAACATTTCAACTTACTCTTTTTATTGGTAGTTGCTTTAAGAGCATCAACAACCTCAGAAGCCCAAGCATCATAGGATTCTGCACGCAACTTCACAGCATTCATCATGGGGTACAAATCATCAAGAGTGTAGCGATACCTGGGATCAAGACAAAAATTTAAACGAAAGAAAAAAAAAAAAAAAAAACTTACTGTAGCATCACATTCTATACAGTAAACTATCTACAGTAATACCTCGGTTTACGAATTTAATTAGTTCTGCAGGACTTTTCACATAGCGAAAAATTTGTAAACCAAAACATGTTGATGGGGACAAGGGCCTCTTCCCCACAACCCTGGCCCGAAGACCCCCAGAACCACCAGCCAGGGTTGTTGTAGGGAAGAGGCCTTTGTCCCCATTAACATGGGGACAAGGTGCTTTGGGGGGGGGGGGGGAAGCCCCCCTACCCCAAAGCACCCCCCATGTTGAAGGCACGTGGCCTGGTATGGTTTAGCAGGGAAGGGGGGGGGGCGCTAGTTTGCCCCCCCCCCCCTTTTCCTGACCTGCCAGGCTGCATGCTTGGATAAGGGTCTGGTATGGATTTTGGGGGGGACCCCCACGCCATTTTCTTTTTTACATTTTCGTGTGGGAGTTCCCCTTTAAAATCTATACCAGACCCGAAGGGCTTGGTATGGATGGGAGGGGGGACCCCACGCCATCTTTTTTTTTTAATTTATTATGGTGCTGGTTTTTAAATGTAATTACCACTTTTTTGTTTGTTCACTATAGCTCAGAAATTCAGCTGTCACTTTCCCCCAGCTAAAAGAAAGAAAGTTTCCTTTTAGTTTATTTCCTGTAATGTCTGGGAAAGTGACAGCTAATCGTGTGAGCTATAGTGAAGAAAAACAAAAAAAGCCAGAAATTGCATTTAAAAATCAGCATCGACATACACTTTGTATTGCAAAAAAAATTTGTAAACTGAGGCGTTACTTAAAATGGATTTTCATTTGTAAGCCGAAAATTACATTAATCGAGGCGTTCGTAAACAGAGATACCACTGTATGTCTGTCTTCAATGCTCTTAAACTTAAAGGTTAGTTGTTTTTAATATAATTGTGCCTGTGGAAATCCAAGTAAAGGCTGCAGTCTAGGACAAGGCAACGCTTCTTGAATACTGCTTTTATCAGATGATCACAGTCTACGGAGAAATTATGAGATTAGACCAGTCCACACAGATCCAGGTGTTCTAAATTATGGCCGCAGTCGTCAGTGACTGCATTCCAATGCTGTCAGAGCATGCTAACAAGCATCTGCTTTCAAGATCATACACTTTTATATTATTTATCTAGTCTATGTACAAGTCAAAGATCAAACACTTCTACAACTGAATGTCGAAAATCCACAACCGATACTCCTCAACTATTAATTTCTTTGTGCAAATTCTAGAATGATGTTCTTCTAAGAAATATACAGCATCTCCAGTTTTATAGCGTATACTTACCCTAAAACATACTTGTGTGGGTGACAACAGTAGAGAGCATCAATATGGTACAGACAAACAAGACTGCTAGGACTGCAAGGACAATACACTGCAGATGTGAAGCAGGTTGTCTTACACTTCACACATTGCCGTTCATCGTCTGCTAGTAACTCCAGATCAATCTTTTCAGATTCAACAACACCCTGCAGAAAAATAAAATCTAATTATTAAAGATCTAGATACACAGTTGTAAAACATATATGTGAATTGCTTTACCTGCTCAAAATTTTGGAGTTTTCCGTAACCAGTCGCAAAATACACCAGTGCCACAGTACATAGTACTGTGAAGTCATTTCAGCACTGCACCTTCTTGTGTTTGTCTACTGGGCAATAAAGGAGTGTCACCACTCTCATGACAATTATGTAAATTGACTTTGTACTATAGGAAAGGTGAGTGATCAACAAGAATAACTGTATATGCAGTGGGCCCTTTCACAGCATCAGATTGCATTTAACTTGTGGTAAAGGGCACAGTAATGCACTGTGTGTGAGCTTGTGTTCTGCAATGCCATTCATTTTCTTTCCTGAGCTACAGAAAAGTGCAGCTTGCACAATTGTTTTAAAAAAAACTGTGAATGAGCTGCCTATTTCAGCACACTTTAATTCACAAAAATGCATGTGTTGCTATACAGTGAGGTATCGTATTAATGGGCCCTAGAAGTTAAAGAAAACCTAGGCAACTTTATACTTTAACCACTGAGATAAATCAGTTGTGAGGGATAAGAGGATCTTTGGTTTACCTTTAAATCCTGTCCTTGGAGTACAGAACAGGATCTTCGTGATAACCATGAGTTGAAATAGAACTAAAAGGTCAAAATTCCCCCCCCCCCCTTTATTTGGATAGAGTAAGGGAGGGTTAAAACTCCTGTCAGTTTTTTTTTTTCTTGACAACTGTGTACCCTTAGTCTAGGTTCACACCTATGTGTTTTTTCTATTGCGTTTTGCAGAAATGCAAAGCAGTCCAATTAACATGATTTCCTATGGGATACATTCACATCTCCGCGTTTTCACCCAATGTGTTAATTTTGGAAAGAGTCAGGAACTTTTTTTTTTTTAAAAATATGTTGAGTTTTTGGTTCAATAGACTTCAATGGAGACACCTGCAGAAAAGAACGTAGTATGTTTTTTGTATGCGTTTTAATCTGTCCAGCAACAAGTAGGAAAACAATGCAAAACAAATCAAAACCCCATGTGCAAAAACGCACTGCAAAAAGCACTGCAGAAACGGATCAAAAGCAAATTGCATAGGTGTGAACCGAGCCTAAGGGTGATTTCCCTTCACTTCCTGCCCCATACCCAAAACAGGAAGTACAAACAAATCCCTCCAACGTGAGTCAGGGTATCACCCAGGCCACCAGAACAAGTGCCCCATTTGAAGATTTCCCATGTATTCCTCTTCTGGGGACAACCAAACATTTGGGGGGGGGGGAAGAGAGAGAGGGCAGAGAGAGAGAAAAAAAAAAAAAAAAGAGGAAAAATAGAGGGAAAAAAAAAAAGAGGAAAGAGAAGAAAAAGAGAAAACAAAAAAGAGAAAAAAGAAAAAAAAAAAAAAAAGGAGGAAAGAAAAAGAAACGAACACAAAACAGAGTGCCCCCCCCCCCTTGCATGGGGAACCTGACGCAAGGGGGGGGGGGGGCACTCTGGGGACCCCGATGCGATTACCAGTTAAAATAGCACAGCAAAAAATGGCCTGGTCAAGAAGGGGGGTAAATATTCCAGAGGGCAAGTAATTAAAGTGATTCTAGGGGCTTTTTTTTGGGGGGGGGAGTTAAGAAAGAATAACAAGCATGTTTATACTTACCTGCTATCTGCAGTGGTTTTGCACACAGCAGCCCGGATCCTCCTTTTCTTGGGTCCCCTGCAGGCTCTCCTCGCTCCTCCCTCTTGTCGGATGCCCCCACATCAAGCAGCTTGCTATGGGGGCACCTGCTGCTCCGAGTGTCCATTCACATGGAGCTGCGACTCGGCCCCACCCCCTCTCTCTTCTCATTGGATCACTGGCTGTGATTGTCAGCAGTGGGAGCAAATGGCTCCTACTTCTGTCTCAGCCAATGAGGAGAGGGAGTCCTGGGATGGCCGAGATTCCAGTACACATTGCTGGATTGAATGGGGGCTTAGGTGATTAGGTGGGCTGGGGGAGATGCTGCACACAGAAGGTTTTTTTTACCTTCATGCATAGAATGCATGAAGGTAAACAACCTTGAGCCTTTACAACCGCTTTAAGCTCCTTCCACTGTTAGGCAAAATCTGTCACCTGTGCCACTTGCTACTGACCTTTGCCTGATTTACTACTGACCCCTTTCCTCTGCCCCACTGACCCTTGTACACTGCCCTACAAACTGCTGATGCTATCCTCTCCCTTCTTACCCCCTGCACACTGCCCTGATGACCTCCCATCTTCTGCCCCTTTGACAATTTTTACTGCACCTCCACATCAGTCAGGCTAGATCTGGCTCTGCTCACAGCCAGTAGTGATCCAGACCAGACAGGAGGAATGACAGACTGCGCCCCCCACGGTGTACTTCCTATGTTGGTATGTTCCATAAAGGTGGGCATGGTGGCAGAAAACTCTCCCCTAGATAGGTAGCAGAAAGGGTGTTCAGCCGAGGGAGCAATGGAAACCCTCTGACCCTTTGCCTCTGTCTCTATGATCTGCCATGCACAATGATGTGCCCTCGATGGTGTACTGCCAACATGGCTGTGAAAGAGAAGAGGAAGCCTTTTTTGCCAAGCACTGTAGGCTGTTGAACCCCAGGAGGTGTTCAAGGATTGCTGCTATGTATCATGTGAGCCAAGTTGCCAACAGGGAGAGATCACCATGAGAAAAAAAATTATGGCATGCACATGTACAATAGGGCCAGAGTACTATGATTAATCAGTAATTTATTTATTTATGGTACTTATATAGTTGAGGAGTGGGCGGGGGTATGTCTTTCAATTGATAAGCTCCTATTAGGGTAGAAAAACAAAATTTGTCTAACCATAGTCAAATTTGAGGAAGTGCTCTGGTCATTATTTTTTACTAACTGCTTTGTCACACTAAACTGTGCTGATAATCTATGCATGTCTTATTTACGATACCACCAACGTCATTTAAATTTGATTGGGTTCTCATTTGAGATCCCTCTGAAGTACTTATAATGGTAGGAGTTGTCCTCATTTCTGGTGGATTCACTCTCACAGTTCTCTGTGAGGCAGGACTAAATAATATTGTTTACAAATGAACCCCTACATTATACTACTACATATTAATATGTAAGCTACTACTTACATGCGACATACTTTGAAATGTTTTGTGTGTTTTTCTATTGCTGCAATATTTCGTTATCTGGAAAAATGTTTGTATTGTACTCTGAAAATCGGTGCAGATAAACCCTTATTAGGCCAACAAACTTTAGAATACAGAACCATGTCAACTAAACCAAAACATTATTACTCTTTTACCACATTGACACACAATAAAGAGAAATATTGGTTCTCACCATTTTACGAACTGCCTCACGAAGAGTCTTCTCGTCTTCAATCATGAGGGCTAAATCTTTCTGTACGGAGGATGCAAGAACAACATCCAGTCCTTCAGCTTTAGAAGCCATCTTGCATATCATCTCATCATGTGAAAAAACACAGTATCTGTTAAGGTGCCGATAATGTTCCACACACTGACGACCAAGAGGCAGCTGAGGTAACAAATAAGAAGGTGTGTGCACCAATAAATAAAAATAGTTAATGTAACATAATTTTACAAGTGTACTGAAAAAAGAAACATGCAAAATACACCTCACATCTGGTATTCTATGTGGAAAAATTAAACACCATTCCAGGGCTCGACGAATCCCAGGTGCCAAGTTGCCATGGCAATCAGAAATTGCATTCTGGAGCCTGGGCTTCTGCCAGCAACTCTAATTGCCTGACACCCTGGACATGCAGCTCCAGGCAGCCGATCCTTCTCTCCCCCCCCGGCTGGTCTCCATGGCTTCCCAAGAAGCAGGCCAGGCAGGAGTCTGATGTCTGGCTGTCAGGTCCAGTGTGAGTGACATAGTCGGGGGTGGCCAGGGTTCTCTCCGCAGGTGACAGCTGTCCCCTCCCCCAATGATGCCCATGAAGGGTCCAAGGATGAACAGCCTCTCTCTGGGGGAGCTATGTTAGCTCCTCTGTTGCCCACCATGCCTGAGCTGCATCCCCACCAAGCTGGCCTTCCCGTGGAGCTCAACTGGTGCACACACAGTGTGCGAGGCAGGATAGGGCCGTGGGGGGGGCCCAGCGGCCTGTGTCCCCCACCGAGTAGCCTCCACCTGATGGAGCGGGCAGACTGGCAGTACTCTAACCAGGAGCTGGACGTGCTGAAGGTGCTCCGGTAGAGGACGAAGTGGGGGAGGTGCCTGGGCTTTATGTCTGTCCACTGTGCCCCAGGGAGCCACTACACTCTTCTCTTCTCCCAGGGGAACACGGTGGATCTGGGACAGATGTGCTCCTTCTTCATTGGCCTGGGCTCCTGCATCAACTGCAACGTCTTCTTCTATGACTATTCTGGGAGTAGGGGGGCAGGGTCAAAGTTTTTTGCTTCATCTCCAATCACTGGCCATCTCCATCATCAAAAATAAAGCCCTATTAGTTTAAAAAAAAAAAAAAACAAACAAAAAAAACTGGGTCCTAACTTTTTAAGCTGGCTCCTAGATTTTGTCAAGCCCTGCACTACTCTATGATCATGGCCAATGTAATTAAAAAAAAAAAAAAAAAGTACCAGCTAGGAGAAACCATTACATATCTGCAGTTTACAATAAAGTCCAACAACAGGCACAAAAGACAAAAAATAAACCCTTAAATGATCATTATGTCTAGGGGGCAGAACGAGAGGCTGCATCACTTACCTGACTCCCCACCCCTGGAGGCACTGGTACTGCTCTTTTTTCCTAAAGCTCCTCGGCTGGAAGGAAATAAAAGTTTCTTGATTCCCCTAGTGCTTTTGTGTTCTGTTGATGGGGAGCCTTACCCACTGGCAGAACTCAATGATCATAGCAGCTGGCAGTAATCCCATGAAAAAAAATATCAAGGCTGGTTGTACTTAAGTCAACTGATGGATCGACTTCAGTACAACCAGCCTGCCCATGGATGGATCAAATTTCAGGCCGGTGACTGCTGAGCCAGCCAAGATTTGATCCATCAATGGCAGGCTTAAGGGAGTGTTACGACCCCTATCATTTTGTGTCATCTGTACCCCATTGTAGAGAATTCCCTTCCTGTCCCAAAGCCAAAACAAGAAGTGAGAGAAAATCCCTCCAAAGTGAGGGAATCCCTGGTTGTCACCAGGGTCATCAGAACTAGCTGGAAGATTTTCCCTCTATTGTTCTGGAGACAACCCAAAATGTGGTATTTTCTTTCATTTTCATTTTGCATGATAAAAAGGTAAACATGACAAAGAGGAGGGTAAATTTCCCTAACGGGAGCACAGACCGCAATAAAAACCTGACGGGTGTTCTAATCTGTCTCCATTATGTTCAAAACTAAAATAAAACGTTTTGCTTTTAGTTATAATTTAACCTTTCATTGTATGTGGTGGATGCGGGAATGTGACTGTAGTTGGAGGCAGCTTGCAAAACAGGCTGCGGCAGACTGGTAGCACGAGGAAGCCTGCTGGAACAAGGAGGAGGTAAGTAATACAGCCTTTTCTGCTGTCCCCTTAACCCAACAAACATGTAACACCAGCAGCCTTTTAGAGCCCACGCTGTGTCTGTGAAGTCTTAGCAGGTCAGTATACTACACTCTCCTGGGCCAATCCAGGTCTATGAAAACCACTGGAATACCCCGTCTTGTTATGATTCTGCAAAGCAGTGAAGGAAGAAGTTTCAGAAACCAGTTTGTTGTTGAACGTGGGGCAAAGAAGTCCACATCTAACATTCACCACAGGTGACACAGGTCCTGAAACATCTGTGAGTGCTGAGATAAATTTCTGTGTCTAAACACTGCCAGTTGACAAAATCCACCTTCTAGTTGTCCACGCTGGGAATGTACATGGCTTCCCAAACTGGAACATAATCTGTTCAAGACAGAATTCAAATGTCCAGAACTATCCTCAGATATTCCAAGCAATGAGTCAGCATGACCTTTCAAGGCTCAGGATTTATTCTAACCTCTGTAAAATCTTTACAGACAGGAACAGGTACTCCAGAACCATCTTTGAAAGAGGGAGGTTGTCCAGGTAGCTCACTATTGGGATACCTTGAGAGTATAGGTCCAGTACTGGAGCCAGTGCCACCTGGTGAACACCAAAAGGCTATATGGGCTTTTTCCATTTAGGGCAAATCAACAGGTTTTCATTAATCCAATTCCCAGCAGCATATATACTCTCCTTTCCTTCCCCTTCTGCACAGAGAGTTGAAGAAAATACCCAGTATGTTCAGGTATGAAGGCGCATGTGATTCCTTCCATACAACAGCACTGGCCCATTCTAGCTGCATAATTTATATTGTCTTTTGAGTGCTAACCCTGCATGTCTTAATCAACAGAATAATCATAATTTTATAATCATGGCAATTTTCCTTTTAATGACTACTCAGCACAAATATTTTCCTTACCCAGTCCACTGTGCAGAAATTGACAGCCTCAGCAAAGTTGAAGCCCTGGTTAAAGCCACTATGATAAGCACGTGGAAAAGTTATAACAAATTCTCCTGCACACTGATTGGTTCGATATATCTATAGAGAAGAACAGAATGTCTTACAAAAATATGCACATATAAAGTACAATAAAAATCAAAATTTGTTACCACTTTATATTGAAAAATATCAAAATGCACTCATACCGGCACACCATGAGACATCAGGGTATTGGGATTCATAATGGTGACCAACTGATGGAGTAGGTCAGGCTGAGCAACAAACAACTCTGGAGCTAGTTTCTTCATCACCTCCTCTAGCTGCTCTGCAGCATATCCAGGAGCTCCATACCATGTCTTTGGCTCACCCCTGGAAAATGGTCTTACGTTGGTAAAATGTTTTCTACAGGCTTTATGATTCATATCATAATTAATCCTCACCAGTGCAGGTAATTGATAGAATAACTCCAGTGGTCTTCAATGTGCCAACAAAAGGAGGAAAAGCACATGCCCACATAAAGCCATGGCAACTTCATTCCACAGATGTCAGCTGTTATATGGGTCAACACTGAAGGCTCCATTACAGGCATATTATTTAGATTCCAGCCACAATCAAGGTACTCCTAAGAGGAGGGAGAAAAAAAATTAGTGACAGAGTAAACCCTCAGGGAAGTAAAGATAATATACAAAATTCAGTTATTTCACCTCATCTTCTGGCTTTACACGAAACTTTCCATTCCGAACAGGAAATCCGCTTCCAAATTCCTTAGATGCAATATCGGCTCCATATTCAACAGTAACATCCTCTTCTATGGTGCTTACTAGTCGCCAAAATTCCTTCTCTACCAACTCTGTGGGCACCATCTGCAAAGATAAGAAAAATAGTTAGGCTTGCTTAGTAACAGATTAGGAATCCTCCCAAAAGGGCACTGCATAAATGACAACTTCCACCGAAAAATAAGGGAAAACAAGAACACCATATTTGTAATCGATTAAAAAAAATGTATTTAGCGTGTGTAAAAAAAAAAAAAAAAAAATGGTCTCACTATATACACGAAAACAGAGAAGGAATATATTTGTTTGGAAATATTCCTGGAGACAGCTACAAGTAACAATCTCCCTTCTCTGCACACCATTTTAAACTTAAAGTAGAACTATAGGTAAAATGCTTTTTTTCCCCATTTTGGATACAGTAAGGAAGGGTTATTACCCCTAACAGATTCTTTTTTCCCGCTATCTGTATCCCATTGTGAAGATTTCCCTTCAAATTCCTATTACATAGCCAAAACAGGAAGTGAAAGGAAAGCCCTGAAAATTAGGGGAATTTCTTGGGGACCTCCAGATCACCAGAACTGGTGTCCCCATTGGAAGATTTCCCCTCTATTACATTTCTGAGGACAACCCAAAATGTGGAATTATTTTACTTTCAATAATAATGGTACATAGGAGAAATAGAGAGGGTATATCTTCCTAATGGGGGCACAGACAGCAGGAAAAAAAAAGAAAAAACTGACAGGCGTTCTAATCAATCTCCACTTTGTCCAAAACTAAAAAAAAAAAAAAGTTTTGCATTTAGTTATACCTTGAAATAGGGTGTGATCTGCCTGCTGGAGCTGCAGCCAGGGGTGCATGCTTTTGAGCACAATGGCAAAAAATACATAACCCTGCTCACAGCAAACAAGCAATAACTGAGGGGGATATATATGTAGTTTTAATTTTTCATAATTAAGGTGGTCATTTAAATTCTGACCTTAGGTAGGAAGAGTCACCTCTCTAGAAATCTGATAGGGAAAATAACTTGCTGTCCATAAATGTTATGTAGTCACATAAGATCCTAAAAAAATAAAATAAAAAAACAAACGTACATGAACAGGCATGTTAAAATAGTCAGATTTGAAGTTATCAGCCATCTCTCCAAACATACGCAGAGTATAATCCCGGCAAGCTTGTTCGAATCCAAACGCTTCCTGTGGCTTACTGCATTCCTGAAATAAAAGAGCAAAAAAAAAAAAAAAAATCTATAAATAAAACAGAATTAGATAGTCACCTCAGGAGTCACTAGATTGTTGCCAACATCCCTTGATAGTACGTAAATAAATATTCCCCAAAGAAAACGGGGATGGGACTTTTCAGACAACATACAACATGGATATCCTTTTTCTTGGTGGTATCAACGGATAGTATTTGAGGCAATTTTACGCTTTGCTGACTTCACTTCAATCTATTTATATTCTGGACGGTATGTAACAAGTATATAATGTACAGATTGTAATATTTGTTGTATGGAATTCCTTATTTTTGTTATACTTTGAACCTTAGAAAAATGATTTAGTCATCACTTATCTGCAGCTTGTCCCTGATGAAGGAACTAAAGAAAGTTCTGAAATGCATCAGGTATCTTTTTATTATTATTATACAGGATTTATATAGCGCCATCAGTTTTCTCAGTGCTTTACAATATAAAGGAAGACAATACAGCAATGATACAGTTCAATATAAGAGGGATAGGAAGGCCCTGTTCCTTGGAGCTTACAATCTAAGAAGAAGGGGCTGGTGGTACAAAAGGTAATAACTGTGAAGGATGAACTGATAGGAGGAATAGAATATTCCATTATTAGCTGAAGGCAGGATGAGCTTCCCTGAAGAGATGGATTTTCAGAGATTTCCTAAAGGTTGGCAGAGTAGGTGACAGTCGGATAGATTGGGGTAGAGCGTTCCAGAGAATGGGGGAGGCTCTGGAGAAGTCCTGGAGATGAGCATGGGTGGAGGAGACAATGGAGCTGGAGAGCAGGTCATGGGAGGAGCGGAGAGTACATTTTAGGTGATATTTGGAGACAAGATTGGTGATGTAATTTGGGGCAGAGTTATAAATGGCTTTGTATGTTATTGTTAATGTTTTGAATTTTATTCGTTGGGCAATGTGAAGTTAGTGGAGGAATTGGCAGAGAGGGATGGCAGATATGGAATGGATAAGTAAGGTGGATGAGTCTGGCAGCAGCATTCATGATAGACTGAAGAGGGGATAGCCTGCGATGAGGTAGGCCAATGAGGAGGGAGTTACAATAGTCAAGGCGAGAGATAACAAGGGAGCGAATAAGTTGCTTAGTGGTTTCAGAGGTTAAGAACAGGCGTATCTTGGAGATGTTGCGGAGGTGAAGTCTACAAGATTTGGACAGTGATTGGATTTGGGGCTGAAAGGACAGATGGGAGTCTAGGATTACACCTAGTACCCTGGCACTTTAATTACCTCTGGGATTTTTATTTTTTCTTAAACCAAAAACCACTGAAAATTTTGAAAAAAAAAAGTTCTGTCTTAGTTTTTGTTATACATTTTGTAAATAAGTGATTTTTCTCCTTCACTGATGTGCGCTAATGAGGCTGCAGTGATGGGCACTGATAGGCTGCACTGATGGACACTGATAGGTGGCACTGATGGGCACTGATGAGGAGGCACTGGTAGGTTGCACTGATGGGCACTGAAAGGCATCACTGATGGGCACTGAAAGGCAGCACTGATGCATGACACTGATAGGCAGCACTGACTGGCACTGATGCGCACTGATAGGCGACACTGACTGGCACTGATAGGTGGCACTGATTGGCATTGATAGGTGGCACTGACTGGCACTGATGGGTGACATTGAAAGGCAGCTCAGGTGGGCACTGATATGTGGCATTGATGTGCACTGGTATGCACTGATATGTGGCACTGATGGGCACTGACAGGTGGCACTGATGAGCACTGACAGGTGGCACTGATGAGAACTGACAGGTGGCACTTCTGGGGCCACACTGATGATCAGTGTACATGTCCCCTCCGTGGAAAGCCGATTACCGGCTCTCCTCTCCTCTCGAGCTGTCACGCTGAGAAATGCCGATAACCGGCATTCCGTGTTTTCACGTGATCAGCTGTGATTGGACACAGCTGATCACATGACCGAGCCGACATCTTCGGCTCTTTCCGTGATCCGCTGTGTCCGAGGGACACAGCGCACCGGCGATCGCCGCGCTGCGCGCTCCCTGAGCCGCGCATGCACAGTGAGAATGGTAGGACGTCATATGACGTCCTATCAGAACGAGAGAACCACCTTGCGCCCGTCATTGTACTATAGGGCGGGCGGAAGGTGGTTAAACATGCATAGCAATGTATATGAACTAAAAATCCCTCAACTAAAAAGAA